>NC_052058.2:135085324-135685324 GCF_903992535.2 Arvicola amphibius
GCACACATGTGTGCACACACACATATCCCACATATGCACACCAAACACACACACGCGCGCACACACACACACACACACACACACACACACATGCCATGCCAGAATTCTCTCTCTGGGCTCTTGTACAGGCAGTCAGAGAGAACCTTACAATCTTTGGCTTAAGTGATTTCCCAGACATAAAAGGCCTGATCCTTCCTTTTCAAAGCCAATGAGTGAAGTGGAAATAGTGATGTGGGGAGGGTTGCTGCCGTGTAATAAGGGGGTCCTCACAGTAGTGATGTGGGGAGGGTTGCTGCCGTGTATAAGGGGGTCCTCACAGTAGTGATGTGGGGAGGGTTGCTGCCGTGTATAAGGGGGTCCTCACCTCTCAGCCCAGTGAGCAGTGAACACATTATTCAAACAATTGTTTTCATTCAGAGAAGAGAAGTCATTTAGTTCAATTAGCCAGAAAGCCCAGAAAATTGATCATTAATAGTGTGTGAACTTGAGGTAATTAATTAAGAGACAAGTATTTTCATTACACAGAGAATAGAAGCATGCCCCTGACACACACACACACACACACACACACACACACACACTGATGAACTACATGCTTTCAAGGAAAGTTAATGAGAGAAGACTCAGCCTGTGAAATACATCCCAGCCTTGCTAACAGGTTCCCTCAGTTCACAGAGGCATGGAGGAGCGCTGAGTGCCCCCTTGGGATCCTCGGCATTGCCAACAGGGCTAAGATGACCCAAGGCACCTTGGCTCATGGTGTTGCTGGAGTTGCTATGTCTTGCCAGAGCAGATGGCCCTCAGGAATACCACATTTTTGTATCAGGAATATGTGGAGCGCTTGCTCAGCAGTGATGTCTCACTTAGAAAGAGGAACGTATTTTTTAAAAAAAAATTATCCTAATCATTACTAAGTTAAAAATCAAAATAGCATTCAAGAACACCTATGTTAAAGAATGAGAACAGAGGGCTGGAGAGATGGCTCAGAGGGTAAAAACACTGATTGTTCTTCCAGAGGTCCTGAGTTCAATTCCCAGCAACCACATGGTGGCTCACAACCATCTGTAAAGAAATCAAGTGCCCTCTTCTGGCCTGCAGGCACACATGCAAACAGAACACTGTAAAATTAATTAATTAATTAAGTAAGTAAGTAAGTAAATAAGTAAATAAATAAATCTTTTAAAAAAAGAATGAGAACAGATACCAAAGTATGTCCAAAGCAGACAGGGGATTCGGCCCATCCCCCTAGTTTCTGGCAGATGCTGCCAGTGGCATCCTTACTACAGTAAGACCTCTACCACATCACTGGTTCTGCGTCGGTGCATCAGACAACCACCCACAGTGTCTGCATCAACACTAAACGTGTACAGAGTTCCTTGTCATTGCTCCCTAACCAATGTGGTAGAACAACTCTTTATGTAGTTTTCTTGTTGCATTAGGTGCCGAAATCATCTACCTACAGGGGATGAAAGCCCGCAGGAGAATCAGGTCCTACAGATGATGAAATCCTGCAGAACACAGATCCTACAGGGGATGAAAGCCCACAGGAGAATCAGGTCCTACAGGGGATGAAAGCCCACAGGAGCATCAGATCCCACAGGGGATGAAAGCCGGCAGGAGAATCAGATCCTACACAGATACTATGCCATTTCACATGAGGGACCGGAGGATCCTTAGGGAATGCAGGAACCATTCCATACCAGACACCAAGGGATGACTGTATTTCCTGGACACTTCTTGAGAACATGCTAGCCTATCACGATAGAGGGCCTTTGCCCTGGTGGGCTGGTCAAGGCCCAGCGCTTGCCTCATCTGGTGTCTCAGTCTGGGAAATGACCACAGAATCAGTTTGAGTGATTCAGGCCTTGGATCCAGGTAAAGTTTCAAAAAGTTTCTGTCTGGTTTGTTTTTTTTGTTTTGTTTTGTTTTGTTTTTAAGTCATTACCAGGAGACGGCATTAAGATGGCTGTGGTTCCCTCCTGTGTGAGGTCACTTTCTGTTTGACTATTCTGAAGGCCTGTGGCTAAGTGCACAGCATCAACAATTACAGGCTTGATGAACTTACTGCCCCACAAGAAAGAACAATGTGGCCTCTTCCTCTACAGACAACTCTCTCTTTGGAAATCTCTTGATTCAGAAAACAGACCCTTCTAATGTAATTGCTTTTTTATTGATTTTATTGATCTCTACATTTTTCTCTGCTCCCTTTCTACTCTCTCATGATCCCCATGCTCCCACTTTACTTAGAATATCTTATCTTGTCTTTTTCTACATTCCATGTATATTAGACCCATGTATGTCTCTCTCAGGGTCCTCACTGTTGTCTAGATTCTCTGGGATTGTTAATTGTAGGCTGGTTTTCTTTGCTGTATGTCTAAAAGCCACTTATGAGTACATATAATTGTCTTTCTGGGTCTGGGTTACATCACTCAATGTGATGTTTTCTAGCTCCATCCATTTGCTCACAAATTTCAAGATGTCATTTTTTTCTTCTGATGTGTAGTATTCCACTGGGTAAATGTATCACATTTTCTTTATCCATTCTTCAGTCAAGGGGCATTTAGGTTGTTCCAGGTTCTGCCTATGGCAAACAATGCTGTTATGGACATAGCTGAGCACATGTCCTTGTGGCATGATTGAGTATCCTTTGAATATATACCCAAAAGTGATATTACTGGGTTTTGAGAGAGGTTCTTTTCTAATTTTCTGAGAAATTGCCATTCTGATATCCAAAGGAGATGTACCAACTTGCACTCCCACAAGCAAGGCAGGAGTGTTCCCTTTACCCCACAACCTCTCTAACATAAGTTGTCATCAGTGTTTTTGATCTTGGCCATTCTGACAGGTGTAAGGTGGAATCTCAGAGTTGTTTTGATTTGCATTTCTCTGATGGCTAAGGATGTTAAGCATTTCCTTAAGTGGCTTTCAGTCATTTTAGATTCCTCTGTTGAGAGTTCTCTGTTTAGGTCTGTACCCCACTTTTTTATTGGGTTATTTGTTCTTTTGATGACCAATTTCTTGAGTTCTTTGTATATTACGGAGATTAGACCTCTGTCTGATCTGGGTTTGGTGAAGATCTTTTCCCATTCTGTAGGCTGCCATTTTGTCTTGTTGACCGTGTCCTTTGCTTTACAGAAGCTTCTCAGTTTCAGGAGGTCCCATTTATTGTTTTTCTCAGTGTCTGTGCTACTGGGGTTAAACTTAGGAAGTGGTCTCCTGTGCCAGTGTGTTCAGGTGTACTTCCCACTTTGTCTTCTATGATGTTCAGTGTGATTGGTTTTATGTTGAGGTCTTTGATCCATTTGAACTTGAGTTTTATGCATGGTGATAGATATGGGTCTATTTTCATACTTCTACATGTTGATATCCAGTTATGCCAGCACCATTTGTTGAACATGCTTTCTTTTTTCCATTTTGTATTTTTAGCTTCTTTGTCAAAAATCAGGTGTTTGTAGGTGTGGATTGATATCCAGGTCTTTGATCTAATCCCATTGGTCCTCCTGTCTGTTTTTATGCAAATACCATGTTGTTTTCATTACTGTAGCTCTATAGTAGAGTTTGAAATCTGGGGTTGTGATGCCTTCAGAAGTTCTTTTGTTGTACAGGATTGTTTTGGCTATCCTGGGTTTGTTGTTTTTCCATATGAAGTTGAGTATTGTTCTCCGGAGGTCTATAAATAATTTTGCTAGGATTTTGATGGGCATTGCATGGAATCTGTAGATTGCTTTTGGTAAGATTGCCATTTTTACTATGTTAATTCTACCTACCCAAGAGCATGGAAGATCTTTCTGTTTTCTGGTGTCTTCTTTAATTTCTTTCTTCAAAGTTTTTAAGTCCTTGTCATTAGGTCTTTTACTTGTTTGGTTAGCATTACCCCCAAGGTTTTTTATGCTATTTGTGGCTATTATAAGGGTGATATTTCTCTGATTTCTTTCTCAGCCTATTTATTACCTGTATAAAGGATGGCTACTGGTTTTTTTTTTTTTTTTCGAGTTAGTCTTGTATCCTGCTACATTACTGAAGGTGTTTATGAGTTGTAGAAGTTCCTTGATAGAATTTTGGTGGTCATTTATATAAAACATCATATCATCAGCAAATAGTGAGAGTTTGACTTCTTTTCTGATTTGTATTCCCTTGATCTTCTTTTGTTGTGTTATTACTCTAGCTAGAACCTCACGTACTATATTGAAAAGATATGGAAAGAGTGGACAACCTTGTCTTGTTCCTGATTTCAGTGGGATAACTGGGAGTTTCTCTCCACTTACTTGGATGTTGGTTGTTGGCTTGCTGTATATTGCCTTTATTATGTTTAGGTATCTTCCTTGTATCCCTGCTCTCTCCAAACTTTTATCATGAAGAGATGTTGTACTTTGTCGAAGGCTTTTTCAACATCTAATGAGATGATCATGTGGAGTTTTTTCATTTGTTTATATGGTGGATTACATTGATAGATAATCATATGTTGAACCATCTCTGCATTTCTGGGATGAAGCTTACTTGGCCATGGTGAATGATTTTTCTGATGTGTTCTAGGATTTGGTTTTCCGGTATTTTATTGAGTACTTTTGCATCAATGTTCATGAGTGAGATTGGTTTGTAATTCTCTTTCTTTGTAATGTCTTTGTGTGGTTTGGGTATCAGGGTAATTGTAGCCTCATAAAAAGAATTTAGCAATGTTCCTTCTGTTTCTATTGTGTGAAACAATTTGAGGAGTATTGGTATTAGTTCTTCTTTGAAATCTTGTAGAATTCTGTACTGAAACCATCAGGTCCTGGGCTTTTTTTGGTTGGGAGACTTTTGATGACTGTTTCTATTTACTTAGAGGTCTATTTGATTTGTTTAACTAGTCTTGATTTAATTTTGCCAAGTGATATTTATCCAGAAAATTATCCTTTTCCTTTCAGTTGTTGAATTTAATCCTGCACTTGGGAGGCAGAAGCAGGCAGATCTCAGTGAGTTCAAGGCCAGTCTGGTCTGGTCTACAGAGTGAGTTCCAGGGCAGCCAGGGCTATGTGGCAGCTCACAACTGTCTGTAACTCCAGGATCCAACACCCTCACACTGACATACATACAGGCAAAATGTCAATAAAAAAATAAAATAAAATAAAATAAACAAAAAAGAATGTGTGAAGTTAAGAAGCTTCTCCACAGCGAAGAGAATAATCACTAAAGTAAAGAAACAGAAGAGGAAAAACAGTTTTGCCAACCGCCCATCATTCAGGGGATTAGTGCACAAAATACATGAAGAACTGCAAAAAATTAAACACCAAAAACCCTACAAACTGTCCAGTCAATGAACAGCTAATGAGCCGAATGGACATCTGAAGAGATGAAGTTTAAATGGCAAATGGATACTTGAAAAAGAACTCAGCATATCTGGCCATCAGAGAGGACCAAATTAAGACACTGTGAGACTCCATCTCATTCCCCTCAGAACGGCCACCATCAACACAGCAAATGACAACAGTTCTGGCAAGAATGTGGAAGTGCGGACTCAAATAACCACTCTCGTTCCTCGTGGTTATGTTTAAATGTTGTGAAACGCGCACTGTGAAATTTATCCTCTTAGCCACGTTAAGTATGTCTTTCAGAGATGCTAAGTGCTTTAATCATGTCCAGAACTCATCTGACCACGCTGAAATTCTGCCTCACTAAGAGAATCCACATCACACCGTCCCCCAGCCTGGAAACCACCATGGTGCTTTCCGTCCTTCTAAATATGTTTTCCAGAGTAGCCCATGGAAAAGGAATTACACAGGCCTTGTCTTCGTGTAACTAGCTCGTTCCACTTAGGCAGTGTCCTCAAGGCTTGCCCATGTAACATGGGCAATTCATATAGGTGAATTCCCGTCCTGTTAGAGGCTAAATGGGTTGTACGCATCTACACCAATTCACCTATACATGTGTATGCTTGCTTGATGCTGTTGTGAACATGAATATGAAAATATTTCTTCGGTATGCTGTGTCTGAGGCCAGAGAGATGGCTCAGCAGTTAAAAGTACTTCCTGCTTTCACAGAAGGCCTAAGTTCCGCTCCCAGCACCCACCCAGAGTGGCTCAAAGCTGTCTGTAACCCCAGCACCAGAGGATCCAATACGCATCTAGTGACCCCACGTATATGCAGGCAAACACTCAAACATACAATAAGCGAATCCTTCCAGAGATGCTCTGTGCCTTCGTCCATCTGTGCCGTCATAACAGAATACCTTCTTTTGTATTGGACTAATTTTGTATGGACTAATTTTATTTTTACAGTTTCAGGGCTGAGGAATGCTTCTTGCTACATTTTCACAAGAAGACAGAAGGCGGAGTAAGGCCTCACCAGCTTGTCCTCTTATAAGATCACTACGCTGTTTATAAGGACTCCAGCTCAGAGCCTGGCCACTTTCTGATACTGTTACACTCAGTAGGTGATACAAAGTTTCAGAGAAGGCTCTGTCAACCATAGCAAGAAGCTCAACATCCCCTGAGTTAGCTGGACACAGTCACCCAAAGGGTGATGCTCTCAGCATTACCAGGAAGTGTGTAAAAAACGAAAAATAGGAATTTGTGGTGTGAACATTGATGTATAAAGTCTGTTCTCTTTACATGAACAAGTATTTTAAGGTTTATCAAAAGCTATTCTCGTATATGTCAACTCAGGAATTTCTCCCCTTTTTCCCCCTCCCCTGGCTACATCACATTTGCCAATCCCTGCCTTCCCCAGCTCCCTCTAATCCAGGCTTTTCTGACATAAAAAATTATTAAATCAATTCAAATGCTATGTTTAGAGAAACAAAGTATTTCCTAAGATATAGTTTACAGATACTTCCAAAATTATATACTATTTGGAATACTTTAAATATCATGCAAAATCACCACGGCCTTAGACAACTCTCTGTTTTTATTATCATCTGAAGCTAAGTTTATTATATTTCAAAATAAAAGTGGCACTTGTCCAAAATAAACCAGGAAAGATATTAATGCTGAAAATGTTTTTATAAAATTTCTGGGAATCTTTCCCATGAAATGAAGGGAAAGTGTATTTGTAAAAACTTAGTTTTTACCAGCTCCGTGCCTAGCCCATGGTCTGTTTCACACTCACCTCCTCTCCGTGAGGAACGAACTCAACTCCGCGTGTTCAGGAACACGGAGGCTCTTCCCAGCCGCCTGGCCAGCGTAGGGGATGCAGGGGTCCGCTTGGCCATGCTGGTGGTTTCCAATGGTGGGTCCGGCTGTCACCAGCCGTCCAGGGTCGGAGCACGTTGGGACTGACGCAGCAGAAGTCTGGCGGAGTTCCACCTCCAGTACGGCCGAGGTCAGCCTGCCGTCTTTGTTCTCCAGATGCATGACCTGTCGCCCGCTCTTTCTAGGTCAAACAGAAAGAAGCCACTCACTGCTGCTGCGAAGCAAACTCCATCCACCAGAGGGTAGCTCAGACAGCCCTTCTAGAAGAGCACATACCACCAGAGGGTAGCTCAGACACAGCCCTTCTAGAAGAGCACACAGGAGAAGTGTGTGCTTGTCTTCAAGGTTGACAACATAGCACATTCCACACTAGCAATGGCCTGCACCTTCTATAATAGAACACAATGTGTTTTTTCAAGGATGCAAATTTTTTAATTTTCATTTTATTTTTATCATACGATATATTGTGATCATAGTCTTTTCCTCTCCCCCAGTTTCTCCCAGATCCCTCCCATCTCCCTACCCACCCGATTTCATATTCTTTCTCCCTCAAAAACAAAACAAACAGCAATTTTAAAAATGAAAATCAAAACAAACTAAAATCACACACACACACACACACACACACACACACACACACACATCCGTGAAGGCCATTTTGTGTTTGCCAGCACTCTTGGGCACGCGACCTGCCCTGGAGTGCTGATGATGCACCCAGTGTCACTCCGCTGGAGAAATCTGCTTTTCCTGTTCTCAGCAGCTGACAGTTGCGAACAGCCCATTGGTCAGGACCGGGACTTGGTGTCCAGTTTCCCTTCTCAGTGCTTGGATTTAGAATACCAAACATTTTAAGATGTGCCTAGTATGAAATACTGTGAAGCCATAAAAATTATGGAAAGGCTGTTCAATGTTATTGCTAAATACTGAGAAGATATAGGGGACTGGAGAGATGAATCAGCAGTTAAGAGCACTGACTGCTCTTCCAGAGGACCAGGGTTCAAGTCCCAGCACCCACATGGCAGCTCACAACTATCTGTAACTCCCAGTCGTAAGGGATCTGATATCCTCACACAGACATACATGCAGGTGAAACACCAATGTACATGAAATAAAAATAAATTATTTTTTAAAAGAAAGATGTTTCTTTTAAAAGTTTAAATTTGAATCCCCTTGATCTCCTTATGTAGAACCTGGAAACAACCTAGATGCCCCTCAATGGAAGAATGGATAAAGAAAGTGTGGCACATCTACACATTAGAGTACTACTCAGTGGTAAAAAAAAAAAAAAAAAAAAAAAAAAAAAAAAAAAACAAAAAACAATGACATCTTGAATTTTGCAAGCAGATGGATGGAAATAGAAAACACTATCCTGAGTGAGATAACCCAGACCCAAAAAAATGAATATGGTATGTACTCACTCATTAGTGGATTCTAGCCATAAACAAAGGACACTGAGCCTATAGTTCTTGAGCCTAGAGAAACCAAATAATAAGGTGAACACAAACATATATAGATCCTCCTGGAAATTCGAAGCAGACAAGATCATCGGGCAAAAGTTGGGAGCGTGAGGGTGGGGGTGGCGTGGGGGGAAAGGGAGAGGGGGAGAGAGAAGGGAGAAGGGAAGGATGGGGAGAGCTTGGGGGAGTGGGATGGTTAAAATGAAGGAAGGGTGGATATAGGAGTAGGGAAGAAGATATCCTAATTAAGGGGGTCATTTTAGGGTTGGCAAGAGCTTTGGTTCTAGAGGGGTTCCCAGGTGTCCACGGGGATTTCCCCAGCTAGGTCTTTGGGCAGCAGAGGAGAGAGTACCTGAACTGGCCTTGTCCCATAATCAGACTGATGACTATCTTGAATATCACCATAAAACCTTCATCCGGCAATGGATGGAGATAGAGACAGAGACCCACATCGGAGCACTGGACTGAGATCCCAAGGTCCAGTTGAAGAGCAGAAAGAGGGAGAAGATGAGCAAGGAAGTCAGGACCGCGGAGGGTTGGTCCACCCACTGAGACAGTGTGCCTGAGCTAATGGGAGCTCACCAAGGCCAGCTGGACCGGGACTGATGGAGCATGTGATCAAACCAGACTCTCTGAATGTGGCTGACAATGGGGGCTGACTGAAAAGCCATTGATAATGGCACTGGAGCTTGTTTCTGCTGCACGTACTTGGATTTTTGGGATCCTAGTCTGTTTGGATGCACACCTTCCTAGGCCTGGATGGAGGAGGGAGGGCCTTGGACTTCCCAAAGGGCAGGGTACCCTGCCCTCTCTTAAGACTGGAGGGGGATGGAGGAGGGGGGAGTGGGGGAGTGGGAGGGGAATGGGAGGAAGGGAGGAAGTGTCTCTCATATATATATATATATATATATATATATATATATATATATATATAATGTTGCTATAGAGATGAGAAAATACACTGTAACTACCACTGAGGTTATGTTTCAAACCATTTGCTACTTTTATTTTTCATATTTTATAGCACCCAATAACTGAAGCGATGATCTCCGGCTTTATAGCAAACCGGTTTGCTGTCAGCATCTCTGTGGCACCAAGAATTCCTGTGTTCCTTGGTCAAGTCAGTTTTGAAACTCCGAGGAAGAAAAGCTGGTGCTTCTGCTGTAGTTAACACAGCATGTGTGCCTGCGACTGCTGCCTGCCAGGTTCGTCTGCGCAATCCGCAATACACTCTGAGACAGGATTCCTGGGGATCCACGCTAAGCAGGGGTTCAGCAAGACTCAGAACAGGTACAGGACAAGTATATTATAGCTACAGCTAAGTACCCTTGTGGTACACTTTAAATGTAGAGTGTCCACAAACCACCACATGTGAAAGGCTTGGTCTCAACTCTACTGGGAGAAGGCAGAAACTTATACAAGTAAGGTTTAGTGAGAGATCTTCGGGTCACTGGAGGGCACATGCCTTTGAAGAAGACCGTGGGACCCTCCTCCTTTCTCTCTCCCTTCCTGGCCATGCAATGAGGGAATTTTCCCGCCATGTGCAGATATGCTACCACAACCAAAGCAATGATATCAGCCCATCTTAGACTTCCACCTGCAAAACTGTGAGCCAAAATAAGCATTTTCTCTCTGTAATATGCTTACCTTATACATTTTGCTGCAGTTCCAACAAGCTGGCTAACACAGCTAGACACACGCCTAGTGGAGCTAGAATTTATGTCAAATATGAAAAGGTACTAGCATTGAAAAGCCTACACATTTTGTACCCAGCTTTGGCTAGTCATGTTTGATGAAAACAACGTGTAGACCAATGTGACAGAGAGCGCAGGTGGAATATACACTTGTATCAAAGGATGATAAAAAAAAAAAAAGCAGTTGAAATCCAAGCACTTGGGAGGCAGAGGCAGGCGGATCTCTGAGTTTGAGGCCAGCCTGGTCTACAAGAGCTAGTTCCAGGACAGGCACTAGAAACTACAGGGAAACCCTGTCTCGAAAAAAAAAACAAACAAAAAAAGCAGTTGAGCTTGGTTCTTCCAAGATTTTCATCCTGGTCAGAACAAATCACAAGTGTACATGTATGTTACAAAACACCAGTTATGTGGTTCACATACAAAAACATAGGCTCCAATATTTAAATTTAAAACTGACATTGCAATATGCAAAGATGACTACCAAAACTTAATTTTTCATTACTAAGGAATGGCATTAAACAGAAATTTTGAAACATAAATAGCTAGGCGTGTTGGTTCATATCTATAATTCTGGAAATTGGGAGACAGAGGCAGAGGGATTGCAATGATTTGAAGCCAGGCCAGCCTAGGCTACAGAGTAAGATCCTATTTTTAAAGGTAAATAAAAACAAAAACCTAAAACAATGGAAAATATGCCAAGATAGGTTAAGAAAGATGGGGGGCTAAAGGAAAGATTTATTTTAGCCTTATTGGTGGAAGTCTCCCCCGGTCTTTTATCAAAAAGCTCCACAATTCTGTGATTAGCTCTAATTCAAGAGCATTGTCTTCTGCCTGTGCTGCATACTACAGTACTTATAGAATATTTATTAAGATGGGTTTTGAGCTAAATACTTGAATCGCCAGCCCTAAATTCATATATTGCTATCTTCCTGCATGTTATAGTTAGGAGAGGGTCTATGGAGAGGACTAGGGTCCAGTGTGTGTGTGTGTGTGTGTGTGTGTGTGTGTGTGTATGTGTGTGTTAGGAGTGGGTCTATGGGGAGCACTGGGGTCTAGTGTATGTGATGTATTAGGAGGGGGGGTCTATGGAGAAGGCTGGGGTCTAGTGTGTGTGTGTGTGTGTGTGTGTGTGTGTGTGTTAGGAGGGGGTCTATGGGGAGGACTGGAGTTGTGTGTGTGTGTGTGTTAGGAGGGGTCTATGGAGAAGGCTGGGGTCTAGTGTGTGTGTGTGTTAGGAGGGGGTCTATGGAGAGGGCTGGGGTCTAGGTGTGTGTGTGTTAGGAGGGGGTCTATGGGGAGGACTGGAGTCGTGTGTGTGTGTGTATGTGTGTGTGTGTGTGTGTGTGTTAGGAGGGGGTCTATGGGAAGGACTGAGGTCTAGTGTGTGTGTGTGTGTGTGTGTGTGTGTGTGTGTGTGTGTGTGTGTTAGGAGGGGGTCTATGGGGAGGACTGGAGTCTAGTGTGTGGGTGTGTGGGTGTGTTTGTGTGTGTGTGTGTGTTAGGAAGAGAGGGCTGGGGTTTAGTATATGGACCTGACCATACTAGGGCTTGTAGTCTTTCTAAGGAGGAAGGAGATAGTTAAAATGGAACTTGCATGAATAGCATCATTTTTTTTTTCCTGAGAGTCTTCAGAGCTTGCTTCTCTTCTTGTTATGTGAGGACACTGACTGCAGAATCCATATGAGAACCAGAATCTGCATATACTTTGATTTAGACTACCTAGTTTCCTCAACTATGGGAAATAGTCTTTGTTATTCAAGCCACCCAGAAGCTGTTATCTTTTCCTTGAATAAACAGAATATGGTTTGGCCATGCAAGAGAATAATGATAATTAGTAAATATACTATGGGGCCCACACAACGCAGTATAATTCAACAGCAAGTGACAATATTGTGCAGACACCTGCCACTCTACAGAGGAAGCTACAGATATGATGGTCGGTGAAGGAATCAGTCAGCACATAAACTGCCTAGCTTTACGTAAATGCAAAGCATTTCAAATAGACAAATCTACAAGGACATCAGGTTAGTGGGTCACAGGAAAGCCAGGAATCTCTGCTATAGGCTTCGGATACTGGTGGCTTCCTTAGCCTTTGGGTTGGTGGAATCTAGAGGTCTGTTAGTGCATTCTAAAGGCTTTCACTTTAGAATGGATTAGTTCAAAAGACGCTGCATCCGATATGGAAAGTAGACTCTACAGGGCCACTAAAGGTAACTCAATACAATCCGAGTCTCGAGTGGTACCATTTCACCCCTCCGCAATCACGAAGTTCTTAGTCAGTCACTCGTTCACGTTGAGTATTTAGTGTGGGTGCGGCTTCTTTTCTGAGAGCATCGAGTCCCACCCAATTCACCCAGCAACTCCCTCCTGGATGTCTATCTCAACATTGATATACGTTTCAGCCAAAATGGGAACAAATTCACAGGTTCAGTGCATTTGTGTGTAAGTGAAGGGGTGCATCTGTATTCCAGGAAGCCCATGGACACAGCAAGATGTATGAGCTTACAAAGTGTGAACTCAGGGTGAAAGAAACAAATCTCAAAAGTCTGGTCCCACGTGTAGGCCTCCGTGAGATAGATGACTACAGGAGAGATGGGGAGAGCAGATCAGTGCAGCTGAGCAGGGATGGAGTGTGGGCAAGAGCATACGGGGACCACGCAGGGGTTAAGGTGCCTTGGACCCTGGTCATGTCAAGAGCACAAGAGGACCACACAGGGATTAAGGTGCCCTGGACCCTGGTCACGTCAATGTCTGTGTCCTGGTTGTAATGGCCCACCATAATTCTTGCAAGCTTTTAGTAGTAAAAGACATGGGCTTCAGGCCACACGGAATCTCTCTGGATTATCTCTTGAGTGTATGGCAGGCATTCTTCAGTCTATAGATTCCGCTCAGCTCATCTCCTCCTGAGCAGATCTCATCTGGATGTCAGGTTCTTTTCTCCTCCACTTCCCTCAAGCCTACCTCCTCCAGGCTTCTGCCCTCCCACCTTGATGGCCAATACTCCTGTAAGAGTCACCTCTAACTCCTGGGGTCCAACCGACTCTCAGTCTCCCAGAAGCTGGTCCACAACTGCTGAGGTTTGGACTCGAGGTGCTTCTCTGGGGTTTTCTAGTTCTTCTACTAGCTCCTCCTACTCTTATTGGCTTCACTCAGAGCCCAGAAGCCTCCCCAAGAGACCCCACCACAGTTTTCAATATCAGTCACCCAATGGAAATGGTCTCCAATGAGCATCCCCTGAGCTCGGCCATCTCCAATGGACACACCCAATATCCTGACTGAGCATGCACGATTCTGCGGTTGTTTGCCCACTTCCTGTGGCATTCTCTTGGGGGGACGCTGCAGGCACTGCTTACCTAACACGCACGTTTCTTCTCGTTCTTCCAAACACATCCTACATCCAGATGGGAACGCTTGGCCATCACTTCTAACAGTGAAACACCCCAGTCCTAGCCTGTCCTCTGGGAATCCAACCCATGACCAGTCTTGGGAACTTCCATACTGCCACGGCCTGGCCTCTGGAGTCACTCTGCCATCCTAACACCCGTCCGTCCTTGAGGGAGGGGAGGGCTCCAACCCCCTCAGCTCCTAGTATGAGCACTGCCTGGTGTTCACAGATGCAGCTTGGCTGAGTCCTCCCAAACACCATGTACCTGCCCTGCCAGGAGCATGTAATTTTCACCCGAAGACTTCATACGTGACGACATGTCTTTGTACCTCAGGCTGGCCACAGGCAGCTTTCTCAGCAAAATTTACACCCCCCCCAAAAAAATCATCAATCAATCAATCAATAACTTAATCATTATTGCATTTTTAAGGAAAATAAATAGACTCCATGGCTTTTTTAAAAAAGAAAATAATAAATGGTTCAGATTCAGGGGAATCTTGCACTTCGTACCCCTCTTTGAGGCTGCTACACTCCTCCTCTGTGTTCTGTCCTCCCACAACAGCCTGTGGCAGCACAGCCCCAACCCCAATAGGTGCAGCCAAGCTCCCTTAGTGCTGCCAGGCCAGCAAAGCCATCCATGTATACCTTAGCAAGCAGCTCCTTGGTAAATTACCAGCCCCTGCAATTCTGATCTGGGGCGGAGGGGGGGAGGCTGATGCCTTCTTATCCCACCCTCTGCCAAACACGACACCGAAGCTGGATCACTTGATATCTCCCTATACCTGATCCATTCTAGATCCTGCACATTCTCATTACTGCCTGTTCTCCTCTGTGCAGAACATCACAGTCCCAGAACATCCTATGGGTGCAGAGCTGTTGCAGGGATGAGCCTGCCAGGTTGGCTATGACCCTACACTCATTTCATGTGGGGACTAGGCACGCTCCCAGTCAAAGCAGCTGAGTTTGGGGCAGCCTTACTAGCTCAGGAAATCCAGGATGCACAGAGTCCATTTCACGTCACACCAAGGCCAGCTAGGTCGAGCCGTTCTGCTGTCCCTCTGCAAGGGCAGGACGCAGACCACGGCTCTGCTCGTTCCTATTTGATTTTTTTTTTTCAGCCTGTGCCCTTGATGGAAACTTCTGAATCATTCAACCAAATGGCAAGGCTATTCATCTCTTCTTCTTTTAAAGGGTCCTCTTGCAACCAGGAAGGAGAGCCTGGGGTGACCCGAGCAGGTGACCCTCTCTCTACAACAAGGGGTCTTAGGGTGAAGAGGGCTTCATTCTAGAAACACCCACAGGGCCTCCAGATCAGAGACAGTGCCCCATGGGGATCGGAGCTCCCGGAAAGGAAGAGAAAGAAAGCCATGCAAAATGCACAGCAAGGGCCTGGGCCCCTGACTTGCTCAGACCCAGACCCCACATGCAGCAAAGGCCATCAGACCCTTGAACTCCAGGGGCTCTGTTTTCCACCCGCTGCTGCTCTGGCTTTCCTTGGCAGCCCCTGCAGATCATCTTGGAAACTCTGTACCTTGCCGGAAACAGGAGAGACCCAAGCCCCACCCGAGTCTGAATCCCTCTGTGCTGCTGAGTCTGTCCACACCCACATCAGTTGAAGCAGGCCAGGCTGGAGCACAGTCAATCCCTCCGCAGAACTCAACCAGTCAAGTTCCCTGTATCGCTGGAGGTTCTTGGATCTTGGATCCCATTTGTGCCCAGACTAGGACAAGCCCTCTAGTAGAGGGTGGCAGGACCTATCAAGGTACCGGGGAGTGCCTCTGCCCACCCTAAGAGGGACAGTCAGAAAAGATGACAAAATTCCTCATCAGAATGCTGGGAAAGCCAATATCCTGCAAGGTCAGAAAACTGACTGCTTCAGGCAGTTGGTGGTGGGCGCTCTCTTGTCTGCCGTACAACAGAACAGGCACACCAGGCTCCCCACTTCCCCAGCTGTCTCCTAAACTGTAGAGGAGCTTTCTTCCCTGGCATTTCTGGGCTCTCATTGCAGGCTTCCTTCCTTCTACATCCAACTAAAAGACCTTTCTTCCCTCTCCTGGGAGATCTTATCCTCACCTATGACACCGCACCCAACCCCCACAGCTCCTCTGCAGCCCAGACCACTGTGTTCTCTTTGCTTCTTGTCTCTGTGGAAGCAAAGATGCTCAGATGCCTCCAGACTCCCAACACTTCCCTTAGCGATCCCATGGTACCCCCATGCCTGATCCTACCACATACCCAAATCCACTATCTCCTTGTCTCACATTCTTCCTGAAGATCCATTACTAGCAAAATGCTCCCTGCCCCGACCCAGCAGTCCCTAAGGGTTTCATGGTTGTGGATTTTTGTTTTGCTTTGAGACAAGCAGACGTTTTTCAGCAGGGGGTTTTGGTGAGCCCTCATTTCTTGACCCCAACTACCTAGCCCACACCATCTTTTCAAACTACACATTTGGCCATATACGGGCTAAGGTTCCAGGGGACATTGCTGGTCTCCAGTGGTACTCAACGATAGTTCCTCATGTCCTTAGGAACTCAGCTAACTGAACCATGAGGTTGGGGATGTCAAGGCAACTTACACTCTTCAGTCAATACCATTTTACACCCCATGTGAACAACTGTGCTCTAGAGTTTGTAAGCCCAGCCTGAACTCCTGCCCTGCCCTCTGGAGCTTCAGCGGCTTCCACAGGAGACTTGGTATCACCAGCTACACTGGAACTCATAGACACCCAGCCTCGGTCAGCCTTGTTACCAGCACTGCTCAGGCAACAGCCAGCAAGCACACCTCCAGTGGGAATGGAATTCTCATGGTGGTTTCAGTGGGCAGCTGCAGTTCACAACTATTAGCCCAAACCCAGGCTTTGTAGAATTGTCACATTGGTTTAAGTCAGTGTTTCTCAAATGTCACTGGAGGTTAAAGACCCTGAGCGAGCCTTACAAGTCAGAGGGACGTAACTGGGCCCCAGGGCTCCGATTTCCAAGGGTGTCCACTCGCCCAGACTTCTGTGCTGAATGACCGCGTCAAGGAAAAGAGCTGGCTGTACGGAACCCGTTCATCTCCCTGGGTGTGACCAGATGAAAGGCAGCAGCTTTGAGGGCCTTAATGGTCTCACTTCAGTGAGTTCCATTCCAAAGAGATGCCTAAGGGCCAGGCTCTCATTTCCAATTTCCCTTCCTCATTCCCCCTTTGTCTTCCAGGGAGCTATCGTCTCAGGCATTGCTGCTGCTGCTGCTGCTGCTGCTGCTGGACTCCCCATTAAATGCTCATACAAACTGCTCTGCACATTTCCATTATAGACCTGTTACACTGCTAGCATCCCAGAACAGGACGCTATTCCCTCCCAACTCCCAGCTACCATTTTACCTGACGGCTTGCCTGATCTTCCTCCAACAGTGAAGTCTAGTGTCCAAATCCAAAGGCTCTGAGTAGTGGCTGGGACACAGCCCTAGTAAGATTTCTCAGCAGGCACTGGCAGCCCTGGGAGGTTGGATAGCATGTGCTCCTCCCTCACCCCCCAATGGCCACGCCCACCGACCTTTACAGAACTGGAAGGTTCAGTGTCCCCACCCCCCACTTGAGAATGGTCCAGCAGCACGAGAGGGCCTCAGCGAACTCTGGGAAGTAGAGAGCCTTGCTGCAGAAACCAGGCTGTTGTAAAATCCCAGCCCCGTGCATCAAGCTCAAGCCCCACTTCTCAGGTGGCCAAGGACGTGGCAGATTTTTCCTTAAAACAGTCATTGAGGAAATGTAAGCTGCTCTGCATGTTAAGAACTCTCTACTGGAGATGATAAACTTTCTCCTTCTCTTGTTCTCCTTCAACTCAGGACTCACAAGGTAGCAGGGAGTGTCTGAGGTTACACCTGAGGAAAGCTAGGTCATATAACACACACGAACATGAACAGATAGGCCAAGTCTGCTCACAGAACTTAAAAGCTGCACGGAAACACACAAACTCTATACAAACACCCAGAAGCCGTACAGAACGTTGAGACACAGAGAAACACAGACTACACACGCTTAATGCACATAATACACACATGAAGTGCATACATGCACAGAGACACAAGCACCGAATCAGACACGTGACACATGTACATACATAGACTACAAGATAACACAAATGCTCACAGTAGAGATCCCTGATGCCTTTCTACAGATCAGCAAAGGGTCAGAGCAGTCTCTGCTGCGGCCCAAGGAGCTGCTCCCCTCCCCCAGCATCACAGATTTTAAAAGTTTAAACATGTGTGTGTCTGTGTGTGTCTTCGTGTGTATATGTGTGTGTGCGTGTGTGTCTGTGTGTTTATGTGTGTGCGCGTGTGTGTCTGTGTGTATATGTGTGTCTGTGTGTGTCTGTGTGTGTATGTGTGTGCATGTGTGTGTATGTGTGTGTGTCTGTGTGTATATGTGTGTGTATATGTGTGCACGCGTGCCACAGGACATATTAAACTAGGGGACAACTTACAGTAACCAGTTTTCTCCTTCCACCACATGGTTTTCAGTGACCACATCAGGTTACTGGGTTGGGCATCAAGAGTCTGCACCTCGTTGAGCCATTTTGCTTGCCCCATTTCGAGATTTTGGAGTAGCTTCTATAAGTGACCCTGCCAGAGAGGCTCAGTCAAGCCTTACAGGTGCCCTTCAGAGCCAATATGGTCTACTTCTGAGGTCTTGCCTGCTTCAAGCTTCTGGTGGGGAAAGCCCTATGCCGAACTTCTCACAGTCAGAACCTGATAAGGAACTTGTGGAAAGGAGTCGACCCCCCCAGCGACTATGCTGCCCACTGTATGTGGACTTCTTCCCTGTACATAGAAATGGCCTGGAGCACCACACACAGGCACAGTACCCGCACGCGCCCAGCACTATACAGGAATTGGCTGGAGCTCAGAGGCTCTTGGCTCTGTCTTCAAAGCAATAGCACAAAAAGCCTCCTTATAGGAGGAGCTTAGGAATCTCCCGGGGAGAATCATTTATTTCTGGAGCCTGGCTGTGTTTAGGAATATTTCATTTTTAAAACATTTAAAGATTTAATTTAATAGTGGGGGGGCATGTGTGTTTGCATGTGTGTTTGCGTGTGTGTGTGTGTGTGTGTGTGTGTGTGTGTGTGTGTGTGTGTGTGCATGTGTGTGGGTACCCACAGAGGCCAGAAGAAGGAATTGGATACTCTGCAGCTGGAGTTAGAGGTGATTATGAGCTGCCTAATTTGGGTGCTGGGAATCGAACATGGGTCCTCTGCAAGAGCAACAAAAACTCTTGACCACTGGGCCATCTCTCCAGCCCCCAAAATTTTTATCTTTTTACTTTTTAAATATTGCTTATTTATTCTTTGACAATTCATACCTGTACACAATGTTTCTTGATCCTGTCCGCCCCAACATCCCCCAACACACCCCTTCACCCCTCCATATCATCTCCTGTTATCTTATAACAGATTGGGTTCAATTAGTATCGCCTGCTGATCTCATACACACAGGTAACGGCAGCTGCAGTGAGATCATGCGTGACATGCAGAAGACAGCCTTTCGCGGCCTTACTCACGGGTCTCCAGCTCATACGGTCTTTCTGTCCCCTCTTCCACCACGTTCTCTGAGCTTTGGGGTGTGGGGGTTGATATACATGCCCCCTTAGGACTGGGCACCCCCAGTCACTCATTCTCAGCCCTCTGACTGCTGCCCACTGCAGAAGAAGCTTCTCCAGCCAAGATTGAGAGCCCTGCTAGACGTTTGTAAGACATGGGCTTTAAACCGAAGCACATTACGCAGTGATGGAGGGATACGGGCTGCCCAATCAGCGGGGACCCATTGTGTCCACAACATAAGGACACCAACACCCCATTTCTGCATGAAGAAGAGCCCAAGCTTGCTGCGGTCACCCCTACTTAGATGTTTGTAGATGTCCCAGTCTAGGCTGCCTAGGGATCGGGTCCACACCCGGCTCATGGTCGCTATGCATGGCAACCTGGCGGTGGGCAGAATGCATTGGGGGTCTTCCATAAGGATTATAACCATGAATGGTGCAAACATTGGCAAACATCAGCCTTCCTGTGCCTCACAGATCCTGCTTGTGTAGCTGGCGACTGTTGCGGTGACTCCATTCCCTAACTCTGCCGATGGACTATATGACCTTAACCCTGAAGAAAATCCTACCCCTGCTGTGGATTGGCTCAGACAACCAGACTGTCATACCCTAAACCAATAGGCTGGGACCTCTGGAGAGAGACATGATCAGGCTCCCACGGACAAAATCTCTTAGATCAATAGCCAGCCACTTAGGTACCATCTGTTTCCAGCGTTCTTAGCTGGAGCAATCAGTTCTCACGGCTGATAGGGAAGTGTCTAGACGGCAGATTCTTGGCAGCTAGGAGTGAGTACTGAACAAAAACGGTAGCCTTTGAATTCTGCAGGGGCACAACTCAAGGGTCGCCTAGGAGCCTTACAGAGAGAACAGGCTCCCTCAGTCAGAAGTGATTAGGGCCAATCCTGGCAATCTCAGTTTTCTCCTGAACTGCAAAGAAGGGTTCGGGGTACAAAACAAGATATGACCATGTCTTTGAATGGCTCGGAACATTCTAGAAAGAAATTCCAAATAAGAGTTCTTTTATGTTCTGGGCAGATAGCTATAACATTGAAATCAAGCCTGTACCTTAAAGTGGCTGTTTTTAAGTACCCGGATGTAAACCCAGCATGTATATAGAATCCCTTTGCTCAGGATGTGAGTATGTGTGTGCGTGTATTTCAGTGTGTCGGTGAGCCAATGAAGGCAGCCTTCCTTTCTTGCTCTTAACTATCAGGGGATCCACACTGGGACCTCAGTACCAGGACCGCACCTATCTGTATAGGGAATCCTGCCAGGACAAATGGCCAGCCAAATGCCTATGGCCACCCAGATATGTTGGCAAGAATAGGCTCAAGAGGCCAAGGATGAGTCCCATCTTGGTGGCAACGTGTCCTATGTGTAGAGCATGTGGCTTGTGTGACCCACAGCAGAGCTGGGGTATCACAATTGCCTAGGAAGGGTCGGAGCTATCCCGAGGGACACCTAGGGAGGCCAGGCCCCTTGTATGAGAAGGTTCTCTTCACCCTGCGCTGCCCAAGGCACACCTCTGCGGACAGAAATGGCTGGGGTCCCTCCAACAGCCAGGAAGAGGTTCCTGAGACTTCCAGGGAGGCAGTTCCACTCACTGACCCACCATCCCTCCTCGCTTCCAGCCTCATGCACCCGGCCGGGTCACCGACCCTTTAACCTCACCACCTCTCCAGCGTGGCTGGTGCAGGTTTCATTCTGGGCAAAGTCAGCAGGAAAAGCGAGTTCACAGGACCCCCTACCCCTGAGGTCAGAAGCCCCTAGGGCTGGTTTCTGCTAGAGGTGGTGACCCTCTGCAGTACGTCCAGCAGTGGGGGCGGGGCAGAGGGAGGGGCTTGGACTCCTTGGCTGCACCTGCCACTCCCTGGAGTCACAGCTTCCTCACTGCCTTGTTCTCTCGCCCGAAAGGGATTCTACCTGAACTACGCGATCTGAGTCAGGAAAGAAATGCTTAGGCAGCGACCGTGGCTGTCCTGTCACTAATCAGCTTATGTTAATGCCAGAACTTGAGCTTCACCAAGGAGACTGGCAAAGGATCACAAGACCCAAGGCTACAAGGCCAACTTCTGCTCCCAGGAATCTCACACTCACGTGTTCCCTGGGCTGCTCTGGTGGACTAATCGGTGCGGAGGTTGTGAGTGGTTCTCTGTGCGAAGTGAGGCCCAGCGCATGGCTCAGGCTTGGGTGCCTTTGGAGTCAGCCGGTCAGGTCCACGAACTGACCTCAAAGCCGTTCAAAGAGGATTTCACAAAGAACGCCGGCATTTCTAAAAGGGACCCCGTTCCACAGACCTCTCTCCTTCAAAGGAATGGGTTTGCAGGTCAAAGAGCGTACATTACATGGACTCAGAGAGCTCTCACTAGAAGGCCTAGACTTCTAATGAAACCTGAGGGGGCTACTTACTGTGGACAGTCGGGAGTAACCGCAGACTGGGCACAGACCTTTCTGGTAAAAACAAACCCATCTACGCAAAATCGCATCCGTTGAACATAATATAAGCCAGGCATTGCTACTGCAAACCCTCTTGTTCAGTCCCTGGGTTTCATGTAGCCTTTGGTCAGTTTAAAAAACAAACAAAAACACCACCATTTACTCTTTGATAACTTCATACATGAATTCAAACATTTTTATTATATACCACCAAGTGCCCTAACCCTATCCCATTCCCCCACCACTCATTTAAAAAGTTAAACTATTTTGTGTGCGTGTGTGTGTGTGTGTGTGTGTGTTTACACGTGCCACAGGAAGTGTGTAGCTCGTGGACAACTTGCAGTAGCCTACGCTTCCAGTGATCAAAGGTCATTGGGTTTGACAGCAAGAGCCTCTCCCCGCCGCCTCTGGCGGGAAAAGCCCCCTCCCCAACTTCTCGCAAGAACCTGGTGAGAAACTTCCTACACCTACCTGTTCTTAGAGCTCTTGACCAAGTCTTGGGAAGACGGGCAACTTGTCTGCTGGGGACAAGAGTGGATTCCATCCATGCAGAGAAATCAGCTGTTGACGGGGATCATAACGGTGAAGTCTATGAGACCTTGCCACGCATTGAATTTGGGCTGTCCCCTAAGGGTTCATGTGTTAGAACTGAGTCTTCGATAGGCAATGTCCAGAGTGAAAGGAGCTGAGCGGTCGGTGAAGGTTAGCAGAGAGCCCTTAGGTCACGGTGTGTCCGCAGAAGAGAGCTAGGTCCTGACTCAGTTCTTTCACGCGAGGCTTTTTACGGAGGAGCCAATCGATCCTTCCTTGGCGCGCATCTAGAGCTGTGACTCTACTGCGCATGTGCATGGCATTGTGCCGCTAACTACCATGAAGCACCTGAGCTGAGCTGCCTTCAGTCATCCCCTTCCCCCGTCTTCCCTCCCTCCCACTCCTTTAAGATAGGGTATGCTGTGTGTTCCCTCTGGGTTGGTCACTGACACGGTTAGTACTATCTTGATTCTGTGCAGAGGGCCCTCCAGAGATGCAGCCCATCAGCATCCTCTCCCAGTGGGCCGAGAGGGAAGGGTGCCCAAGGCCCTGAAGACCTAAGAGACTCACAAGGTGGCTCACACTGCTGACGGGGCTCATGGAGTCTACGAACCTTCACATCCGATATCACCTTCCTGAGGCTATACTGTAATAACCCGTGCAAGAAAGATACAGACAACCACGCTGGTTAAAAGTGGATTAGGTCTTTATTGGCCAGTGACCAAGAGCCGGTTCATGCCTCAAAGCTTCTAGGTACTGAGGCTCAGGAAAACCGCCTTTTTCAGGCAAAAACTATGAAGAACATAATTTACATGGATGATAGATGCGGGTCAGAGTAAACCTTGAAACATTCATTTCTGGCAGAACATAGAAACAATTTCACACAACATGACATTCATTTTTACCATCTGTAGTTAATGTTAAGTTTATATAAACATGTCTTTGGCTAATACCTCTGCTCCAAGGCCGTGGAACTCTCAAAAAATGTGTTGCCAAGGCAGATGTGGCTGTGATGGGGTAGAAATTTGAGGACTGTCTAAGCAAACACAAAACGGAGTCAGGACAAGATGGTGTTACTTAAGTCACTTCCGTATCTGAGACGAACAATTACCTGGAGGTAATTCCAGGAGTGTGACAGCCTGTAAGTTATCCAGGGGATGCTTTAGTTCCCAAACCAATCCTCACTTGCTTGGAATGGACATTTAGAAATCCTGATATACTCCATTGCTAAAGACACTATACAGCGGGATGTAAGACAGAAAAACCAGGCTGGTTCTGAGCTAGAAGCTCCCTGTGGGCTGGCATTTCTAGTACCAACGGGTGGCATGCAGGCTGCAGAACCGCCACCAGTGTCCAGCTTGGCTATGGACCCATGCGTATTGCACGCAGAACCACCACCAGTGTCCAGCTTGGCTATGGACCCATGCGTATTGTACTGCTAGCATGTCTAGCAAGATGCTCCTGCTGCACCAGTAGTGGATTGATTGTACTTTCCAACTGTAGCTAAAGCCAGCCCCACAGGAGGGACTCGTGTTTGTCACCTTCAACCCGAGGCAGGAATATCCTAATACCCTGTGAGGTGGCTACAGCTATTGTCTTGTTAAATAGGTATAATGTGCTTATCAAATTATTTTCTAACCATTTGTGTTTATGTCCTCAGATAACCGCTGTCAGGGGAGGGGAAGGCAGTTATCTTACTGGTGGCAGTGATTGCAGACACGCCTATGCAGTCAAAGTGCGAGGAATATCTGTTGCTGTGTGGCATAGCGGCCCAGTGGCCAACCGTAAACGAAAGAGAGAATCTGATTGCCCTGTACCCGTCAAGACTCAACTACAGAAGGGTAGAAAAAAATGTTAAGAGCTGGAGGAAGATGGAGAGTTATGCATATTCCCTCCAGACTGAGTTCAACCATCGCTGCCCTGGAGAGTTATGTATATTCCCTCCAGACTGAGTACAGCCATCGCTGCCCTGATCGAGAGTAGCTGTAATTATCTCCATGAAATCAGGACTAATATGTTCTTGTGGAGGGCTGGAGAGGGCTCATGAAGCTCACGGTACCAACAGGGTTTTCGAACAAGATCCTAAGGAAGCCTCTCCATTCTGTGAGGTTCTATAAGCGGTAAAGCAGCGCCTGGGAGAGGCTCTTCCGTAATGCAGCTTCCTTTAAGCTGCCCAGGTTTGATGGCCTTTCCTGGTTGTCATTTTGACACGCCTGCGAAGTAGTTCCCTCAAATGAGGAACTGCCTTCATCGGACTGGTTCATGGGTGTGTATGTGGGGGCGTTCTCTTGACTGCTAATTAATGCAAGAGGGCCCAGTCCACTGTGAGGAGGTGCCATCCCTAAGCAGGTGGCAAGCCTCTGCTTCCCTAGACGATGATCTGGAAGGTGAAATAACTCGGTTGTGGCCAGAGTGATTTATCCCACGGCAGAAAACAAGGACACGGGTGACCCACACAGAGCAGCCCATGCCGCTTTGCTGCTGCTCTTCGGTGTTGCGGTTTGCCCATTGTTTGCCCAGGGTACTTCCCAGTGGTGCAGCGGCCTTCTGAGCCGGGCATGCATACTCCTGACACCCCATACACTCTCCACTTTACCAACCAGGATTGCTGGTGCCTACCTGAGGTGAATCGAATTTTATTTTTTACACCTCCTCAGGAAAAGTCACATGACAGGCCTGAACCAGTACCCCAGGCTGACCTTGCATCCACGATCCTCCTGCCTCAGGCTCCTAGGTGCTGGGATATCTTCTACATGAAACTAAGTCAGCTTTAGCATTTTGTTATAATTAATGGAAATAGATTACTGCAGGCACCACGCTTCTTATGAATTCAAGCAGATTGCTGGTTTATGTGCATTCTAAATATGTAATCTACTACCACTTTTATTAGTAAAACAAAACAAAAATCACATGGTATATACAACCAACTAATCCACAATTAAAAATACTGGTGAAGCCTCACAGCAGTGTCAAGTGTGACTGAAGAGCCGTACTCCTTAGCTGGCCCACCTTTGCTACCGTAGGTTTCTCTGAACAGATTTTGATCTATTTAAGTTGGATGAGGTTGAACAGCTCAACGCTAAGGTGTGGCTCTCCCGGTATCCTCTTGGGCCTAAAAGAGACTGCGCTGACAATCAAAGGCATCTCACTCTTAGTTTACAGTTTATTTTTGCAAAAGTTGCCTTCTATGGTACACTACAGAAATTTCGCCTCCGTCGGGTACCCGATCTCAAGATCTAGCGTGTTAGGCCTATCTTTCAGTTCTTCTACACTGCCCTCTATTTTTCCATTTGCAGAGAGCTCACCATATACAGCAATTCCTACCCAATGGCCAATAGGACCAAGGGTGCACCTGAGCCAGGCCAGGGGAACAGGTACTGGAACCGGGCATAGGGCAGGTCTGGAGAGAAAATTAGAGGAGGGAGCTCTGGGGGTCCCTCGGCCGTCTGGGCCTCAGGAGCATCACGGAGTGTCCTTTGGTTGTAGTAGATCCACAGGGGTAGTCTGATTGGTTAAGAAAGCTCAGCCTATACTTTTGTGACACGTTTTATTTATAGGGAATTAAAATTTTGGCATATACATGACACAAGCATTAAATATAGCACACTTTCCATGATAGAAATGATCATACTGTCCACCAAGACGCCTCAATTCCAATCACATAATGCATATGCTAAAATGGTACACCTGGGGAAGGGGAAATGAATGCATTTTTGTTTTCTGTAACTTCTAAATGCATCCAAAAAATAATAATTTAATGTTCAAAAAG
Source organism: Arvicola amphibius (assembly GCF_903992535.2). Lineage (NCBI taxonomy): Eukaryota > Metazoa > Chordata > Mammalia > Rodentia > Cricetidae > Arvicola > Arvicola amphibius. The sequence goes on from NC_052058.2 coordinate 135,111,334, forward strand.
CTTTTAATAAACAAATTCAGGGTAAAATTAGTTGAAATATTTATAATACGATTTCATCATTACACAGTATGTTCAATATACAATCGATGACGCTGCAAAGGAAAGGGGATCAACTGCACCCACAAGTAGGAAGGCTGTGCGCGATGCTGTCATATGAATATCCACGCCGCAGGAAACACTGGGCCCTCAGGTAGTGCAGCATTACGGGAAGAAGTCCCCCACAGTGTTCCTCACGCACAGGCCATCTTCCCGCTGTCCTGCCACACGGTACTTCATCTCAGACAGCCAGGCCGTGTCTCTCCAACACATCTCAAGGGGTGACAGTCCTCATCCAAAGCACTCGACATTTACAATTTACAGAGCACTGACTGCTCTTCCTCATTGCTCAGCCGCGTTTCCACCTTAGTGCCCAGTCAGGTAGTCCTGGGTAGAGTCTGAAGCAAACGAGTCTGCGTCCTCATTGTCCGAGTCCTCGCTGCTGTCGTCGGCAGCAGGCTCTCCCGTGAGCGCTATGCGGGCATAGTCATCCGTGTCTATGGACTTGCAGAAGTGGATGGCGTACTTCAGCTTCTCCTCCAGCACCTGCTTGCAGGAGTACCGGGGCAACTTGAGCAGAAAGAAGCACGTGTAGGACTCAGGAAGGAAGTGGTCAGGAGGGTTGTATTTATCCAGGACCTGTCGGGAGGAAATATTAAATAATAAGAGAGTGCGCTGAGGGGCAGCCAAACTCTGGGTTTAGTTTACTGTGTTTACTTCAGCCTCACAGAAGCTATGCATTTGACTATAAATAAAAACATGTAAGAAAATGTAGAATCTAACCAATTTTAGAAATTAAAAAAAAAAAGTAACCCATTCCTAGGGCCAGCAATAAAGAAGCAAACCAATGCTACTGTGATGCCTGCTCATCACATGCAGTCACATGCAGGTGGCCAATGGAATAGCCTGGCCCATCATCTCCTAATGGTGTGGCAGAGCCTGTCACCCAACTGGCACTAGCCGGGAAAGGGCACGTGGCCACCAGAGGATGCTCTTTCTGAGAGTGTCAACTCACTTTCAGGTCAAGATCCTAGGCAGCAAACATGATTCTTCATTGCTGTTTAGGAGAAAGCTTTTGTTTGCTGTCAAAGACGGTCCTGAAAGACGGGTATTTTCATAACCCCAGCCACAGACGTGTCTCTGTGCTACTGCTACCAGGACAAAGAGAGTGTTAAGTCTGGTTTACCCACCTCAGTGACCTTAAAAGGCAAACCGAGCTCGTTTAAGTCATTAGACTATTGAGTTCTAAGACAAAGCAAACTTGCTCTCAAATGTATGAGCAGTCTCATTTTCTTAGTAAGCATAATATTTAGTGATCTACCTGATCCAACTAGAAAATCAAACAAACACTTATGAAATACGTGTGTCCAAAATCTGTATGCTGCTATAACACTAGCACACTCTGCTTATGGTTTGACACACTTTGCAAAAATATGTGATGGTATTCAAGATCAGCAATTGTAAAATTTTAAGACTTCAAATTATAGAAGTTAGATATTTTCCATTTTCATTTCACCAAAGCTGCTCTCTCAAATGTTCTGCAGCAGAATACACACAAGGGCAGGTAGCTTCTACTGATGTTGGTACAGTGCTTTGCAATCGGGGTGAGGAGCCTACCTGGATGACAAAGTCTCTACCCCGGAAGTCAGCAATGGTCCTGGGCAATCTCGTCCGGCCCCACACAAAGCGAAGGAAGAGAGAGCGTTCCGTGTTAGAGAAAGACTCCATCACCTCCCAGAACCACTGGACCAAGGATGCAGAAGGTTCAATCCCTTTATACGTTGCCACTGACTTTAAAAGATGCAGTGGAATGTCTGGGCTCCCACACACCTAGGAAAGACATCCTGTCAGTGCAGGCTCACACTTCCGTCTTTTCCATCTCAACAGGATCGCCCTTTTCTTTTTCGCCAATAAGGTTGCTACAGACCCGGGAGAATGAGAGCACCACCCTGAACCTCAGTACCCGTGGGCAGGCAGTGAAGGGCACACTGTGTTTCCTTTCATTTACTGTCACAGTCAAGCCGTGGCTTTCCAAATGCAAGGGTTTAAGTAAAGGATCAAATAATGAGTGGGCCAGCAGGCCAAGGAGGCTCCAGCAGCACAAGGCAGCACGTACCATCGTCTCCAGCTCATATCCAGTGAAGAGAGAGAGAAGGGGCACAGGCACCACTCGGGCCATCCCTTCCCGGACAGCAGCCACTTGCTCATCAAATTCATGGAGTCTTAAAAAACAAACAAACAAAAACCAAATTTTCCTTACACTTGTGCCTATGTTTACCGGGCACCTTGTCTTGCTGGTACCAAGCATTACACACAGCACTGCTACCACACACGCCCCAGGGAGGAAGAGAGGAGGGCTCTGTGACGGTCTTCAAACACAACACCTAAGAGCTCACCTAGCCTGGTGCACAGGACACGCCTTCACGATTACCTAAGGCCACACACACACACTCTGGGCACTGTCTGATGGCAGTGCTGGGCAGTGATACCACACCTCACCAGAGCTTTAAGGCCAAGGTGCAGGCACGCTTGGGTTAGTGGAGGCTACTCTGTGTTCACACGGCCCCATCTGTGTCCCTGTCCCTGAGGAGCTGACAAAGAAAGGATAGAGGGGCACAAAGAGGCCTGATATCCCCGTTGGGACTGTCCTCTAAATAAGCACACTCTATTTACCTGGCTAGAAATTTCAGGTGGGAGCAACAAGTACTCTGAACCCTAGCCACCAAATAAAACTCCTAACAAAGATCAGCAATAGCTGAAGAAAACTTAGCATATTTTTATATATGATACATCTGGAAAAATGCAGATAACCAAGTAACTGTTACTTCTGCCATTTATTAGGTCACAACAATTTGAAGGAGAGATGATCACAAACCTGTAATTTATCGCCAGTCGGACATACTCTGCACGGTTGTCCAGGGTGATGTGTGTGTGCTTGGAGCTCAGCTGGATGTCCTGACCACTGGCACTTGGCACTGTGAAGGGCAGGCTCATGGCCTCAAACTCCTCTGAAGTGGCTTCATTGTCACGAATGTACATGAGTCCAGGAATAAAATCTTTATCAACCTGTCAAAGAGAAATATAGCATACATGCTAAATCTGGATGGTCCCCACCACAGAACCAAGTCCTTCCCAAGCACGCCTAGTCATACCTGACTTTATCTGCCTCAGAGTGTCTCTAGAATACAAGGGTAAGGCAGGTTCTCCCAATCCCCCCAAAAGATTTCTACAAGTACTTCACCCAAGGAGCTAAAGAAAGATCCAGAGAGTTCTTAAATTAACTGCTGAGAAAATAACTGTGCCTGGTAGGTGACAGGCACTCCCCTAAACCCTGAAGAGCATGAAGAGCCAGGGACACCACGCTGTGACTGCCCTATCAGTCCCTGTTTCTGGAAGCCTGGGGTGTAGCATGTGACAGTGATCCTCCTTGTTGCTGAGCACCAGAAAGTGCACAGCACACCAACTCTTTCACACCCATACTTTGCTCTGCACTAGAATGTGGTCAGGGGCCAGCTGCCTTCATACACCCATGGGTGTTAGGTCAGATCCCAGAAAAGCCCAGCTCCTTAACAAGACCCCCAGCCCAGATGATCACCTCACTAAGGTCCGCAATGGTGAGGCTCATCCCAGCCAGCTGCTTCCACACAGGCTCAGCGAGATTCAGGCTCAGAGGACTCCCAGTGCGGATGGCAATGCCCAGTAACACCCCTGGTCATTCAAGACAGAAGGTCAGAATACTTGGAACGGATGAGAAGTTGCTTCTGGCTTACTCAAACATGCCTTGGAGTATCAGCTCTGTATTGAGGCCATGGAGCCTTCTAAACCAGTGGCGCCAAAACTGAGGGCTGGACCCTACAGCAAGTCCTACTCAAAACTTACTTCCTTTTCTTCCTACGAGACATGTCTAACTTTTCATATTCTTTTTGTACACGGGATTAAACCCCAGTAAGCCAACTCTTGTCCCTTTGAGGGCAGAGCAAAGGGATGGGTTTCTCTGCTAAAGTGGGTATTTAGCTATGGGGTAGTAAGAGGTGGAACAGCCGGAGTGCCCTGCACAGACCCAGACAAGGAGGGGCGGCCTATGGCAAAGGCCATCTCTTCCCATGCATTCCTGAGTTTCAGATATGTTTGGAATGCGAACCTAGTATTTCGGCTCCGCTGCATGCCAAAGAGAATATCTAGCCTCAAGCATATAGTCACACACTGCCTACCCATAGAACGGCCATAACTTCGGAGGGCTCACCACTATCAAGTCCTTAACACTAAATGTAAGATGAATCTTTCCCTCCATAATGTTGGTAAAATGCATGACATCACTACACATCCCTTCCACCCCTGCTGCCTGAGATGAACGAGAGATCCTGCATTAACTCGAGGCTGGGACAGAGTATACGGAGACGACCGAGAGGCCCACCCAGGAAGCGGAACATGCTGCAGTGCACAGGTGCCCGGGTGGCAGGGTTCAACAGGTAGCAGTCTCTGTTGGCGCCAGACTCGTCCCTGCCATTGGGAGTCACGATCAGAAGAGGAGTGAGTCCATTTTGTAGCTCCTCGCAAATCTCCGCTATGGACTCGCTGTAGCCACCCCCACAGTCATCCACAGATTCACCTAGGAGGAAAGGAGAGTCAGCAACACACAGGCCACCCAAGCCGCCTGCAGGCATAGCGCCAGGCAGTGGCCGCTCTGCCCCTCTGCCCTGCTACACCATTCTGCTCACTGTCCCCCAGGCGCCCTCCCCCAGGCGAGCATGCACAGCCAAATCTCACCAACAAACTTGACTTTCCAGACTCGGTGAGGAAGGAGTAGGCTGTCAGGACTGAAGGAACTCATCTTAGCACACATCTGCCCAAAAACAGACTTGGTGCCATCAGGACCGGCTAACCCACCTTTACTCCTGGAGCGCTTAACCTAAGAGACAGAACAAACAAAAGCATGAGCTAGATACTGGGCAGCAGAAAACACACAGCTGGGACGCAGCTGTAGAGAAGCCTGCCTAGACGGTTCTCAGAACTCCTCCCCTTCACTCCATACTTTGAGACCCTCTCTCCCCACCACCTCCCAACACTGTGGCTCCTGCTATGTAACACCTGGATGACTTCTCCCATAGCAGGTCCCACAGGAGAAGCAACTCCCTTACCTCCAGCAAACAAACAAGTCCATGGGCAAGACCCACAGAAACAGAAGGGCGCTATGGCCCTGCACCCCACTCCTGGGTGTGAGATGGTGACAGCATGCTAAGTTTAAGAAAAACTGGCCATGCAAATGTATTTGTATTGCGAGTCCTCCAGCAAAATCTCACCATCTTCACCCAACTTCTAGTGAATTCCAGGTCAAGCTTAAACCACTAGTTTTCTTCAACAGCACAAGGAATCACAATTAAGATTATAAACTAAGACACTACAACAAAAATCACAACTTCCTACAGAAAGTCTCTGTCTCTGTCCATACACTAAGCCATATGCCTACACAGGCTACTTCCTATAAACTGCACAGCAACCCTGAAAGGGATTCATAGTCTCCAGAGGAGATGAGCTTCAGAAAGACAGCAACAGGGCTGCACAGACCAGCCATGGAAAAGCACCAACTACTGGAGCCCGGCTGCCTGCCATTTTACCAAAAAAATGAGCAGCGTGTGGACACGTTTACAACATTGACAGTCGGTAAACCTCCACACAGGCGGCACTTTCTCTGGTCAATAGAAGCACAGGGGACATTAGCTGACCTTAATTTGAATTTTCCAAAACGAGCATGAGTGAATTCTGCAGTAAATTTAAAGTGATTTAAACCAGGAGTAGTGGCACTGTAGCCCCAGCACTGGGGAGGCCAGAGTAGGAGCCTAAGGTCAGTTTGGACTATACAGAAAGACCGTCTCAACAGCACCCCCCAAAAACCCTCACCCTGCAACCAAAAAAAACCATGTTAAATACTTTTTATGGATACTGATTTTTCAGAATTTTCTGGTATCAAACATTTTCCTAACAATAAAAACCTCACCAGGGGCTCAAAGTCCCAACCCTCCCTGAGTTTATTAACAGTTATGGTTACTAGGAGCAGAAGGTGTCACTTTTTCCAATGGGATAGTCACTGATACCCGGTAAGCCTCCCAGTGACCCAATAAATAACCCCAATTAAGTCCAGCGGGTCACACAAACATCAACGACATCAAAGTACAGAAGGTCTTGTGGAAAAGAAGCAGGTTTCAGCAGGAGAGGGAGTGAGTACAAGAGAGGGTGGGGCGGTGTGGGGGAGGCTGGCTAAGATTCCTCATAGAAAACAGGAGATAAACCTTCCCAGGAAGATGACCTGGGGCTCACATCTGCAGCCCCCGAGCCTGCACGAGCTGGTGCTGTGCACCATCACTGTAGATGCCAACCCCACGGCCAGTCCGATTCAGTGCTGTCATCCTGACTTATTACAGCTTTACCTCAAGAGTCTAGTTTTGGTGGAAAAAAATCTGTTCCAATATCTGGAGAACTCTCTACTCTCGGGAGATCATACTGCACTTACTGCAAGCTCTGGTGCCCAAATACTACAGATGGTGGAGGAGCCCCAGATGTCAGTCTACACTGTACACCAGTCTATGGATGTCTGCCTTTTTTTTTTCTTTTGCAATTTGTTAGTTTTACTTTTAAACATACTGAACATTTTTAAGACAAAATTAAGGACATAAAGATAAGTAGGAAACAGGTATTATTGAAAATCTGCAAAGAAGAAAGAGAGTAAGCAGCAGCATTCCCATTGCAGGACTCCAGGCTCCAGGCAGTCAGACCCTCATTGACACCTCCAGTCCTGGACTCCCCAGTGAGACTCCCAGCTCTAAGGAGCCTGTAGGTCTGTCTGAGACAAGAACCTGACCCAGGAATGTATAGCTTTCCTTGTCTTGCAAACTTTAGAATGCACGTCATTCAAGGTGGGGAAATAAAAGCTGTTTTATGGACCTAATTAAACAGCCATTTACTTGCGGAACTAGAAGACCGACTTTCAGCTAGCACTAGATGCTGTGACGTGCACCACTAGAGACACCAGTTCCACCAATGTGGTCACATGTGCTGCCCAACAAAGGCAAGAGTTTGATCTCTTAATTCAAAATGCCCCCAAGTACAATTCAGAAAAAATTCTTGTCATGTAATCAACATCAGGATAAAAATCATGTGTTAATACAAAGGTTGAGTAACAAAGAATTTGTTCTTCGTGGCTCTCTGTTTCTGATCTAAGAGGCGAGGCTAATTTCATTTGCGTACTAAATGTCAAATGCCATGCACTGTCATAGTCACTAACTGGGATTCCTCTGTATTTTTAATTAAATTTTCAAAGTATATGTGTATGTGTACTTAGAAGCTGTGTTAATTCAGAAACGTCCTGCTTTTCCCTGCTTTTTCATGAGACACTAGTAATACTGGCTCATTAAACTGAAGAACTCAGAATCGGGAGCTCACAAGGCTCGAAGGAATGTGAACCGTTACATGTAAAAGAACCACAAGTAACAAGAGTGACCTAGCTTTGCCTGTAACAAACATGCAAAGGCCACATAGAAGAAGGGGCATTATCACCTTGGGGGGAAAATACGGCTGCTCCTTACTTTACCTTTTAAAAACTTCTCTTTGCCTGTGCTTTTGGGTTATGACAAGTAAATCTTTCTTATTTTCACACAAACAAAAATATCCCCCTCCCCCTCCAACTCTAAAGTCTCTTGCATCACAGAGCACTACACGCAGGAAGCCTGCTCCTTAAGCCAGGAATGCTGATTTTCCCCAAGACTATAGTGATATTTTATTTATGTTTTAATAAATAAGCTTGCGTTAAGATCAGAAGGTTAAGATTTAGAGGTCAGGCAGTGGTGGCACACACCTTTAATTCCAGGATTTGGGAGACAGAGGTAGATAGATCCCTGCGAGTTCAAGGCTACCCTGGGCTACACAAGATCAGTGCAAAAGCAAACCCAGGTGGTGAGGCCTTAAACCTTTAATCCCGATACTAGGGAGTCACCTGCCTTTAATCCCAGCGCTACAGGGAATATAAAATGAGAGGGGAGAGAGGTTTAGGCTGCTTAGTCTGCAGTCGCCCAGCCTTGGCAGAGGTTAGGACTTCTCTAGTGGCTTGGCTGCTTTGTTCTTCTGGCCTTCAGGTTGACCCATATCTACGTCCAGGTTTTATTATTCATGCTGCATTCGAGACTGCAGGGACACTTCCTGCACCTTTACTATCCGTGCTGCATTCGAGACTGCAGGGCACCTCCTGCACCCTATTATCTGTGCTGCATTTGAGACTGCAAGGACACCTCTTGCCCCCTATTATTCATGCTGCACTCGAGACTGCAGGGATACTCCTTGCCCCCTATTATTCATGCTACATTTGAGACTGTAGGGACACCTCTTGCACCCTATTATTCATGCTGCATTCAAGACTGCAGGGATACCTCTTGCACCATGGAAGCATCACCTGTACAGCTGTCAGGCTGGGAAAGGGAGTTACCTGGATGCGGTTCAGCTCCACCACAGGTCCATGCTGGCGGTCTCGCACCATAGTTGCTTGCACTACTTTTCGGAAAGCTGCTTCCTGAAACGTGAAGAACAGACAGAGTTCACAGGGTCTGAAACAGAAATCAGCGTGCCAGGAAAAACCATGTCACTGCTTTATACCCTCTATTTCTGAAAGTCAGACTTCCTTAAGATAAAATGGCTGTCCTTTACAGGGTGTGCGATAGAGCCAAGTAGCCTGGAGAGCTGTGTAGAGGACCGGAGAGTTTGTAAGCATGACTGACAATTGAGCAAAGAGTCAGCTCTCTCAGAAAGAGCAGACAGGGGGGCTGGAGCTTTACAAACAAAACCTGCCCAACACAGGCCCAAAAGACTGAGCAGTGGCAGCAGGGTCTGATGCTGACCCTCTTAACTGCATCACAGAGCAGCTGGGAGTCAGACCTGCATGGGGAGCACACTGTAAGCATACACCGAAAGAAACCACAAGGAAGATGGCCAGGACAGTGTGGGCATCACACTAAGGATTCGGACATCATCCAGAAGGGACACGTAAGGAGCATTCAAAGGAAACAGAGCCAGTGGCGGGTCTCAGGCCTCTTTGCTAAGGGCACAGAGTACCCTTTTTCAGAGCTGGGAAGGGGAGCTCTGTAGAAACACAGGCCTCCAACAGATCCTAAGCCCCTCGCTCAGACCAGACTCTTAAGAATTCCAACCCAAGACAGCAGAGGCAGAGACATTAAGTAATCCAAGAAGCACTAGAGGTAAGATTTGGTTTCAGAGTAGAGAAACATCAGCACCATGCCTCATGCATAGCCTCGCCTGCCTTCCTGCATACCCCACTTAGACCTGGGGCTAAGTTCCTCACCCAAGAGAAGCTTTCCTACTTTGAATCCCTGGTTGTCCTGCTCTTCTCCAGTGATACTGGTGGAAATGTTCTGTTTAGTTCATTTTTTAAGAAAAGGTCTTGCAACTCCTGCTGGCCCTGAACCCATTACATAACATGGGATGGTCTCAAACTCACAATTCTCCTGTGGATTACAGTATTTATCACCACACCCAACTCCTCGCTGGTACCGAGTTAAAGGCAGTAGGACTTCCTTCCTTTGCTCAGCTGCTGGGGCCCTTCAGACGCCCACTTCACGCTGCCCTCTCCTGTTACTGCTTCACTGAAGAACCCCACACCACAGCCCATGCTGTTCCAGCATTTGTAGATGCTCTCATACCACCTCATGAGGGTGCAGCCTACCTTTTTCCCCTTTGCTGCCTATCGTCCTCTCTTCAAAAGACAAAACAAAGTAAAAACGACAAAATTGACTTTGCTATTTTTAACTATTAACAAAACAGTTGGAATTAGGTTTCTTCCTGCACCTATCAGCAGAAAGAGCATCTTCCCTTAGATACCCTCAGGCACAGTGAACATAAAAAGCACACAGTCCTCCTGCTCAGTACAACAAAGCCCCCCTTGAAAGAGGAAAGCTGTTTGGATACACTCTAAGACATCTACATTTTGTCAGTAAGAATAGACCATACTCCTCGAGCACAACATATATCAAAGACTCAGCCCGTCAGAGCGAAGTGCTCTTGAACGTATGTGCTCTTTTTCATACACAAAGCTCCCACACCTGCCCTCTAAGATCACACTAAGATGTCTACCAGAAATTCAATAGCTTACCCTTTCACTTCTCAGCCTGACATTCCTTATAGGGAGCTCTGATTAATAAAAAGAATGTCAGTGGGTCAAAATCTATCCCATGCCCTCTAGATGCCAACAATCCTGACTCTGTCTACTCCCCGTCCCTGTGAAATCTCCAGCCCTGTGCTGGACACATGGAGGAACCCCAACACCACTGCCCATGTTGTCCTAAGATTCCCCCGCCAATGTCATTGGGATTGACGACCCTCAAGGTCAGACAGGCAGAGAAAACCTCCTGCACACGGCTGTTTTGTTTTGTTTTTTTAAATATGTTTTAAGTACTTAGAACTGGCTGGCATGTAGGAGACACTCAAAGACCATTTGCTGAATGACTATCCATAGTCCCAGAATAAAGATGTTGTGAGTGAAAGACACTGTCCACAGACTGCTACACAGTACCTTCCCCTGGGATATTAGGATCCCTCGGAGAGTGTCAAACCCAACTGAAGGCCCGAGTCCAGTTTCATCCAGAGAGCCCTCTAGGTCAAACATGGGGATGCAGGGACAGAAGAGCTCTGAGATGTGGTGCAGCAGCAGCAGCCGGTTCCTGAGGGCAATGATGGGGATCTCCTGCAAATGGTTGTACTCCATGGGCACCTGAAACATCAACATGTTGCTGAGTCCACGTGGAAAAACACAGAAAGCCAAAACAGTCTTATGATTTCTGACATTTGTCTGTAAAACTCCTCATGTTCTTTCTAGATAGTTTGATTATTTGAGGCAAATAGTGTAAATACCAAAAAATGTTAAAAATATTAGTTTACGGAAATAGTATTTACCACGAAATACATAGGCCACATACACTATCAGTTATTTTATGTAGTTTATTGGTTGGTTGGTAGCAGCATTAAGGCCCTTTTCCTCTACCCCTTTTTCAGTTCTGCTGGGGACTGAACCCAGGACCTCGTGCATGCCAGGCAAGTAAGCATTCTAGCACTGAGCTACGCTACCAGCCCAATATTACAGTTATTAATATCGTTGTTTTGTGGCATTAAGAACTGACTGTTATAGTGAACACCTCTACAAACACATAACTCAAGAACGGGTCATGTTGTTGGACCTGCAGGATGGCTAACTGTCACAGTGTGCTCCCATTTGGCACAGCTACCCAGATAGCACTGACCTGTGCAGGGAGCTTGCCGGCGCTGGCTGGCTTGCTGGTTGACCAGGCAAGGGTGTGTGCAGAACCACAGGCCACACGGTTGACCTTCTTACCCTGAAGGGCAGCTACCAATCGAGGTCTCTGAATAGCATTAGTTGTTCCATCTCCTAGCTGCCCCTCGTCATTGTCACCCCATGTGTAAACTTCACCTAAAGGAAGCAAATGCAAAGAACTTAATAAGGGAAACAATGAATCCACACAGCCCAGTGTCCCCATCACACTGCAGACCAGACTGCCCTTCTATGTTTTCTCTAAACATCAGCTAGAAGTCACCGCACACTGACCACACATCCAGAGGAAAGCATACTTCCTGGGACTCTCCAGCACCTGCTAGCCAACACCCCTTCTCTAGCCTGGTCCATTAGTGCTGGACCAGGTAAGCAATAGCAGCATTTCTCCATCAGAACAAGGAACATGAAACATCAAGAAATATTCCTAAAAACTTATCCAGCTCCTGAATGCTAAACAGAAGAAGAAAAGCCTGTTTCTAAGATGAACAAAGTCCATGTTCTTCATAACCTTGGCATAAGTTCCATCAGTCACAACACTGACCATACTGTTTGGCCCAAACTGGATGCAAACAGTGCAGCACTATAGAAACAGTCTACAGGCAAGATCATGTGCTGACAGAGCGGATGTGAGGCTCATGTTCTCTGGAAACACCACGTGCAGTCTCCTCAGGGTGGGCCATGCAGTCACTACTCAAGTAGGACTGCTATGTGATCAAGAGCAATATGGCCATGTCTGGCTCCTTCCTGCACAAGAATTCAGCTCTAAAGCCACAGGGTGAGTGCCTGAGCACCACCTCTAAGAAGATGTCTCCGCAAAGGTGCACACAGGTGCGGAAGGCACTGAGTTTGAGAAAAGGAGGCCCGGAGCATCTACCTGTGTGGCTGTGTGGCAACCTATGACAAAACAAGAGCTCACAGAAGGCAGGACAAAAACTACCCCAGGATGCTGGTCACACAGTGACAAGTGAATAAACTATTGTATGGGAGATACACAGACCCAGATTCATCTCCAAGAGAGAAGGGGTCATACATGTGTGATGTGGGGTTCCCCTCTGTATGCTGTGAATACCGTTGGTTAATAAAGAAGCTGTTTTGGGCCCGAGATAGGGCACAACAGAGCTAGGCGGGGAAAACTAAACTGAGTGCTGGGAGAAAGACGACAGAGTCAGGAGAATCCATGTAGCTCCGCCAGAGACAGATGCCAGAACTTTACCCAGTAGGCCACAGCCTCGTGGCGATACACAGATTAATGGAGATGAATTAATTTAAGATATGAGTTACCCAGAAATATGCTTAAGCTATTGACCAAACAGTATTCCAAATAATATGGTTTTTGTATGATTATTTCAGCTCTGGGCAGTCAGAAACAAACAAGCAGCCCTCCTACAACACATGTGGAAAGCAAACAAGCCAGAATGAACCCGGGTTGGGGGGGGTGGTGCTGAATGGAACTGGGGAACATATATGAACACAATCTTTAACCACAGAAATAAATTACAAGTATGTGTGCTTTTAACATACGTGTTTACTGACTCCAATCAGTAAGGTTGCCTGGAGAACATGCATCATTTTAATGACCATACCTTCTAGATCATTCTCTAAAGAAACAAGGGCTTCTCAGGCCCACACCGGAGGATATGCCTTGGCCCATCCCATCATCCACCCTTTCCTGATCTGAACGATCTAGTGACTGCCTGAGACAGCCCACTAACCAACAGTAATTTCCCAATGGCAATGTAGGGTATTCAGCAGCCCTGACACCATCTGGATGGTTCCTTTGACTACCCACAGTCCACTTCTAGAACTTACTCATAAGCCTCAACGTGAAGTTACACTCACAGCGAGGATGTGCAACAGGGAAAAGACATGGGGCAGCACCAGGCAAGAGGGACTCCTTGGACAAAGGCTAAGTGGAGGTGCACAGTACCCTGCTGTCTTCCTATGGCAAGATGACACGTGTGTATTGTCCTCCTACATGGGGAACACTGGTTCCAGGGATGGTGACTACAAACCACAGTCTGAATTCTCACTGGGGTGGACTGTGTAGGAGGTTCTTCTGTTTGTGTGTTGCTTTCATTGGTTGAATAAAGAGACTGCCTTGGCCTTTTGATAGGGCAGCCCTTAAGTGGGCGGAGTAGACAGAACAGAATGCTGGCAAGAAGGGAAGTGTGGCAGATGCCACGCTTCTCCTGCCGGAGACTGGCACTGGTTAGACTCATCCCGGTAAGCCACAGTCAAGTGGCGATACAGATTATTAGAAATGGGTTGAATCAAGATGTGAGAGTTAGCCAATAAGAGGCTAGAACTAATGGAAGTGTCTAATTAATACAATTTCCGTGTGATTATTTGGGGGGGGGAGAGGGATTAAGCTAGCCAGGTGGCCGGAAGCCGGGCAAAAAAGCAGGCCCGCATCCTCCTACTACAGTGGAAAACAGTCACCTTCTAAGCTCCAGACCCCAGAGGAAAGAACATGTCACAGAGACCACATTATATAACAGTTTGGGCTCAGTGAGCCCCACTCACCATCTGGAGGAGAAAACTGTCCCAGATGCCAAGGGCTGACACAGCATGCCTGTCTAAGGACAGCCTCTCAGGACTTTCTGCATAGCCACGTAACTCGACATGTTCATGAGTGCTACACTAGGCACTGAGATGATGGGACCAGCCCTACCCTCGGTCTCTGAACTACTGTAGTGATATTTCATTTCTATTTTAATAAATTAGGCTTGCCTGAAGATCAGAGTAAAACAGCCCCACTGGACAGCCTGACAGACAGGCAGTGGTAACGTACACCTTTAATCCCAGAAGTTGCACTAATTGCCATAGAAACTGGGTGATAGTGGTATATGCCTTTAGTCCCAGCACTAGAGGGGACTATAAGATGGGAAGAGACAGTTCTCCGACACAGTCTCATTCTGAGATTCCTGGAGGCAGGAACACCATTTCGAACTGAGGCAGAGGTGAGCCAATGGGTGGCTGTTTGGCTTTTCTGACCTTCAGGTGGAACCCCAATTTCTCTCTCTGAGTTTTTATTAACTGTGCTACAAATTACGTTAGACCAGTGGTTCTCATCCTTTCTAACACTAAGACCCTTTCATACAGCTGGCTCCTCATGCTGCAGTATAAATTACTTCCTCGCTACTTCAGAACTCTAGTTTTGCTACTGTTATAAATCACAGTGTAAACATCTGATATGCAGCTCCTGGGAAAGGGTTGTGTGACCCCCAAGGAGTCACCAGCCACAGGCTGACAACGGCTGCTGTAGACACTTCTGGAGTTACAGGCCGCCCTCAGTTTTGTGACGTCAGGCTTGCACCTACCATCTTCCGTGCAGCACACACAGTGCAGGGAGCCAGTGGCGATGGCAATGACTTTCTTCCCCTGCAGCCCCTGGACTTGCCGAGGTCTCCGAACATGGTCATCAGACCCATGGCCCAACCGGTGGTAATCACCTTTGCCCCTGCACAAAAAGAGAGCAGGGAACTTACTGGACTAGTATCATCTGCATTGCACCCTGCCACCTTCACGCTAGAAGCTGTACACGCCAGCATCTGGATCACAGTCTGGCACAGAATCAACAAGAAGGTAGCCAAAGCAGTTTCAACGGTTTTAGGGGCTGGAAAGATGGCTCATCTATCAAGAGAACTTGCTGTTCTTCCAGAAGACTCAGGTTCAATTCTTAGCACCAACATGGTAGCTCACTGTCATCTCTAATTCCAGTTCCAAAAATATGATGCCCTCTTCTGGCCTCCGTGGGCACCATGCAGTACACAGACAAAATACCCAAATGAAATTAAATTCTTTTAAGCTATGGGTTTAGTGAGGTTGCACAAACAGAATCTGACATACCATGTATAAACAGCTCCAGATTTGGTAAGAGCCACAGAAAACTGAGATCCACATTCCACTTTAACTACTCCAAGGCCAGTGAGAGAATCAATCTAGAAAGGGAAAAGAATCAAGCAGACAGGTTCTGTCACGGCCACCGTTGAGTGCTCCAATCAGCAAAATGTAACTAAATCTATTAGAAACTCTGAGAATCCACAGCCATGACACACACACATACACGCACGCACGCACGCACGCACGCACACCCACCCACACACACACCACACACACGCACACACACCCACACACCCACACGCGCGCGCGCGCACACACACACCCCACACACGCACACACACACCACACACACACACGCACACACACACACACGCACACACACATGCACACACACACACACGTTTTTTGAGACAAGGTTTTTCTGTGTGTAGCCCTGGCTGTCCTGGAACTCTGTTGACCAGGCTGGCCTTGAGCTGACAGAGATCCGCCTCCCGAGTGCTGGTTTAAAAGTGTGTGCCACCGCCCGCCATGCAGAATATTTAATATAACATTAAAATTAACACCCAATACAACCAAAGTCATTTCAGAAAGGAACAGAAATGTGGGAAGCCCAGTAAGGTCCAGGATACGTCAGCAGGTGAAGTCGACTGACACGAAGGTACCAATCTCTAATAAGCTCTGTGCTGTCCTCATCTGCTGCACGCACTGTCAAACTCCAAGACCCACAAGGAAGCAACCCCAGATAGCAGGGGTCCTGTCCGTCTGTCCAGGCCAGCATAATTAACATGCCCAGTTAGCGATTCTGCGACCTGTTTTGGCCCCATGTGCACACAGTGTCTCCATCCTGTGCCCAGAAACCCTGCCAGCCTCACTTATTGGTCATCACCCCACAGACTCTGTTCCTGGTGATCTCGATGAACGTCTTCCTACTTCATTTCCCATACTTCACTTTTAAACTGACTAAAGCTCACTCTCTTCATCAGTCTCTCTGGACCTGCTGCCCCGCCACAGTGCCAGCACTAACACGTTCCTCCAGATTGGCTCATGCCAGCGTCCTGTGCTTGGATGCAGAAACCTTTGTTAGCTACAAAGTCAAAGGCAAACCATTTTCTAGCACACATCCCGAGCAACTACAATGAGGTTCCAGTGTGTGTCTGTACAGACGACAGGCAGGCGTCATCTCAGTGTGGGTTAGGGAAAGCACACCTGGAGCACCGCGATTACATCATAGGGAAAGCACACCTGGAGCACCGCGATTACAGCATAGGGAAAGCACACCTGGAGCACCGCGATTACAGCATAGGGAAAGCACACCTGGAGCACTGCGATTACAGCAGCACTGCGATTACAGCATAGGGAAAGCACACCTGGAGCACTGCGATTACAGCATAGGGAAAGCACACCTGGAGCACTGCGATTACAGCAGCACTGCGATTACAGCATAGGGAAAGCACACCTGGGGCACTGCGATTACAGCATAGGGAAAGCACACCTGGAGCACTGCGATTACAGCATAGGGAAAGCACACCTGGAGCACTGCGATTACAGCATAGGGAAAGCACACCTGGAGCACTGCGATTACAGCATAGGGAAAGCACAACTGGAGCACTGCGATTACAGCATAGGGAAAGCACACCTGGAGCACTGCGATTACAGCAGCACTGCGATTACAGCATAGGGAAAGCACACCTGGAGCACTGCGATTACAGCATAGGGAAAGCACACCTGGGGCACCGCGATTACAGCATAGGGAAAGCACACCTGGGGCACTGCGATTACAGCATAGGGAAAGCACACCTGGGGCACCGCGATTACAGCATAGGGAAAGCACACCTGGGGCACCGCGATTACAGCATAGGGAAAGCACACCTGGGGCACCGCGATTACAGCATAGGGAAAGCACACCTGGAGCACCGCGATTACAGCATAGGGAAAGCACACCTGGGGCACCGCGATTACAGCATAGGGAAAGCACACCTGGGGCACCGCGATTACAGCATAGGGAAAGCACACCTGGGGCACCGCGATTACAGCATAGGGAAAGCACACCTGGAGCACCGCGATTACAGCATAGGGAAAGCACACCTGGAGCACCGCGATTACAGCATAGGGAAAGCACACCTGGAGCACCGCGATTACAGCATAGGGAAAGCACACCTGGAGCACCGCGATTACAGCATAGGGAAAGCACACCTGGAGCACCGCGATTACAGCATAGGGAAAGCACACCTGGAGCACCGCGATTACAGCATAGGGAAAGCACACCTGGAGCACCGCGATTACAGCATAGGGAAAGCACACCTGGAGCACCGCGATTACAGCATAGGGAAAGCACACCTGGAGCACCGCGATTACAGCATAGGGAAAGCACACCTGGAGCACCGCGATTACAGCATAGGGAAAGCACACCTGGAGCACCGCGATTACAGCATAGGGAAAGCACACCTGGAGCACCGCGATTACAGCATAGGGAAAGCACACCTGGAGCACCGCGATTACAGCATAGGGAAAGCACACCTGGAGCACCGCGATTACAGCATAGGGAAAGCACACCTGGAGCACCGCGATTACAGCATAGGGAAAGCACACCTGGAGCACCGCGATTACAGCATAGGGAAAGCACACCTGGAGCACCGCGATTACAGCATAGGGAAAGCACACCTGGAGCACCGCGATTACAGCATAGGGAAAGCACACCTGGAGCACCGCGATTACAGCATAGGGAAAGCACACCTGGAGCACTGCGATTACATCATAGGGAAAGCACACCTGGAGCACTGCGATTACAGCATATACTGCTATGCAGCAATGTCTCACTGTGAATTTTCATTTTTAAAATTTAAACTAACTTAGACTGAAATCTAACAGCATTCTGAAATCAACAGCAGGTATACTGGGAAGTACAACTCCAAAACAAAAGCTATGTGGTTGAGCCCAGGACCTTCCTCATTTAAGGGCGGCTGATACAGAGCCCAGGACACCTGTGTCCCAGAACCTCTCTGCTCCTCATCTGTGCTCATCAGCAAGGGAGGGCACTGAGCACACACCCTAACTGTACACCACCACCACATTCACACACTGGGCACACACACCCTAACTGTACACCACCACCACATTCACACATTGGGCACACACACACTAACTGTACACCACCACCACATTCACACACTGGGCACACACCCTAACTGTACACCACCACCACATTCACACACTGGGCACACACCCTAACTGTACACCACCACCACATTCACACATTGGGCACACACACACTAACTGTACACCACCACCACATTCACACACTGGGCACACACACCCTAACTGTACACCACCACCACATTCACACACTGGGCACACACCCTAACTGCACACCACCACCACATTTACACATTGGGCACACACACACTAACTGTACACCACCACCACATTCACACACTGGGCACACACCCACTAACTGTACACCACTACCACATTCACACATTGGGCACACACACACTAACTGTACACCACCACCACATTCACACACTGGGCACACACACACTAACTGTACACCACCACCACATTCACACACTGGGCACACACCAGCTCCAGTCTATATCCTACATGAGATGGATGCGGCCCTACTGACACTGTAAACTGAGAGTGGAAGCAGGGTTAGCTCTACACCCCAAACCAATCTACAAACTAAATAAAACTACAGGCTCTTTGGAGCCCTATGGACTCCATGTCTTTCCCAAGTGGACACAAACGCACCTAAGGGATCCAAATGTCCCGGTCCCCTCACTCCCCTTGACTCCAGTGTACTCCCGCAATGAACAGGATGCTCCTGAGAAGCACACCGAAGGGAAAGCAAGAGGAGATCCGGGCCGAGCAGACAGGAAATACCTTCATGGGCACTTTGCAGCCGTCACTGCCTCCTCTGCCCAGCTTGCCGTAGTCTCCATCTCCCCAGGACCAGACAGTATCGTCATCAGTCAGGCAGAGCGTCTGGGCATCACCGCTGCCACAGGCAATGTCTATGACACGGTGGCCCTGCAGCGCTTCCACCTTCAGGAGAAAGGGGTGCAGAGTTCAGCCAACAGCACACAACGGAGATCACTGGGGAAAAGCTCAGTAACAGTGTTACCACTTTACAATGTTCAAGACGTCACAAAGACAAATTTGATAATTCTTTAAGAGAGAAGGGCATTCATCTATTTAACAAGATACATCTGAACTGTAGGTGGCAGGCATGCACCAGCATAACGGGTGTTCGTTCACTCCTTTATAAGGAATAGATATGTACCAAGACAGCTTACTTCCGTAAACAAGAAACCATGCTTCTCAATGGTGAGCCTATAACCACTGACCTGAAAACACAAACTGCCCCAACCCACTGCAGCCCTATAGCATGAGCAGATGCTTGAGCCTGGACCTGGCCTTCAAACCCAGGACCTTCTCACCAATTTGGGCTTCAGCTGGTCCTCGCTGTCGCTGTGCCCCAGGCGCCCGTATCGCCCTTTGCCCCAGGTGTAGAGGTCCCCAGCTGCGGTGACACAGGCACTGTGGGCTCCACCAGCAGCTACATCCACCACTTCGATTCCTCGCAGGGACTCAATGACACGAGGGCGGTCACAGGGACTGCAGAAGATAAATATGGCTGAAATATCTATTCCCACATATTTAAATTTTAAACATTTTGTTTGCACTTAAAAAATTTCAACATTTCTGGTTGCTACTTATTTCTTCAATGTGTGCCTCTAACTATTCCTTCTCAGTCAAGTGATTATTACATACATCAAGAAGAACCATCTAGAACTAAAATCACAATTTCATGATTTTCAATCTTCATTTACACAAAGTAGCAGAATGCCAGAAAGTAGGGTATTCACAACTTTGCACCAGGCCCATAAGCCAGAAAATGCTTTGTGTGTGGCTAGGTGTAGGAGTGGGGCACGGGGGTTACCTGGCCCTACTCAGTCTGCTCAAGATGCTATGACTACTGTGTTCTTTTTATACTGACTCACTTTCTTGAGCTGCTCCAATCTAAGAATTCTGGCATAAATGCCACTTGATCATACAGTATTATTCTTTTGCATACTGCTGGATGTGATTTCTTAAGAGATTAAGAATTTTTACAATGTATGTAGATGTAAGATACTGATTTGTATTTTCCTAAAAATGTCTGAGTCTAGTTTTAATAATCTTTAAGAAAATAAATGAGTTAATGTATAAGACTATAGCTTGTGGTTGAGAATCTGCCCAGCATCCTAAAGGCCCCAAACAACAACATCAACACAAGTTAGTGGTACACATCTGTAATGTCAGAGGCTTGCGGGAGGACCACAGGCCTGAGGCCACCCTGGGTTATTTTCAATAGCAAAAAAAAAGAAAAAAGAAAAAAAGGAGAATTCTCCTTCCTCTTCAGTGTTCTGAAAAAGTAGGTCACAATATAATATCTTATTTAAGTTTTAATAAATAAAGCTTGCCTAAAGATCAGATGGGCAAAGCTAAGCTACTACAGGTCAGGCAGTAGTGGCACACACCTTAAATCTCAAGATTTGGGAGACAGAGGCAGAAGGATCTCTGTGAGTTCAAGGCCACCCTGGGCTACACAAGATCACCACAGAAACAAATCCAGGTTGTGATGCCTCACACCTTTAATCCCAGTACTAGGGAGTCAAGCACCTTTAATCCCAGCACTAGAGGGAATATAAACTGAGAGGGGAAAGAGGCTTGGGCTGCTTAGTCCACAAGTCACTGTGGTAGGTTAATCAAACCCATCCCAGCTGCTTTTCAAGATTCCACTTTGGTGCAGTCCTTTTCCCTCTTTGTGTTTCTCTTGTGGGATTAAGATGACTGCACCTATTCCATTATGTACTCTAGCTCTAGATTCTCCGGCCTTTTTTCTAGAACATCCATGCGGGCACTAATTCCATACAATTTATTTTTCCTTTCTGTGAATGTATTTTTAATCTTTAGAACTTTTTCATTGGTCATTTAAATAATTTTTTGCTCTACTTAATAAACTTGAGCTTTTATGTGTTTACAACACGTGTGTGATTAAAATAAACTATCACTGTGGCATTTCTGAATCAATTTTGCTTGACTGTATTTGTTCTCATGTGGGTTGTTTGGGTTTGTTCTTCTGCATACCTGCAATTTTTGAGTGGATACAGGACACTGAAAGTTTACCTTGAAAAGGGTTTATTTCTATTCATAAAAATAATTGAGCTTTGATTTTTATTATTTATAAAAATGATTTCAGTTTTTAAGTTTTGGTGGAAGAACCATAGCCAACAGTAAATGATTCATTTTCCCCCTGCTAATGTACGATTACATATTTATTGTTATATATGAGTGTTTTGCTTGCAGGCAATTGTAGCATATACATGCAGTGCCCACAGAGGTCACAGCGTTCCCTGGAATCACAGTTACTGATGGTTGTGTGCCTCCCAACAAGGGCGCTGGGAACCGAGCCCAAGCTATAAGTGCTCCTAAGCCATCTCTCTGGCCCTTAGTTAGTACTATTTGTACTCTAACCGCATATGAATGGCAAGGTTTCTGGGAGCTCTGTCTCCTCTCTGTGAGTACCAGGAATGTTTCTTGCAATCATTTGCAGTGTTGGTTCTTAGGCTGCATATCGGATTGCCTTACTGGGCTCTCTAGATCTCTGGGGTCTCCTCCTACCGCTCTCACCTGCTCTGAGCTACTCTGGGCCTCCTTACATCTCCAGTTCTGTCACCAGTTGCCAGGGTCTCCTTCCTACTGCGGTGTGGAAACATCTACAGATGACCTACTGGGGTAACTCTCTGAACGTGCCTTGCTTATTTTCTATTCTCAGGGAGTTTTATATTGTTGCCCCCTATTCAGTGTGTTTGGGGCTGCTGTTTATTTTGCCTGGTGATTTTAGTTATTTCTAAGCTACATCTCCACTTCCACTTTGGAAGTAGAAGCATTAAGTTTTTCATAACAACTAAGTCTGGTTCCTTCCCATCACTTGTGCTATTTCTTCTACACTTACAATCTTGGAATCATGCAACAATACACACAATGCCCGATGTGATTCCGTCGACAGTAGCAAGGTGAAGGACAGAAAGACGTTTATTAATTGTCAAATTTGTAAATAAAAACCTCAAGACTTACTGCTTCCCTATCAGTTCAGGAAGCACACGGGTAAGCTCATGTAGAGTGACCTGTAGACCTGTTTCTGACAAATAAGTCATTAACACCATCATCTAACTCGAGCAGGTTATTCCAAGGGTTCCAAAAGGCAAAGATCAACACACGGTATCATCACAAAAACAAACCAAAGAAAACATACTAAAAATGATATTTTCACATATACCTTCTGTTGCCATGCCCCAACTTCCCATCTTCTGCCTCACCCCACGAATAAACTTCTCCTTCTGAAGAGAGAGCAAGGCAGTGCTTTCCTCCCGAGTTCACAGCGACCTTCTTAATGAACACGTGCTGGATGGACTCCAGCAATGTCGGCGTAGACACTGACTCTGTCCCTCCAACCCCCAGTCTGCCACCAGCACCGTAGCCAGTAGCATAGAGCTGAAATGAGAAAGCATAAATATTCCTGCATTTAGTAATCACCCCCAAAGAGTTAGCACTTTGTACATTTTTTACACCAGAGAACATTTTAACTTAAAATTAAAAATTATGGGAAACTTTAAGATTTTCTATATCATTATGGTTTGGAGTATTCTCCAAATGTCTACGTGTAAAAACTTTGGTCCCTAAGGTAGTACTACTGAGAGTTGATGGTGGGGATTTTGAGATGAGGCCTCTTGGAAGGAAATCCTGTAGGTTACTGGTGGTAAGTCCATAAAGGTAGCATAATAACTGCAGGCTGTGCTCCCTTCCCCCATCCAATGCTTTATCTCAATTTCTAACTATAAGGATAGAGCTCCAGCCGGGCAGTGGTGGCGCACGCCTTTAATCCTAGCACTCAGGAGGCAGAGGCAGGCGGATCTCTGTGAGTTCGAGACCAGCCTGGTCTACAAGAGCTAGTTCCAGGACAGGCTCCAAAACCACAGAGAAACCCTGTCTCGAAAAATAAAAAAAAAAAAAAAAAAAGGATAGAGCTCCTTTCCTCTCATCTAAAAGGAAAAATTATAAGCAGGCAAACTGAAGAGGAACAAAGATTCACGTGAAGATCACAGATATCTACAGAGACTCATGAGCTGCACTACAGAGAGACGACTGACAGGCATCACATGTTTATGATTTTTAAAAGAAATACAGCTAACAGATGTAGTGTACTTCAAAATAAAAATACGTATAAAGTAGTTAAAATACACCTAAAGATTATACAGAAATATGGAAGACCACTACCTGCTTTTAGTATATCATAAACATTCTTCAGATAGTAAACACAAGTCCTTACACACAAAAAAAGAAACAAAATATCTACCCCTAATGTTCTCAATCTTAATGACAGCAGAACACAAAAACATCACACCCTTACCTTCCCATCGGCAGTCACAGCAAACAGTGTCTGCTCTCCTCCAATTAACTGCACTGGTCTGAGAGTGGCCAGTGCTTCACACGGAGTGGGGACTTTGACTTTCGCACCTTCAATCCCTCCAAGCTGCCCCCGATGATTATGCCCCCACCCATAAATGGTTCCACTGCCACCAGCAGAGAGAGTCCAATCATCCGGTCGCCTACAAGTAGCATTAAAAGAACATCTGATGTTAGAAAGCCCTTTTTACACAAACGCTTACATACAATGCTGTCTCTTGGTTCTGAAATACCTGTTCATCCACTGCACAAGCTGTTCATCCTGCTCTCTTTTAAAGATGCTGTGGCTTTCATGGAGAACATCCATGCTTTCGCTGTCTGCCATTAACTCGCGGATTTTCTTAGCGACCTAGAAAGCATTATCATGAGATTATGAACCAAACAAATGAGCTGGGTGTGGTGACTCATGACTCATGGGTGAGGCAGAGCAGAAATTTAAGGGCGCCTGGACTATTTAGAGAGGTGCAGCCTAGGATTCAGTATGAGACCTTGACTTTCTTCCTTGCCAAAGGATAAAACACAATTAAGGTAAGAAAACAGGAGGAAGCTCTAAATAGAAGTACGACAATATACCAACAGCAGCATCATAATTTTATACTCAGTATGAAAAATCAGTTATTACCACATCAACTCTGAGAAGGTAAAAATCCATACCATATCACTAAATGTTAGTAACTTTGCTAAAAACTAATGTTAATTGGAAATTCATGTGTTATAGTGTCTGTTTTTAATCTATGAGTTTTTTATGGTATTTTTTAGCAAAATAAATTATGGCCTATTATACTGGCATCTTTTTCATTATATTCATATCTCAAAAGCAATTCCAAAAATAAAATAAGTTTATTTTTTTTACCTCATCAAGAAACAGACGAGGCAATGGGGTTCGTTTGTCCAGGGCCACAGCAACACGGGAGGCCATGCAATATCTTCGGAACCAAGCCCACTTATGGGTCTCAG
The DNA here is from genome assembly GCF_903992535.2 of Arvicola amphibius. Classification (NCBI taxonomy): domain Eukaryota; kingdom Metazoa; phylum Chordata; class Mammalia; order Rodentia; family Cricetidae; genus Arvicola; species Arvicola amphibius. Next base: position 135,136,025 of record NC_052058.2, read on the forward strand.
CACAGCAAGGGAGTGTGTCTAACTCCAGGTCACAGGCAAGAGCTACTAGCACCTGCAGTCAGTAAAGTTTGGAAACAGAGGAATACTCAGAAACACAGCTAATGTTTGAGCAAAGGCCACTGGCTGCCACCCCAAGATTTGAGGACGCTTCCTCGAGCGAGTTTCTAGGAGTACAACAGCTTCTGGAGACCAACAACACACACAGCATGCACTAACTATTACCGTCTGCATGTCTCAAAGCATGCTAACGTGAGAACACAGCTTATGAAACGAAGGCTCTGATCCCAGAACCACTTCTTGGGATATATTTTATATTATTGCTATTACTGCAATAATAATCAGGACTGCTCCCAAAGAGTTCTACAACGGAGTACTACCATAACAGCCCCCGTGGCTCTCCCAGCAAACGAGCTATGAACTACCACTTTAAAAATAAGCCAAACGCTACCTTAAAGAATGGGCTATGGAGCAACTGTTTGCCGCCTCTTACAATAGGATCTTCATATTCAAACTGCCTTTGCAGAGCTTCTGGAAGGCCTTTCACCAAAGCAGCAAGAGCACTGCCTGTAAAGCTCTTAAAAGCAACAAAACAGTATTTTATTATAGAAATCCATAATGCAGGGGAGCCCCCAGATTTGTTTCGTTCCTATAAGTAAAGGGTTTTATATTCCCTAAGGAAAAAAAAATGAGCATCTAAATTCTCAATTAGAAAAAAGTATGTCTACAATGAAAAGGAAGTGTCAGCATTCTTCTCCTATGGTTAGAAACAACCAGCATGGAACCATCTCATACAGTACAACAAAAGGGATGTGGGCAGTCCAGCCTGTAAAGTCTAACACAGACCTATACTCATAGGGTCAATACATATACACAGACATTAAAATAGAAATCAGCCCAGCTTGAACTTAGCATATTCGGTAGCATGAGAAGAAGCCTGCATGTAACAAAAGGTCCCTGACACTTGGACAGACTTCCCAATCCTTCTTGCTGGTTCAGAGGTTTTAATGATTAAAGCAGCACATTTATCCGAAAAGGGTCAAAGGTCTAGAAAGCATAATGCTTCATACCAAAGCTCGTGTTTCCCCATCGTTTTCTCCCAGGAGCCTGTTTATGTTAATCGACTGCCCAAATTCTGTGGTGAGCAGTCTCCTCAGTCTCTGAAGAGCCCACATCCTGTGGCTGGCCGCTGAAACAACAGGCAGGGAAGGTTAGAAGTTGAACTGTCTTCTACCCAGGTAAACAGACATGACCAAGGAGGTTCCACTCACCTAGGGCACTCAGCTGAGCACACGCAGCCAGAGAGGCAGCAAGGCGAGGGACAATGCTTCTGTTGGAAGTGAGATTAAGTCGGAAGTCCAAGAGACAGGTCACTAGGTCCATGGATGGACAGGAGAGGACACAGCGGTCGGAGAGGAGGTCCTTAGGGCCTGTGAAGAAGTCCTGAAAATGTCCCTATGTGATATCATGCGGTCACCTCCTATGGATAAACTCTCAAACTCAACTCCCAGCTGGAACACAGTGGGGAGTAAGTCCACAGCCCTGTCTAAGTCACTTACATAAGCCAACCATTTTGCTCATTGGTTGCTTGGTTTCCCCCCTGTATTGGGGACTGAACTTAGGACTTGTGTGTGCTTTGCAAGCATCTCAACCCTGAGCCATGCTCTTCAAATTGAAATGCAACCGTGAACCAAAAGCACCCTGACAAATAGATGGCGCAGGTGGTTCTTTGTCTGACTCTCCCCAGGCAGATAGCAGCAGCCAGTCCTTAAGTCACGGAGTGAAGTGTGCATAGTTCACTGGCTTGGGCAATAATCACAGCAAGAGGTTAATGACTACAGCCCTCTTACCTGCGGCTGGCATGATGGGATAGACAGTGAAGCGCCAGCCCCACCCATTCACAGACCCATCACTGATAAACTTCCACTTCAGCTCATCACCAGGGATGCGCAGCTCACTGGACCAGTCAGACCATTCTCGACCTAGCAGAGTAAAGTACACCCTGGAGTTAGGATAATGCTATCATCTAACCAAAAAAACTTCTCAGAAGCAAAGCAAAGATGTTCACACCAGGTCAGGTCAGCTGGCTCCTCAGCCCAAGACCACCCAAGCTCCTGTTCACCATAGTCAAGGACACTCTACCTCCTAGAGATTTCTATTCAGCCTCTGGAAAGCCTGGGGGCACATACAAGTGCATTGCCCCACAGAAACACCTACCACATGGGGAAATGACTGTACATACAACTAGGATACAATGTGTCAACCGCAGGGAGGGCAAGCCCACAACGAGGTAGGTTCTGGGACACTTCTGAGTAAGGCAGAAAGAGCTAAAATTCCCACAAAAGGCAAATGTAAATAATCCAGCATGGCCAAGACAGGCAGTACTCAAGAAATGTGTGGAGCGGCCTGGTCAGATCCAAGGGTCTGTGGAGCTACGTCACAGCCTGTGCAAAAAAACCAGGAAATACTGGGCAACTTAATGCTGCAGACCATGAGGCAGCTGCATGGACACAGCCTGCTGGACTTCCTTCTCAAAGCAGAGAGATCCAGTACAACTAATAATACTCTGAGAAATATTTTGACAGACATTTGCCAAAATGTCAAAAAAACCATGTCTATCATCCCTGTGCCACATTAGCCCAAGGACTACATATACTCTGAGTGGTAAGACAGAGGCCACACGTAGGCCACAAAACCTCAAGCATTTACATACTTAGTCTTTCACAGGGAAATTTCTCCCCTGTATAAAAGAGGATGTCACTTAGTGGTTGAGTGCTAGCTACCATGCACAAGACCTTGAGTTCAATACACAGCATAGGGAGGTGTGAACGCGCGCGCACACACACACACACACATACACGCACACACACGCGCACACACACACCATCACCACCACCATTAAAAAGGCCTGAAAAGAGATACATATCCTTGCATCAACAATTCTAAACTGCTCAAAGTTTTTAGAGCACTGAGTTTATTAGACCCTCTTGCTGACTTCATGGAGCTCAGCAGAGCAGACGAGACCACACAGCACGCCTCCCATCCACCACACACCCTGCCCACCATGCAGACACGGTACTCCATGAGTCCTGCCCTCACTGACATCAGTGCTACACGGGCTTCAGTATTCTCACACGAGACACTCAACAACCCCTCTGCAGTGGTACACAGCACATACTGCACAGGTCAGATCTTATTTCAAAGTACTGAAAAGAGGAAAATCAAACCTAGTGTTTTACAACTCATTATCTCAGAGTTCCCATGGAATGGGGTATCGGGGTCCTGCCTTGTGCGATGGGGCACTGGTAAGAACTGTCCCTACTTGCCCTCCCTTCTTCACCTGACCGCACGGACACAATCCTGTTGACACCATCCATGACAGTGAGAGGATCGTGGCGCCTCTCTGTGGAGCACTGCCGGTCAAACTCCACCCTGAGTCCTTCCGCACCTGGAGTATAAGCAAGCAGAAAACACAGTGGAGACTCCAGAGAGCAAGTAAAAGTCACAGTTCAGTAAGCACGACAAGTGAGACCAAAACCACAGTTAGGGGCTGACAAAGAACCAACACCAAAATCACAGCCTAAGCCTGATCAGTTTCCCCATCATTTGCCCAACAAGAGGCTCTGCCCATGGACTAGTGGGCTGGAAAACCACCCATTTGGTCAAACCGTTCTGGCTAGTCTCTCATCTCCAAGCAAGCTCCCATGTTGCATCTATCATCTGAACAAGCTTATAGCACATTATGAAGTCTGGAAGAGGTGGTAAGGGTAATCCTGAATGACCCCTAAGTCTGTGAGTTATAGACAGACTGAGCCCCCCTATTTGGTACTATGTGAGGTAAAGCAATCTTTGAGAACTGGGAGGAGCCTTGTGAGAGGCCCTTAAGCCATTAGGGATGTGCTCACAAAAAGGATCATGGGACTCTGGCTCCTTCCTGTCTGTCTCTTTGCTTCTTGGCTATGAGGTGAGTGATTTGTGTTCCACCCCCTGCATGGATTGCTGTGACATGCTGTCTTGTGCTAACTGACCATGGGCTGCAACCTCCATAACTGGAAGGCAGAATGAACCCTTACTTTCTGTAAGCTCATAATGTCAAGCATGTTGCTATCGTGATGGAAAGGTAACTAACAATACTGTGTTGTGGGAATTTCTGACTTACAGCAAAGCTGATATAAGCTCTGGGTTGACACCTGAAATAAGGACAGACGTGTGGCACTGCACCCTTAATCTTTTGGGTGTTCTAGTAGTGGCAGAACTGAGCTCAGCCGTGGGATGCCAGCTGGTGTTCACTCAGAATTGCTTAGTGTAAAATACCACATTATCTGCTGTCCAAAGCCCTGTGAGAACAATCAGGGGAGACTCTAGTGAGGGCATGGAGCAAAGGAGAAAGCAGTGACCTTGGGCAGGACTTTGGATCACATCTAGTTAAGAGACTGACTGTGCAGTTCTTCAAGGATGCCTGAGAGCTCTGACTAGTTTTAAAGACTGGATTTGGATGTTGTATGAAGGGAGTAAGAAGTAAGGAGTGGGTGAAAAACATACTATACTAGACTGACCCATGTGGCATGGAGTTACTAAGAAATTATTTGGAACATGCTTTTGGTTGGTAGATGGGAATGAAGTGAGAAACAGGTAAGAGGATTTCTCTCTTAAGATAACTGCTAGGTAGAAATAGTTCTTGTTTCTATTGCATGTATGTGAGCAGTATGTGTGTATGCATGCGTATGTGTGAGCAGTATGCGTGTATGTGTGAACAGTATGTGTGTGTGTGACCAGTATGCGTGTATATGTGTGTATGAATGTGTATATGTGTGTGTGAGTGTGTCTATGTGAATAGTATGTGTGTATGTGTGGGCAGTATGTGTGTATATGTGTGTATGTATGCATATATGCATGTGTGTATATGTGAACAGTATGTGTGTATGTTGGTGTGTATGTGTGGGCAGTATGTGTGTATATGTGTGTATGTATGCATATATACATGTGTGTAGCTCTAGATGTCCTGAACCCATTCTGCAGACCAGGCCGGCCTTAAACTCACAGAGATCTGCCTGCCACCAATATAACCCATCATTTTAAGACAAAGTCTCACTCTGTAGTCCTCGCTGGCCTGGAACTCACAGGATTTACAGGCCTGCCTCTACCTCCTCTGTGCTGGGATTAAAGGCTTATGCTACCATGAACAGCTCTGTTTTTAAACTTTATCATGAAAGTACAACAGATTAAAATAAAAATAAAACTAGATAAAAATTGTTTCTAAACCCTACCTCATTCTTAAGTTCAAGATAATGAACTGCACATGAAAAATGAACAAAATAAAAGTATTAAAACATTTTTAGAAAAACCCAAAGTTTGGAGTCAGTCATACCCAAACAGCAAATGAATGCAGGCCAGAAAGGTTCCACAAACCACCAAGAATTGCCACCATCATCTCAAAACAATAGAAAGACACAAGACAGCAAGGAGCAAAATCAGGTAAAAAATTAGGAAAACCAAAAAAAAAAAAAAGTAAGTGCTAAAACTCACAAATAACTTACAATAAGAATTTTCCCAAATGAAGACTTAAACTAGAAAAAGCCGACTCAGCACAATATGGTGCTGCTAAATCCGAGAGAAGGGGTCGGAGGTAGACATATAAGGAAGGAAGTGTCAAACCCAAGACCCCAACACACAGACATCACCCGCCCTGGGAAGAAAACTAAGTTAGGGCGGAGCATCACAAACTGATTCAAGGACCATGAGGAACTAAAGAACACACCTCTATCTGAGAATATCACCTGGAATGACTGCAGGATCTATATCCTCCAGTACTTTACTGCAGAAAGCACAACGATTTAAATGAGGAAACAGTAAGCTCACACTTTGAGAGATGAATAAGTCAACCAAGAATTAACAGCAGAAAAGCAACCTTCCCAGTTCAAGTGTCAAAACAACAGTGCACCAGGCTGAGCCAGGGACCTACAGAGGAATTTACTGCATGCTCAGACAAAAGGCTAAGGGAGGAACATTTGACGCAGTAAAGTTAAGGCTATTGAACAACTAAAACAGGCAGTGCAGTATCTCTAAGAGTTTCTGCGGCAGATAAGAGCTCAGACCAAGGCTAGTGAGATCTGAAGAAGATTCTGTCAAATGGTGTTTCTAGTGACTAACCTTCGTAGTGACAGAATTAATATCCCGAGTCTGTTCTGGTCAGGATCCCACATAAAAAAGAGATGCAGATGTGATGGAACAAGGCTAACAGAGTCCACAGGAAAGTCAGACTGTGTCCATCTACCCATCTGGCTCATTCCTGTCACCAAAAATGTCTACAATGACAACACAGTAGCAATAACTCTCTTAGCACCAAACTGTGAGCTTGAAACCACAGCCAATCCTAAGTGGAAGGCAGAACATACAAGACAACCCTAGAACTATCTGCTACTAAAGACTGCATGGGAGCTAGCAACAGACCAGCAAAACAACTCTGGCGGCCGCACTGTCTAGAGATGTGTTAATGACGTAAACATACAAACACTACATGGGGCACTTGGAGAAACGACAGGGAAAGGATTCACTCCCTTAAAACATGGTAAACACAAGAGGGAAAAAAATCAAGTCTGTATCCTGCCTTTCTCGTAGACAGTTTCCCTAGGTAGCAAACTAAAAAGCTAAAAACTAAAGTATTCAAGTTGAGAAGGAAGCAGTTCAGTCAACAGCACTACTTCACAACCTCCAATGGAGCAATAACCTTGGTGCTGAGCAGCAACAGCAGCTGATGCTCTAAGATGTGCAGATCCAGGTGCATGACTGACACTCTAAGATGTGCAGATACAGGTGCATTACTGAGGCTCTGAGATGTGCAGATACGGGTGCATGACTGACTCTCTAAGATGTGCAGATACAGGTTCATGACTGACTCTCTAAGATGTGCAGATACAGGTGCATGACTGACTCTCTAAGATGTGCAGATACAGGTTCATGACTGACTCTCTAAGATGTGCAGATACAGGTGCATGACTGACTCTCTGAGATGTGCAGATACAGGTGCATGACTGACTCTCTAAAATGTGCAGCTACAGGTGCATGACTGACGCTCTGAGATGTGTAGATACAGGTGCATGACTGGCTCTCTAAGATGTGCAGATACAGGTGTATGACTGACTCTCTGAGATGTGCAGATACAGGTGCATGACTGACTCTCTAAGATGTACAGATACAGGTGCATGACTGACTCTCTAAGATGTACAGATACAGGTGCATGACTTACACTCTGAGATGTGCAGATACAGGTGCATGACTGGCTCTCTAAGATGTGCAGATACGGGTGCATGACTGACGCTCTGAAATATGAAGAATCGGGTGCATTACTGACTCTCTAAGATGTGCAGATACTGGTGCATGACTGAAGCTCTGAGATGTGCAGATACAGGTGCATTAATGAGGCTGGTAAAAACCAACAAGAAAGCTTGCCAAGTGATGAGCCAATGGCATCCTGAATCAGAAGGACCAGGCTGAGGAACATGCTGAATTGTGGGAGTGTTCAAAAACAGAGTTGGTCTAAGGAAGGTAAGTTAAGCCACCTGAAGCCTCACCAGAGAAGTCATGTAGCAGGTGAAAGGAAGGAGTGGAGGGGGGAGGAGAAAATGAAAATGTACTATCGAGGAACAGAGCCTGTTGGAATTGTACATCAGAAGTGCTAAACACCAGGATAACTCATGTCACAAGATGTGGGCATTGCTTCTAAAAAGCTGGTCAGTAGACTTCAAATGTAGGTCTTAGGGAAAGGGCATTCATCTAACAGCTGACAAGATGAAGTTTATTTGGTGCATGTTGTAGCCAGCTGCAGCTATCAACCTGGCACAGCCTGGAGTCAGCAGAGGACCTGCCAGGTCAGATTGGCCTGACTGATGGTTGCTGCGAGAGGCCCAGCCCACTGCAGACAGCACAAAAGAGCTGTGGGTAGAAGCCTTGCACTTCTCCACTGTAGCCAAGTGTCAGTGTGTGTACCAGAGTGAGCTGCTATGCGCTGTGTCCACTGAAAATGCCTAGAAACAATGACACAGCAGCCAGGTCTAGCTGCATGAGAAAGCTAGCTGAGTAGGAGCTAATGAGCAACACAGTGAGCGCCATCGCTCCATGGATTCTGTTCCAACTTCCCTCAATACGGACTGGAACCTGGAGGTAAAAGCCAAATAAGCTCGCTCTCTCTCTTTTTTTTAATCTCAAGCTACTTTTGGTAACAGTGCTTATCACAGCAACAGGAAGAAAACTAATATAGTGCAGCTTCTGTGTTGCATTTTATTTGACAAAGATTGCAGAAAAAGATCTGAAATGATCCTATTTCTTATTTTTGACAAGAGGGAAATGGTTGCCCCTGTGGAGGAAGCTGTACAGCAAGCCTTCCACAGACAGGGGACTTCACAGCCATCCCAGGTGGTCCACGTACCTGGAATCTTCACCGTGCCACTGGTGGAAGTGTCGTCTGTGTAGGGGTGGCTGCTCTCGACCACGACAGGCTGGGAGGAAAGGCGGCCACTCTGGGAATCTGTAGCCACATCTTCTAACTCAGTCACACAGAGCTCCAACAACATGTCTGCCACCTAGGAAAGACCCAAGAAATGAGCTGATGCTGCCCCTGGGTCATGCAGGCCCTACGCATGCTCATCTTGCTCTCTGCTTTCTACAGGGACAGGGTGGCAGAGTGGAAGACTTGGAGTTCATACAGAGTTAAGGGGCTGGGAAAATGGTTCAATAACATGTAAGCATGCAGACCTGAGATCAGTTCCCTCGATTCCATGTACAAGCCAGGTTATGGCAATGCACATCTGCATTTATTGCGCCTAGGAAGTAAAGGCAGGCTGTCCTGCCTTTCCAGCCAATTACTGTGCTCTGGGTCCACTGACAGACGGCATCTCAAAAAACAAAGTATAAGAGTATATGAGGGTGGTGGTGCACGCCTTTAATCCTAGCACTAGGAAGGATGAGGCAGGTAGATCTCTGTGAGTTCAAGGCCAGCCTGGTCTATAAGAGCTAGTTCCAGGAAAAAAGAGTAATGGATGAAGACACCTGACATTGACTTCAGGCTTCAACACACACACACACACACACACACACACACACACACACACACACACACACACAAGCACCAGAGAAAAAAAGAAGGAAAAAGCCATCAAACATGAAAAAATGATTCAAGACTTGAAAACCAAAATAGAGACAACAACAACAAAAAAAAAAATCACAAACCAAGGAAATTCTGGAAATGGAAATTATGGGTAAATGATCAGGAGCCAGAAATGCAAGCATAAATAAAGAATCCCAGGTGTTGAACATACAATAGAGGAAATAGATTTGTTGGTGAAAGAAAACATTAGCTCTAATCCCAGCACTCGGGAGGCAGAGGCAGGCGGATCTCTGAGTTCGAGGCCAGCCTGGTCTACAAGAGCTAGCTCCAGGACAGGCTCTAGAAACTATAGGGAAACCCTGTCTCGAAAAACCAAAAAAAAAAAAAAAAAAAAAAAACATTAGCTCTAACAAAAGCTTAACATAAAACATCCAAGAGATATGACACAACATGAAAAGACCAAACCCAAGAATAATAGGGATAGAAGAAGGAGAACTCCAACTAAAAGGCACAGAAAATATATTCAACAAAATCAAAGAAAAAAACTTTCCCAACCTAAAGAAGAATATCCCTATGAAAGTACAAGAAGCTGACAGAACACGAAATAGACTGGAACAAAAAAAAAAAAACAAGTCCCCTTGCTACATAATAATAAAAATACTAAACATACAGAATAAAAAAAGAATATTAAGAGCTGCGAAGGAAAAAGATCAAGTAACATATAAAGACAGACCTACTAGAATTACACCTGACTTCTCAAGGAAACAAAAGAAAGCCAGAACGTACTGGCAAGTCTTATGCAGACATTAAGAGACCACAGGTGCCAGCCCAGACTACTATACTCAGCAAAGCTTTCAATCACTATCGATGGAGAAAACAAGATATTCCATAACAGAACCAGATTTAACCAATACCTAGCCACAAATCCAGCCCTACAAAAAATACTAGAGGGAAAACTCCAACACAGCTACACCCACAAAAACACTGGCAATAGATGATCTCACAGCAGTACACCTCAAAGAAGGAAAAAATATACACAATAACATCACCAACAACAAAAACTAAAATGACAGGAACTAGCAATCACTGGTCATTAATATCCCTTAATATAAATGGAATCAACTCACCTATAAAAAGACACAAGAACAGACTCGATATGAAAACAGAATCAATCCTTCAGCTGCATACAAGAAATACACCTGAACCTCAAAGGTAGACATCACCTCAGAGTAAAGGGTTGGGAAAAAATTTTCCAAGAAGTTGGTGTAGCTATCCTAATATCTAACAAAACAGACTTTGATGTGGGATTCCCTTCTGTCTATCTCTTGAATATCCCTTGAATATCATTGGTTAATAAAGGAACTGCTTTGGGCCTATAGCAGAGCTATAGGGGAACAGAGCTAGGTGGGGAAAACTAAACAGAATGCTGGGAGAAAGAAGGTGGAGTCAGAGAGAAGCTATGGAGCCACTGGAGACAGACACTGGAACTTTACATGGTAAGCTACAGTCTCATGGCAATACAGAGATTAATAGAAAAGGGTTAAATTAAGATGTAAGAGTTAGCCAATAAGAAGCTAGAACTAATGGGCCAAGCAGTGATTTAATTAATACAGTTTCTATGTGATTATTTCAAGACTGAGCAGCCGGGAACTAACTAGTGACATTCTTCAACAAGACTTCAAACTAAAATCAATTAAAAGAGACAAGGAAAGATAGTTCATATTTGTCAAAGGAAAAAATCCATCAAGAGGAAATCTCAATACTGAACATCTATGCCCCAAATACAAGGGCATCCCCATATGTAAAAGAGACATTACTAAAGCTTAAATCACACATCAAGCCCCACACACTAATAGTGGGAGACTTCGACACCCCACTCTCACCACTGGACAGGTCTGCCAGACAGAAACTTAACAGAGAAATAAGGGAACTAACAGATGGACATAACAGACATTTATTGAATATTCCATACAAACATAAAAGAATATATCATGGAACCTTCTCAAAACTTGATCACATACTCAGTAACAAAGCAAACCTCAATAGATACAAAAAAACATTTGAATAACCCTATGCATCTTATTGGATCACCATGGTTTAAAATTAGAATTCAACAGCAACACTAATTTCAGAAATCCCACAAACACATGGAAATTGAACAGTGTTCAGCTGAATCACCAATGGGTCAAGGAAGAAATAAAGAAATTAAAGACTTTCTAATATTTAATGAAAATGACCACACAACATACCCAAACTTAAGGGAAAAATGAAAGCAGTGTTAAGAGGAAAGTTCACAGCACTAAATGCCTACGTGAAGAAGCTGGAAAAATCCCACACTAGTGAATTAACAGAACATTTGAAAACGTTAGAACAAAAAGAAGCAAACTCATCCAGGAGGACTAGATGGCAGGAAATAATCAAATTGAGAGCCGAAATAAACTACATAGTAACAAATAAAACAATACAAAGAATCAATGAAAGTTGGTCTTTCAAGGAAATCAACAAAATAGACAAGCCTTCATCCAAACTAACCAAAAGGTAGAGAGAATAACCAAATTAACAAAATCAGAAATGAAACAGACTTGGAGGAAATCCAGAAAATCATCATAAAGCCAGCCACATAGAAGAGAAAGTGGGAAGTACACTTGAACACATTGGCACAGGAGACCACTTCCTAAATAAAACTCCAGTAGCACAGACACTGAGAGAAACAATTAATAAATGGAACCTCCTGAAACTGAGAAGCTTCTGTAAAGAAAAGGACACAGTCAACAAGACAAAGCAGCAGCCTACAGAATGGGAAAAGATCTTTACCAACTCTACATTGGACAGAGGGTTCATTTCCAAAATATACAAAAAAAACCTCAAGAAACTTGACATCAAAAGAATATAAAAAAAAAAAGGAAGGGGTACAGACCTAAACAGAGAACTCTCAACAGATGAATCTAAAATGGCCAAGATTCCATTCTATACCTGTAAGAATGGCAGAGATCAAAACAAAATAAAATAAAACAAAACAAAACAACAAAAAAAAAACCTGATGACAACTTATGCTGGAGAGGATGTGGGGTAAAGGGAACACTCCTGCATTGCTGGTGGGAGTACAAACTTGTACAACCCCTTTGGAAATAAGTATGGTGATTTCTCAGATAATTAGGAAACAATCTACCTCAAGACCCAGCAATACCACTTTTGGGTATATGCAAAAAGGATGCTCAATCGTATCAAAAGGACATGTGCTCAACTATGTTCATAGCAGCATTGTTTGTCATAGCCCGAATCTGAAAACAACCTAGAAGCTCCTCAACCTAAGAATGGGTAATGAAAATGAAAATGGAGTACAATGGAGTACTACACAGTGGTTAAGAAAAATAATGACATCTTCAAATTTGCTGCAAATGGATGGATCTGGAAAAAAAAAAAAAACATATTGAGTGAGATAACCCAGACCCAGAAAGACAAATAAAATATGTATTCACTCTTAAGTGGCTTTTTGACATAAAGCAAAGAAAAACCAGCTTACAGGCCACAACCCCAGGAAAACTAGACAACAAAGAGACCCTAAGAGAGATATACATGGGTCTGCATAGGAAAGTGAAAAAGACAAGGTCCCCTGACCAAATTGGGAGCATGGGGGTTATGGGGGAGGGTAAAAGGGAAAAGGGGAAGGAGGGAAGGCAGAGGGGAGTGGAAGAAAATGCGTAGCTCAATAAAAGCAATTTTTTAAAAAAGTGAGAATTCCTGCAGGGCAAACAATATCAGTCTAATATCTAAAGAAAAACTAGTGGCAAACTGTAAAGCATACAGAAGGACTTACTTAGTAAGAATAAGATACACAGGGCTACCAAGACCACTCAGGTTCTTGCCACCATGCCTGATGACCTGAGTTCAATCCCTGGAACATATATGGTGGAAGGAGAAAGAAACAAGTCCTAAACAAGTCCACACACACACAACTAACACAAGCTAAAACATGAAATAAAAATAAAATAATGTGGATTTTGTTGTTCTTGTTTTCGAGACAAGGTTTCTCTGTGTAGCCCTGTCTGTCCTGGAACTAGCTCCTTAGACCAGGCTAGTCTCGAACTCACAGAGATTCTTCTGCCTCTGCCTCTAGGCAGAGTGCTAGGATTAAAGGTGTGCGCTACTACCGCCCAGCAATAACAATTTTGTTTTTAAAAAAACAAGAGTTAGAGAGATGGCTCAGTGGTTAGGAGTACTTGCTGCTCTTCAAACAACCTAGGTTTGGTTCCTGCCACCTACACAGTGACTTACAACCATCTGTAAATCCAATTCAAGGGGATCCTATCCCCCTCTCCTGGCCCTCCGCAGGTACCATATGTGAATGTGGTATGCACAAATACTCATACACAATTTAAAGGAACAAGCAAACAAACGAACAGGTAAATAAATAAACAAATATTTAAAAACAGATATACATACTAGTTCTAGGCTGGATAGAAGACGTCACTGGGAGAACAGTGTCACATGTCGTAAAGGACTGCTCCTCACCCTCGGTGACACCATGCGTGAAGATACTGGGTGCTGCAGGAGAACACTGGTCCCAGGACTCACCTGTGGGTAGGCGGGTGCCCATGCCCCGACAGCACAGCCGAGAGCACATCCCTGGCCCTGTCTCCAGCTCTGCTGCAGACTGACAGCTTGAGCAGGTCCACGATCATCCCCGGGTGTCATCAGCAATCAGCAGACTGGTGAACTCATCCAAAGACTGGGCTCTGGACCTGATGTTTTACTTGGCTTTCAACATCCAAACCAACGAAAACACATACAGTTTAAAGAGAGAATGGAAATATGGAGAGATGAACTGACCAGCTGAAGTCAGCACAGTCAGCAATGGGGAAGGGACATCAAAAACCGGATCAAGACATGATGACCCCAAAGTCTCCACTAAGCTATGGATCAGACTCTGAAAAGCAAGGAACTATTTTACTTAGCTACAAGAGCATCCATCAAAGAATAATGCCTTCACTATAAAGAAATGCAGTTTGCTGCTGTGATCACTTAGGCAGCACAGGTAGGTGACACAGCATGAGACTGGAAGGAGGCCACGGCACGTGCAACCTACCGCTACTCATCAGATTTTATACCTTTCCTCCAGATCTCCTCAAGTCTTCCACTAAATCTTATTTAAAATTAATCCTGTGTGTATAACACATCACGAATACTATCAACTTCCCTTGGGTTCCTCAGAAAAGACATTTTTTAAACATTTTTAGATAACATTTTTAAATGTTTTTACTATTTTTCTACAGGAAGTGGAAGAAGCCCTGGGTGAATGTGTGCTGCTGTCATGGGTGCAGTCATTTCAAGGCCCTTAGCCTCAGACACACTGGAAAATGAGAAAATACCATGGACGGGGGTGAGCGAGTGGGGGAGAGAGATTAGACTCAGACGGCAATGGCAAAGCCTTCCCTTCTGGCCCAAGCATGGATGCTGCAGTATGTGCAGAAAATGTTCACCATGGCTGTGGTTTGAAAGAAAATGGCCCTCAAAGGGAATGGCACAAATAGGAGGAATGGCTGGCCTTGCTGGAGTAGATGTGGCCTTGGTGGAGGAAGTGTGTCACTGTGGAGGCAGGCTTTGAGGTCTCAATGCTGAAACCACTCTCAATGAGACAGACGCTTCCTGCTGCTTGTCAATCAAGGTGTAGGACTCTCAGCTTCAGCACCAAGTCTGCACACTGCCACGTCCCGCACGATGACGATGGACTGACCCTCTGACACTGTAAACCACCCATTGAAATGTTTCCTGTATAAGTTGCCGTGGGTTATGGTGTGTCTCTTCACAGCGACAGGAACCCTAACTAGTACAACAGCTTTTCTTCCCCCAAGATGTTTTAAGGTCACAGACTGCCCCTCTATGAGATACCCCTCTATGGGATACACGCTGTACTTCAAGGTTACCAGTCACAGAGCTCTCCCATAAACTTCAGAGAGAGTGGCACTAGTATATGTTACTTGGAAAAACTACAGTTTATAGATGTATCTTTTAGTTAAATGCCTTAGTTTGGGTTTTGATTGCTGTGAAGAGACACCATGACCACAGTAATTCTTAAAGCATACATTTAATCGAGGTGGCTTGCTTACAGTTTCAGAGGGTCCGTCCATTATCGTCAGTAAATGTGCTGGAGCTGAGTTTATATCTTGCAGGCAACAGGAAGGTAACTAACAGTTGCACTGAGGGAAGCTTGAGCAAAAGAGACCTCAAAGCCCACCCCCACAGTGACACACTTCCTCCAGCAAGGCCACACCTCCTAATAGTGCCACTTTCTTCGGAGCCATTTTCTTTGAAACCACCCCACTTAAGTCTGTCAGTATTTCACAGGGAAGCAAGGGTAAGGACAGGTGGCAAAGGAGAAGAATGAGAATGGGAAGAGGTATCTCATAGAGGAACAGTCTGTGGCCTTAAAACATGCTTGGGAGGAAAAAGCTGTGACTGACAAACCTTGAAGTATAGCATGTTCTAGCTTTAAATGACTCTTGAACTTTTGAGTACAATTAAGGCAATTTTATGTTTCAAGTCAAAGAAAATCTCCTGACCTCTTTGGTTTTGGTCATGGTTTCTGCAGATGATGCTGGCGCTCCTGGATCATCTGTCACTGGGATAAATGGCGAGATGAGGCTGAGGGAGCAGATGGTGTCACAGCAGAGGGGGTCACAGAATCCTCAGAGGAAACAATCTAATTGGAGAGGAATAGGGAAAACACTTGTCGCTTTCTGGATGAGCCGCAGCTTATTACCACATTCCCAGCTAGCACCCTAGTGAGCCAAAGTAGCCCTAGAAACAGCAGGCACACAAACCACTCTGCCACAGCTCACAACGTCTCTAAGGAGTCTTTTCCCAAACATGCTAACAGTTTTTCAACTTTCTGATTTTTAACATTTCAGAATTCTATTTAGTGACCTTTTTAACAGCATACATCATTTTCATTTTAACACTAAGAAATTCTTTAAATAGAATAATTTTACCAAGTCAAACTCAAACCAAATTGCAGACACAAAACTATAGTGACAGAATGAGTAGAATCCTTCCCTTTCAAATTCAGCACAGTCTGAAGCTGCCCCTTTAACCTCTCTTTTCTTGCCATAGATTTGGACTCAGTCTGTCCTCAAGATCAGCAGCCAGCATGCCTTCCTCTATGTTCATGGGGCTGGCCATTGCCGATGCATCAAGAAGCAGTGTTGCTGAGGGAGGAGAAGGAGGGGCATTCCACTGGGGCGAGCATGCCGGCTGGCATCAGGGCTCCAACCACAGCATCGTCTGTCAGGACAGAAGGCCAGGACTGTGGTAAGCCACCCTGTCATCTGGGCACCACAAGAAGCAGCAGGAAGGGTCAAGGGCTCACTAACACTATGTCCTCATTTTTATACGCTATGTATAAATGAGTTTTAAAAGACTACTGTGCATTTTTAGCCAACAGCTCTAAGCTAAAATTTATATCCCAATCTTATTTATAGGTCTAAGATACATAGTAACATTTCAGTCCACAACTGTATCAACTAGAAAGGTCCCAGTGATGAATTTATTTACATGTATATGAGAAAGTTCTTATAATATTAATATAATACATTTTTTTAGAATGTAACCTCATGGTTATATTAAACAACACATGGTTGTATTTTAGCAGACACAAGTAACAACAAGGGATGCCCAACCTGTGGGTCATGATCCCTTTTGGGGTCTGAACAATCCTTTCACAGGGATTACATATCAGATATCCTCCATCTCTGTTATTTATATTATAATTCATAACAGCAGAAAAATTACAGTTATGAAGTAGCAAGGAAATAATTTTCTGGTTGGGGTCACCTCAAAATGAGGAACTTTATCAAAGGGTCGCTGCATTAGGAAACTAAGAACCACTGGTGAAACCAGAGCAGAGTAAGCCTCTAGCTCAGTCTAGGAAAACCTGCTGAGCTGCTGTTGAAGCTTAGGAATAGACAGTTGGTGTTAATGAAAAACTTGATACGGTAAGAGCAGATTAACTGTCCCTGATGACTGCTTTGGGCTTTGCTCCTAGGTCTGTAAGCATGACTCTCAGACCCCAGCCAGGACACATACCCTGTGGTCGAGCACTGCTGCCCAGGCTTCACTGTCGGGAGCTGGTGGGACAGGGTCTAGGGGGAGTCCTGGAGTCAGGAGAGCATGTCACTGAGGGGACTGGAACATGGCTTCCTTCTTTCTCAACTTTTGACCATGAGGTGTGCAGGTTTTGCTCTGCCTCTGGCTCCCACTATGACATGCTTACCAGAGGCCCAAACCTGGGGCTAGCCACTATGGGCCAAATAAAATCTCCCTCTTTCTAAGCTGAGTGTCTCTGGTGTTTTCTTAAATGCTGGGAAGCTGACTGCAACAGGCTCTAACAAGAGCAGCAAAGGAATATGGTAAGACAGTGAGAACCACCTTATCACGTGGATGAAAAGAGCAATCTTTTTTTTTTTTTGGAGACAGGGTTTCTCTGTAGCCCTAGCTGTCCTAGAAATCACTCTGTAGACCAGGCTGACCTCCTGAATGCTGAGATTAAAGGCGTGCACCACACTGCCCAGCAAGAATAATCCTTTTAAACAAGACCTTAAATTAGCATCGATTCATTCTTCCTCTTACCTAATACTGATATAGAATTATCAACAAAAATGAAAACATCTTTAAGCCTGATGTTCTGATTCATATTTCAATAATCAGCTGGTCTTGTCTGTAAGGCACCAAGAACCCATCAATCATCAGCATGGATGTGGGACTCCAAACTGTACAACTAGCAGCACTGACGACTAATAACACAACATTTTCATAAACATCTGCTCAATTACAATACTACAAACTATAAAGTTCACAGCGAGGCAGGATTTACAAACCAATACCCAGCCTACCTGGCATACATAATCTGCAGTGCGGTAAGAATGTGTGATAAGGCCTGCTGCTTGGCCAGGTTTCCTTCCAGCGACAGGAGGATCTTGGCAAGAGAAGGGCGATTAGGCTTACAGTTATTTGCACCATTTATCTTATTGCTGGCAGAAGAAGAATCAGCGTCTGAAGGCACACCTAAGAAGGGGAAACAAAAGCCAAAGCTGTTTTTAAGATCACAGATTGCCCTTTCTCTATGGGGTTTGAAAACAAACCACAGTCTGCATGCTGCTTTTCGTGCAGCAGCACCTCCGCCTTCCTAGGCAGCCAAAGTCTCAGCATGGATAGGGAGGGGCAACCATTACCAAATGATGGCTGCTGGAAAAGAAGTCAGTTTTCTTCAGAGAAGATTGCCCTGAGAGGGGACCCATGCTTCAGCAGACCAAGCACATACAGGCAACACTAAATTGACTCAGCAAGTATTGGGGGGGGGGGGGAGGATGATGAGGGGACATAAGAGAAATTGGAGGGGACAGAATGGGGTCCTGGATTTAATCTAAACATTATAGACATGCATGAATATTTTTTTATTTTGTTGGTTTGGTTTTTTGTTTGTTTGTTTGTTTGTTTTTAGGCAGGGTCTCAGCATGTAGCTCTGGCTGTCCTAAAACTCACTACACGAAGCTCCCATCAAGGCAGGATTTACAAACCAATACACAAGAGACTGACCTCTAACTCAAAGATTCATCTGCCTCTCCCTCTCGAGTGCTCTGTAATAAAACACTACAACGAAAAACAAGTTGGGGAGGAAAGGGTTCATTTTGCTTACACTTCCACATCACAGATCATCGCTGAAGAAAGTCAGGGTAAGAATTCAAGGCAGGAAGGTGAAAGCAGGAACTGATGCAGAGCCCATGATGGAGCACTGCTCAATGGCTTGTTCTTCGTGACTTTTCAGACTCTTTCTTATGCACTCTAGGACCACCTGCCCAGGGCTGACGCCACCCACAGTGAGCTGCACCCTCTTACGTCAATCATTAATCAAGGAGATACTCTGCACTCTTGTCCACAGGGGATCTGAAGGATGTGCTTTTCTCAAGAGTCCTCTTCAGAAATAACACTAGCTTGTGTCAAACTGATAAAACTGACCAACGCAGTCATAAAATGCTGTGTTTTACTGTAGTACATAAAAGCTGTGGTAAAAGTGCCTGAAAATTTCTCATGAAAGAGAATGAAAAGGACTATTCTTTCAAAATAATGTAACTATATTATACCCAGAAGACTTGTACACACATACCCAAGGTAAAATGCACTGGTGTATGGTACATAGCCAAAAATTACAGGGCAGGCAGAATGCAATATAACACAATACATAAATCATAAGAAGTATAAATCAGCCAATGAAATCAACTGGAAGTCGACAGAGATATTATAACTAGTAAAGAAAACACTTAGCAGGTAGAAACATGACAATATGAGAACACCCAACATCTGGGGAAGGAAACCTCTGGTAAGGCGGTGACGAGAAACTACCTGTATGACTAGGCCGAGGAGAAGTAAGGACGGGAACAGAGAGGGAGCGAGGGAGGGAGAAGGAGAGAGAACATGGTCAAGCTTTGGAAAGTCACAAAAGCAGTGTGACAGGGCACCAAAAGTGCAGAAAAAACAAAAGATGGCGCCAAAGGAAGCAGACAAGGCCGAAGACTCCAGCCACAGAGCTTCTGGCCGAGGGGAGCTAAGCCAGGCAGCCCTGGACATAATGAGCTGACATCCTCATCAGAGGACAGGCCCACGCCCACATAAGAACTGGACAGATTTCTCTGGCAGGCATCAGCAGTGGACAGGAATCCCATGTTGTCACCCCATATAACTTGGGAGGTTGTTAGCTAGGTGCCATTTTGAGAGGAAATCTTCTGCTTAACACAGAACTACTCTGGGAGCCTGAAAATAGGGAAGACCTAGTTAGGAAGCCCGACATTCCACAGTCCCGGGATGAGAGACAGCCCCCCCCAGGATGAGAAGCATTAAATATGCATTTAGTGCAGCAGACGGGGCACTGCAGGAAGCCACGTTCTCTTTCATGTGGACCTTAGCCTTCAACCTGTAGATAAATGTGTTTGAGTTTGAGTACCCACAGAAGAAAGGAACATCGGAAAGGGCAACGTGGAGGGCGGATGTCAACGTGGAGGGTGGATGTCAACGTGGAGGGTGGATGTCAGGGAAGGACAGATGGAGGTGGTAAGAAGGGTGAGCAGCAGGGCTAAATGAGATGGGATGGGGTAGAGGAAGAAACACAGGCAGAGCTAAGTAGCACTAGAGGTCTTTGACAAACTCACAAGGAAACCTACTCTGTAGCAGCTTCCTAAAATACAGACATATACATAAGCATCTATGAAAGGGATTTAAGTGGAGTTGCCTTGAACTGGGAGATAATGCTTTTCCCAAACATCATACCAAATACAAGTTCCAGTGTCAAATACAAGTTACCTCTTTTTGAGTTACTGATACAATTGTTTGCTTTCTTTTTCTGAGTGTTTTTAGAAACTGAACCCTCAGTAGCAGGCTGCTCAATAAGAAGACTCCCCAGGGCTGGGGAGATGGCTCAGCCAGTGAAGACACTTGCTGCCAAGCCTGATGATTCCCACAAGTTGCCCTCTGCCCTCCACAGGTTTAAAGGCAACAGTCAACAAAAGGAAGAGAGAGAACTGAAGTGGGGAGAGGGTTACTGGCTCTCAAAATTCACTCTCCATGGCTTCCTTCTTCCAGGAAGGCTGCGGCTCCTCATAACCTCCCTGAACAGTGCAACCCACTGGGGACAAGTACTCAAATGCCAAGCCTGTGAGGGACACTTCTCAATCAAGCCACCACAGTAAGTAAGCACACCCAAAAGTATTTAACGTGAGTCAGCCCACAGTAAGAGGCTGTCACACGCCCATCACAAGGGTAAAACCAGAGCTCAGGGAACACTGGAAAATAGAGGTAGCAATGTCAGAGACCAGGGCATGTGCTACACAATATTATCGTCATGAATCTATAGTATGGTCACTTACACAGCACCAACATGACAACACCACCAGCTGGCATGCCAACATGAATGGGAGAAATCTCACAAGGCCCCACGGCTCAATGAAGTAAGCTACAGTCAACTAATGGCTGCTAGGCAAGGCGGAGAAAGAATATGATTCAGTCTTCTCCAGGAACCAGTACCTGATAATTATCCAATCTCAAATGGTCAGCCCTAAGCACACATAAATAGGAGCAACACTAAATGGATGCAGTAGGGTGTGTGTGTATGTGTGTGTGTGTGTGTGTCTGTCTGTCTGTCTGTCATAACAACTAAAGGAGGAGTCATAAGTGGAGTGGGGGGGGACAGTTGAAGAGGGGGAGTGAAGTGATGTAAATAAGTTAATAGACAGTCCTTTGGGGACAGGGCATGACAGTGCTCTCATGAGCTTAGTAGCTGTGTGTGGCTGCCTGCAGAAGACCTGTCCAAGATTAATACTGGGTCAATATTCTGCCATGGAATGGAAAAGGGTTCAAGAGCCCCCGTTCCTAAGGGAGGATCTATCGACAGCTGGAGAAGGAGTCAATGTTCCTCTTATAGCCCCACACCCAGAAGTTATGTATACATAGCACACACTGGAGTCCGTGGATTATTAAACTTTTAAAGGCAAATCTGGGAGGAGTTAAGGGGACCACCTGAGGGTGAAGATGAACAGAGAACACAGTAGGAAATGAGGATAGGGGAAAATCGGATTATTCATCTATTGCTAACAAGAATACAAAAGAATACAAAAGAGTCCAGTTATTATGAAAACAATCTGACAGTTTCTCATGGCATGCACCCGGAAAGACATTCTTGGGCATTTTACCAAAGAATCAAAACTTGCTTCCACTCAGAAAAAAAAAAAAACACCTTGATATAATAAAAAGATTAATTTGTAACAACCAGAAATCACAAAGAACTTAAATGTCCTTCAATGACTGAATAAAGCACGAAGCAGTATTCAGGAACAAAAAGGCGTCTACTCTTGACACAAACAGCCACCTAAGTGGACAAAGCAACGCACAGGAAGATCATCTGCACAAGCAAAACCGGACAGAAGCTGCGCATTCAAGAGATGCGAGGGCCAGCCTGCAGGAGGACGTTACCTAAGTAGGAAGCACCCAGCGGGTCTCTTGCCGTCTGGAAGAGGACAGGTTCGTGGACAGAGGGCGTGGCTACGTCCACTGTCGTCCAGGCTACACTATGTGAGGACCCACAAGCCACTCGAGTGATCTTCTGGCCCTCCAAGCCCTGCACCAGGGTGGGCTTTCTGTTAACTGTGGTCGTGCCATTGCCCTGTTGACCATGGTCATTGTCCCCCCAAGCATACACCTGTTAAAGGGGAAAAAAAATTACATTTTCAACTTTACATTATTTCTAAAAACACTTGAAAATGCATAAAACATGTCATGGTCCTTGAAAGAACTGCACTCTTAAAGATAAAATATATTTCACAATACAACAAAAGAGCATGAGTACATTCAGTTCTGAGGGAAAAAAATCAACCATGAAAATGCTTAACTATAAATGCTACTTAATATTATTCTAATTAATTCGCCCTTCTTTGGGTGGGAGACAGAGGGTGTACTGCTTTGGCTAAGTGCAGTAAATCCACTATACTATAAAGGGTAAAGAAAAAGAAAAATACCATGCTCATTTTTCAAGTAATCTGCTCTTAGGTTTTACAATTATAAAGCATAATTCACTTTGAACTAAACAATGTTAATTTTGTTTTCATAAGCCAAATTTAAAATATGGCTCCATGGGCTAGTCATGGCATACTCTTCTTAAAACAACAAAATCTACCAAATCCTGTATTTCCAAAGTAAAGTAGGTGTAGCCTCTATCATGTAAATACAGCCTCTGTTGTATAGGTATAGCCTCTATCATGCAAGTACAGCCTCTCTTACATAGGTATAGCCTATATCATGTAAATACAGCCTATGCTGTACAGGTATAGCCTCTATCATATAAGCACAGCCTCTCTTATGTAGGTGTAGCTTCTATCATAAAAGTACAGACTCTATTATGTAGGTGTAGCCTCTATCACATAAGGATAGACTCCATTATGTAGGTGTAGCTTCTATCATATAAGTACAGCCTCTATTATGTAGGTATAGCCTCTCTTGTGTAGGTATATCTTCTATCAAGCATCAGGTTTTTCCCCCCCTAAAGTAAAAGCTGCTAATAGCTTAGGGGTGGGAGTATTTTCAATAATTTTTATACTTTAGCATGGACTTCAAAATGGAAAGGATGGTTTGCCAAGACCTCCCCGCCTCAACCTGTGCTGACAGTTAAGCAATACACCAGTAAACAAGATGAACTCTGTTCCACCTTAACAGCTCTCCAATATTAGGTTGGCACAAAACAGATTAGTTTTGAAGCATGATTTTTAAATTACTGTAAATAGGTTCAAAACAAGTATTTATTAATCAAAATGGAAACCATTATAGCCAAAAGACACATTTTGCCAATGAAAAATAAGTTTATTTGTTCATGAACTATAAAAATCTAAGCTGCAAGGTTCAACAGGTTCTTAGAAAGCATTAGCTGCACTGTTTGTTGTAGTTTTTTCTGCACCCTGTGGGTTGTTTTCCCTGCAAGACGTTTGAAGCCGTGGCAGGTGGGCGGTGAGAGGTCTGGTGGATGAGGCAAAAGATCACAGCCCAGCTAGTTAAACCTTTGAATCACTGGCTGAACAGACAATTCATCCTACTGATTTGCTGAACATCCTTCTCAGGTGCAGTGGTTTGGGCAAGATTCAGAAAGCAAAAATGGATCACACTCGCAATACACCGACGACGACCATGGCCTTTCTCTGTTTTGTTTTACGTTTGTTGTGTGCATGTTTTGTTTAGGAAAGTACTCTGGAGTTTCTTCTCTAACTACCAAGCAAGTCACAGATGGCTGTCCTACACAATCCACCTTTAACCGCATATCACAATCTAATCAAGAAGCCGGGCGGTGGTGGCGCACGCCTTTAATCCCAGCACTCGGGAGGCAGAGGCAGGCAGATCTCTGTGAGTTCGAGACCAGCCTGGTCTACAAGAGCTGTTCCAGGACAGGTTCTAAAGCTGCAGAGAAACCCTGTCTCGAAAAACCAAAAAAAAAAAAAAAAAAAAAAAAAGAAATAGTAAAGAAATAGTTCCATTACTCATAGATGAAGATGACAATATGAAACAATAGTTCTTTCTTTCTGTACAGATCACAAAGCACCCACTTCTGGGAAGTTCTTCACTTTCCAGTTTGCTCCAAATACTGAATGACTGTTGAACGGTCCAAGCTGAGTCAGCTGGCAACACCCGTGAAGCTCTATGATCAGCCTCCACGATGTGGTTCCTGTCAACTCCTGAGGCTCAACCACTGTGCTTCCCCTCTTGAGGCTCTCGTTTTGTTTGTTAAACGTCTTGAGCCACCACTGCATTGTCTATCTGTTAATAGCTCCTGGGCCAGACACACTGCTGGTTTTGTGAACTGCCACCACTGCTTTGAGTCACTCTGAACATGAGTAAGAAAATCACTAAAACTTGGTTTTGTCTAGTATCATTTCAATAGTATAAAACAAATGACAAGTGTAAGTCATCATACACACACACACACACATATATACATATATGTATGTGTATGGAGAGAGAGAGAGAGAGAGAGAGAGAGAGAGAGAGAGAGAGAGAGAGAGAGAGAGAGAGAGAGAGAGAGAGAGAGGTAAAATGATGTATGATAGGGATCGTTGAGATGGTTCGGCATTAAGTCCTTGTGGACCAGACTGACAACCTAAGCTCAATCTCCAATACTCACATGGTGGAAGAACCAACTCTAGAAAGTTGCCCTCTGACTTATACATGTGTGCACACAGATAGACAGACAGACATAAATACCCACAGATAAAATAATTGTAAAAAAAGTAAGATTTATGTATAATAAACATAATAAACTTATTTAGGAATATATTTCAGTATCAAATGGAAAATTTCAACACAAAATCCATGATTACTTTTGCACTAACCTAATATTAAACTCACCCAAGCATTTCAGGAGTCTAAGGGATATTTGTTATTTTTATGTTCTTGGTGTGGCATGCTGAAAATGTGACCCAGGCTGGCCCACAAGAACTCACTATGTAACCTAGGCTGGCCTGCAACTAGCTATTTTCTGGCCCCAGACTTCCGAAGGCTGGGTTTTAGCAAGTACTCCAGTCTGGACAAGACAAGCACTACAGCCGGCCGAGCACTCCTAGAGGGCCCTTACCACAGGCCACTGAGCCTCACCTGTCCCGAGTCTGTGACCGCCAGGCAGTGCAGGGCTCCGACCGCCACATGCACAATCTTCTTCCCTCTCAGTCCCTCCACCACTTGTGGTTTCCGCACGTGCACATCTGAGCCGTGGCCCAGTCTGAAGTAGTCCCCTTTCCCCCTGGGGACAAAGCAGCAGTTCTGGAATCACTACATGGTTACAGTCTGGCAATGCTATAGGAAAACTTTCACGACCACACACCTTCTAGAGTGGAGTGATAACATCACACAGAATATATACCACAATCCAAACTACCGCAGACTAACTTGGCAGGAAGACCTCTCATGCTGTCATGTGTCACATAAGAACTCAGTTACTATGGATTATAAAGAGACGGAATAGAGTACACTGCCAACCCCCTCTCAAGCGCTATCTGGGATGTCTTTTCAAGTTGCTAACTGCCTGACATGACATAAGGAAATTAGAAGTCTGTTTCGTTCTCCTTATTTCATGTAGTTTCCAGTATAATGTAACTCACAATTTTTTAAAGCTATATAAACCTCACACAAACTGGGTGAAACTGTCTATAGATTTCTTTACAAAATGAACTGTAAGATCTTTCTTTTTCATAATTTTATCAGTAATCTCAATTCAACATAGGTTTTTTTTTTCTTCACAAAAAGATGCCAAATGAGAAAGAAAGTAACAGTTTTACAAGGCAGCTGAGGCTGGGCACAGGGCAAAGCCAGGGCTCTCCAAACAGTCTGCCTTCCACAATGACACTGAGGAAGCTTACATACCACGTCCACACCACTCCCGACTTGGTGAGTGCCAAGGAAAACTGAGCTCCGCACTCAATCTGGCACACACCCTGGCCATTTAGTCTCTCGATGTTCTGGGGAATGTTACAGCCTTCACTTCCCCCTCGGCCCAATTTTCCAAAATCACCATCACCCCAGGAAAACACCAAACCTAGGTTTAAAAAGCAAACACCTCAGGTAAATTCTTAGTATTTACACACCTACCCAGAGGACACTCAGCATCACAACCAGCTCCTACCTTCATCAGTAAGAGCCAGTGTCTGTGCATCTCGGCTTCCACACGCAACCTGGATTACTCTGTGACCAAGAAGGACTTTCACCTACTCGATTACAAACGTAAAAACAGAATGAAGCACGGGAATAGGGAAAGCAATGGGAATTTTTCCACAGACTGAAAGTCAGCATTTTGTTCGTGTCTTTAAAAACCCAGACTTGAGGCTTATCTTCACTTGAAAAAACAAAGTGATAAAGCTTTTATAAGCAATGGAAATGTGCATAATCACCATTTTGGGCTTCAGCTGTGTGGTATTATCACCGTGTCCCAAGCGGCCATACTCGCCCAGGCCCCAGGTGTACAGCTCCCCGCTGGATGTCAGGGCTGCACTGTGAGAACTGCCGCAGGCTATGTCCCTGATGCGCTTGGTTTTCAGGGCCTCGATCAGCCTTGGCTTGTCACAGTTCCTAGGACAAGAGTAAAGTACACTCCTTACCAAGCTTCTTTTCAGAGACGGCCCATCTTTGATCAACAAAAAATATACATCACCCTAACTGTCAAACCTTAAAAGGAGAGTGGATCAAACTAGTGTATCCATCCACGTTTTTAATATTAATATTATATCAATAAATAACTCTATCAATAATTTTCTGTAAGCAACTGTGAAAATAGCCTATTATTACTAGCAAACAGTTTCTTAGGAATGAGCAAGATTGAGGAAGAGGCTCACATTCTGCTGAAGTGTCCAAGTTTCCCATCGTCACCTTCGCCCCACGAGAACACTTTCCCGTCCACTGTTAAGGCTGTAGCGTGCCGGCCACCTGCAACAGTCACACAGGGGAAGGCTGTCAACACATAATGTATAAAGAGTTCACCGTGTGCTACCTGCTCTGCCTGGCACACGGCGGCATGTGCTCGATGTGTATGTGTTAGCTAAATGAGTAACAGAACCATCACCACAGTTATCATAGAAAGCTTTCTGGGTGACATATATGTAAAATAAATGAACTTTTAGTAAATTACAAATTGTTAAAAATATTTAACCTGAAAAGAAGCAAAATAATAATGACTGTTCATGGGCTTCCATTACTTTAAATAAATAAAAAGTTCAAACTAAGATAAAGAGTGAGGACAGGACATCATTAAGCAGACTGTCAAACACCTTGACAAGAGCTCCACCACGCGTCCCGGCAGCGGACTATCTGAACAAGCCCCACTGCGGCAGCAAAGACACTGTAACCGCTCTTCTGGAAGCACATCAGCTATGTTGTTCCCCGATACTCCCCCAGGCCAGCGCTCCGCCTCACGTTACAGGCGTGAGCTCTGGCTGCATAGTCAAAGAGGGATCTACAAACCACTGAGCTCCAAGGCAGAGCAGACGGGGCTCCCAGCAGCAGGGACTCAGCAACAGACAACTCCATATACTATCAGGGGCAACAACGAGTCCAGCTCTAGAGAAGGGCTACACGGCTAGAGTATTACAGCCACCTTCCCGCAGCAACAGGCCAGAAGGGCCAGTGCTCTTCACAAGCAGATGCCTTACAGGTGGGCTCAGACCCTACCCGGAGCTTAACGGGGGAGAAGAGTAAGTTCTTGTTTCGCACATATGTCCTCTGGAATCCTAACCAGTACATGTATGAATTGAGCTTAGTATCCAGAGTCGGCTCCATCCCTCGGGACCTGGCATGGTGTTCAGAACATTTCAGTAATGCCAAAGTGGAAGCTGAGGGACAGCAGTGAACTTACTTGAAGACCACTTTTCTCACACTGAGAATTCATTGGTGTTCTGGGGAATCTCATGGGAACCATTGAATTTTCACAGTAAGATACCCTATTTAAGGGGCTGGAGAGATGGCTCAGAGGTTAAGAGCATTGCCTGCTCTTCCAAAGGTCCTGAGTTCAATTCCCAGCAACCACATGGTGGCTCACAACCATCTGTAATGGGGTTTGGTGCCCTCTTCTGGCCTACAGACATACACACAGACAGAATATTGTATACATAATAAATAAATATTTAAAAAAAAAGATACCCTATTTAAGCGACAGAACTTTACAGTTTCATAGCTAAAAAGTGCAGGGCCTGACAGACACAAGCGCTCTAGGACTGAGCACAAATCCTCTGAGAGGTACAAAACACACCTGAAACGCCAACAATGATGGCTTCCAAAAAGCTTTATTAAGTACTAATAACTAATCTTAGACCGAGTCCATCATCCACCTCTTTCTTCAGACTAGTTAACTAAAACTTGAAAAAGAACACAAGGATAATTCAGAGAGTTCCTGAAGGGCTTGAAACACTTGCAAAGCAAGAGGCACATCTGGCCCCTGTGCACTGGTGCTGGGCTCGTACCTGAATGGACCGCTACCTTCTTGACCACGTAGCTGCTGAGGGCTGTGATCTGCCGAGGAATAGGGACCGTCCCGCTGGACATACCCAGTCCCAGCCTGCCGTTTGTGGCTTCTCCACAGGAGTACACCTTCCCTTCCACAGTCACTGCAAGGAGCAGTCAGAAGTCTCAGCTCTCACACATAAAGGCCACATTGTTTAATGTGTGTTCAACATAATTTACCAATACCAAAATAATCATACCTGCAAACAAACTCTTAGATCCACCAGCCACCTGAACCACATTCAGAGTGGACAGAGTCTCAGAGAATGAAGGAACCTTGATCTGGAAGAGGATTTTTTAAAGCAAAGGAAGAAAAAGAGAATGTTTATACTTTTTCACTCCTAAGTGATCTTAACAGATGATATACAGAATTGCTGTCAGTCTGTGATTACCTTAACCACAAGAGTCCTTAGCTCTTAGAAGTACAAACTAAAGTGTTTTAGAGATGGAAGAATACAATTAGATTTACTTATAGTGGGTCTGCAGTACAGAAACACAATTAGATCAGGGGCTGGGGAGAAGACTCAGTCAAGGGCTCGCCATGCAAGGATAAGGATTTGAGTCCAATCCAGAGTTCAATAAAAGAACCAAGAGTGGAAGGAAAGAGGGAGGGAGGGAGGGAGGGAGGGAGGGAGGGAGGGAGGGAGGGAGGGAGGGAGGGAGGGAATTACATGTTTCTGATTTTCACTATGACAAATGTGGTTAAAATTGAAAATCTTGCCTAAGAAACCCTGTATTATTATATGGCGATTTGTTTTGCATTATGAATGGACTATAATCTGGAAGTGTGAGTTAAAAAGGCTTTGGTCCAGATAAGACCTATACCTAACCATCAACATACCTATACCTGACCTATACCTAACCATCAACATACCTATACCTGACCTATACCTAACCATCAACATACCTATACCTGACCTATACCTAACCATCAACATACCTATACCTGACCTATACATAACCATCAATATGCCTATACCTATACCTAACTATCAGTGACCACTGCAAAATGGGGATCTGTGACCTCAGGACATAAATGTCATTATTCCGGCTGCCTAAATCACAATATAAATTAGTTCAAGTAAGTGAGTTCCAGCAGATCTCTGCTTCCCAACAATACCGTGACAGAGGCACATGACTGATGCCGTCACCACAGAGACTAAAAAGAACAGATCTCATTCAGGTGAAACCAATACTAAAAATTAGAGTAGTGTAAGTTGGGGTTTTTGGACCTCATCAACATAGATAACAATTTGTACAATTAATTCAGATCCTAATTCAAATGCATTATTTGTATAATTACTCTATTTTTTTATTTGAGGAAATGTCACCCTTTTTGTGATGTGTAAGCACGTCAAAAAATTAGCCTTTTTAACCCAACTATTTGTGAAATCAAGTACAAGCATAGAAAGCAAATGTTTGGTTTTTCAAGACAGGGCAAACCTTTGGAGCCTGTCCTGGAACACTCGTTCTGTAGACCTCAGGCTAATCTCGAACTCACAAGAGATTTCACCTGCCTCCACCTCCGTAGTGCTGGGATTAGAAGGCGTTGCGCCCACCACTGCCCAGCAGTCTCAGGATTAATCAACAGTGAAAGGAGGGACTGGGTGGAGAGGAGTGAGGGGAAACCATGATCAGGATGTAAAAATGAATGAATGAATGAATGATAAGTGAATGAATGAATCAATGAATGAATGGGTAAAAGGGGGAGGAAGGGGAAACCATGATCAGGATACAAAAATGAATGAGGGCTGGAAAGATGGCTCAGTGGTTAAGAGCACTGCTTGCCCTTCCAAAGGTCCTGAGTTCAATTCCCAGCAAACACATGGTGGCTCACAACCATCTGTAAGGAGATCTGGTGCCCTCTTCTGGCCTGCAGACATACATGCAGAATACTAAGAATACTGTATACATAATAAATAAATAAGTCTTTTAAAAAAATGAGTGAGTGAGTGAGTGAGTGAGTGAGTGAGTGAGTGAGTCAATGAGTGTGTGGGGGGAGAGGGGGTCTCTACCCACAGCCGCTCCACAATGACAAGCGTGCACACTCAGATCTATTGTCCCATTTCTCTGTGACTCCACAGCATTCCTTCTCCATGTATATAAAGGAGAGCAAGATGAGCTGCTCACCCAAGTCCTGAACTCAGAACCCACAATCTAGAAAGAGGGGTTGGTGGTAAGGTTAGTTTAATAAGAGCCCCTGCCTACTGCCTGAGCCTCAGGCCAGAAGAAGCCGCAGGAAGCATTGCCAATCAAGTCACAGGGAACGAGGTAGGTGGTAGTACCTTAGAGCCTTTGAGCCCACCCAGCTGGTCCTTGTCATTCAGGCCCCCACACAAACACTTTGGTTCTCTATTGTAGCTGTTGACTCCAACCCGGCAAGTCTTCTTTCTAATGAGACTAGACAGGAAACAAAGGTAGAAACAAAGCATTTAAAAATGAAAGAGCTCCTCCAAGTAAGAAGTCCATTCAAAGATCTTGCTTTTAGCACATGAAACCACCAGTCTGTATACAAGCAAGTGCTACAGAAACAGACATGGATGACAGCTGTAGATTTATCACTGTATCTTACTTTCAGTACAGTAAACATTTACAGGTTAGTCTGTTTTCTTTCTGTACATTTGCTTGTTTTGGAGAAGGGGGTCTCACTATGTAGCCCCATCTGGCATGGAACCCACTACCTGGACTAGGCTGTTCATTAAACTCACAGAGATCTGCCTACCTCAGCTCCTGGGTGCTAGGATTATAGATGTGTACCACCACACCCAGTAATGTGTTATCTTTTTTTAATTTATATTTGAACCTTGTACTTTTGTTGGAGAACATTCTGGTATCAGATAATTCGGTCATTCCTGCACCGTAAGATCCCATGAGGCAAAACTTCCATAATTCAGTGCATATCTGCTTTCTTCCTAAACTCAAGTTAAACATAACACTGCTTCCTGGCTCAGAACAAGTCCTAGTGCTCAACAGAGTGCCCAGTGAGCACAAATGGACCTGAGAGCCCCTGGGGAAATGCCCTAACAGGTTCCACCCAGAAGTGGCCTTGTTATATTTTGTATTTGGGAAGGGGGATGGGGAGAGGAGAGTCCTGTATCTAAACATGTATGTGGTCATTTTATTTCTCAAAGACAGAATTAAACAGATTTAACTATGTGGTATTGGAAGTATTCTAATATACATCAAAGCAATATGCTACTTTCTTCCTTGACATCTCTGCCTACAACAACACAAGCTGGAAATGCCAGGATGGATGGGTTCTGCCATGACTGCATTCCCTGGGTTGCTACATGCTTGCTGACCCATTCCTGACCTGGCATGATGGGAGCCACAGCACTCCGTTCTCTACCTGACTGATGCTCGCAGTGTGCAGGACAAGGTTACGATGGCCTCGGCAGGCACTTTGATGGCCAAGTGCTAAAATCCTGCTTCTTTTTACTTGTTTTTTGTGATCCATTTGTACAAGGAATGGAAGATTCTGGGTTTAGAAAACTACTCTTTATATAAACAGATCTTTTATAAAAAAAATTGTTACATAGCAATAAATATTACTTTAGGGGATCAAAATCCCATGGTACAGAAATAAAACAAAAATGTAGAGAAAAAGCTTGACTTATCTGATTAGAGGCAAAGTAGAACAAATTTATATACAAAGTATCAAATTATCATCGAACAGAATTTTGGTCAAATACATGCCTGGGAAACAAATACTGACATTCAGAATATTCAATGAGTGGTCCAATGTTAAGTACTGACCAGTCAGCTAAACATAACCACATGCAGTTTGGGTGTTGGTTCTGTGACTGACTGCTGTATTAGACTGCTTATTAATCCAGACATTACTTGCTAATAATAGCATTATTTAGGAATATAAATACACCCAAATTGTCTCGATTTTTCTTTTTCGTGTATTCAATTACTAAAACAAACAACAACAAAAAAGTCATTCACTAAGTTATGGTTACCTCACTTATATAATAGGATGTAATTAAGTATACCAGTCTCAATTCATTTTAGTGGTCACTAAATGAGAAAACACTAAGCTGCAATTCTCACACATATTGTAAATACGCTAGAGTATGTATGCACATACTGTTTTCTTTTCTGTATCTATGAAGAGGTCTTGAAATAAGGCAGGACAGCATGGAAGAGCAATGCCATAGGCCCCGAAGTGACCTGGCTCACCCCAGAGCTGTGGCACTGATGACAAGAGCATGTGTTGAGCAGCAGTACAGATGGAGCTGCTCTCTCTGTCTCCTTACATCACTGAAAGTCACTTACAGCAAAACGTGTTTGGTCACCTGAGTTGTGTCCACCACCTATGGAAGGCTCTGGCCCTACTAGGAACCCAGCATGGCAGGAGCAGTGTTGGAGACACTGAAATGTATTTTGCACGTTTGTCTGAACAACACACACGCACTAATCCATCTACAAAAGCACAACTGTGAGGAAAGTGATCAGCGGCAATGTTTCTATTGGGACTCCAAAGGAAGCCTAGAGCAGTCCTTGTTATACACATCACGGAATTAACACATAATGGAAGAATCTTTGTCACCCTGACACACCATGTTTCATAACACTGAATCTTCCTGTCCGGGGCAATGCTCCACTGCAGTCACCACACAACTCCTTTCTTCCCAGCTCGAACACCACGCTGATGCAGGTGAGTCTGTCCAGTGTCACTGTCCACCACAGGGACGGACCCACAGAAGCTGCTCCACACACATGTGCAGAATGGCAGCCACAGCAGCAGGCATCCCTACCTACAGTCAGGTAACAAGAAGTCCTAGGATTGCACAAGAATTATACACAAGAGCCTCGAGACAGCCCAGAGACAGCTGTGTAACAATGTCCAT
The DNA here is from genome assembly GCF_903992535.2 of Arvicola amphibius. Taxonomy (NCBI): domain Eukaryota; kingdom Metazoa; phylum Chordata; class Mammalia; order Rodentia; family Cricetidae; genus Arvicola; species Arvicola amphibius. The sequence continues at coordinate 135,169,544 of NC_052058.2, forward strand.
GTCCTTAATGCCACCCAACTGTAAACTTAAAATTGCAGAAGTGGAAAATCAGGCTTAGTATATTTTACCACAATAAAGAAAAACTAAAACATTTAAGTTAACAGTAAAATAGCTAGCAATAAAATGTGCCATACCATGTCTACAGAAAATCATGATCTAACACAGAAAGCAAAAGGAAGCTACAGGGATTTAAGCCAAAACAGGAACAGAACGTTTTAGATTAAAAACAGAAGTAAGCTTTTTTCCCAACCTTCTCTCTAATGGTCATTTTTTTTGAAATGTGCATTTTTTTATGTTTTATTTTCTTGCAAAATAATTATTTTTGACAACTCGACTAAGCATCCTAGTAGGCACGATTCACGATCTGGGGATGGGACAGAAGGCAGCCAGTCCCACAGGAAGAAGCTCTCACCTCCCAGTGCTGCCTTTGTCGTCCTCTTCCTCCTCGTTATCTGAAGCCAGAAAAGGAACTGCGGCCAAATCTTCCTCCTCAGCCCGGATGCGTCCCAGCAGGATGAGACCGTGGATTTTGCAATCTATTCCTGAGCTCCTGCACTGCTTTATTGCAATCTCAATGTACCTGTGATACTGGATGAGAAAATGACAAGTTACAGACGCCTCAGACTCAGAAGACAGACACTGACATTCTGGGAAGACCGCAGGTTACAAACTGCATCTGTGATTTCACCAGTCTGGGTAGAAGAAGGCCAAGATAAAAAGAGAAATCAAAGAACAAAATGGAGAAATAACAAAGAACTACAGAAAACAGGAAGAAGACAGAGTGGGATTTCATTTCCTGGCCCCAAAGAAGCCAGTTAGTTCATCTGACCACACCAAGGAGCATGGTCAGAGCTGAGTCTTGCCAGCAAGTGCCCTGAAGGGACTCCTAGCTCCCAGGGAAAGCGTGAGAGCTGCCCAGGACAGACAAGTGTGGGCTGCTGGAAATTCAAACTGGAGCCAGAACATCAAGCTAACTAGACCTCGGGAAATTACACCCTAGAAAGAGGTGGAAGAACCTGAAACTGAACGCTTCCAACACTTAAAATCCTCCTTCCCTACCACTTCCTGGAGAAGTAACAGGTAATCTCACAGCCAGGCAGTGGAGAAGTGGAAAGAATGCCAGAGACTGAGCCAAATCTGTGTCTGACCAGTAGGGATTGTGGAGTTGAGAAATCACACACAAGTGAATCAGACCCAGGGAAGGGGCCGTAAAACGCGGAGCATGGTACAGCATCGGCCGGAACATGGCACAGCATCCGGTCGGAAGCACCAAATGCCAAGCTAGACAGTGTAGAGGGCAGAAGCACGGGCGCGAGTACAAAGCTAAGATCTGTGACAGCCCCAGCCAGGCCATAGCAAGGAAGAGGTACAAGGGCTCCATGGAGTTGGTGGCGGAACCTGATGTACACACAGGGACAGGCTCCCCTCCCAGGGTCCAGAAGCACTCCTGAGAACACGGTCCTCTTCTCTTTTATCCAGTAGGGCTTTTTATCAGTAACTTTTGATTTTAGCAACCTATATTATACACATACATCTTTTTTCATTTTAAAAATTTAATTCTTCAATATTCATATTCTTGTACCTTAAGTAGTCGATTAATATGCTGTGCTTTTTATCGTGTTGGAAGAGGCTCTTAGATCCATGTCTCATTTCTCTAAATCTAATATATATTGTTTTCTACTGCTTTTCTTAAACCTCTAACCCACATACTTTCCTTCTTACTCATTTTTCACCACAGTTCCTTCACTGACTACTTAAAATACTGACACTCTTAATCCCTGTGAGTTTGCAACATTTCCCCCAACCAGAACGCTCATGTTCCTGTCTCCAAATCTTATAGGCACAAGTGAGGGACACAGAACTCACTCCTACAGCTAACACCAGTACTACTGTCCAAACATCACAAATGTTACTGCAGTCAGTTTCCCCCTGAATATAAACCCAAGTGAAGACAACCCACATGGCTGAATTCATGCAAAATAAAAGGGAGAAAACTATCAACCCAAACACACACACACACAATGGATAGATAGATAGATAGATAGATAGATAGATAGATAGATAGATAGATAGATAGATAGATAGATAGAAAGTATAGATAGGATAGATGTGATAAACAGACAGATAAGTAAGTTAATGACAGTTATAACAATATAAAAGCACAGAGGGTAACTATATGCTAATAAAGAGAACAATTCAAGAGGACACAACTATTTAATTTTTTAAGTAAAAATTTTTAGGGAGTATTTAATACCCTGAATCTTGGAGCTCCAAATTCTATAAAATAGTGAGAAAGTGGATTTGATAGGTATCTACCAAATATTCCTGCCTTTCTCTAAAAATTGATCATGTTAAAGGCAGACAGAGAGCAGAAATAATCCCTGAATGCGGTTGGAAAAACCCACCCTGCAGTGACCCTTAGAAAACACACAAATACTTGAAGACTAAACAATACATTTTAAATGAACAGTGACTCACTGAAGAAATGGGGAAGAAAATTTTCAAGCTCCTACAACAAGGGATAGCCTGAAAAAGAAATTACTAAAACAGGCACCAATGAAACCCACAAGATCATTAGAGAATATTTTGAAAATGTGTGTTCCAAGTTTGGAAATCAAGAAGAAAAAATTTCTAAATGCATATGACCTACAGGAATTAAATCTACAGAATGTAAACAATATAAACAAACTCATAACTTTAAAAGAGTGGAAGCAGTACATAAGTAACCCTTCACAATGAAAAGCCCAGAACTGGATGAGTTTACTGATAAATAGTAGCAAATATTTAAAGGAAATCCGACACCCATCAACATTTGTGGACATTCACAAAACAGAAAGGGAAAGGTATAGTATCAATTTTATCTTACTAAATCACTATCACCTTGATATCAAACCAAAGGAACCAGGATTAATTTCTTTATCAACAGATATAAAAACACCTTTGCAAACTGAGGTCAAAATCACATTAATAAGATTATATGCCTTGATCAAGGTGGTTTCCTTCCACAGATGAAAGGTTGGTTCAATATATGCAAATCAATCAACATAATATAACATATTAATAGACATAAGGACAGAAACCACATCGTCATCTCAATAAATACAGAAAAGGCAGTTTACAGAGTTGAACTAATGATAAAAGTTCCTGAAGAAAAATAGGAATAAATGGAACAGATCCCAATACAGTAATATTGGCTATTAGATACGGCAAACTTAGAGTCAACACCGTACTAAATGGGGAAAACTGACATCTCCTCTACAACTGGAACAAAACAAGAGAACCTGCCTCCTCCGTTTTTATAAAACATGGTGTTCATCATCTCAGCTACAGCAACAAGAGAAAAAAATAAAAAGGGATCAAAAACTGGAAAGATTAATGTGCAGATGGCAAGACTCTATCTATACTTAAGACACTGTGAGTCTAATGGGAAACTAGAAGATCTGGTAAATGCAGTATGCAAAATAATAACACAAATATTAATAGATTTTATTTATACAGCAATAGTGAACTTTCTGAGAAAGGAACTCAGGAAAAAATCCTGTATACCATATTTTCTTAAAAGAGGGAGAGAAAGAATCTAGGAATAAACTCTCAGCAGAAGGTAAGTATAAGAACACTGAAGACAACACTAGGGGATTAAAACACGCCCAGGTTCCTGCCTTAGCAGAGCTAATGTCATAAAGACAGCTCTGTCACCAGGAATAATTAACAGGTTCAATATAATCTTCTTCAAAACTGTAATGATATATTAACTGAAGTAGAAATAAATATTAAACTCATATGGAAATATAAAAACAAACTGGGTAGCCAAAGTCATTCTATGCAGAAAGAACACTGCCAGATGCATTATAATATACGACCTCAAATTATTCTACAGAGCACTACAGTGACGAAAGCCACATGGTCCTGGTACAAAAACAAACACGTTAACAAACATAACAGAACGGAGACCTCAGACATAAATGCACACCGCTATTTTTCAAAAACAGTGTTAAAAACAAACACCGAAAAAAAAAACTTAGTAAACAGAGGATTGACACAACTAGATGCCCGCCTGCAGAAGAACGAGATCTTTATCTCTCGCCCTACACGCAACTTAAAGTGAACAGGAGAGCAACTGCAAACACTGAAATGGCTAAAGGGACGTACACAGAAAACATTTGGTATAGCTATACATGAGAACTTTCTACACAGAACACCAACAGTAGAGCTAAGAGCCCCAGAGCTAAACAGCAGAATGACTAGAAGCTGAAGTCTCTGCACAGCAAAGAGACCATGTGCAGAGGACACAGCCAGCTGAAGTCTCTGCATAGCAAAGAAACCATGTATAGAAGGGACACCAGCTGAAGTCTCTGCATAGCAAAGAAACCATGTGTAGAAGGGAAACCAGCTGAAGTCTCTGCACAGCAAAGAAAACAGCAAAGAGACCGTGTACAGAGAGCACAGCCATCCTACATGTATACAGAAAACCTGTCAATCGGACTTTTCAAGAGACACAACAAACTCAGATTCTTTCTGCAAGATATTTTATTATTACTTCACAGGTTCAGCAGTTGAAGCAAAGGTGCAACAACAAAGAAGCAATTTCAATATCACAAATACTGTCAGAAAATCTACCTTAAGGTAAAGATACTGGGTGTTGACAAATATGTATGGATGTAAAGAGTAACTTCAGCCAGGGGTGGTGGCCACACACGCCTTTAATTCTAGCAATCTGGAGGCAGAGGCAGGCAGATCTCTGTGTGTTTAAGGCCAGCCTGGTCTACAGATCCAATTCTAGGACAACCAGGGCTACACAGAGAACCCTGTCTGGAAAAACCAAAACCAATCCAAAACCAAAAAAAAAGAGAAAGGAAGGAGGGAGGGAGGGAGGGAGGGAGGGAGGGAGGGAGGGAGGGAGGGAGGGAGGGAGGAGAGAGAAAAGAAAAAGAAAAAAGTAACTCCAATCAAAGCTTTTTTTAGAGTACTAGGAATATGAACATATGCTTATTACCAAAAACAGGGAAAAGTGAAGTCGGTTTTGTTTCTTTCCCAGAAGTAATTGTATAAAATAAGGTATTAAGGAATGTAAATCATTTAAGAAGGAAAATACTCGGCTAAGTATAAACACATAGCTGCCATCCATGTGCTACACACAATCACACAGAAAGAAAACAGGTCACTACAACTCAACTCACCTCGGCACAGTCATTCAGCAGGGGCACAGTGGTGTCAGTTTGGTTGATATTAATAGTCTTTAATTCAATTAGGTTATTTAAGGAACTTCCACCTGGGGGGGGAAGAAAGGTAAAGAAATCAAACAAGCAATCTTTATTAAACATCAGAAGAGGCTTCTTTTAGAGTAAATGAATTCAATTACCTGACACCACAACCAGGGATGGCATGTAGCTACTGTCTGCAGGATCTACTATCATTTTTAATCTATGAACAAGAACATCTGGGAAAATCTCCAAACGAATCCAATGCTTTTTTTAAAGGGGGAAGAAAAAAAATACACGCTCAGTTACCAAAATTTAAGTTATATTTAGCTGCTAAAGTCTTCACTAGGTGCTAGCATGATGGCTCGGAGGACAAAGGCACTTGCTGCTAAGCCTGATGATCTGCACTCAACCCCAAGGAACCTACATGGTAGAAAAGCACGGGCTCTGACCTCCACGTGCACACACACAGACACACACAGACACACACACACACACACACACACACACACCAGTAAACAGAGTAAAATAAAACAATATCACTGAAGCCTGAACCTGAAGATTCACCCCTGCTCTGGAAGAAAAACACCCCTTCCCACCATTTGCTGATTCGAGCAGTCTCACTCCAAGCCGCATCAATGGTGCATTTACAGACTTCTGACCAGGATCTAGACTGCGTCCCAGAAAACTTTACCCTTCCCATCACATCTGCCCTCCGGGCACACAAGGTACAACAGTGTTAGCGAAACCCCCAAAACTCATTTGTATGCTAGAAAAACTTATAAACTGGAGTATAATAGGAATTAACATTTTACATATGAAAATAAAATAATTGGTTACTCAACTGGTCACTTAATAAAATCTGTTATTCATAGTGTTTAAAAAAATCTAACAATAATACACAATATACTAGTCTGTATGTTTAAAATTATTTAATGACCTGAAATTTAAAATGAGCGTTGAGAGGGTATTAGCAAAGCTAAAAGTTCTCAGTTCGATGCAAAGGTCTAAAATCCACCTTCTAAATCAGAATGTTTCCTGACACATCCCACAAACATTACCTTCCCTTGGGACCCAGATGATTGCCAACAGGGCTCACTGCCATCGATGAGACGAGAGGCCTGGTTCACAGAGGACGACACATTCAGACTCTTCACCATCCGCGACCAGCTGTCTAGCAGCATTCCAGGCTGACTGCTATGGCAGCGCTTCAGCTGCTTTCCGGAACGGCCACAGAAGACTGCAGACTGCCCTATTGCATGGTCAAACAGAGGACAGACACTATGGGACTGGACAGAGCCCCCAGGTCTGCGAAACCAGAGCAAAGCACTTCTAACTATGCTATTTTCAAATATCTTTAAATTTAAAAAGAGCCACTAATTAATACCAAAAATGGCTTTCAAAAGCTATCCAATATTATTTTGTATCAATATGAGAAATGTGGTCTGTATAATGCTGTAATTCATTCCACATAAATCTTCTCAGGCAGTAACAGGGCAATGTACTTCCAAACAACCCGTGTCAGTTCACAAAAAAATATTATTAGAACGACTTTTAGGATCTGAGAGAGTAGTTCAGTGGGAAAGGATGCCCCAGAATCAGTCTCTGGACTACAAAAATAAGAATAATAGAAATACTTTTATAAATGCAACTTTTGTAAAAGATCAACTTTGTATTTACACATCCATTAATGGTGAATTCGGAAATTCAGCTAGCCTTTCCCAAATAAAAAAATAAGACAAAACAAAGTAAAAAAAAAAAAAAAAAAAACAAACCCTCTGTTTGAAAGTACCGAAATAATGAAACAGAAAAGAATTAAGGCCGGCAACTAAAGAAGGCTAGGGACAAATGGAAGTGTGCCGAGGAGATGCGGCCTGGACCTGACAGCTCCCTTTATTGCTATCAGAAAGGCCCAAGAGGCTTGTGAGCAGCTCCAGGAGCTGAGCTGCATTTGAAATCCCAGCAGGAAACACAGACATGAGTGAACTATGAAGTGACGTCACATTTGGGAGGAGTTTTCTTTTCTTTGTTCACTAGATTGCAGCTCAACATACACTTATGTCAATGACAGCTGATAAAAGTGAGCTCACATAGGAATTGATCTCTAACATCTGACAAACCAACCCTGCTGATTAAAGGCTTAGTTCACCCCACTGTCTTCAGGGTTCAGCTGTGCTGGAATGTTTCATCAGAATGTGTCTTACACAGTTGGTAGTCACAACTTTCCACGGAATAGGTATACCAAGTGTTTTTATCCGTGTATTTATTCATGGCCATTTAAGGTTTGTTTTCCATGTTGGCTATTGTGAAAGATGTAGCCATTAACACGGGTGGGCAAGCATCTGTTTGTGTCTTGGGATGAGAGCAAGCAAGCAGACAGCACTCTTCTATGGCCTCTGATTTAGTTTCTGCCTTCAGGTTCTTGCTCTGACTTCCATGATTTATGAGTCTGTAAACTACAAAATTAAATAAACCCGTTCTTCCCTAAACTTCTTTGGTCATGGTGTTTTATCACAGCCACAGGAAGCCTAAGGCAGCAGGAAGAGGAAAGACAAGATGAGGAAGTTAAATGCTAATGTCTGTTTGGATGGACACAGATGGTTTTGGAAATATATAGTGGAGACAGTTGTACAACATCATACACAGCACATTCACTATAAATTTATAATGGCAAATTCTAAGCTCTGTGTATTTACTTCAATAAAAATACATAATACTACAAATGAAAACCTACACCACCAACTTCCATTGCACCCAACTAAACATAGATGCACTCTTAGTTTCTGGAGCTGATTCTAACACTTCCTGGAAACTGAGACAGGCAAACCTTACTACTCTAAAGGAGAGAAGGCAGGGAAAGGGGAGGAAATGGATCAGACTGCCCCTTCTCTCTAACTGTGCTCCCTCTGCAACACTCCCTGTACACACATGAACCTAACGGCAGACTTCAGTAGTTACTTCACGAGTGGGACTTGATGGAGGACGAAGTACAAGCATTCAGCTCTACCTGGCTCATTTATCCTGCCGAAAGTATGTCTGCTGTTGTGTTTCTTTGTCTTGAAACAGGTTTCACAGAAATCAAAGTCATCACAATTTCTGCACTTGAACCTGGATCCATTGATAGGGAAGGTCTGACAGCCATCACACCTGTTTTTAAGAAAGACGATAAGAAAATGATGAAGTCAGTCTTAAATAACTTTAGAAGAAAACTCTTCCTCCTCAAACTGATCTAGTAATCATGAAACCAGAAACTTACGTGACCCCTGGATGAATACTGGGCACCAACTCCATTTCAGATAGCAACCCAGTCCAGTGAGACTGCTGGGGGAAATCCACAATGATGTCTTTCCCGTTGGCACTGAAAGCTAGCACAGGACAGGAACTACCTGAGACAACTTTACAGTCAACATAAACCTACAGCTCAATACTGCAGCTCTGTGGCAAATGCTGTAGGCATTCACATCCCATAAAGAATGCTCCTTAGCAATGAGACGGCACCTACAGTCATCAGCCAGCTCCAGCAGAGCAGGAGTGAGCACCTTTTTTTAATTAATTTTTCTTTTTTGACTCTGCTGATGCACCAATCAGAAGGTACATATGCTCAATATACTGTAGTTTCTTCTACTTGTGCTTATAATCTCCACACTAACGAGTTTTTAATTATAAAGGTCAAAAGCTGCTTAGTCCCCTCACATATTAGGAAATAAACCACATTAACAATGCTAAAACTTTCCATCCTTTAAGAACAACCCTGTCAAAACACTGATTTAGCAGCCATAAACGCTTTTTTAAACATATTCTTGTTTTGATACACAAGAATCTTCTAAGCAGCTGGGCAGTGGTGGTATATGTCTTTAATCCCAATACTTGAAAGGCAGAGGAAGGTGGATTTCTATGAGTTCGAAGCCAGCCTGGTCTACAAGAGCTAGTTCCAGGACAGGCTCCAAAGCTACAGAGAAACCCTGCCAAAAAAAAAAAAGAGAGAAAAAATATGTTCAACAAAAAAATTAAAAAAAAAAAAAGCTGATAGGGTTTTTCTGTAGCTTTGGGACCTGTTCTTGTAGACCAGGCTGGCTTCAAACTCACAGAGATCTGCCTGCCTCTGCCTCCCAAGTGCTGGGATTAAAGGTGTGCACTACCACCACCTAACTAAATAAATAATCTTTTAAGGAAAGAAAAATATTTATAATAAAAAGTAAAATATAAGCCGGGCAGTGGTGGCACACCACCACACACAAGTCCTGGGAAAGCACCAATATTCTGGAATCCAAGCATTTAAACATAAAATAATGGTGACACTCGTCTGTTTAATCTGTTTTGTTTAACCTGGCTATTTTTATGTCTTTTATTTCTAGCCTTTACTATATTTCTTAGACATATTCATCAAACTTTTGATAGCATAGTAAAAAGAAATGTTAATGCATACAGTAATAAAGGAAACTATAGTCTGTAACAAAGCATTCTGTTGGCTGTTACCTTTCACGAGCCCCACACTTTGATGAGTTACAGATCCCCACTTGTATTTTGGTGTGGTCACGGAAGCTTTGACCCGTACTTTATCACCAATCTTGATGTGAGACGAAGAACTCGGTGGAGGATAGCCTAAGGAGTTCATTGGCAAACACACTAAGATTAGTGCTCATTTCTGGAACCGTGTCTCTAATATAATGTGTTAACAAGGAGTGTGCTCACCTATGAGTTCAACGTGGATATACCTAACCCAGTAAGTACCCCCTTTCTGCTGCCAATCACACTGCACATTGAGGTCATGCAATCCATCTCTGTCCAGCTTGATGACTTTGCCCACATCACCTTCACACACTTCTTCATATGTTCGACAGCATCGAACCATCATTCCGACCTGAAATTGAAATGCAAAGTGCAGTCAAGTACACCTAGACAGAAGATACAATGTAAAGATTTTATTTAGGACCCAGAAATAAGCTAAAAATATTGCACTGGTTAGTTTGTCAACTTGACACAAATTATAGAGTCACCAAAAGACAGAACGTTAATTGAGGAGCTGCTTCTTCCATCAGGCTCGCCTGTGGGCATATCTGTGAGTCATTTTCTTGATTAATAATTGTTGGAGGGGGGCAGTGCAACCCACCGTGGGCACTGCCACTCCTGGACAAGCAGTGGGGAGCCGTAAGCCGCATTTCTGCATGCCATCTGCTTCAGCTCCTGTCTCCAGAGTCTTGCCTTGAGTCCCTGCCCTGGTTTTGCCACTCGACAGACTGCGATTGGGGCGCGTGAGCCAGATCAACTTCTGGGCTGATGTCTTATCACAGCAGCAGAAAGCAAACTAAGATAAGCAGCACTTGGCACAGGTGGGACCAGACCTCGCTGGAAATATATACATGAGCCTGTATCATCTTCAGAAGGAGTAACAGCTCAAACACAAGCTACAGCTAATAAATCCATCATGGTGACAATAACAAACCAAAGCTTCTTGGTCTCCTTCAGCTGACAACCAATGCATCACTGAGAAAACTGAGAGACAAACTCTAATATCACTGAGTTTAAACATGGTGCTTACTCTGCCTTTCCTCCAAGAACTGTAAAACAACTAGAGCTGATTTTAAAAACAAAAATCTATCAAAGAAAACTTGAGCTAGTAAATCCAAAAACATTAAGTAAACTAGAAAATCACCATCACATGGGCCTATAATGGGTCTAGGTTTGGGGAACTTCTTGAAGAACAAGCAAGGTGAATGTCCACCCAGTAACAAACACCTGTCAACATAAGAATCTAATAAGCCTTCCTACCAAAGTCTCAGCATGAGTCCAGACACTCCCCAGTACTACTACATGTTCTATTTAACCTTCCCAACATAGATCTAATCACTGTCCCAAGGGCATGCTCTCTGGTCTCTTCTCATTCCCATAGTATCGGTTTCTCTTTCTAATAAGCAGATCTTTATTTTTTTTTCATTTTTTTTTAAAAGACAGGATTTCTCTGTAGCTTTGGAGACTGTCCTGGAACTCACTCTATAAACCAGGCTGTCCTCAAAATCGCAGAGACCCTCCTGTCTCTGCCACCTGAGTGCAAGGATTAAAGAGCAGTCTGACTGCCTTCCATTCCCAGGATGGCAGGCCCCCGCAGGGCGAGGACCTCTGTCAGCTCAGCTACTGCCCAGCATATGGGCGGTACTCAAGCACTGTCAAATAAAGACAAACAAGGCCCACCTGAACGTTCTCTCTCACATACACAGCATAGTCGTCATTACTTAGGAAGTCAGCACGCTTCTTGTAAGTCTGGCTCTCAGTCACAACAGCACCAGCAGCCTAAGTGACATAAACACAAAAACAAGTTGAGAAAGACACATAAGAAAGACTGTCAGCTGGGCATGGTGGCACACACCTTTAATCCCAGGAGGCAGAGACAGATGGATCTCTAGAAATTTGAGGCCATTCTGGCCTACATAGTAATTCCAGACCAGTTAGAGCTACAATGAGACCCTACTGATAAAAATACTGAAATCCATAATATAAACAAATGCAGTATTCAATACTGTATTTTCATTATAAAAATCTTCTTACCTTAACAGCAATAGCACAGTATGTAAAATAAATTTTTGTGAAAAATGTTAAATATATTATATTAGTGTTTTGCCTGCATGGATGTATGTACACCACACGCATGTCTGGCATCACAGAGGACAGATGAAGTTACATATGGTTGTAGGCCATCATGTGGGTAATGAGAATTTAACACAGGTCCTCCATAAAAGCAACAAGTGCCATAATTCTAGGCAAAATGAATCTTAACAGTTTGCAATAAACAAAAACTTTCCAAAGCTTTTAAAAATGAATTTTATAAAACAATTGTTTCAAGTCAAAAATCACTATATCACACAAAACACGATTTTTTATATAAACGGTTGTCTTTACATGGGCTGTCAGTATGCATCCCAGGCTTCTGCCTCAGTCTCCAAAGTGGTATTAAAAGCATGCAGCACTATGGCATGTATTTTTGAGTTTTAAAGACAGAGGATATTGATATACTTCCAAGGCTAGTCTAAAACCATCCTTGAACTCATGATCCTCTTACTATAGAGGGTTCAGCATATTTATTTGTATTTTAGCTAGACAATGTCTAATAATGATGCTGCCAGGAACAGCTTGAACTCTCAGCTCAATCAATCCTCCTTCTTTCAGTCTGCAGAGTGACTGTGACCACAACAGACATGGCCCTTCAGTGTCTTCTAAAAGCTACCCAACAGCACTCAATTGTTATTATTGGTTTCTTTGAAAACTAAGAGAAATGTCATAGAGAAAAACCAATCATTATCTCAGCGGCAAAAGAAACAACTTTGTTCTGTATACAGCAGAGCTGTGGGTAAATCCTGCACAACTGACCACAGGGCATGCACTGGGTCTTTAGAGGGATGGAGAAAAGTAACATATAATCATCGTGTAAGTCTGGTAGGATACGTGGAACCACTGACCACAGGGTAAGGGGTATCGTCCACATCTTCCACCACCTCCTCGTCTGAATACTCGTCAGATACTGTGTCCGCATCCGAGAACTCTGTAACCTGGACATCAGAGTGGTCCAGCAGCCACCCAACCAAGGCTTCCACACCTAAGAGCAAAAACACTCAGCTGCCTTCAAGACCAATAGCACTGAACTTCAAACCCAAAAAGAAGCAAGCATGTACAAGAAAAAATTATACCAGGCAAACCAGACGCATTCCCGGATGTGCCGGAGAGCGACTTCAGAGCAAACTCTATATTCTTCCTAGGAAATCCCATTTCCATGAGCTGCACCACAATAGGCAGAGCAGGGGCTGGCGACTGCCTGCGCTTCTTCGCCCTGGCAAGATGGATGTGTTGTACGGAGACTGGGGTGGTAGCTTCACTGGAGCTGCAGTCTTCACAGCCTGGACTGGAAGGGTGTGTGGATTCCACAGCCAAGCACTGACAGAGGGCCAAGGCAGCAGCCTAGGCAAACAAGGAAGGTTAGGAGAAGGGCCCTCGACCATTGAGCAAAAGGGAACGCCCAGCATCTCTATGAGCTGCACTGCAGAGCACAGATGTACGAGTGCATCTCAAAAGGAATTAATAAAGCACGTAGGGAAGGGGACTGCTTCAGTACAGAGCTAGTCGGTCAGTCATTCACAGTTAAGCATACCCAGTTAAAGCTATCAAGGTTAGACAAGTGTACCTCAAGTTCCTGTTTATCAAATATGGCTTTCACAGGAGACGGCTGGGTGGCTGAGGACAATAACTGCTGCAGGAGGATCATGGGAGGCTGTGGCCCTTCAGGCGACATGTCCCCAAGGTCAGGGGATGCAACTGCTCCATCATCTGAATTTGAAAACAAAATCTGTATATTCTACTTCTCAACAGTCAACCCACCTCTACTGAAGGTAGTGTGCTGGCCCGCCTGCACTGTACACAGCCAGGCATCAGAGTCCTCAGACACACAGGTCTTACAGCTGACAACTGCATCTGCAGCGCAGCCAGGCCACACACAAGGCTCGCACTCTCCTTTTATGAACTGCTTATTCATGCTCTTTGTGCATGTTTCTACTAGAGCATCTTTCTGTCGCATCTACGTAAAACTCCCAGTTAAAAAGATACCTGCATGTAGAGTCCCAGGCTCCTGAACAGCTGGCTGAGACAGTATCTGCCGTAGTTTGTCTTGGTGGGAAAGCAGCGCCCGCCCTGCTTTCAGGATGTACAGCTTCAGCTGCTGGCTGCGCAGCAGGTCCAAGTCTACTTGTCCTATGGAACAAAAGAACCCAGTCAGAACCAGATATCCAACTCATGTCCTCTTCACCATGCATGCCATCTCTACAACGGGAAAGCAATGGCGTGGCTTTCAGGAATGAACTGATTACCAACAACTGTGACCTCTGAACCCTAGGTCTCCTTCCTTCAGCGCTCTAGATATCTAATCTAATGCACTGAACTGAAGACTTTCCTGACATTATTAAATGTTTTCCAAATTACTGAAATTTCAACCAGACACAAATAAAACATTTTCATATTTTCTTGCAATATTCCTAGGAGAAATTTTGTCAGAAGCATCTAGTTTAACTCAAGCCATTTCCCTAGAATGAGCTCTCTGATCCAGTGATATGAAGCCACGCCACATGTGTCTGACAGCAGACCAAGGACCACAAAACAGCCTATGCAGCAGAGGAGCAGCTTTCCTAAGCAGTGGGTGCAGGAGGCCTCGGGGACAGCACAGCAAGTGTAGGCTGAGAGAATGAAATTAGGTGAGTCCTTGAGCACTAAACTTGGACCCACAGGGCAGACCAGTTTGTCCACCATGATGACAAAAATGGAGGCACCTGGGTGAACACAGACTGAATTTGAGGCAAATTGCTGCTATAGTCACAGGCCCTCCACTCAGAGTTGTGAACTGCAGACTCAAAATTGTAGGTTTTTACCATCACATACGTTGGAGCAACAACAAATATAGAGAGTAAACAGGGGGAGTATGTTCAAAGAGGAGACAGAATGAGATGGGGTTACGAGGGAAACCACAAGATTTCAATGGTATAAAGAGCAAGAGAAACAGAAACAAACTCTGAGTATAACCAAAGGGCAGGAAGAGGAAAATCCCAAGAGTGGTTACCCAGACTCAAAGGGAGGAAAGGTTTTAAGAAAGCTTCCCACCACAGTTAGAGACAAAGTCAAGAGAATCCAAAGACAAAGCTCTTTGGGGCTGACCCTGAGAATGTCATGAGTGGAGAAACAAACCCGATATCCTAAAAGTCTGCTAAGAATAGATGCTGGCAGTTCGAAGTGATGGGGTTCCAAATCTGAAGTCAACAACAAACCTAAAAGTACTTTATATTCCTAACTATAGCTGACAAGTGCTATGTGAACTCCAAGACTCCAACAGTCACACGAACCCACTCTGATAAAAGGGCAAGTAATGCCAGTTCAGATTATTTTACCATGGAACACTATGCACTGACCTGCAAAGACCTGTTTTGCTGATTTCTTTGTTTTGTGCTTTTCCAATTTGCTTCCAGCAAGGTTCACCAACTCAGCCCAGACAGAAAGCATGGGCTCTGTGAAAGGCAGGTTGTTGACGCTAAAGGCCACAGCAGGGAGCTGAAGAAAGGGCACAAAATCCTTCAAAGAGTTGCTAATGAGATTAACAAAGTCTGAAATTTATTAAAGCATGAGTCCTGAATTTAAATATGCATACTCCAAGTCATGTCCTGCCTGAGGATAATTCTGAAAGATACTACAGGAAAATAAAAGTACACATATAACAGATATACTCTATGTGAAGGTTTTCTTTACCAGTTCACCAACACTAATATATCAGGGTAGTAGTTATAATCTAAGACTTTTTCTGTACATTCCAAATTTACTACATGTACTTATTCCTATTATAATCAAAAATATGTTTTACTAAAAAATATACAGTCAAATTGCACTTGGGTTACATAGAATTATATAACCTTCTCTATTGTCCCTAAGGCACGGGCACTTGGATTACATAGAATTATATAACCTTCTCTACTGTCCTAAGGCACGGGCACTTGCGTTACAGCAGCTAGCTAAGCTATGGCATTCCCCATGATTAAAAAGCATTTTTCTAACTAAAAATTGTTTTAAAAAATCATTTTTAGAAGCCAAATTATTCAATAAAAATACATTTTAGAAACTCCTATTTTAAATACTTAAAATTACCTTATAGAATGTCAATCTCTTTTTATGTCTAAAAGTCCCTGGCTGTATGCTCCCTGAGATGGGCCTTTCCTAGAAGTACAAGCTAGTGCAGGAGGAAAGCTTAGCGCAGGAGGAAAGCTACGTGAACTCCTGACTCACATAGATAGCTTCCTAGAAGACAACACAAAGTACAGGTTCTAACATTACACACCAGTTTCAGTGCCACCCCTGACACTCGAGAGCTCCGCCAAGCTACATACCGGTTTGAGCTGATTCAGCGGGCAAACTCGGCACATCCGCATGTCGCAGAACTGCACAGTGATTCTGCCCTTCGGGGTGATGCGAGTCACTGTGCCCTCTCCAAACTCATCGTGCATGACCTGGCCTCCCAGGCGCAGCCGGCCATCGATCCCTCCAATCACAGCCAGCACTGCCATGAGGCCCCCCACTTCCAGGTTCTCAGAGTCTGGGAAGTAGTCCTCCAGCAGAGCCTAGAATGGAGACAGTGAGTGTGAAGTGTAGTTGAACTCAGGTCCTTTATCTCATTCACTATGTATAAATTCACTTTAGGAAACAGAGCATCACTACACTGTCCCAGACTTGTGAGCTCAGGCAAACCTTCTAACTCAACCTTTCAAGCAGCTGGTACTACAGGCATACACCATGCCTATCTGAACTGTTAATTTCTTTAATAGTTATTTCCATCAAAATGCCCTTAAGTAAACATGAAAGAAAAATACTTCGTGTTTAAAAGATAACTTGACCGCTAGGATCCCAGCACGGTGCTGGAAACCTGGAACCCACCCTTTCTGAAGTCTTCCCAGAGCAGCTGTGTGTGACGGAGCAGAGCTGGGAGTTAATGTATTTGTTGATGAGGCCGTTCCACTGGGTGAGCGAGTGCAGAGTGCGGAGCAGCCCCACCACCTCCTCAGCCAGAGTGCTGCTGTGAGTGGCAGTCAAGGAAGCTTGCGGCCGCGCCCTCCGCTTCCTCAATGTGGATTCTGAAGCAGAGAGAAAACCAAGTTGCACAGCACTCACTAAAAAGGGGCATCGAGGACAGGCACCGCCACTCACCTCTAAGTAATGGGACATCAGAAGAACAAGTAGTGAGCAAGCTGCCCAGGAAGCCAAACAGCTTTTCCACCAGACACTTCATGTCCCGGGCCCTTTCTGTCTTGTCCCATGACGGAAGAACTGCTTGTAGTAAATGGACAGCTAAGATCTGCTCAAACACAACACAAAATGACAATCGCAAAAGAAGACATCAGACCGCTTTACCTTCTCTTTACTTTATCCCTTAATGAAATTAACAATCTGCAACTTTGACATTCATGATTAATCAGATGGTTAACAGGAAAGACTATCAGGAATTCAAAATGCGTGCATTTAAGTGAAACTGTTCTTTAAACTTAATTCCTCGCAACCGTGCTACTATTTCCATGGGCAGATAGATGAGAGCAATTGTGAAAAAGAAGCTTATTTAGCAACTGGAGGGACCGCAGTAATCAAGAACCTCAGCAGCCAAGGCAGGAGATTCCTGTGGCTATTTTCTCCATGAAGAAGCATGGTTACCAGGTCTAGCTTCACTCAGGACTGCCCTCAGTGAGCTGGGTTTGGCTAGCAGCACATTACCTGCCTCTGCAGGGAGGCGGCAGTGAAGGGCGCATGCCCCTCCACAACCTTCATGAGCAGCGTGATCCACCTTGGGGAGCTGAGGGCCCCACAGGCCTGCGGGGTGAGTGCGATGCTCCGGACGAAGCCCAGTGTACACCAGCTCCGGTGCTGCTCCCTGCACACCAGTCTGTCTGGAGGAGCTGCCAGAAGACAGAGCACGCTTGAACCAAGAGTCCAGAAACCAAGCATGAGCACAACCCTCACAGTTAAATAACCTACCAATTCATTTTGGGCAATAAGCTGCCTTACAAGGGGACTCAGAGAGGAGTGGAGAAAGGCTTTAAGTTGGCTCAAAAAACATTTCATGGCATTATTTTAACCCTTTCAAATGCTTGCGACTCAGACTAGTTAGCCTACTTACCCTGTTTCTACACTTCTAACAGCAGTAATTTACAGTGCGCAACTATTATACTTTTTAATCTCATGTGCCTTAAATGTCCCCACAATTTTGACTGACATCATAAAATGCCCAATTCAAGTTTACTTCGTTTTTTTCTTATGTAGCCAGAACACATGATCCTACCTCTACTTCTCCAGTGATGGGATTAGAGGGACATTCTATTATGCCCACGAGAACGAGGTTTTCTACTCCTCCTAACTTCCCAGTGTCCAAAGAACATGTCCTCCTTTCTACTCTCTCTCAAGTTAGGATGTGAAGCCTGTGGTCTGAGTTCCCATGGCGGCAGCGGCAGCAGCAACTCATCTTCCTCCAGCCCATGCTGCTTTCCTGCCCTCCAAGCTCACTAAGACCCATGTCTTAGCCAAGACACAAGCTCACATACTAACATTCACATATATACTTAAGACACTAACTCATAAAATTTCTGAAACATATTCAAATATTGTCTGCCAGTCACTCACACATACTCACACAAGCTCTCACCTTTACTACTACTGGAATCACTAGTAGACTCACAATCATACATTGCACACAGAATCTAAGTACACACTTTGCATGCATCCCTCCTATTTACACAGAAGACATAATGCGAAAAT
The DNA here is from genome assembly GCF_903992535.2 of Arvicola amphibius. Classification (NCBI taxonomy): domain Eukaryota; kingdom Metazoa; phylum Chordata; class Mammalia; order Rodentia; family Cricetidae; genus Arvicola; species Arvicola amphibius. Next base: position 135,188,056 of record NC_052058.2, read on the forward strand.
ACGCATACACATCCATTTGCGCTCATCCACCTACGCACACATATGTGCTCACTTTCTCCCTCTATCACCAACGAAGCCTCCTCCCAGTGACACTCAAAAGTCTGACCTTTGCTCTCCTATGTACGTTCACAACAGCGACACTGACAGCATGCATGTGCTCGGCTAACACTCAACACCTGCTCCCATATCATCACAGCCATGTGTGCCCACGCTTACCCCCCAGCCCACACCCACACACCCTCGCTCTCGCTGGCACGGACACTCGTGCATGCTCATTACCGATACTTGGTTTTGCACTCACAGTCAGGAACAGACACTCCCTCCGACCACTCTCACACACTTGCAGCCACACAACTGGGACACACACAAGCACATTCCCACTACATCTGATGCAGCTACTTGTCCACTGACATTCCCATACATACACACAACCACACTGAAACACTCAAATACACATAACTTCATGCTTCCAACACAAGATCACTCATTCGGTGTGATTCTATTATTGGTTGCCAACCTGACCACCTGGAATTAACTAAAACCAGAGATGCTAGGTACAGCTGGGAGGAATTTTTCTTGATGGGATTATCTGAAGTAGGAAGACACTTCGTAAATGTGGGCCACACCTTCTGGTGTGGAGCCTACATACAGGACATGGAAGGAGGAAGCGTCCGTTCTTTCCCGCTCCTCGCTCTCACTGAAGTCCGTCACCTCACGGGCATTAGAGCCTACTTCTTTGGGGTTCTGGCATACACTGAAGGCCAGTACAGACAGTCAGCCTTGTGGACCAAACAACCACTGGATGCTTGATCTGTCTGTTGAAATAGCTGGTCCACAGTCTGTAGGCCATTCTAATAACCGTGGTTTTTTTGGTTTTTTTTTTTTTTCTTTTTTGGTTTTTCGAGACAGGGTTTCCCTGTAGTTTCTAGAGTCTGTCCTGGAACTAGCTCTTGTAGACCAGGCTGGTCTCAAACTCAGAGATCCGCCTGCCTCTGCCTCCCGAGTGCTGGGATTAAAGGTGTGCACCACCACTGCCCAGCTTGTTTGTTTGTTTGTTTGTTTGTTTGTTTGTTTATTGGTTTTTTGAGACAGGGTTTCTCTGTAGTTTTGGAGCCTGTCCTGGGAACTAGCTCTTGTAGACCAGGCTGGCCTCGAACTCAGAGATCTGCCTGCCTTTGCCTCCCGAGTGCTGGGATTAAAGGCATCCGCCAAAACCGCCCGGCTTAATAACCCTGTTTTACACTGATAGATTCATCCTGTCAGTTCTGTTTCTCTAGAGAACTCTGACACACTCGGCGATGGCAAACAAACTCTGTCTCCCACCAGCATTTACTCACACAGAGCTAACACACGCATGCATTCACACTCACAAACATGCTAACAGCTAGACATGCTCCAAATTCCTTTGACAGTCATACACACTTTCAGGCACACAGAAACATCCACCCAAGTTCAAGTGATATTTGCTGTTTTTACACTGGTACTCAGTCAGAACACCAGCATTTGATCCTAGTTGAAAATAAGGTCTCTGAGGATTAATATTAAAGACTGAGATAACATGCAGGAAGGGGGCTGGGCCTCAAATAAAATTTCCACAAGAGGACGTAAGTGGTGCAGAGTGCACAGAAGGCAAGGAGACCAGAGTGAAGTCTGCAGCACAAGATGTCCAAGAAAAGGCAAAGGGAAGGAGCAGGGCTCTGCCAAGAGCCTGCCATGAGGATCCCTGGTCTCCAGAGCTCTAAGGGAGCAGCATTAGAGGCTGAGTAGTCCTCACACATACACCTCCCCCCATCCCCATGCCCCCGCCCTCATTCAGTGCTAGCCTTGAACTCTAGCATCTATCTCACAAGCGGAAGGTGTAAATAGACTGGGTGAGGTCAACTGGTATCCCTGTAAAGAGGAAAATCTGAAGCACATGCACACAAACAAACACACACATTGCAGAGCAGAGTGTAAACAAGAAGACAAAGACTATGTTGACATACCTACAAGACAAGAACTGTCAAGCAAAACAGTATTAGAGAAGCCTAGAACATATTCTCTCTGGTAGCCTCAGAAGGAAGCAGCCCCAATGAGATTTTCTGTTGTTTGCTATACCTTGTCTATAATGCTGAGGTCCAACAGCCACAGGGGCCTTACTACACAAATCCTCACACACACCTGACTCACAGTCTCACACCCAGACTGTCCCACAGACACACAGATGTGAGAGGTTCACACACACGCATCCACACTGAGGCTCTGTGCTCATATTGATTCATGTCATACATAGCTTATCTGTTGTTCCGCTTTCCACTAACATTCTCAGCAGTCCACACAAAGTCTTGGTAGCCTCGCTCTGCATGACATCAGCGTGGACACCAACGGACAGACACAGAGTCTGCAGTAAGTTAATAATGCTGGTCAGCATCATCGCTGTGGGGTGGATGTTCCTGTCTCCTTGTTCAGCTTCTGAAAAGGACAGTGGAAACAAGAAACAGCAGTCCTGAATAAAATCATCTAGGGATGTCATTTAAGGTATTTAATACCACACTCTGTTTTTCTTTACAAAAACTGAACAAATTTTAGAACAGTTTCAGGTTCACAGAAAAATTAAGAAGATACAGAGATCTAACAAACTTTTTTTTAATACTAGAAAGGGAAACAGACCTTCACAAGAAAAAAGGAAACTTAAAATTTATTCTCTTTCTCCCTTCTTTTCCCCCCAAGAGACTCTCACGATATTACCCAGTCTAACTAACTCAAGTCCCTAGGTCCAAGAGATTCTCCTGTCTAAGCCTCCTGCCACTGCAACTGGCTACCTGACCATTTTTGTTACCATCTTCCTCAAAGAAAATGAGATTTAGGAGGAGGAGGTGCAGGAACAGAGAGTATGAAAGCTAGAGGAAAACCTCCAGTGTCTTTTTTCAGGTAACATCCATTTTGTTTGTAAAGACAGGGCTTTCACAGAAACTTGTGAATTGCTGATTAAGTTAACAAGTCTGGCCAATAGATCTAACACCAACCAGAGTTGGGATTACAAGCACACATGTCACCATGCCAATCTTTTGCTAGAGATCGAATGCAGATCCTCATGTTTACACAAGAATAATCACTTTACGAAGTGAGCTATCTACCCCACCCTAGAAAATGAGATTTCAGAGTAACATTTTGTTTAAGCAACCTTACTATATAAGCAATAAAATGATTCCAAAGTTTTGTATCTTTAAAAAGAAAATTTATCACCAGGCAGTGGTGGCGCATGCCTCTAACCCCAGCACTTGGGAGGCAGAGGCAGGCGATCTCTGTGAGTTCGAGGTCTACAGAGCAAGTTCCAGGACAGCCAAGGTTGTTACACAGAGAAGCCCTGTCTCAAAAAATCAAAACCAAACAAACAAAAACGACACGTTATCAAATGTCTAGGAGCTACATTTGGAGCAAAGGCAAAGCAGCAGCAACCCCTGAGCAGCCACGTGCATGGCCAGTCAGTCCAGCTGTGGGACAAGGAAGCCACCTCTCCCCTGGCTCACTCCACAATGACAAGTCCTCCCATACAGCTGGGAAGAAGAAGAGGCAACATGTGGTCCAGAGCCACACACTATAGCTCAGATGCTCTGACAGTATAGCTAACACCCACCCATAAGATAAGCACTTGTCATTTTAGTCTAAATGTGCATGCTCTGAGCCCACTGTAGTTTATGGGACAGCTTCTCTCACATTCCACCAGGAGCTCTCTTCTTAGCACACCCTCCAACTATCAAGGAATAGGGAGGAACTTAAAGGAAGCAGGTGGGGTCATGGTGTAGGAGGTTTTTCTGTTCATGTGTTGCTTTCGTTGGTTAGTGAATAAAGAAACTGCTTTGGGTCTGATAGGGCAGAACTTGGGTAGGCGGAGAAGATAGAACTGAATGCTGGGAAGAAGGGCAGAATGAGAGAAGCCATGGATCTTCTGTCTGAGATGGACGCCGGTTAGAATCTTGCCAGTAAGCCACAGCCATGTGGTGATACAGAGATTAATGGAGACAGGTTAAACTAATATGTAAGAGTTAGCCAATAAAAAGTTAGAGCTAGGGCTGGAGAGATAGATGGCTCAGAGGTTAAGAGCATTGCCTGATCTTCCAAAGGTCCTGAGTTCAATTCCCAGCAACCACATGGTGGCTCACAACCATCAGTAATGGGGTCTGGTGCCCTCTTCTTGCCTTCAGGCATACACACAGACAGAATATTATATACATAATAAATAAATAAATATTTTTTAAAAAGTTAGAGCTAACGGTCAAACTGTGTTTAAATTAATACGGTTTCTGTGTGGTTATTTCAGGTGTAAGCTATCCAGGTGGCCGGGACAAACAAGCGACCCGCTCTCCTTACAACAGGGCCATACCTTGAAGTTGGTGGAGGAAGAAACAAAGCGTCCTCCCAAACAAAATAAGTAAATAAATAGGCTTGTTGTTGTTACTGTTTCAAGGCTCAGCAGGTAGAGACATCTGCCACCAGTGACCCCAACAAATTGTCCCCTAACTTATCACATACAAGTAAGACACACAAACACACATATAAAAACAAATAAAAAGACTTTAAGATCCAATTTAACAAGCATACTGCACTCTATCTTCCGCCCCACTCTGGAAGGGCGTCAGTAAGCACGGAATAAAGGTGAAGGTGCATCAGTCTGTCCGGGCTTCATGTGTTTAAGGAGCAACCAGAGCAATGTCTTCCAATGCATCCTGACCACTTCTAACTCTGCAGAGGGAAAGGACAGCCACCCAACACATGAACAATGTGCCAAGCTACCTTGAACTAAAGGAGTCTGTGAGTCACCCACCTGAGTCATCTTCAGTGTCTGAGTCCTCTGCAGAGGGCTGTGATGACACTGGCAACTCCACCAGCTTGAGGTCGTACTTTCCTTCTTTACCCATTCTGTATGAGTTAGTGCTGCCCGTGTCCCACTGGACCCTGATCCAGCCATCCTCTCCCAGCTCACCAATTACACGGCCTAAGCCTGGCGGAGGCCCATCCTGAAACAGCAAAACCAAAGACCAGGTAAGAAAGTGACTGTCCTGTTCTGGACACACCATGGTTCCGGTATTAATTCTGTACAGAGATTTTCATTCAGTCTCCTCCTGACACAAATATCACTAAAAGATGTATAGATTCTATCATTGTTTTTATCTTGTGTGGGGTGGGGTGGGAGGATCGAGACAGGGTTTCTCTGTGTAACTGCCCTGGCTGTCCTGGAACTCACTCTGTAGACCACGCTGGTCTTGAACACAGAGATTTGCCTGCCTCTCCCTCCCAAGTGTTGGGATTAAAGGCATGCACCACAACTGCCTGGCAATCATATCATTTTTAAATGCCACGAAATCACAAGCTCATGTTCCTTTATTAAAGAAAACAACTCTGCCAACTAGGGGATTCTCTGAACAAAGCATAGTGAGTGTCCCAGCAGTCACAGAGGTCTTTCCAATGACCTTAATCACTTCCTAAGAGTGGGAACCTAGGCCCAAGAGCAATAGTCTGTCAAGTATCTCACAGAGAGAAAGGTGCTAACAGGACGCCATTACCTGATTTCAGACAATTTAATTTCTAAGAATATGGAGACCAAACCCATGCTTAGCAGGGTGTCTGAGAAAATCTATGTGACATCATGGGAAGGAAAATATTGTCCTCATGTCTTTTGCCTCTATTTTATTGCTCAGAAATCAATAACTAAGTCACCTATTAATCTTATAAGTCCTGAGTTCAGATAGCCACCTATTCCAACTTCCACTGATTGGTGTTAGATGTGCTAAGATGTTAATGACGGCTCTGCGTACCTGGTCACCCCACTTCCAGTCCACGCCTCTCATGACCCTGGTTCCAATCTTCATCATAGCAGCCAGTTCTGGCCCTGAAACGGGGAGCTGAACAGGAGCGGCTTCCCTCCTCGTTTCCTCCAACACTGTGGCAGAGGCTCCCCGGGCAGAAGCGCTCGCGTCCTCCTCCGCAGCGGCACAGGCAGGACCTGTCAGAGCGCCGGACAACAGCTGAGCCTCTCGTTAGCCGCAATCTCCTATTTTTACTATTTTTTAAAATCGCATTTACATATAAGTTGCATGTCTGAGCATGGGTTTGCACATGTGGGTACAGTGGCAGCATGGAGTCAAAAGAGGGCATCAGGTATCCTAGAGCTGGAGTTACAGGCAGTTGTAGACCAGCAAACACGGGTGCTGGGAACTAACTAAACTCGGGTCCTCAGCATCAGGGGAAGTACTCCTTCAACAGCAGAGCCATCTTCCCAGCGTCCAATGTGCTATGTTTTTACAGACATCAGAAGATGTGGTGACATCATATAATCCTAGCACTAAAGAGGATCATGAGCTCAAAGCAGACTGTTCTACACAAAAGGACCCTGACACACGCAGACACACATGACAGACAGACAGACAGTCAGACAGACAGACAGACACAGACACAGACACACGCACACACACACACACACACAGCACAAAGATCAAGAAGAACTGATCAGCACTAAGTTTAAAGAACTTATACTGGAGTCTCATCCCCAACCCTGCAGAAAACCATCTGCAAGTGTCTTTCCTCCCTCTCCATTCCCTGGGAACTGTGCAGACGCTGGCAGGACCCAGCCTTTCTCACCCAGCCTCATCCTCATCCTTTGTGTCATCCTCCAATACCCAAGAACACTCTCACCTGGAACTCCCTGGCCGCCACAGCCTGGGAACCCAGCAGGTGATCTTAACTTCCCCATGGCAAATCCGTCAGTCTCATCCGCAGCCTGTAGCACACCACATGAAGGGGCCTGGTCATCCTTTCTAACTCTAGTCTGTCAAACCTCTTGGTAGACCCAGCTTTCTTCCTTCTTGTGACCCACTCAGTCTCCACCTTTTAGCTCCTCTCCAGGCATCCATATCAGGCCCAATACCAAGGAATGGATTCTACCTAGGACTTCCAATGGCCACACCTGGCAGCAACTCAAAAACCCAAAAGGAGGGGGGCTGGAGAGATGGCTCAGAGGTTAAGAGCATTGCCTGCTCTTCCAAAGGTCCTGAGTTCAATTCCCAGCAACCACATGGTGGCTCGCAACCATCTGTAATGGGGTCTAGTGCCCTCTTCTGGCCTGCAGGCATACACATAGAATATTGTACACTAAATAAATAAATAAATAAATAAATAAATAAATATTTTAAGAAAAAACCAAAAGGAGGTAAAACTAAAATTCAAAACTGAAAAAGCATGAGATAAAACCGGTCTCACTGAACATGGCGGACAATGAGGGCTGCTGAGAAGTCAAGGACAATGACACTGGATTTGGCTCCTACTACACATACTGGCTTTGGGGGGGCCTGACCTGTTTGGATGCTCACCTTCCTAGACCTGGATGGAGGGGAGAGGAACTTGGACTTCCCACAGGGCAGGGAACCCTTACTGCTCTCTGGACAGGAGAGGGAGGGGGAGTGGAGGGAGGAGGGGGATAAATGGGAGGCGGGGAGGAGGCGGAAATTTTTAATAAATAAAAAAATAAAATAAAATAAAAAATAAATAAATAAATACTAACATACAAAGAGTACCACCGCCATCAACAACAAAAATACAAATAAATCAATGAAATGAGTTAATTCTTAATGAAAATCAGTAAGATTGATAAAAGTTTAGCCAAATTAGCCAAAACATGTAAAGAGAACATCCAAATTAATAAAATTAAAGTTGAAAAGGGGGCATCACAACAGACAGAAGAAATCCAGAGAATCATAAGGACATAGTTCAAAAACATACTGCACCAAATAGGAAAATCTAAAAGAAATAAATATATTTCTTGGTATATACCACCTACCAAAGCTAAATCAAGAATACACAAGCAATTTAAACAGATGTACAGTCAATAGTGAAATAGAAACTATTATTAAAAGTCTCCCAAGCAATAAATAAACAAATAAAAGCCAGGACCAGAGAGATTCAGTGCAGACTTCTACAAGACTTTCAAAGAAAAATTAATGTCAATATTCCTCAAATTATTCCACAAAATAGAAACTGAAGGAACATTGCTAAATTCTTTTGACCAAGGTCATAATTACCCAGACACCTAAACCATCTAATGACCAGAAGAAGCAGAATTCCAAACCACTGTAAGAGCCAGAGGAACAGGAAGCATGCTTTGAGACTGCACCTCTTAGGAAACTCAGGAACCCTGGACAGGCTGCTGTCTAACCCTAGACAAGGAACCAAGGAATGCTGAGAGGGAGAGAAATCGTCTTCCCAGGGAAGAACCCAGAATTCTTTTTTTTTCCCCACTTTTTAAAAATCCTTCTCATTTAATTGTAACAGAGCTTGTGCACAAACTGAACACTGTAAGACCATCCCAGTCTTCCAGTACGGGTGCCATTCACACTCTTACAGCCCCCAACAGTATGGCTCACTAGCGCTCACTACAGCTGAGAATACTTCCTTAGTAAACTGTTGGGTTTCTCTCATCCGCATGTCCCTACACTGGTTTCCTGTTCCAGTATTAAACAACCTGGAAAGAACAAGGGGCACCCTCCGAACTCCAGCATCCACCTCTAGCATTACCACATGACCTCAGTGTTTTCTCCTCTTACCATCAAAAGAGTCAGGGACAGGGATCCAAGAATTTATATACAAACATTATTTGCAAAATCACTCACTAAAGTAAAATGATAAAATACCCCAACTGTCCATCAATGGATAAGCAAAATGTCAAAGATGCAAATAATAACATTTCAGCCATAAAAAAGAATGAAATACTGACTTATACTAAAATATAAAGACAAAAGCCTACAAATTACGACAGCACTTACATGAAATCCTCAAAAACTGTAAATCCATTGAGACAGAAAGCCAATTTGTGGCTGCAGGGACAGGAATGTGGGATAATCAAGTGTGATGGGTAAACAGGTTGCGTTTGAGGTTATGAAAATGTTCTAAAATGAGACAGTAGTGACAGCTGCTCCAAATGTGACTGTCACCAATGGGGACCCTTCACCTTTAATCCCAGCACTCCGGAGGCAGAATCAGGAGGATCTCTGTGAGTTTGAGGCCAGCGTGGGCTCTATGGAGAGTGCCAGGCTTGGCAAGGGCATTTACATACAGTGAGAGCCCGTCTTAAAAAACAACACGGTCAAAGAGAAAATAAAGAAAACAGATGTTGATGTAGTACATTGTTCAGTTACACTCAGTCCAGTTAAAAGGCTAGCTTTTATGGGTAGGTGTGTATGTGTGCTGTGGTTAAGGAGTGTAGTGAGGAGTTGTAGCAGGCCTGTTTTTTATGCTGCCCAGCTCCCGGCCGCCTGGCTAGCTTATGTCCCGAAATAACAACACACAAACTGTATTCATTTAAACACTGCCTGGCCCATTAGTTCCAGCCTCTTACTCACATCTTGATCAACCCATATCTAATAAAGTCACGTTTTTCTAAAGGATCCAAGGTCAAAGCCAACCTACCGATCAGCTTCAGCGCCGTCTGTGTGAGGGCCAGCGTGCCTGAGTTGAGCAAGAGATCAAGGTTGTTTGCACCATGCTGCAGGGTGAGCATGCTGAGCATCACCAGAAGAAATCGAGCTTGTGGGATGGTCCCCAGACTTGGTCCCGCCAGGTTCTCATTGGTGATGGTTTGCAGGGGGACAGGCTGGATACCTAATGAGCATTAACATTCAGCTCAATTTCTCATTTATAGGTACAATGCAGCTGATTCACAACACAGTGGAGCTAGGTTATTATTTACTTATTTATTTATGTAACTTCTTTTTTTTAAAGTGGGTTTTCCCATAGTAACGGCAGATCTATTTTATTTTGTGATATTCTTACCATCTGCATACCACATACTGTGATCTTTGTCTTCAAGATAAAGTACAAAAGGGGGAAAGTTAAGTTAGTTTAGTGATAAATTCCAGTACAATTTTCACCAGTATTGTCAAACTGAACTCTGTAATAATGCCAGTGTTTAAGGGAGGAAGCTGAGCTTTTCCTGATTATACTGATTCAAAAATTCAGAGATTCTGAAAGGGTTTCCAGCAGTCTCAGCACAGAAACTATTTAAAGCTAGGAGTACTGGCACACACCTTTAATCACAGTGCTCTGGAGGCAGATGCAGGTAGACCTCTGTGAGCTGGAAGCCTAGCAAAGCATACAGAGTAAGACCCTGTCTCAAAAAAGAAATGAAACAACAAAAAAATCCAAACAAATACCAATTTAAAAGTTTGGGGATAAGAACCCCAAAGTGTGGCACTCCATACTACACAGTAAAACCCTAAGGTTAATATGTGTGTGTGTACTAATATACATACATATATATACATACATATACATATATATATATATATATACATATATATATAGCGCGCACTGGGCAAGGTAGTGCATGCCTTTAATTATATATATTTTTGATAAATATATGTATTATGTAAATATATATATATATATATTTAGCACTGGGCAAGGTGGTGCATGCCTTTAATTATATATATCTTTAATAAATATATGTATTATGTAAATATATATATGTAGCACTGGGCAAGGTGGTGCACACCTTTAATTCCAGTACTTGGGAAGCAGAGGCAGGTGGACCTCTGTTAGTTGAGGCCAGCCTGGTCTACAGAGTGAGTTCCAGGACAGTCAAACACAAAGAAACCCTGTCTCGAAAAATAAAACAAAAAATACAAAAACAAAACAAAGTGTATATATCATATTTTCCAAATATCTTTGGGTGTCTTTCACTTTACCACCATAAAACTAATCTTGCCATTTCTCTACAATGCTCAAATTACCTAGGAAATCAGTATTAGTGTAGGATACTGGTGCCTCAGAGTATATGGTGCAACACTCATGAAAATGCAGCCTAATTTATTTTATTAAAATATTGAGATTATGTCTTTTGCAAAATGTTCAAAGTTCCATTCTGAATCTGAAATAAAGCTAAATGCACCTAAGATTATTGTTCTGATGCACAAAGTTTCCAAAAGTGACTTTCAGTAAATCTCTACACTAAACACTTAAGATCAATGGCATGGCATTGCTGCAATCACAATCATTACCGTATTATCAGTTTTAAAATAAGGACTTTTAACTATCACGTTTTCTTTAGCTCACCCAGTTCTTTGAATTTGGCACTTGCATCCATCAGAACACATCGAATATTCTGAACTGCCCAAGCATACAGCTTGCCGAAAGTCACTTCCAGCAACATCCGATTGAAAGGTGGAATTAAGTCTACATCCTTCAAGCAGTCTGTAAGTGGTTCCCTTTCAAACAAAGAAACAGAATTAGACTCGCAACACTGCCAGACTTTTAACTCCAGAAGAACAGCAGTATGTTGCCAAGATTCCCATATTTGAGAAAAATTTATAAAGCTTTACCCTATATCAATTCCTTCAGGAATAAGTCTTTGCCATCCACAAAACATAGCATATTGCACAGAAGGAAGTAAGAAACTCTTGGCTGCCAGTTTCAAAATTGTATCTATCCCTTCCAGACGAACCTCTGCTCTCTCCAACTGCAAAAGAGGAGCATTTACAGTCAGTGCTCCGTCCAACTCGGTGTGAGGAAGCGTGCCACCCAGAGTCTTACCTGCTTCAGTAGGCACTTGCGCATTTTCTCCACGTCTACCGGCTCTTCCTTCAGGGCAAAGTCAACGATGGTACTGAGCAGTGCGGACTGTGGGTGAAGGCCCTGCACGCTCTGCTTTAGCCACTTGTATTTATGAACTCCTGTCACCGTGTTCAACAGCGGCTGCCATTTGTCCTAACAAACAGAACCGCGTGCTCCATTAGTCTATCTACTAACATGCGCTCTAAACAATGAACACTAGCGGTGTTGTTTGCTCGTCTGGTTATCACTAACAATAGGACCCAGGACTTTGCAACACAAGCAAGAAAAGCACCCGTCACTGATATTTTAAATTGAGTAACAGATTACTTTTTAAAAACATTAATAGCCTCATGGACCAATAGTTTCTCAAACAAATAAGGAAATGAATGAATGCTACATAAAAAAAAAAAAAAAAAGCCGGGTGCTGGTAGCGCACGCCTTTAATCCCAGCATTCGGGAGGCAGAGGCAAACAGATCTCTGTGAGTTTGAAGCCAGCCTGGTCTACAAGAGCTAGTTACAGGACAGGCTCCAAAGCTACAGAGAAACCCTGTCTCGAAAAAACAAGGGTGGGGGCGGGGGGGGGGGGCACACTACAGAGCCAAAACCAAAAGGAAACAGTTCTCTGGCAGTGTGACTAGACAGAACACTGTCAGTCATGGTTAATAAGCAGTCTGGGGACACGCTTCTAAACACACACTATACTCAGCAGCCTGCAAGTGCTCAGAACAATGGCATGACTGACACTAGAGATTCCTCTTCCGTGTGCAGTGTTTCTATGACCCAATCTAAGAACCACAGAGAATACTTCACCTTGGGAGACTTCATGGAAATGGGTCTTTTGTCTACATTTATAGGACTATGAGGCAAAACACAAGCTTCTTCTAAATCACTCTCTTCGTTCCCAATCTTTTCTTCACCATCAGTAGATTCTGGCTTCTTAGGAACTATATTTTAAAACATAAAAATCATTTATATAATTGTTAATTAAGAACTACTTTAAAGTGCAAGAATGTATGGGCTCTTTTTCCATCAGCTTGACACAACTGAGAAAATACCTCCCTAAGACTAGCCTGGGTTGGGGGGCAAGCCTGGGGGTCATTCTCCTAATAGTGATTGATGTGAGAGATCCCAGTCCTTGCCATCCCTAGGCAAGTGGTCCCGGGAATGTAAAAGAGCAGGCTAAGTAAGCTGAGAGAAGCCAGCCGGTGAGCAGAACTCTTCCGCGGCCTGTTTCACTTCCTATCTCCAGACTCCTGCTGGAGTGCCAGCCCTGACATCCCTCAGTGATGGAGTGTGACCTGAGAGTTGTAAGTAAAATACACCCTTTCCTCCCCAACTTTCTTAGGGTCAGTGTTTATCACAGCAACAGAAAGACCTAGAAGGATGCATATTGTCTTCAAGACAGAATGACACTGTCAACTGTAATGTTCAAATGACAAAAGCGGGGAGGAAAGGAAAGGGGGGGGGGAGAAAAAGAAGGGAAAGGGAAGAAAAGGGAGACAATTAGTAGGTAGAAGGGAATGGAAGGAGGAAGAGAGGAAAGAGAAAAGGGGGTGGGGAAGGGAAAATGGAAAGGGGAAAAGAGCAAATGGACCAGGGAGAGGACGGAAAAGCTTCAAACATCACACAATACATCTAGACACCCACAACAAGCAGTTCAGGATCCAGAAATAAGCAGCTGAGTTTTGAGACAGGCCTGAGAACTGGCTATAATCTAACTTTCCATGGTGTCAGTACCTGGCTCAACTGTGGTCCAAAAATATTTGAATTTACTTGTCTTGAATCTTTGAGGAATGAATGACTATATCCAGGTAAGCCCACTATATTCAATTGCTGCAATTATTCTGCTTTATTTATGGTTCATCTCCTACTGAGCCCAATTTGTTGTGCTTGGTACTACCTGCAGTTTTGAGCACCCACTGAAGGTCTTAGAGTATATCACCCAAAGATAGAGGAAATTGTTTTACTAAGTACTTCAAAACAACAAAACATTGTTTTCACAAAAAAGGCAAACTAAAATGTTCCAATATATTTCATTACCAGGATGATAGTATAAAATTTTTAAAGTTCTTTCATTACCAACTTACTAATCAGGACTTCTGTACTCAAACACAAATATGCATAAATACTATGACAAAATATGAAAATGCCACAGGCAGACAATGCCCACTATCACACACAATGTATCTCTGAAGTCACAGACTCGGCCAAGGTAGGAATACATCCTGATGTTTACATCCCACAATGTCCCTCTGAAGTCAGACTCAGCAAAGGCAGGAAGGGATACACAGTAACGATACATCCTGACACTGACATCATTACCTCTCTTTTTCCTTCTTTCTCTAATGATCTTCTGAGCTATCCTCCTCCAACGGGGTAATGAGCCTAACAGCTTAAACTTAGACATTATAGAGAGGTCACTACAAACAGCAGGCCTCAATTCATTGAAGAGAAATCTCAAACGTTCGATGACAGGAGCACACACCTCCTTGTAGGAACGGCCCTGTTCTTGATGAGTCTGTGAAGTTAAACAGGGAAATTGATTAACAACAAATGTGTTGCAACTGTTTACCCAGCACAGAAAAAGATTAGAATCCACTCACCTTAATGAGTGAGCATTTTGCTTGGTAGACAACTCGACAAACATCTACCACAGATTTAGGCAGTGTTCTGTGCTTCACTTGCTCAATGCCAAGCGCACCTACATGAACTAAAGATAATGCCACGTGACCTGTAAGAGACATTTTTGGAAAGGGCAAGGCAGGAATTAATATAAACTGCACATCATTTGAAAGGTCTACAATGTAGTGAAAACGCACAGGTTCTTAGCTCTGTACCTAAATCTTCATGTTTCAGGAGGCAGCATAATAGTAGACGGCCAACCTCCTCCACTGGATGCTCAGGAGGAAATGTGATTGGTGTGGTCAAGTGGCACTGTCTACAGTACCTTTCGATTTGACACAGAAAGTCCTGCAAGAAGAAGAGCCGGAGGTAACCTCGGAGTCACGAATAAGTCTTCACAAACCCCAACATACCATAGCGTCAACCCAGCTTTTTGCCACAGGTGATCTATATCTCACTTGTATGGAAACAAGTAATTATCACCTCAAAACCAAATCTCAAATAACAAGCAAAGCTGTGCTACTTGAAGATTACAGAATGCTGAGTCAGAGTATCAAACGCACCTTCACATTGTGGTCCTGGATGTTGTTGTCAGCGATAGCTTGCAGGAAGGCCTGAGAATGATCCCCCAGGGCCCATCTGTGAGAACACAGTCGGGACTTGCTGATGGGTGTGCCCCCAGGAGAGCTACAGTGATCCTCGTCTTTCTCTTCGTTGTAGTTGTAGTGAATCTGGCTGGTCTGTAGACCCCCAGAGAAAATCGATGACTGTAGCCACTCTAGAAAATGCATAAGTATTCATTACAGAGAAACTAAAGTCTTCAGAAACAAACACACACACAATCCTAAACAGAATACCCAGTTTCAAAAAGGACATTCAGCATCACTCTTGCTAACATACTTAAAACTCCCTACACTAGTTACGTGAAAAAAAAATAACAAAACTTTCTGACCTTAGCTATGGTGTGATGATTAAATTGTCTATTTAACACAATGTAGAATCACTTGAGAAGGCTATCTGTAAGGGATTGTCTAGATCAGATGTGTTATGTAATATTATTTTAACTAGGCAAAGAAGTGTTATACTTTTTTGCTAAAGAATATGACTTTAACTGTGTAAAAGTGTATTATTTTAGATTATGCTGCATTTGTTTAATTATGTAAAGATGCGTTATATTTGTTTCACCTTGCCTGCCTAAGGCACCGGATTGGTCTAATAAAGAGCTGAATGTTCAATAGTTGGCAGGAGAAAGAACAGGCAGGGCTGACAGGCAGAGAGAATCAGTAGGAGGAGAAATCTAGGCTTGAAAGGCAAGGAGGAAAGAGAGAAACAGGAGGACAGAACAAAGGAGACACCCAGGGCAAGAAGCCAGGCAGTCACCAGCTATGCGTGAGAAGCAGTGAAAGTAAGATGTACAGAAGTAAGAAAGGTAAAAAACCCAGGGCAAAAGGTAGATAAACAGGTTAATTTAAGTTAAAAGAGCTAGCCAGAAAGCTAGCCGAGCACCCAAAACTAGTAGTAAGTCTCCATGTCAAGATTTGGGAGCTGGTTAGTGAACCCCCCAAAAAAGCCTGGTACACAGATGGGCCCTGTGCACTTCTATGAAAGATTGCCTTGAATGCATCTAAGCTGAGGGACACCATTCTCAGGATTTAGGTCCTGGACTGTGTAAAGTGGAGACGGGGAGCTGAGTAGCAAGCACGCATGTATTTATTTTCTTTCTGCTTTCAACTGTGCACCGGATTAGCTGCTTCAAGTTCCTGTCCTGACTTTCCCACAATGATGGCCTGTTAACCTGCAACTGTAAGTCAAGCACAGGCTTTCTCCCTTCAACGCTGTTGTGTGTCAAGGTGTTTTATCAGAGCGACAGGAACAGAACTAAAATGTGTAACAGAACTATGCAGGCTTCACAAGTACTGGTTTGGAGATATTTTTCCCAAAGGATTCTTACATTGGGAGCTTGGTCCCCAGTATTTCATTGTTACAGTATGGGGCCCAGGAGGGGGTCCTCAGAGGCAGGACACCCTGGCTGTACCCTTGGAAGAGCAGATATCGTGGGGCCCAGGAGGTGTTCTTCAGAGGCAGCTAGCTCACTGTGGCTGTGCCCGCGAGAGAATAGATATCGTGCCCACAGGGCCCTGATTAGCTCTAGAGAACAACTGCTACAAAAGCATGAACTTCACTCTTAAATCACATTCTGGCTTTCTGTATTATCACGTGATCTCATCCATCACGGGTGGATGAGTCATGTAGCCAAATGGGCCTGCCAGTCAAGTTATTTCTGATGGTAGCAAAAAAATTAATACAGCACCTAAAACTCAGGTACACACACTCACATGGGAAACCAGCAGAAGCTCCCCTCACTCCAGCTGTAGGAGGGAGGGCAGCAGAGGCCTATCAAGGGCACGGAGGTGGAAGATCAGCACTATACTAGAGGAGGAGGAGGAGGGAGGGACAGCAGAGCATTCTGAGTTCTGCAATCAGACAGATGCTGAGCATGCAGACAAGAAAGCAGCATACCTCAACAATCTAAACTGTTCACAAAACTAAAGAAACAGACAATATTTTAACAAACAACCCACATCTGTTTAAAGGAAACATCTTAGAAATGGGAAAGCAACAGGCTGGAAAGGAGAGAGCTGTGTGTTCTGCATTTGAAATATGGGTCCGGTAGCTCTAACGGGATATACCTTTTGTGGTGGTGATTAGGGATATTTATAGCTGCTTACACCCACTAGAAAATGACTGGCATGCATATCGCTACAGGTTTTTGTTGAGGACTTGGGGATGTATTCAGTGTTCTTATTGGATACTAAGATTTGAAGTACTCGGGAACTTTCACAAATAGCTACATCAATTCTAGACCACAGAGCTGAGCTGATCCTAATCACTTTGCTCTACGGAAAACATGAGCAAGTGCCGGTTACCTCCCATAGACAAGCTTCTGACCTGGCACTGGGCCGGGCGCCACCTGCCCAGGGGCACAGTGCCTTCCATTCTAGCTCCTCCTCTGTTGACCTATGTGGAACTCATCCTCCACTAGTACAAGTCTCAGGGAGGAAGGCTAACAGCACAGTCTACTCCACAGGCAGCTCAGCGGCTTGGAGGTCATCCTGTCGTCTCCAGACATCCACTCTAACAAGCAGCAAAGGTCTCTGACCCTTTCGACAGTGCCCTTCCCTATATGTGCCAGAGTGCGGCACATAAATCTGGTTAACAAAAGTAAAATCGCTCTTACTGGCACATTCAACCTCCACAGGAGACAGTGGTGTGCTCATTGCTAAATAGGAAGCATGTAATCCAAGAAGCAGGCCCAGGTTTCTCTCTGTGTCAATCAGAGGTGAAGACAGACTTCCCAGATCTGGTATGGTAACAACTTCTTGGTCAGGCTGAAAAAATTGTCAGTTGAGAAAACAAAGTTTATTAAATACAACAGCAAAAAGACCAGGGGCTTGTGTGTGTGAGATCTACTGCCATGAGGACAAGAAGGTGCTAGCGGCACTTGTCACCTCCTCCTGCAGTGAGTTCACAGCAGAGCTCGGAGCACACTAGAGAGCACCACACAGAAAATAAACAACAGCTCTCTAGG
This sequence comes from Arvicola amphibius, assembly GCF_903992535.2. Taxonomy (NCBI): domain Eukaryota; kingdom Metazoa; phylum Chordata; class Mammalia; order Rodentia; family Cricetidae; genus Arvicola; species Arvicola amphibius. Next base: position 135,205,848 of record NC_052058.2, read on the forward strand.
GCTTTGTTAAATGACTGAACTAGAATATTCCCCTAAAGAACCCAATAGGTATTTCAAATGGCTTGGACGTAATGTTTCCAGAAAGTACAGTGACTCACTGACCACACAGAGACAGTGAGATCGAGAACAGTGGACACACAGCATGTCTTAGCAGGACAGTGAGCCATGGCCCTCGTGGGCAGGAAATCATTAATTCAAGGTTAACAATAAAGCAAATGTGCTGTACAAGTAAACTTTCCAGTCACCCCAGACAATGCACGAAGTTCATTTTCCCCTCCATAAAATGCCTTAAGCCTCATTTGCTGACTTCTGTTACTTCCTGATATCTGGAAGGTTAATGCAAATATATAAACTCCAATATTCATAAGTTTGTAGCAAAGATGCATTTCTTTCTTAAATTACAGTTCTTTTACTTTTCTCTAGGACAGTAAACTATTCTAAATTTTTATGTTAGTTGACCAACTGTAAAGCCAAAGCTTAATGTCTCTTTTTAAGTGGAACATTTCTCTATTTCTGACATAATGTGAACTTTTCAAGACTTACATATAATAAACCTTAACATACAAAACATAAACTCATCCCAAAATATCATGTAAACCAACATAATCACTCATGTCGAAATATGAGTATAACAAGGTAAAAAGTCATTGCATAACAGGAACATACAGAGGGTGCCTCTCCTCACAACCCTGCATATTAAAGCAGGCACACAGGCTCACCTCCAAATACTGGCCAACACAGAACGCATGCATAGATTCCTGTGTGTCTTCAAACTGCAAAGCCGCTTCCAAAGCCACCACTGGATCTTCCCCTGCAAACTGAGCTAAAACAAAAAGGAAAGCAGCAGCATGAGTTCAATGCAATTTGATCAGACAGCTCTAATAGATACACAACAGGCAGGAAGTAAGTCTGGTTCAACTCCAAAGTGTGAGCTGCTGGCATGGAAGAACCTGCTACTCTCACAGGCCAACTCAGAACTTAGGACAAGTTCTAAAAAGTACTAGAAAATAAAAATGCCAGCCTAGTCACACAGCAAGTTCCAGAACAGCCAGAGCTGTTATACACAGAAACTCTGTCTCAAAAAACATTCCCCTCCCCAAAAAAAGGAATCATGGCGGCTGGGCATGGTGGTACTGGCTTTTGATCTGTAGGCAGAAGCAGACAGATCTCTAAGTTCAAGGCCAGACTGGCAGCCTGGTCTACAGAGTTTCAAGACCGCAATGGCTACACAGAGAAACCTTGTCTCTCAAAAAAATAAAATAAAAAACAACAACAAAATCATGATGATGGGAAATTCTTCAACTTGAGCACAAATGTGTTGTGAAGACAAGACCAACGTCACGGACACACTTTGTTAAATTCTGTTATACCTGGAGATATATTTAAGAATTCATCTGTAAGCTGAGGACTCTACTTAAATGAATACAGACAGTTTCTAACTATGGAATAGAGTGAGCCCTTACCAAGTATACTATTTCCTGTTAATGACTGCGTTTGGAAGTCCTTTATATCATACACTTTTCCATCAATTACAGTCCAGAAGCCGCCATCCTTATTGTGGTTCTCCAAGTCAGCTTTGCGTATCAGGGTGACTTCTTCATTATTTCTACAGCTCTGACCAGTGAAAAACGACTCTGGAAAACAGAAACCAAACATCGGTCAACAGAGCGATAGTAGCTACTGATACAATAAAACTTTTACAACATAATATGGAAGAAAATTTGGCAAAGTGAGATGGTCTGAATGTAACTGGCCACCACAATCTCATAGGAAGAGGCACTATTAGGAGAGGAGGCTTTGTTGGAGTGGGTGTGACCTTGTTGAAGGAAGCAGGCTTTGAGGTTTCCTATGCTCAGGATACTGCCCAGTATCTCAGACCATTTCCTGTTGCCTGTAAGATGTAGGACTCTCAGCTCCAGCACAACGTCCGCCTGCACATTACCATGACGACTAAACCTCTGAAACTGTAAGTCATCACTTCAATTAAATGTTGTCTTTATGAGAGCTGACGTGGTCATCGTATCTCTTCACGGTATAAAACTACTGAGACGGAAAGTGGGGGTTTGGGGGCATGTTTATAGTATGTTGTGTAGATGTTTGCACATATGTATGCTCACATGTGTGTAGGCACACATGTGTAGATGTAAATATACATGTGTGAGTAAGTGTGAGGAAGCCAGAGGTGGATGTATGTTGTCTTCTTAGATCACACTCTACCAAATTTATTATTTACTGCTGAGTCTGGAACTTGCAGATTTGGCTGTTTTAACTAGCCAGCCTGCCCAGGCATTCCCAGATCCGCCTCAGAGAAGCTGGGATTACACCCACTAGGCTTTCTTTAGTTTTTACCTTTGTTTTTAAGACAGGGTCTCACTATCACTATATAGCCCTCAGTGGTCTGGAACTCAATATGCAAATCAAGCAGTCCTCAAACCCACAGAGATCTCTGCCTCCAAAGTACTGGGAGTAGAGACATGCACCACCACACTTGCAAGCAGAGGCATGCACCATCACACCTGGCTACCCCAGACTTGTTTTTAATGTGAATGATGGAGATGCAAGCTCCAACCCTCATGCTTGCACCTCTCATTCCAGGGAGAGCATTTTAAAGGCTCAATGGACAACCAAAAAGATGAAGAAATTGACCTCAGGGTGGAGAGATGGCTCAGTAGTTATGAGCACTGACTGTTTTTCCAGAGGTCCTGAGTTCAATTCTCAACAACCACAAGGTAGCCCACAACCACCTGTAATGAGATCTGGTGCCCTCTTCTGGCCTGCAGGCATATTATGCAGACAGAACATTGCATATATATATATATATATACATATATATATATATGTATATATATATATATCTTTCTTTTAAAAAAGGAAAAACAAAGAAATTGATCTCATTATCTGTTCATCAGAAAATTTGTGAGAAAAAAATTCAAGAAAAAATGTTAAAGGCTTGTTGGATACAAAGTATATAATTACTTTTTTTAAAAAAAAGAAAAATGTAATTAAGGCTTGAGATGGCATTTTGCAAAAGCAAAGCCTATCTAGTTAACATTCATGTAAAAGTATTTTAAGCCTAATTAACTATCTGAAGGGAAAAAAAGCTTTATTAAAACTACAGCGCGGCGGGGGAGGGGACTAGGGATACAATTCAGTAGTAGAATTTTCCTAGGGTGTGCAAGATCCTGGGTTTTATCCTTAGCACCAAAAAGGGGGGGGGGGCACAGCAAGAAACAACTGTACATCCACCAAAATGGACAAGTGCCAGGTCCTGCCGTTAAACATACAACAGTGAAAATCCATACCCGGAGTAGGAAAGCTGGCACAGTGGCTACAAAGTGTCTAGAAAAGAAGCACTGCCATCAAAGAACACAAATGTGCAAGCCAAAACTTGTCAGACCCTGACCCTGGAAATGGCGAGTGGAATAAAGAGATAAGGTGAGGTGAAATGATGACTCAACAAGAAGAATGAACTTGACGGCAAGACAAAGCTAAGAGACTAATGCTGGGGAAGGAAGGTAGAATCCACTGTAAGACTGTACAATTCCACTTACATCAAGTCTACGAACAGACAAAATTAAAAGCTGTATGTTCAGAAGCAAAAGCGTACTTGATGAACGGAATGACAACAAGCACTCATCCTGGAGAGCAGTGTTTATATCAGCCCCGCCATGCTTCCATGGTTAACCTAGACAGGTGGGGCACAGCTTTCCCTGTGCGCAAACACAGAGCCAGTCTGTGTGCATGTGTGTATGTGGTGTGTGTGTGTGTGTGTGCTGCAAAAATTTATGTAAAATAAAATAAAAAAGATGGGTTTGAGTGACTGCTGAGTGTTTGGCCCTGCACATGACATATAACCCACACCTTTACTCGAAGGCTCAGGGACTATGGTAGAAGGGGAGACAGAAATTATTTCTGTCTGTGGACATTCCCTGGCTGTTGTCAATGAACTCAGAAGCAGTGGCTACTTGTATAAAACTGGGCCTATCAACAGACTATCATCGGTGTGGAAGGGTCCAAAGGTCCCATCTCTCCCTGGGCAGCTGATAGGTAATTAATAGTTGCTGGGAGAGAGGTAATCATATTACTCAATAATGTAGTCACTTATGGCTTTTGGCTTAAGTAAATAACCCCCCTCCTCATGCTCATGAAGGCAACACTAATTAAGTCCAGGTGGGCCTTCCCTTCCACCAACAACAAAACAGACAAGAAAGTAAATGATTAAACTGCTGGGCAGAAACAGGAAGGCATACAGTGGGATGGGCAGGAAAATGGGTATGACCAAAGGAGACCGTGGAGAATCCATCCGTAACTATGACATTCAGTAATTCTTCTGAGACTTTCATGCGTGGATGCAATGTATTCTGATCATGTTTAACACCTGCCCCACCCCCTTCCACTTCCAGATGTTGCCCCCCAACCTGTCCCATCCCCTCTCAAATTCGTGGGGTTTTTTGAGTTTTGTCTTAAATAATCTGCTCAGTCTCATGTGTGCTGCCCTCATACTCATGAGCACGGCGCCTCCTCCTGGAGTCCAGGGCCACATTCTAGATGCCATCGACTGTCTACAGCTCCGCGGTTGGGAGTGGAGCATTAGAAAGCCCTTCACAATCCCTGTTACAGTGCTGCACAACCACACCTCCAGGCCTTGTGTAAGCGACCACAGATGCTGTGCGGCTTTGAGTGTCTGGGAGTCTGTCTCACACCAGTCTTCCCAGCCCTCTCTGGCTCTTACCATGTTTCTACCCCTCTTCCAAGAGTAGACAACCAGCGTGTGGCTGAGCCCTCCACTCACTGCTGACAGATTACACAGAAGTGACAGACAGCTCTACAGGGAAATTGGATACTGTGTCCATTTAGCAAAACAACAGTAGTAGGTTCACCCACTCCCCACCCACGGCTCCTTGCCAAGACTTACAGTTCCAGGCCTGCACGTCCGGCTGTGGAGGAAGCCCTACACCTAGCCAACAACTGTTACTCCTGTAAAGTCTCTGCCATTTTACACCCGATGGCTTATCTCGCCACACTAATTGTTACCGTAGGTCACAGAGTTCATTACTATACTAAGACTGGTAAAGACTCTACCCCAACTCCATGTCTACATGTCTTCAGGCACTATGAAAGGTAGCCAGCTTCTTGATCAGTGCCAGCTTGATTTCTCTGTACCCTGTACCCAAAGTGTGTGGTATCCCGAACAGCAGTCTTACCATCAAGTTCCTGCAGGCAACCAAGAGAAATAGCCATAGCCTGTATCATTTTGGAGGAGTCTCTAGGAATTCTCCAAGTAACAGCTTGAGAGAAGGCTTCCCACATGTGGTACTGGGCTTTTTATCTAGCAACCCAGTTACTGGGAGGAGCATTATATATGTGTTTAGGAAACTTATAAAATAATAGACTTCCATATCACTTTTTAAAACACCCTAGTGTTAAGTCACATGTGGCATGGCTCAGGGGGTAACAGCAACTGCCACACAAGCCACCTGAGTTCAATCCCCAGCAGCCATGTAAGCGTGAAAAAAGATGCCTGACCGCACAAAGCTGTCCTTGGAGAATTCACGCTATGACCACTCGCATGACCACCACTCAACATCACAACCAACGTGTATACACAAACAACAATGACTAGAAAAAAAGACTTGAAACAAGTAAAATATTGATCAAATTCAATGCCCTTAATCAAATTTAGCAGAGAAAACAAAATGAGCAACACTTAGCTCACTCTGAAATAAAAACAGATAAAAACAGAAAAAAGTATCAACTGCACTTAAAAATAAAATTTCTAAAAATGTAAAACTTTTCTTTAGGCTTCTGTTGCTCTGGCCTAAGCTTGTAGTATAAAGATGATTATGGAAAAGGGGAAGGGGGAAACCAGCAAGAGCTTCCATGAAAGATGAACCACAGCTCTAGCTAATTCCGAGCCCAGGAAACCAGTCACATAGAGCACAGAGACTTAGCCTCAGCTTCAGAAATCCCGCAGCTCAAAACCTGAGGCACTCAAAGGTCTGCTCCAACTGCTACACCCTACAGACAGTGACTGCAGACTCAGCTGAGTGCAAACCTCCCTGTTCACTGGTCACACAGCATGAGTGGTCAGGAGGTCAGTCTTTCCAACTGTCTCCTGGGCTTCGCTATACCTAGTCACCTAATGGTAACTTCTGGAAATACCACCTGGGAAGGGTGCTAGACCCAATCACCTTAATAGTAACTTCTGGAATTCCACACGGGGAGGGCCTGCAAAATGTTTCTAAAATCAGAATTTAACTACCAAAAGAAAAACCTCTCTTGAGTATAACCTAATTCTCTTCTTATTTGGATTATATTCTATCCCCACTCATATGGCCGTTGGTGAAAACGGCAGTAATTAGATGTCCTTCTTCAAGTTGTCTTTAGACAGGAAGTACTGGGTGACACAGACAAGAAGAACGCTTTCCTCGGCGCACATGCCTCAAGTGAAGAGAGGGCGTACCCATTATTCCAGGCCAGGCCAATTCTTCGTGATCATCCCGCTCCTTTCCTGGTGCCAAGTGGTTGAAACGATCCAGGTGCTCCAGGAGACCTCCGAGCAGAGGGATAGCTCCAGCCTCTTGCATGAGACTAGCATTTTTACTGAGCAGAAGCACTATAGAGACCACCAGCTCTGGAAGGAGTACACCTACATTTAGACAAAAACAGTAAGATTTCTGGAGTGTGGGCTGGGGCTGTAGGCATGCCTAGCATTTACAGGCCGTGAGTTCAATGACACAAATAAAACAGAATTAAAACCTTGCTTTACATTTAAGTTTTAAGTCACAGAATAAAGACACTCGTTCACTAGCATATTTTTTCTTCTTTTTGGGGGGGAGGCTTTTGAGATAGGATTTCTCTCTATAACGCTGGCTGTCCTGGAATTCCCTCTGGAGACCAGGCTGGCCTCGAATGCAGAGATCCACCTGCCTGTGCCTCCTGAGTGCTGGGGTTAAAGACATGTGCCACACTGCCTGACTACAATACTGTTTTCTTAAAGAGAGCAGTAAAGTTGTAAAGACTGAACCCTGTAGGTGACAAAAATATTTTTCAAAAACACAGACCTATTTTACTGGCGAATGATTTACTTTAAAAAGTAAATGCTTGGGGGCTGGAGAGATGGTTCAGTGGTTAAAAGCATGGCCTGCTCTTCCAAAGGTCCTGAGTTCAATTCCCAGCAACCACATGGTGGCTCACAACCATCTGTAATGAGGCCTGCAGGAAGAATACTGTATACATAATAAAAAAATAAATATTTTTTTAAAAAAGTAAATGCTTGGCAAAATTTTTACCATCTGAAAGTAAGTCCTGAAAAATAATGTTCTAATAATCTCACAGAATTAGTACAAGATGCTAGCTAAAAGCAGCAATTAATTTTTATGCAGTAAAAATGAAATTAAATACTAGTCATTCACCTCATTACATTTCTGTTTGTATTTTAAGACTGCATTACCAGCTTACTTAACAAAACGGGAGAGGGACAGAGGGAAGGAAAAAGAAAGGGGACCAGAAAATAAAAAGTGAACACTGAAAGTTTTAGCAGCAGGGGCTACATCGTAGCTTTCGCCAGTCTCCTAAGACTATACGAGTTAACGGAAGTCAAAGTACAAGGAAGGTGAACAGATGAAGTAAGTAAGCAAAGCAGGAGAGGCACCTGTGAAGTCCCCTTCCATTACGCAGGCAACCTCTGCGAAGTGCTGCCAGCTGGTGGAAGCGATGCTGGCTGCCACAGGCAGGATATCGCCAATGTGTGTGCACAGGAGAGCTGTGTACTTTTTCAGCAAGGAACCAACACCCATTAGCTCAGGACCTGAAAGCAAGATTTAGAAAATTGCATTTTCACTACTAAAAATTTACTCTGATGACAGAATTGTTCTCCTGTTCCACTCCCAAGAAGAGACTGTTTACCTGTCTTCCCAAACAAGAACATATTCACCCTCAGCCTCTGACTCTTTTTTATATCATGTTAACTAAAGAGATAATGGATTTGACTACATCCCTGATAATCTTAAGAATTTAAATGTTTATATAATTCAGTAAAATAATAGTGTCTCCACTGCTGGCCAGATGGCTCGGTGGTTAGGAGTAATTGTTATTCTTACAATTTACAACCATCCAGAACTCCAGCTCCAAGGACTCTGACGCTCTCTTTCGACCTCTGTGACCACCAAGCATACATGTGTTGCACAGATACATGAAGGAAAAAGATTGATATATACAAAATAAACTTTTATAAATAAATTTTTAAAGCTATTAATATAAATAGATTAATTAATAAATAGTAGATTAAAAATGTAGCTTCCAAAATTGGTGCACTTAATATAGTACAAGAACTATATTTGGATATACAGAATGGGCAGATTAAAACAAACAAAAAAAATTTAAAAGCTCCAAATGCATAAGTCAATTTCATGCTTTTAAAAGCCTTACTGGAAGCATCTGCGCTCTGAGCAGTGTTCTCTCCTGGGTAGAGCTTACTGACGAGCAAGCGTTGGAAGCGCAACAACAGGTCCAGGGAGGCAGACCGCTCACAGCTATGCTGCTCAGAGTCCAGGCACGACGACGAGATGCGGCGAGCAACGTCCTTCAGTCTGGCTACAGTCTGAGATGCAATGTTTCTAAGAAAGGGAGAGAGAGTGAAAAACTAAACATTTCTGCCAAAAAGTAAAGCAAAGAATGTGACATGAACTAGTTATCAGAAGCACAGAGCACACGAAAGTTACCCACCCCAAATGTGTGAAGCGGATCTGCACCAAGCACACCCTCATTCCAAACTGAGCAGATGCCAAAGATCTAACAAAGTCCTTGGTTTACCAATTTGCTCCTACAGAACATCAAACAATGACACAAAATAAGAGAAGATCTTGTTCAAAAAGGAAAAGTCGTATTAAAAACCTCTAAAAGCAAAAAAACTATTCTATTATTCTCCAGAGTGGTACTTCGAATACAAATGTCGTTTGTTCTAACAGTCAGGATCCCCACATCACTACACTGCCTCTGCAACGTCTGCTCACGGAGGCACTGAGGTGCGGCACAGGGGTCCTCTGGGCAGAGAACACAGGAGAGATACTGAACTGAGTATAAACAGCCCTGCTTAGAATAACAGATACCCACACACCATAGCAAGAAGCAGCAGCTGCAGACCTAACTGTGCACTGTGCCTTGAGCCCCCAGCACGGAAAGGAAGGAAGTCATGAGATTCTGCCACATCTGTAGAGGAGGTTCCTGTTCTATGACCACACACAAAGGAACAAAGGTGGAAATAGCTAGAGAGGGGCAGCAAAAACCATGCTGCTAGACCTAAATCCTGCAACAGGGCTCACTGAATTCTGGGAAGGTAAAAAAGGGAACATTATTTACACAAGCAAGGGGCAACTGAGGTCAGCATGAATCTGTTGAGAGAGGGCAGGGAATACCAGATGGGATACTTGTCGAGTAACCATAGTCCCTGCTCCAAGTGTACAGAAAACAGAAAGAAGGAACAGGTTAATGAAGGGAAACAGAAAGACAAGAGCCAAACTAAGGCCTGATTCCAGGGCTGCCACTAAACCAGATCCACCCCAGCAGCCCCAGGCAGAAATACATGTAAGCTACCAACACCTACCGTGGTCCCCAAAAGACCAGTCTGGGAAGCTCTACACATCAGAAAAGATCAAGAGCATACTTTAAGCTCCACCTCTTTTTAAATAATAATGCTTTTATGTATTCTTTGAGAATTTCATACATTATGTCTTGGGGGGCTTCACCTCTTAATTCCTACAGACTGATGAGAAAATTATTAATAGCTTCTATCCTGTGGTCAGTACCACAGAACTCTGAGCAGTATGAATGAAGATAGGACAGTAAGGGGAAAGGGGAAGGGGCTATGGCTGCTACAGTAATTCCACCTTACACTGGAAGATTTTCCCAGGCGTAGGACCTCATTCTGACCACACGTTACAATGAGCACAGTAGGATCCCACTTGACCTCCCCTGTCAAGCTCACTACCTGCTAACTACCCCTAACAATACTGCAACAGAGGAAATGGGTCCAGAATCTTGGTGGGGCAGGGCAAGCAAGATGGGTCCCAGCAGCCAGGGTGAGCTGAGGCCTACGGCTTCCATGTGCACCTGCATTCACACGCACATACCCACACATCAACACACACATCTACATAATCTAAAATAACACAAGTAAATCTTTTATAAAATAATACATCTTAAGGAGAAAAAAAATGGTATAAAATTTTCATCTGGGGGCTGGAGAGATAGCTCAGTGGTTAAGAGCACTGACTTCTCTTCCAGGACGTGGGTTCAATTCCTAGCACCCAGGTGGCAGCTCACAACTGTCTGTAACTCCAGTTTCAGGGGATCTGGCATCCGCACACATACATGCAGGCAAAATACCAATACACATAAAATTAAAATAAAGTTTTTAAGAATTAACTTATGTAATATCAGACTCTTTTTCTTTCACACGCACATAAGATTCTATAGCGCCCCGCCAGCATGATCACTTTGAACCTGTTCCCGATTATTGTTGGCAAGGGTCAACTTTACCAACCAGTATTTTCTATGCAATAAATGACGGGAAATGCCTCTAAGTTTCTTGCATCTTTAGACTGTTTGTAAAAACTAAACTAACCAAGTCAACATAAATATCTTCTGATCAGTATTTGAGGAATAAAATATCTATTCATGCAAAAAAAGACACATTATACGTTTATCTTAACAGCCTAGGTTATAGGTGTCCTGCTGAGGAAAGGCTGTGGATTCTCTGATTGATTTACAAAGATTCTATGAGGCAAAATAGGTATATAACTCCAAGACACAAACGTGCCACCAGGAACCTACCTACCAAAGGGATAAAATACATACTCACTAAAGAGGAAGAAACCAGTGAGGGTGGCACAGAACAAGAGAAGCAACACCAATATGTAACATTTTAGTAACACCAATAACAGGATAAATAAACACAAAAGTTTTAATATATTTATGCCATGCTATAGTTTTGAGAGGCAGACCCCAAAATCCCAGCTATCAAAAGCTTGGTCCTCGGTTTGGCACTACTGGAAGATGGTAAGGTTGGGTAGGAAGAACTTTGGTCACCTCAAAGGGAATACTGGGAGTCCTGCCCTTCCTGTGTTTCTATCTGCTCCCCAGCCACCATGAGATGACAACTGCTTTGCTCTGCCACACACTCCTACCATGAGGCACCACAGGCCCAGTGGCAACAGAACCAACCTACCAGGGAGTTAAATCTGGTGTAGGAGGTTCTTCTGTTCATGTGTTGCTTTCGTTGGTTAATGAATAAAGAAACTGAATGCTGGGAAGAAGGGCAGAGTGAGAGAAGCCATGGATCTCCTGCCTGAGACGGACGCCGGATAGAATCTTGCCAGTAAGCAACAGTCACATGGCAATGCACATATTAATAGAAATGGGTTAAATTAAGCTGCAAGAATTAGCCAATAAAAAACTAGAGTTAATGGGCCAAGCAGTGTTTTTAATGAATAAAGTTTCTATATGGTTATTTCAGGGGTGTAAGCTAGCAGGGCAGCCAGGACAAACAAGGGGCCGCCTCTCCTTGCAACATAAACCTATACAGTCATGATCCAAAGTAAATCCGTTCTCACACTGACACAAAGCTAACACATTCAAATGCTTGGAAAATGTTACCATTTCAGTATTAACCCAGTATAGAAAAAAACTATTGGTGTGTGTGTGTGTGTGTGTGTGTGTGTGTGTGTGTGTGTGTGTGTGTGTGTATTTCTTCTTTGATGCTGGAGACTGAAATCATCATGTATGCTAGGCAAGCACTCTACCACTGAGCCCACCCACAGCCCTTTCTATTGCTGAAGCTTTCAGAAGCAGTGTTTACTAAAATTGATAATAACTAGTTTTAAAACTTAATCACCAAAATTACACCATTAATCTACTGAAGAGAGCAGGCATGCCCACCCTACACCTACTACACACAGGTAGACAGAGCTGCTGCCACTACCCAGTCTCTTGCTGTGTGGGCAACTGCCTGGGCCAGCCCACTAGAGCTCTACTTTCTTTGTGAGTATAAAATACAGTCTAGGAAGCCAGGTGCTGGTGGCGCACACCTGTAATCCTAGCACTCGAAGGGCAGAGGCTGAAGGTTCTCTGTAAATTCAAGTCCAGTGCGGCCTACAAAACAAGTTCCAGGACAGCCAGGGCTTTTAAACCAAGAAACCCTGTCCAGGGTGGAGGAGGGGGGGTAGAGGGATTATAATCAAGGCATGTTGGGAAAAAGAAGCTAGAGATTCAGAAGTCCAGTGCCGCACTAGGCTGCACAGCAAAGGCCAGGCTGATTAACTGAGACTGTCTCATTGCCTCTTCTCCCAAAACTGAGAGCATAATAAACCAAGAGTCTAAATTCGCAGAGAACAGAATGTTAAGAATGTGATCGTTTACTTCATTTTCTAATACATCCCTTTCCCAGATCAAACTGACTTTTTGCTTTTTGAATTATCTTTGTTATCCAACAAGGCCATAGTTGGACCTTCCCAAAGTTAACGTTTATATTTTATTGTTTTTATTGAGCTATACATTTTTCTCCGCTCCCCTCTTTCCCTCCCCCCTCCCCTTCTGCTCTCTCCCATGACCCCTCATGCTCTCAATTTACTCAGGAGATCTTGTCTTTTTCTCCTTCCTATGTAGATCCATGTGTGTCTCTCTTAGGGTCTCTGTGGTGTCTAGGTTCTCCACAGTTAACTTCTGATGACAGTTTGAATTCACTTTATTCTTGCTACCTCTGGAAATGGCTTTCTAAAGAACCACTCACTATTCCTTCATTAAGATTTTCATTTAACTTAAAGGTTGTCTTATAAGTAACATATATTATTTTGCATCTATATAAAACTATGATTGACAGAATCTTGTAATAGTACAATGAGGTTTCAAACTGTAAACTTGCCATAAGTGCTATAATTTGCACTTCCCTGCTTATTAACGGGCATAAGAATATTACTGTTGGCTGACACTCCTGCTGTTCCATCAGCCTTACAAAGTGCTGCATGTCTTCCTGCTCTCTCGTCTTCCCTGTGCTTCAGTGCCCTCTCTGCACTCTATGGTCCACACTGGGTACTCTGCAGGGTAAGTCCTCAACAGCCAAACACTCTTGATGCTCCAGAGTTCATGTCAGTACATGAGTATTTCAAACAGAAACTCTTACAAAAATAACACAGTTAATGCTGCTTACCTAAGAAGCTGCTGGATTAGTTGAACTAGAGGCAAACACTGCTTGCCAGATGATTCATAGATCCCAGTATTAATTAGGTCTTTATCCAGAGGAGTCCTATTTCTATGGAACGTTGAGGCATTGGCTTCTTGTTCATCAATTTCTTTTTCCTTCTGTGCTTCTTTTTTGGCTTCTATATCCTAAAATTTATAAAGCGCACACTGGTGAGTGGCAACCTGATGAGCAACACAGCCGCCCTAGCTTCAGACGCTGATGAACACAACTGACACCTGCCTGCGTATCCAAAAAACCCATTTCTTACTTGCTATGGTTTTAAATATATTATTCTCCTGAGGAGTCCATTAGACCACCTGTTCATCAGTCTGGCACTTCAGTCACTGTAAAGTGAATGAAATACTTCTTTCTTTCTGTTTGTTTTAATGTGTGTGAGGGTTTTGCCTGAGTGTGTGTCTGGGCAATGTGTGTGCTGAGTGACACCAGTGGCCAGCAGATAGCATCAGATGCGCTAGAACTTGAGTCAAATAACTGAGCCACCATGTAAGTGCTAGGAATCAAACTGAGGTCCCCTGGAGGAGCAGCAGCCAGGACTCTTACTGCCCAGTCATTTCTCCAGCCCCGAGTCACTGAAACCTTTGCTACCAGGTCTAACAGATATTGAGTGTGAGCTGATTCATACAGCACAGTCTATTTTAAGGTCAGGAAAAAAACTGCAACTAGCACACAGCTGGTTCAAATGTGAGGACAATTTCCTCTCTGGGGAAAATGTGAGCGCATATGCAGCCTAGAACTCAACATATGCTACCCTAAAGCACTGACTGGGAAAACACAGTCTCAAAGGATTAGCACTTACTTTCTCACCTGATCCTTACTGAACTTAATGATCCGAATGACCACAGTACACTTAAAACCAGAAACAACCAAACATCCTTCAACAGGAAATTAAATAAACAGGGTTACAACCATTCGACAGAGTCCTTTTCAATAATAAAAACTATGACATAATTCTCAATAATGAAAACAAAGTAGTAGCACAATAATGTGGATGAATACAGAAACCATCAGCTGAGGCGAAAGAAGAGGGAACAGTACCAATATCTAATTCCACTTATGTGGCACTCAAATCTAGAGGCAGAGGAGCAAGAACACAAAGGGACATGCGATTTTCCTGGTTAAAGAGGTGATCTATGTGATAGCAGTATCTATCACATTCTCTGAAGCGCACACTTAGGATGGGATCATTTTATCACAAATACTTCAATCACTTTTACATTAGTAAAACCAAAAAGTTTACATTTTAAAAATTTATATGTAACTAAAATCTTTGAATTTGGGATTCTTCAATGATTATGGTCATGATTTCTACATATGCACAAGTATACAGTTTTCAATCTCACCTCCACACTCAGTAAAATACTCATCAGCGCCTATGCACGCCTAGGGCCATACCTGGATTTCTGCAGTAATGGCTGCATTTAAAGCAGACTCTAACCCTCCGTCGGCCATCAAGCTGCCAACTAAAAGATCGATCATGAATCGACGGCCTGGAATTATGCTCACTTCATTGCCTGAAACTGAACAAAGAAGGTTTTGGTTTTGTTTACTTTGCTGTTTGTTTTTGCCAAATTGAGTAAGTGCCATCTCCTCTCTGTTAAGTCTCCACTCCTAGGAAAAATGCCTGAGGTGCCTATTTAATACATCAGGGTCCTCCTGTCTTACATACCCCACCCCCTACTCTGAAAACTGCAGGCCAGGAGGCTGGGCTGCTCTTTCCTAAATAATCCAACCATTCTGGTTACCTTTGGCTCACTGGCTGCTGAACCTGGTCCCCCCTCCATCCCTGTCCTTCCCCAACCCACCCCTATATCCTCACAGGGCTCAGGGTCCTGTCTGCTCAGGACTCCCTGGTGAGTCTGCCTCTGGCTGTGCTCTCCCACAAGCCTTCTCCTCCAGCTCACCCAGCAGCAGCCGTGTCCTGTCCTCTCCTCTCCATTTCTTTCTGTCACTCACGGCCCAACTCTGCCCCTCGCGAGAGCTCACCTGTGCAGGGTAACAGCGCCGAGAGTGCCCTGGCCCTCTCCTCAGCTGTGGGCAGCAGCACAGACCAGCCACTCTGCAGCACAGCCTGGGCAGCGGACTGCACGGTGCTCAGAACCCCGGCACTGCTGGCCAGGGTCACCACAGTCTGCTTCAGGCTGTTCAGGAGCACACTGCCCAGACCTAAACCAAGGAATTCCGGGTCAACCTGGTGACTAATGGCAGCATGCAACTATAAAAAGGAAAAAAATAGTATTTAGAACACCCAAAAATAAATTTATTTTTCCAAACTCTAATAAAAGGCTGAATAAAACTTAATATGAAATGTTATTTTATAAACAAAATTAACTCTCGGTAAAAGTTAACTATCCCTTATTCAAAATGCTTAGGTGTTTCAGATTTTGAAATATTTTCACATATATAAGGCCCCTTAAGAGAAATTCATTTATGCTTCATATGCACGTTATTCATGTAGCCTGGATGTAACTTTATACATTAATATTTTGCACAGGAAGCAGGTAGCACACGCTGAATTTCCCACTCACAGCACCATGCAGCACTGAAAAAGTTTAAAGCTGCGACTGTTTCAAGTTTTAGATTTGCAGATTAGGAAGGCTGAGTCTTGTCTAACTGGTTTTTAATTACATTTAAAAATCTGAACCACATCACCTGGGAAATCTCATTGTAAGATGGCACAGCTCTTAAAGACAAGGCTCACAACCAAAAACCACTTCTTACCCAGCTTTGCATACATATCTGCAAAGTGGAAGATCAGCACAAAGGACAAAATGATGTAGAAGCAGCAACCACCAAGGCAACCCCAACAATCTGCATCCAACAGAGAAATGCCTGTGGCTAATGGTAGTTTAAAACTAGACAGCCAAACTATAGGACATAGGGAAGTCCTAAGGGTGCCAAAGGTTCTGGTTTCAAAAGACAGGGACCTTCCAATGAACAAAGAGTGCCCCCAAGCTCCTCACAACCACCCGCTAAACCTGAGCTATCCCTAAAAGTCTGCCAAAATGACCACCTGAACCTGCTACGGCCTGTAAAATCCTACAACACAACAGAGGCAAATACAAAACTGTCTTCTAAGGTCAGTTTGCCAGCTTAAACCAAAAAGAGCCATTGTCAAACAAGGCATTTTATCTGCAACAAACAAACATGAGGGAAAATCTTTGTCAAAGAAAGCCATGCCCCAAGACAGGGTAGCAACTGAAACAAGGAAAGGAAAGCAAGAGGCTTATGTAAAGTCTTCTTAAAAATCACAGGTCAGAGGGCCAGTGACTGTGCAGCAAATAAGCGCACTTCCCAGCAACCCTACGGACTGGAATTCAGTCCCTAGAACCTACATGGGAGGAGGAGAACCCACTTCCCCAAGTTACCCTCTGACCTACACATCGATACACAAATAAATAAGTATAAATTAAAATTAAAGTATTTTTATCAAGGTTGGGGCTGGAACCATTGCTCAGCAGTTAAGAGCAGTTAGTTACAAAGGACAGTTTCATTCCCAGCATCCACGTTGCAGGCTCCAACGACCTGTAATTCCAACTCCAAGGAAACTGATGCCCTCTTCTGGACTACATAAGCGCTCTCTCTCTCTCTCTCTCTCTCTCTCTCTCTCTCTCTCTCTCTCTCTCTCTCTCTCTCTCACACACACACACACACACACACACCACACACACAGAGACCACACAAATATACATAACACAAGTAATAAAAATAAACCTTAAAAAATAAGGAACAGAAGCCAGAAGACAAAAATATTGTGACTAAAGCAAAGGCTTCAAACAGAACAAATTCTACAAATGAAAAATGTTACAAGAACTAAACTCTTAAGATGGAGGCGCGTAGAGCCAGGCAAGCACCCTCGTTCCTCTTCTGCCCTAAGTAATACTCACACTTTTTTGTTTGTATACACAGCAGCTCAGCTGCACTGGCACTGGGGAAATGTATTTGAGTCAGCATCTTGTAAATAATGGTTAAATAAATGGGTAATTCAAAAACAGGGTCTATTGAGCTAAGGGAACAATTTCTGAACTGAAGAACTAAGTAAACCACTTAGAACAAAAATATTAAGAGATGAACAGCAAAAGAGACAAAGACATTTAAAACTAGCAAAGAAGTCATGATGATAGGCAGGACAACAGAAGGAAGTCCAACAATCTACTGGGCATTCTCTAGTGGGGAGTAGATTAAAAGCAGAGAGCAATTTCAAATGTAATGAAAGCACAAAATCTCAGGAGAAGTAACATCCATAACCTCCAGCTACATCTAGACAACCTCCACCCAGACAGAACAGCTGGAAAGCTACCAAAGAGAAACACATGTTAGCTACAAAGATCAGGTGCAGCAATGAAAGACTTCTCATCCAAACTGGGACCTATTTTCAGCAGAACGTTCTCTAGGTGCCAATGAAAATGGAGATGACCTGGGGCCAGGGTCCTGCTCAGTAGCAAAGCACTTGCCTAGAATGTGTGATGCCCTAGGTTCTGTCTGAGATGAGGGTGGGGGTGCTTGAGCTTAAAAAGCTGAACCTTAATAAATTACCTTCAAAACTAAAGTGAGCAAACTTTTTTTTCAGACTTTACATCTCTCATGCCCTAAAGAGCAGAGAAAAAAAACAAAGCACCAACAACAAAAACTTTATGAAGAAGGAATCTGAGGAAATGAGCTGAACCTAGAAGACGGCATATAAGCAATGATGAGAGGTACTGGGGGAAACGAAAGAGTACATTTTGAGTATGGCCTCTTTAAAAAAACGCTATTAAAGGAAAGTTGGGCCGGGCGGTGGTGGCACACGCCTTTAATCCCAGCACTCGGGAGGCAGAGGCAGGCGGATCTCTGTGAGTTCGAGACCAGCCTGGTCTACAAGAGCTAGTTCCAGGACAGGCTCCAAAGCCACAGAGAAACCTTGTCTCGAAAAACCAAAAAAAAAAAAAAAAAAGGAAAGTTGGAAAATAATTACATTGTATCACCAACCTAAAGAGTACATTTTGAGTATGGCCTCTTTAAAAACGCTATTAAAGGAAAGTTGGAAAATAATTACATTGTATCACCAACCCTAGCATACTTTTTGTTATTGTTTTACAATGCATAAAATCAGAGCATTTCCAAAAGTTAGCATTCTCATGCACATATATACATACACACACACAAACACATATACACATAATTTAAAAACAAAAAAAATTTCAAAATTAGACTGTATCCTAAAACTGTAATTAAAAATGCCCTCTTTAACCAAGCAGTGGTGGCACACGCCTTTAATCCCAGCACTAGGGAGGCAGAGGCAGGCAGATCTCTGTGAGCCTGCGGCCAGCCTGCTCTACAAGAACTAGTTCCAGGACACGTAGGGCTGTTACACAGAGAAACCTGTCTCAAAACACAAAACACAAAAAAGAAAGAAAATGCCCTCTTTCCAACTGAAACAAAATAAGAGTACTCCTTGGACCTACTATGCCAGAAAGGCCAGTGTAGGATCACGCTACAGGAGGAAGAAGGGAGACAGGGAGAAGTGGGGTGATGTCCACAGCCATTCTTCACGGTCAGGGTACTGACATAGGGAGCCCAGCTCACTGCGCACCATTTTCCCAGTAGCTCTGGTCCCTCAGCTGGGGTTTACCTCTCTCTCTCCACTCTCCCACAGTGGATGCAGTGAATGTAAGACAGTGAGTATAACAGCAGTGCTCTTACCTGACTTCCAGAAGAAACAAAACCAGATCAACTATTTTAAGCCTTACAGACATTTCTCCATCAAAACCGTATTTTAAAATACTTTAAACATTTCATTACCAGTTTGCCTAACGTGCTAAAACCCACACTCTCAATACCCAGGAATGTGCTTAAGAATTAATCCCTGAGGCAGTGATAAAGGGGCAGGAAGGCGCAAAGAGTAACACCTGAAGTCGCAGAAGATTCAGCGCTGCCACGGCCATGCACTCTTTCTCCTGTGGTGGGGGCCAGTCAGCGGTGCCGTCCATTCCCTCGCTTACTTGACGCAGTAGGAGATCCAGCTGCTCAAAAGTCATTGAGCAGATGTCCACTACAAAGGGGACACGAAGGCCAATGGACCACTCAGAACAAGATGACCACGCAAAGCTCTGTGCAAGAAAAGAATGAACCTAACATGAAATCTCTATGTTCGTTGATGGTCTGTTCTACTGGAGAGACTTACCACAAAGCATGATGAAACGCCTGAGTTATAACTTATTTATCCCTCTATGTCCCCAGTTTCATGGCTGTCCAGCTCACATACTATTTCCAAATCCCGCTCCTGTTTCACTGTCCCATCTCATATCCACAATTAAAGTGTGAAAAGCTTTTTACAAACTTTTCTCACCACAAGATTACTCCTCCATACTAACGGATGGGAGCGGGAGCGAGCAGTCAACCCACTTACGCCGGTACCACAGCAGCTCTAAGTAGATGACATAGGTGTGTATACACAACCTGCCTAAGAGCAAACTGACAGAAACCATCAGTATACTGTCCTAACTGGCATTTAGAGAACCGTTCACCCAGAAACAGTAAAATGCATTCAGTCTGGGAGCTAGAGCGAAGACTCAGAGGTTAAGAGTACTGGCTGTTCTTCCAGAGGTTCTGAGTTCAATTCCCAGTGACCACAAGGCAGCTTACAACCAACTGCAATGAAATCTGATGCCCTTTGCTGGCATGCAGGCTGGCATGCACACAGAATACTATATACATACATAAATAAATAAATCTTTTAAAAAATGTATACAGTTTGCAAGCAAACACAAAGCACTACTTAGAGAAAATTTATAGCATCAAATGCTTTGAGACAAAAAAGGGCTAAACCAAATAATCCAGGATTCCACTTTAAATAAAAATAAACAGAGCTTGCCCAAAGCAAGCTGAAGTGAAAGATACTTTAAAAAGATGAAATAGCAACACACTTAAAAAAAAATTAAGAGGTAAAAAATAAACTGAAAAATAATTATTTAAAAAGATCAACAAAATTAAACCTCAAGTGGGAGGTGGGGGCTGACAAAAAAAAAATACGAATTATTAGTAACCAAGTGGCTTGGACTCAAATAGAGAATTAAAAAATACAAACAAGCAAACAAGCAAAAATCTTATAGGACAGCTGTAACAGAGTGGAATGATTCCTGAGTGCCAGCACCAGAAAAACCTACCCATAAAACAGAAGCCATGAATGCTTATCTATTAAAGAAATTGAATGTCTTGTGAAATTGAATTTCTAGTTATATTTCTCAGCTCAGATGAATTCACAGACATTTAAAGGAGAAATAGCACTGTATACCATCTCTTTTAGAAAATATGGGGAACATGCCCCAACCCTTTTCATGATGCCAGCTTTACCCTGACAGAAATCAAGTAAGAAGAAAGTATGCATGTAAATAACCCTGATGACTGTGAACACACACACATAAATAATAAGATATTAGCAAGTAAACCTAGAAACAGGAAAATGATCAAATATGAGCAACAGTTATGCCAGGAATGCAGAATTAGTCAAAATCTGAAAACCACTATTTTCCAAAAGGAAAACCACATCAATTTACATAATCTGAGAAGAAAAACAATTTCAGCAAATTTCAGCACCCATAGAATACTTTTCAAAAAAGGAACAACCCGGGGCTGGAGAGATGGCTCAGTGGTTAAGAGCATTGCCTGCTCTTCCAAAGGTTCTGAGTTCAATTCCCAGCAACCACATGGTGGCTCACAACCATCTGTAATGAGGTCTGGTGCCCTCTTCTGGCCAGCAGGCATATACACAGACAGAATATTGTATACATAATAAAAAAAAAAAAAAAAAAAAAAAGATGCTATCCTTTAAAAAAAAAAAGAAAAAAGAAAAAAAAAGGAACAACCCATATCCAGTAATGAAGAGCCAGAGGTAGAGGGAGGGATAGAGACAGGGGAGGGAGCATACACTGTTTCTACAAACAGTGTTACAGAAGAAACTGTAACTTCATTACCTACAGTAATGAAGTCATATGTGGTTTGAAACAACTGCAGGACAGAGGACGACACCCAAAAGCTGGTATTTCTACAATCTAGCAGTGAACATTTAGAAAACAAAATTGTACAAAACCCCAACCTAACTATGCAGTGAGTACCTGGGCTGGTCCACAGGCAATTCCAACTATGTGTTTGGTGTCCAGTCCTGGTAGTGCAGTAGGCTCTGGCTTGGTCACACGCAAAGTGTCAAAGTGCTGGCACTGATCATTGCTCCCCCAGCTGTGTACCTCACTGTCTTCTGTCAAAGCAAGGCAATGGGTAGAGCCTGCAGCCACATCAATCACCTTCTTCCCTAGGGAAAAGATGGGCACAGTGACAGTGTCAAGCCTGACTTTAGTTCTAAGGACATCTGGTCACAGCTGCAGGGCAGAAAGCATTCAGTATTGACTTCTTACAGGTAACATATTCATTTAATATGAGAATCAATTGACTTGACTTGACTGAACTACTAAGTACATGCCGTGTTTCAGCAACTACAATTTGTTAAGAACACAGCACACAAATAAGCTTATGCTATAGTATGAAGTCTTTTTTCTGTTCCTTATTCAGAATTTTATTCAAAATGAGTATAATTTTTTAAGTTCATATCCCTATTCTTACTCATATAGAATAAGACACACACACACACACACACACACACACACACACACACCATCAAAAGACATGCCTCTGAAATTTACTAGGAAGATCACAAGATTAAGCCCAATCCCTTATTCATTTGGACTGTTCAAGAATTTCAGGTAGGATGAGAGACAATACTTAAAGTAGAGTTCCTTTGGCTCCTTTAAGAGATAGGTTTCCTGAGGAAATGTTTCTAAACACACTTGGCCACCAAAACATTCTCATAATTAATGAATTTGTTGACTGACTAACTGAGTGCTGGGCAGGAGAGGGAATGCCACAGCACACAAGTGGAGGTCAGAAGGTAAGTTTGTGAAGGTTTGTTCTCTTCCTCTGCCTTTGTGTGGGTTCCAGGGATCACTAGACTTACACAGCAAGTGCCTTTACTGGCTGCGCCAACTCACGAGTCCCACAAACTTAGACATGTAACTATGTTGGTGGGACAATAATGTTTTTAGTTATTAGATTGTTTGTCTCCAATCCCCCTAAATGTGGCAATGCAAAACATACTCTTTACTAAGAAACTTTTCTTAAAAGGAAGACTGTTCTTTTCTCAAAGTCACATGATTTAAATATTTTTCTATTTAATTACTATTATAAAAGCATTATGCCTTTACTTGTAAGTAACATAATCAACACAAAGTGTGTTTCAACATAATGTCAATAAAATCAGCTAAAAAATATTGTTATCTGGGCTGGAGAGATGGCTCAACAGTTAACAACACTGGCTGCTCTTCCAAAAGACCTAGTTTCAGTTTCCAGCATCCACAGGATGGCTCACAACCACCTGAAATTCCACTTCTAGAAATTTCAAAGCCCTCTTCTGCCCTCGGAGGGCACTGCATACACATAATACACATATACACATTCAGAGCAAAATGCCTACACACATAAAAATTTTAAACTTTCCAAAAAGAAAACCCTGTTGCCTAATAAGTTCTGAACTACTGTAAGTTAACAGCAACAGTAATTTAAATATTACTATAGTAAAGTATTAAATTACTTCTAGCGAATAACTGGCAAAGGATATTTTCTGTTTTAACGGAGGAAAAGGAAAATAAGAGGCAAACTAAATTCCAGTAGAGCTGCATATCAGGGTTAATCTGCTATTCTACAACTTATCTTAGAAGCGCACAGAGACTCCTAGAGACAAGGTCTTAAAGGTCTGTAAAACAAAACTGATGAGAAAAACGCTGACAAGTCTCACATAAAAATCCTATTTCCAAACCCTCTCAAAAGAGAAACAGAAACAAGCAAAAGGAAAATAAATTAGTGTAGAAATCACTAAACTAGACTCTGAAACAAAATGCAAGCCAAATCCTGCATTTCTGAAAAATGCTTATGGGGGACACGGCAGGCCGCTCCCTTAGCAAATTTATAAACTGGCCCTTTAAGAAAGGCTGCCCCCCTCTGAACAGGGCCCACCAGACATACATGTACTGACCTTGCCTGACTCACTGACCTCACCGTTCTCAACTCATCTGTATTTCACCAGCTCCCACTTAGGATAGGAAGGCGAGCACCTAAATTATACAGGTCAAATATTATAGAAAAGAGAGGTTCTCCTTTTATAAAAAGTCCCTCCTATTTTCCTATCATGAACATAATTTTGGCTACCAAAATTCATAAAGCAGTCCCTCATATGATCTAAATGCCATGGTTTTAAAGGCACCATCTCCAAACATGCCATTCCTAGCAAGAGTGCCTGAGACCATGTAGGGCTCTCTCAAGATGGTCCACTTCTATGCTACAGTGAGCACACACTGCAGAAGGCCCTGAACTCACAACACACGGTTTTGTAGCCACGCATGTACAGCTCACTCACCAAGGACAAGTTCAAATCAGATCAACCAAGGAGGAACCAAGCCTACTTGTGACCCCGCAGCACAATGAGTCTCAAACTAAATGAATTAAAAATTAATTTGATGAGAATAATTTTAGGCCATTATTAGAACAGATAAGCCATTTGACATTATTTATCTCTCTCAAGATGTCAGTGAGTGTTTCCGATGACAGCCCATTGGCTAGATATCTCTAAGGGCTTTAGCGTTATACGTGCAATCACCTTGCAAGCCTTCCAGGAGTTTGGGATAACGGACATGTTCTTCTGTTCCATGCCCAAGCCTCTGATTGTCACCTTTTCCCCACGAATAAACTTGGCCATCTTTTGTCAAAGCAATAGAAAACTGACTTCCACAGCGAACTTTGATGACATCTAAGTCTTGAAGTTTTTCAATCAACTTTGGGGTTTTACAGCCATCACTTCCTCCTCTCCCCAATTTCCCATAGTCGCCATCTCCCCAAGACCACACTTGGCCTAGAAAATACAAATACATTTTAAGTAAAGACCACAGCACATCACAATGGAAGTTTCAAATGACTGAAAATGATATAAAGCATGAACACATAATTCAGTCAATCCTACACAGGTTACTGACCAAATGTAATCTCACTTATATTTCAGGTTGATGTATTAGCAACTGAAAACTGCAACGAGGGCTAGAGAGCTGGCACAGTGGTGCACAACACTTGATGCTCCTGCAGAGCATACACGGTCATCCTCAACTCCAGTTCCAAGGGATCAGCCTGGTCTATGGAGCTAGCTCTGGGCCAGTCAGGGCTACACAGAGAAAACCCGTCTCAAGAAACTAATAATAATAATAATAATAATAATAATTTCACAGAATGCAAATTGTACAATGCCTATGAAAGATTGGCTATAATGAAGCAAAGGTAGCTAAATATTGGGGATATATTAATAATGAGACAATACAGAATGTCGAGTATTCTATTTAGCTGTAATTTTTAGTCAAAAAAAATAAGATAAAATACCCACTAGGAAAAGTGGGAGCTCCTAGTCAGCCATCTGCTTTCAAGATCCCAAATCCAGGGAAATTCCAGGGCCTCTGCACTGAAGCCGCGGACACCCTCACTGTGGTACTTTAAATGAGAAATGTCTCCCATGATCTTGGACTCAACCCCTGCTTTCCAAGGCTGCCATTGCTGTCTTGAGGAGGCTTAGGTGGCACAGCCTTGCTGGAGGAAGGGCGTGCGCCACGGCGGGTAGATTTCAGTACAGAAAACTTCACCTCCTTCCAGTTTGTTCTCTCTGCTTTGTGCTAATATCCAAGATATGATCTTTGAAGTTCCTGCTCCAGATTCCTTGCCTGCCTGCTGCTATGCTTCCCAGTCACATTGTGATGTGGGATTTCCCTCTGTATGCTGTGATTACCATTGGTTAAAAAAGGATCTACTTTGGACCTATAGCAGAGCTATAGGGAAATAGAACTGGGTGGGGAAAACTAAACTGAATGCTGGGGAAAAAAGGACCGAGTCAGAAAGAAACCAGGGAGCCTCTGCAGGAGAAAGACATGCTAAAATTTGGTGGTAAGTCACAACCTTGTGGTGATGTACAGATTAATAGAGATGGGTTAAATTAAGATGTAAGAGTTAGGGGCTGGAGAGATGGCTCAGTGGTTAAGAGCATTGCCTGCTCTTCCAAAGGTCCTGAGTTCAATTCCCGGCAACCACATGGTGGCTCACAACCATCTGTAATGAGGTCTGGTGCCCTCTTCTGGCCTGCAGACATACACACAGACAGAATATTGTATGCATAATAAATAAATAAATATTTTTTAAAAATGTAAGAGTTAGCCAATAAGAAGCAAGAGCTAATGGGCCAAGCAGTGATTTAAATAATTATAGTTTCTGTGTGATTATTTCGGTTCTGAGCAGCCAGGACGAACAAGCTGCCTTTCTCCAACAATAATGACTTTCATCCTCTGGAACTGTAAGTCAAAATAAACTCTTCCATGCTGGGTGTTGGTGGTGCATGCCTTAAATCACAGCACTCGGGAGGCCGCGGCAAAGGGATCTCTGTGAGTTCAAAGCCAGCCTGGTCTACAGAGCAAGTTCTAGGACAATCAGTACTTCACAAAGAAACCCTGTCTCTAAGAACCAAAAAATGTAATAAAATAAAATAAACTTTTCCTCCTACAAGTTGCCTTGGTTATGGGGGTTTTAAGACAGCATCAAAAAGTAACCAATACACTCACCAACCTAAAAGATGGTAACAAGGAGGGCAGTCTCAGGAGGGCCATACAACTCCCAAACTCCCTCACCCAGGTAACAGCCACCAACATCCCTAAGAAACTGCCCAGAGCAGTATAAGTTCTACATACCATTCTCGGTCACGGCCAGGGTTTGAGCATCCCCACTCCCACACGCAACATCAATGACCTTTAGTCCTTTAAGTCCAGCCACCAGCATTGGAATGGCCTCATCTTCACTGGAGCCTTGAGAGAGATACAACTGTCATTCTCCATCCCTCTCAGCAGAAGCAACCTCCCCCTACCCCATGGCTGTGTTCATGTACAGTAGACATACCATGACCCAAGCGGCCATAGTTCCCACGGCCCCAGGTGTACAGCTCCCCCTCAGCAGTGATGGCTGCGCTGTAAGTACTCCCACACGCTATGTGCACCACATGCTTCCCGGCCTGCTTTCCTGAGAAAGCCGATATCACCTTGGGCTCCTCCAGAGGCCTGTGGGAAGGTAAGAAATGACATTGTAGGCATTTCTTAAGGGTTGAAAAAAGCAAATGGGTGATCAGAGCACGAGGCTCTTTTGCCTTTCTATCTCAAACACAGAACATCACCACCTCCTAAGCTGGATCCAGCAAGAGTATCTGTTGACGACTCACACAATGAACTATACAGCAGCTCTACTCCTAATGTCCCCAACCACAGCCCATCATCAGCAAAGCAATAAACTGCTGACACACGCAACAACATGGCTATACTGTAAATATGACTGAATGTGAAAGTGAGACAAACTCCTCTTGTGATGGTCCAGACTCAGTTATAGAAAAGACAAAACAATCTGAACAGAGAGCAAAGAAAATGTTGGCAGGGGCTAGAGTAGGAAATCAGGGAGTAACTGCAAAGGGTACAAAGACAAGCCTGGGACCAACAGTAACACCTTTTCTCTTGACTGTGGTGGTGGATACACTGCATGCATTTGTCAAAACTTACCCAGAAGTCAATCTGTGCATGTGTGTGCATGTGTGCATATATGCATGTGTATTCGTGTGTGTGTGTGTGTGTGTGTGTGTGTGTGTGAGTGAGTGAGGGGGGGGAATGTAGATAGAAGGAAGTGAGCAAATCTTACTAATAAAGTAGAATTTTCAATTTTACAGATTAAAGTTTGAGAAAATAAGGATAGCAAAATTTTCAGAATTAAAAATAAAAATATAATTAGCAAAACTCATGTTTATAACCTACATTATGCATCCTATGATAAACAACACTTTTAAAGACATGCTTTGCTCACTTTGTGACTACATACAAGAATGGGCACGGCTGGGGAAAACCAATCACTACTGAGTACAACCCTTCCTTTCTTCAGCTCAAGCTGAAGAAGCTTCACACAGTTTTCTGATTCCTGCCTTTTGCACTGATCTTTTTTTCCTTCCCTGAACTCCTAGACCAAGGGAAGTTATATGGTCTAATAATCTCAGGTAATTCTAATTTCCTTAGAAAATACATTAATGGTAATATATTATAAATACCTCCAAGGAAATAGCTATCCTTGGTACCTCTGATGTCCCAGGCCAATCCTGCCATATAGTCTGTGAACAATAGCCCTTCCAAACTCCTTTCTTTTTCCCTAGTTTTACCTCATTTTTCTCAATATCTTACACTGTAGCTCTGGGATCATTTCTGAACTCTAAAATAATGTGCCATACATATCCCTACTTTTCTTGCACACTGAGATTCTTCCCAGAGAATATTCTAGGTAGTGATGTCTCCCTCTCTGCCCCCACAGTGTAAATAAGTCAGAGAGCTTCCAGTCTCTCCTCCTCCGACTCATAGACAGTCAGGGTTGAGATGTTTCTAACTTGACCTGCCTGCTCCCTCTCATGGTCTGACCTCATGAAGCAAGCTACTGAGTGTCAAGATCTCCCCAACAGGCTCCACCTGTAACAGCACCATACAAGATCTGCGGGAACTGCCAGATCTCTCAATTTTTGCCCCTAAGCATTTACAATATCTATTTTTTGTTCTACTTCTATTCTTCCACGGTAATTGAAAGCTTCCACCCAGTAAGGGGAAATTGATCTCTAAGAACACGTCATGGTTCTGCAGGTCCTACCAGTGGGAGACATGGCCCAGTGTGAATAACATAGCAATATGTGGGGTTTAATTTAGAAAACAGGATGGAGGGTACAGTTGCTAGTCACTATTAATGCTGGCAAAGAGAGCACCCTCCATTTGTGGCAATTCCCAAGGAGTCAGTCATCAAGAATGGACACATGTCAGGAAGTGGCCCATGCCTTTGATTTCAGCATTCGGGAGACAGAGGCAGAGGCAGGCAGATGTCTGTGAGTTCAAAGCCAGCCTGGTCTACAAAGTGAGTTCCAGGACAGCCAGAGCTAAATAACGAGACCCGTTTTGAGGTAAAAGAAAAAGAAAAGAAAGAAAATGGTTACAGCATGGTATGTCTCCCCCCTTATCCTAGTAGGCAGCGGGAAATCACTCCTGACATTTTCCATTCCATTGTGAATATGGATCCCCAGTGACCATAGCAGTTTCTGAAACGGCTATACGTACACAGTGTCTCCATGGCCCAGCCTTCCGCCATCCCCACAGCCCCAGGAGTACACCTCTCCTGTGGCAGCCAAAGCCAGATAGTGGTGACCATCAGAATGGGCAGCAATTTTCACAATGTTTCTGGAGGCAAGCCCCTGGACCAGTTGTGGAGCCTAGAAAGGTAAAATCAGGAAGAACAGGAGTCAGTCTTGGTCATGGGTAATGCAAACCTAACGACTCTCCCCATTCACACTCAACCTGACAGACTGGGAACCTCCAGGGCGCCGAGTGGGAAGAATTCTCCACGTGGTCCATGGATGGCAAGTGCTGCTGTGAGAATGGACACACAGCTCAAGGACTTCCCTTAATGAGAGCACCACCACCCTCATCAGAACCCGTTCTTATTCTGTCAGCTGCCTTACACATGAACACTGGTTTACAAAGCAATTGCAATTAACAATGGGAATTACTTGGTGGCATTCTTGATCCCTGTGAACGCCCACCACAACTGGGACCATCTAACATGACTATGACTATAATGTACAATGCACAGACACCCGCAACCAGGACGACAACACCATGTGGCATCTACAGCAAGCCCACCACTGAAGGAGGCATGCATCACACCACACTCAGCACCTACCAGCATGTCACTGTTGTAAGCCTGTGTGTACACACGGCCATTTCGGGACAGGATCAAGAAACGCTTTTCCGCACAGGCCACCTGCATTACCCCCAGACTGGCAAGGCCTTCACACTGGATTGGACCAATCACATTGGCATAGTATTTCCATCCTATTAACCCCCAACCTATGACCTCCTGCAATGATCCCTGAAAAAAAAAAAAAAAACACATATAAATGTTTCTTAGAGTAAGAGAATATGCAGGACTAATACTGAGATACTACGGAAGTGAAAAACAAAAAAGTAAATAGACCAATTGAAAACATCGAAATAACTCAGAATATCTCATATTAGCACAGCTAAATGGTAAGCTCCCAGTTTTGTTTATATTTCATTTCAAAAGTACCATTCAAAAGCTGGACTTTCAACGTATTTTTCAATGATCAAACTATATCAGGTTATTTTTGTGTCAAAACAAAAACCCCAGGCATAAAGCTGGGAGCAAATGCCTTTACTGGTAGGGGTGAGAGAATGAAGCTACCTAGGAACAGCCTGAAGAGAACAAGCCCACGCTGAGTCACCTCACGCGTGTATTGCAAAGACACATATGCATGCATACTCAGGGATAAACAGGAACATGCAACAGAATCAGCTGCCACAGTAGCATTTGGGTAGCAAAATTCTGTCACTAACTCAGGAGTCCATTATAAGGGGACTTATTAAGAAAAAGCTCCACTGCCAGGCATGGGAGCACATGCATCCCTCACAGCACTCAAGAGATATGGATAAACATGCTCTGAGTTCAAGGCCAGCCTGGTAAACATGTCAACTTCTGGGTCAGCCAGGGCTACAGAGTGAGATGCTGTCTCAAAATAACAGTAATAATAACAATAGGAGGAACTGGAGGAAGAGAAAAGAAAGAGAATGAAAATGGATAGAGCTCAACATACAACATATTTATAAAAACAGTCTTTAAAAATTAAGAAACTATTTCTATTTACTAATACAGAAAGAATCCAGTATATCTACTTGGTGAGAAGAAAAGCCAAAGAAAAAAATGATTAGGAAGCTAAAGAATCACGTAACATGCAACCACTAATGCATTCATTCCAGAGAAAGTGAAAAGTTGCAGACCCGGATAGCAAAGTGAGATCAAGCAGTGGGATGCCAGGCATATGGAAGTCAGTGGAAGAAACAAAATGCACTGCCACACATCATCCGAATTCAACCATGTGGCTGTGCTTCATAGTATGTTCTGTTGTCTTGGTTTTTGGTTGGTTTGATTTGGGTTTTTTGTTTTGTCTTGTTTTTTCAAGACAGAATATCTCTGTATTGCCCTGGCTGTCTTGGAATTTGCTATGTAGACCAGGTATGTCTCAAACTCAAGAGATCCACCTGCCTCTGCCTCCTGAGTGCTGGGATTAAAGGTGTGTGCCGCCACCACCACCCAGCTTATCCAACTTTTTGTTATTTTGGGTTATTTTTTGTTTGTTTGTTTTTTTCCTTTTAATGAGCTCTTGTTTGTATTTCAAATAAAAAGCTAAAGAAACTTGGATTGAAAGCCAGGATTACTCTGTATAATCTTGACAGAACAATGTCATCCCAAATATTTGTTTTCTCCAGGATACAAAAAGTAGAACATTGTGATGGGCAGACACACGCCAAATTCTTGTCATACAGGCCGATCACTACCACCATTACCATTATTTACATTTTACATAAAATATTACTACAAAGTTATTACATTATAGCCAGCACTATACATTAAGCACTTCAGTGATAGCATATGTGGTCAGAGTGAGCAGGGCCATGGGTTTGATTCCCAGCACTGAAATAAAAGATCTCTGGCACTTCCCTCTCGATGGCAGGAAGCTTGTTGTCATCTCTAGGGCCCCTAATTCAGCCACTAGGCCCTGTGTACTTGTAGGGAATGGATAAAATACTGAATGAGTATGCTATTAGCATGAGCACAGTCATGTCAAGGACCCAAATGCCTCAGATTTATGAGAATAAAAATGCCTTCTGAGGTCGGACTAGGAAAATGGAAAAGCCTTCCCCAACCACAGAATCACCGTTGACAATAATACTGGTTGGTTTTGTGTGTCAACTTGACACAAGCTAGAGTCATCAGAGGAAGGCGCCTGAGTTGAGAAAATGCTTCCTTGATATCCAACTGCAAGGCATTTTTACTTATTTAGAGAGCAATGGGGAGGGCCCAGCCCATAGTGGGTGATGCTATCCCTGGGCTGGTGGTCCTGG
Source organism: Arvicola amphibius (assembly GCF_903992535.2). Classification (NCBI taxonomy): domain Eukaryota; kingdom Metazoa; phylum Chordata; class Mammalia; order Rodentia; family Cricetidae; genus Arvicola; species Arvicola amphibius. The sequence goes on from NC_052058.2 coordinate 135,237,192, forward strand.
GTTCTGTAAGAAGGTAGGCTGAGGAAGCCATGAGAGGCAAGCCAGTAAGCAGCATCCTCCAGGCCTCTACATGAGCTCCTGCCTCAGCGATCCTGGTCTGTTAGAGTTCCTGTCCTGACTTCCTTCAGTGATGAGCAGCACGCCGCCGATGTGTAAATGGAATGAACCCAGTCCTCCCCACCCAATTTGCTTTTTGGCTGCGGTGTTTCACAGCAGCAATGGAAACCCTAACTAAGACAACAACGCAAGCAGAAAGTATTCGTTGTAGCTTCCTCCTCCCTCCCAGATGGTTTCAGCTGGAGATTGCTCCCCTGCAGAGAACTCCCACTAAGAATGCTTAACCTCTCCTCCTTATATTGTAATTATACAAAAACGTGCCCAGTTTCAGGGTTGTAAGTGCCCTCCATCTAAGTAAACACGGCCCACCTGGTCCAAGCATTTCTGAATGTTTTTCTGTCTTCTTCATTTCTGCAAGTCCTAGTACTTCATTGCCCACTCAGAGCACTGACCAACACTTTGAACTATAGACACATTTAAACATTCCAACCACCATTAGCAGAAAAATCAAATTTCAGCTGGGTGCTTGTAGCCATACCCTTAATCCCAGCCTTGGGAGGCAGAGCAGGCAGATCTCTGTGAGGTCAGGGCCAGCCTGGTCTACATACTGAGTTCCAAGACAGCCAAGGCTACACAGAGAAACTCTGTCTTGGAAAAAAAAAGAAAGAGAAAAGGAAAGGAAGGAGGGAGAGAGGGAAAGAAGGAACCAATGAACAAATCTGACACATACACAGAATCAAAATCGACAAGAGCTCCTAACCCTACCACACGCAAAGAACACTAAGCTGGTTATGGCTCAGTGTTTGTGATGGTTAGTGTTTTAATTATTAACCTGGCAGAATCTGGAATGGCCTGGGAGGAGAGCCTTTTGCCACGCCTGGAGGGGATTATCTGGGTAAGCCTCACCGTAGCTGTGGGCAGTGGACTATACATGGAAACAGCAAGCTGAGCACAGGTCAGCATTCAACTGCTCTCGCTCACGGGCTGCGAATGCAATGGGACCAGCTGCTTCGAGCTCCTGCTGCCGTGTACACTCCAATCATGAGCTAGAATAATCCATCCTGTCTCCTTTTTGTTGCTTTTGACAGGTTTTTTTGTTTCTTTAGTCACACAACAAGAAAAGAAAGTAAGACAGTGGTAAAGAGCTTGTCCAGCGCACTTAAGGTCCAGGTCATCTTCATTACACAGGAGGAAGCCCTGCCCTCGCACATACCTTATGAGAGGTGGGAGAGCTGCACAGAGGAGGCATACAGGGCGTAGCCAGCCGGTCTAAATGGGCCATGACAACAACTGCAGTTTGCCGTAAATCAATGGCAAGTTCATTGTCTTGCGGAAGAGTAAGGTACCTCAGGAAGCTCTCATTGGGGCTCAGAGGGCCAGACAAAAGCTAGATTAAGAGAAAAACACACTCAGAAACAGAGGAAGAAAAATACCACCATCAACCTCTAACCACGCTTTTGGTATTTAGTTATGCGTTTCCAATATAGCTTATATTTTAGCCATCAAACTGCAATACTGGTCATACAGCTACACTAAGCATTTACACCCTTCTATACCTGGCATATAGAAACACACAGTACTGACTTTACAATCCATATACTTTTTATACCGCACATGTGTAGACACCATATGGACTGTTCATCAAGCCAAACTATCCTGTGGGAACACTGCCCTCAAACCCCAACAAGAGGACTGGGAAAACAACTCGGTCCTTGGCACTGAAGACCTGAGTTCAATTCCCAAGACCCATGTAAAAATGTCAAACATAGTGTTATGCACTTGTAATCCCTGAGCAAGGAAGGTTAAGATAGGTTCACTGGCCAGTCTGAACTACCTGGGGAATTCTAGGCAAGTGAGAAATCCTGTCTCAAAAAAAAATAAGGTGGGTGACTCCTGAGAAACAAAACCCCAAATTGACCTCTGGTATCCATACAAAGTGAAGATGGAGACAGACACACACAATCACACAGACACATACATGCTTTTTAAAGTATTGGGACACAGAGCAAGCTCACTGAAACATAACACAGTACTTCAACATGCCTTTGGAAACTAAAAACAAAACATAACAAAACCCCTCATTTTGATATGAATATTGCCCACTTTAGAGAAGGATTTTGCTTAACTTTTCTAGAGCTTTGAGCATGTTAGAAGTACTCTAAGAGTCTTCAACAATCCTCACCCCACTCATTTGAAACACAAAGCTGCCTGGGCTAACATTAAATCTTTGATCCTCCTGCCTCAGTCTCCCAAGTAGCTAGGATTACAGGTCTTTACTACCTGGCCTAGCTGTCTAGTCTACTAAAGCCTTGTTTTATTTACAATTAACATCATATTTCTAATTCTTGCAAAAACAGAGTCTTATTATCACCTAAGATTGTTCACATGTAAATTAGGTCAAAGTGATAACAGAACACCTAACTTTACAGAAAAGATAAAGGCGCAACATGTACTTGTAAAGAGCACAGTCCTGGGGTATTTGTTTACGTTAACACAAAACAGCCTAACCCCACATCTAAAATTCACTTCCCAAAACATTCAAGCAGCTGCTGGGAACACAGTCACTAAACCAGACACACAGAGATCACCTCAGCTGACTCAGCAGAGAAGCCTGTAAGTCAGCATGGCAGGCAGTAGGCAGAAACCTGAAAGGCCAATGGATCCATGCCAAACCATATTTCTCTTCACAAGTACAAATCTGAAAGCCTTCTTTATATACTATAAAAGAATTTGTATAGTACCCGTGGCACTCTACCTTGTGAATAGGGTGCATCTGATCTCCCATACCTGCCCCCATCTCACCTACTGCTATGCTGCTATCACCAGTAAGCAAACACACCTGAAAGGCATCTACTCCCATAGATGTACACTCTGGCTTTCGTATAATACAACTAGTTCTTCAATACAGACAGAGTAAGAAGGGGCCACCTAAACACAAACCCCAGGTGACACTCACGTGCATATCCCCTTCTGCATGTGGCATGTCCTTACTGCAGATGATGCTCTGGAACCTCTGCAGCAGCGGCAGAAGAGGGGCACTGGTGCCTTGGGCAGACCGCTCATTGTCAGTTTCCTGTGCCCCGCTGTCCCACAGCTGAAGCAACAACAGGATGGCAGACAACATTTGGCTGAAAAGGAAGGATATTTACTCTCTAAAAAAGTTACTGTTTGTCATACCGCATCAAAACTAAACAGAATTATAGGAGGACAATAATATGAGAAGATGCTAAAATAATATCATGGAAATAAAGTTATCACTGAGTCAATCCAAGAATTTAGCAAAAGACATTTGCCATCTATTGATATGAAGTATGAAAATAGCTAAGACATTTGAGTAGTGCTTTCTACATGAAACTTCGAGGACCTTAAATCAATAAATGAAGAATACCTATTTCAGAAAGATGAAATAAACAGTTGTTTAGGGGAAACATCTTACAAAGGAGTCCTAGATCACTAGATAGATTAGCTTAAAAAGAAATAAAGATAGCAGAGCAGACTAGCAGAAGAATAAACACGGGGCCCTGGCATGAAGGTCTAGCTACAGAACACCACAATTTGCTATAGCCACAAATAAGTGGAATTCACATCACAGCAGGTGTCTAGACACACAACCATCTCCTGAGGTGCCTTGAGCCTTAGACCACTCACCTAAGGGTGCCTCTCTGGACAGCCAACTCCAGCAGGATGGCCAAAGCCAAATGCTGGTCCTGTAAAGGAACTCCTCCTGGACCCTTAGTCCCTGGTGTTCCATGAACATCCCTGGAATGACAGCAACAGGAAGGCTAGGCAACATTAGAAAAAGCACCAAACTTAAAATTACCAGCAGACTAATGACAGTCAATCTTCCATGAAAAAAGACACACACACACACACACACACGCACACACACGCACACACAGACATACATACGGGGAGGAAGGGAGGGAGGGAGGAAAGAAGAGAGGAAGGAAGGGAGGAGGGGGAAACATCTTTATGGGTGGGGTACTTTTTCCAATATGAAGGATCAAATCTTGAGCTTTGGACACACTGAGTATTGGGCTCTATCAATGAGCTCTACTTCCCAGACACTAAAGGTGTTTTTAAAAGCATGATTTTAGATATTATAGTACATTAGAATACAGACCATATGTTTCTGAAGCATAAAGTAAGCTGTACCATTACACAAAAATGAGTAGAAAGGTCTTCAATGGGGATGGGCTATGGCTTTGTTAGTAGAGACCTTTCACTAGCATGCACAGGGCCCTGGATTCCAACCCAGAACTGCATAAACTGGACGGGATTATACATTATAGTCCTAGTACTTGGGGGGTGGGGGGGAACAGAAGTTCAAAGTCATCCCTGACTACAGTAGTTTGAGGACAGCCTGGCCTCCATAAGAGCCTGTCTCAAAGGAGGGAGGGAGGGAGGGAGGGAGGGAGGGAGGGAGGGAGGGAGGGAGGGAGGGAGGGAGGGAAGGAGGGAGGGAACAGAGAGATGTGGGGGTTTGGGTGAGCACTTTTTCAATCTGAATAAAATATATCATCAACTGTCCCATACAAAATTGGAGAATTAATTTTTGAAGCCACCAGAGGATCTAAAGGCACTTGTCTATGCATATTTATATTTCACATCAGAGAAATATTTGAACTTTGTGCTCGATAATAAATAACAAATTCCCTGAAACTAAAATTGGAAAGGGGAGGCTATAACTGAAACTGGATTTTTAAACTTAATTTCAAGGCTATTTTCAGGGCTTTAGCTTTAAAATCCTACAGCAAAGCCTGCACCAGCACACCTTGGAGAGAGACTCATGGCTCATGTGCAAGAGACTAAAGGCATCCCTGTGGATTATAGGAATAAATGGTAATGACTTCTGCTGAAGACACAAGAGCACCCTAATTTTCCTTCTATCTGTCTGTACTTAATTTTGTATTATTTTCTTCACATTAAAAACTGTAACTACAGATTCATATTGAAGCCAGGAGCAGAAACACACACCTATAGTCACAACTACCAAGGAGCTGAGGATCACTTGAATTCAGAGTTCTGGACTATAGTATGTATACCAATTGTGTAACACTAAGTTCAACATAGCAACCACCTCGGAGCAGGGGACCACCAAGTAATCTAGGACTTCCAGTTTGTCTAAGGAGGGGTACAGCTGCCCAAAAACTCCCATTCCGATCAAAAACATATACAAAAAATAAAAGTGTGTAGCTATATGCTAGAATTTGGATCATAAACCTCTGCCCAACACCTATGTACTTGCTGGCTAGTCCCAAATCCATGACATTATGGAAAAGTGACAGACCACTTAGTAGGTAGAGTCTAGTCCAAAAGTTAGCCATTGCTGGTACACTCTTGAAGACAAAACTATAACCTGACATTTCCTCTTTCTCTCCTTATTTAGTGGCTGCCATGAAGGAACAGGCTCCTCCATGATGAACTCTGCTGACACAGGTCCAAAGCTACAGGGCCTGAAACCAGAAGTCTCTGAAACCAGCAGCCAAACCCTTCCTCCTTTTGTTCAGTTGATGGAGGTTCTTGTTACAGCAATAGTAAACTAACAAACAGGTTTATACATTTTCTTTTCTGCAGTGAGAAGAACCAAACCAGGTTGTACATGCTCCGCAACTGCTCTCCTACTGAGCTACAGCCCCTGCACTAGTCAGAACATTTTTGTTTGAGTAGCTATGTACTCATATATTATCTACAAGATTTCCAGGTCTTGAAAACAGTGGCTCTTCGTTAACACTGGGAGGCACACAAGAAGTGCTCAAATTATGATGGACAGATCAACAAATATGTCCAGAAAACAGCGAATAAAAAAAAAGGTCTGGCATTTTCCATCACATTCAATGCAACAGCTTCTTGACTCAACTCACAATCATCATAAATTAAATCATCTAAAAAACTGGGAACGGGCCAGAGAGTTGGTTCAGCAGCTAAAGCACTTACTGCCAAAACTAACACACACACACACACACACACACACACAAAACAAATAAGTAAAATGTGAAAAAACAATTTTGAAGCTGGGTATAGTAGCACATGCCTTTAATTCCAGCAGTCAGGAAGCAGACAGATCTTTGTGAGTTAGAGGCCAACCTGGTATACAAAGCAAGTTCTAGGACAGCTAGGGCTGTTACACTTGTCTCAAAAAAAAAAAGTTAATGTAAATAGCAAGAACTTGAAAGCATGCTAAAATCGCAGTAGCAAAACCTAGTCAGTTAGAAGAGATGAGAACGAGGATCAAGCACACCAGAGCTATTCCAGAGAAAAGCAAGGAAAATGCAAACTCACCCAGTCACAACAGACCTGAGGAACCTCGTGGCTCTCTCTACCACCTCCAACCACACCGATGATACCGTGCTCTCATCAAAGAGAGAGGCCTCGGGAAGAGCTCGAAGGGCATCCAGGGACTCTTGCAAGAGCTCACTGCAGAGATCCGCATCCTCACCTGAGCAACACACAAGCATTGCTGACAAGCAGTGTTCCAGTCACTCCCACTGAGCCTCCAACCCCGCAAATGAAAAGACAGACAGGAGATTCTTTGTGCGATGGGTCAACTATACCGCAGCTGCGGAACTCCCAGTCCACCTTTGATGTCTCTCACATAAGCGGTATGTGTGAGACAGACGAGTATCTCTTACCTGAAATATGGGGTGTCGTTGTGTGTGTGTGTGTGTGTGTGTGTGTGTGTGTGTGTCCACGTCCCCGGGTCCATATACATCTGACACACAGAAACTGGAGGTTTCTCATGCAGCATCTTTGGTATGGCTGCATTCTGGCAGCAACCTATCACATGAGGTTAGTGAATTTCTCTACTTATGAAATCATAAGTCAAAAGACTTGAGATTTTGGAACATCAGATTGCATATTTTCAGATTACGGGTGCTCAACTGATAACTTCTTACTAAGGTATTAAATGGTGAAGGAGGTGAGGTGGGTTTGTAATACATGAACACTTCTTAAAAACACAGACCTGAAGCCAGGCAGTGGTGGCACACACCTTTAATCCCAGCACTCAGGAGGCAGAAGGCAGGCGGATCTCTGTGAGTTCAAGGCTAACCTGGTCTAGAAGAGCTAGTTCCAGGACATGCTTCAAAGCTACAGAGAAACCCTGTCTCGAAAAACCAAAACAAACAAACAAACAAACCATAGCCCTGAAAACTCAAAGACCCTATAGCCTCTGATCTTACAAAGAAGAACTCAAGGTAAAGAGAATGAAGACATCTACAAAGATTAAAGGACTCTGAAAATCCCCCCTGAGAGGGCCTCAGGGACCTGGCAGTCTAGTTGGTAGGTGGCCAACAAGGAACTTGCTGGGGCAGAATTGCTCAGGGAACTCAAAACTCCTATCTATGAAGGAAAGAGAATGGCATGCTACACACATACCTGAACGCCAGGCCCTTCGTAAGAAAGCAAAGGCAAAGGAGAGCGCTGCTCGGGACCCAACTCTGGCGAGTCCTTCTACCCCTCTGCCTGTGGGGCGGGAACTGCAGATAAACACAGTCAGAGAAACATGAAAATAATCAAATAAGAATGTGGGCCAGGGTATGACCTATGGTCTTCTTTAGCTATCAAGATCCATGGTGGGTTTTAGTTTCAATTTTCAAACTTTGTATAAAATATCCTTTGTAAAGGAAAAGTTTCTCTGTGAGGGCCTGAATAGTGCAGGGGAGGCTGTGCACACTCATCTGTGAGGGCCTGAATAGTGCAGGGGAGGCTGTGCACACTCATCTGTGAGGGCCTGAATAGTGCAGAAGAGGCAAAGCACACTCATCTGTGAGGGCCTGAATAGTGCAGGGGAGGCTGTGCACACTCATCTGTGAGGGCCTGAATAGTGCAGGGGAGGCTGTGCACACTCATCTGTGAGGGCCTGAATAGTGCAGGAGAAGCAGAGCACACTCATCTGTGAGTGCCTGAATAGTGCAGGGGAGGCTATGCACACTCATCTGTGAGGGTCTGAATAGTGCAGTGGAGGCTACGAACACTCATCTGTGAGGGTCTGAACAGTGCAGGGGAGGCTATGCACACTCATCTGTGAGGGTCTGAACAGTGCAGGGGAGGCTATGCACACTCATCTGTGAGGGTCTGAACAGTGCAGGGGAGGCTATGCACACTCATCTGTGAGGGTCTGAACAGTGCAGGGGAGGCTATGCACACTCATCTGTGAGGGTCTGAACAGTGCAGGGAAGCTCTGTGCACAACTGTGACTATGAAGGATGAAGTGTTATTGCTGCTTTCAAAGGAGGCACTGGATGACAGGAACATGGAAATAAATTTCTGAATGAGAAATATGTGTATTACATAAGAAACCCTTTAAAGCTGAGTACACCTGTTAAATCTGATCAGGAGAGCTTGGAGAACTATTGCTAACATTTTCCCTTGAAGAAAACTGTCCCTGTATAAACATGAAGCTCAACTCTACTCAGACATTTGGGATCTTGGACCCCAAGAAAGAACCTATAGTTCTAAGCGAGTATAAAAACCACTCTCAAAATCATACCCTCTTTTTTTTTTAAATTATTGTTACATATGTGTGCGTGTGTGCACAAATGTATAAATGCAATCTACTATAAGCTCAAAAAGTTTTTTTTTTAAATTTTAGGAATTCCTTCACTTAATGAAAGATGTTCCAATTAATTCACCAATGCTTAAGTCCATAGATCATGCAAACCACTTTCCATATCTAGGGTGATATGACCAACACTTAAGAGTGCATAAGGGCTCTTAGCATCAACCGCTGACACAGACAGAGCTCTCAGACCAGTGACCATCACTGTGGGCTGCTGTCTGTGTGGTCAGGAAATGAAAAACTACCCCACCTATTCTCAAATGGAAAGAAAACCCAGAGGTCCCTTGGTACAGCTAGGGTGCAAACTTACTCTAAATGTGACAACAATGATTTCAACATGATATAATGGGGAAGGGGAGGAGAAGAGAAGAGAGGTGAGAGGACAGAGAGGGAGAAGAGAGAAGAAAGAAAAGCAGAGATGAGCATACTTCCTGCTGCATGCACAATTACCACGTGCACTCTAGGGAGTGGAAGCTGTAACTACCACAATGAAAGAAAAAGCTCGTAACCATATCAAACATGAATTACCCTGGCACTCTGTTCTCATGGGGACAAGAATTTTCAGTTACACTGGAGAAAAAAATACAGTTTTACATGAGCCTTAAATATTCTAGTAGTTATTAGTTAATACCATTGGGCAAATTTGTTGATGCAGTGATAAATACCCACAAATTAAAAACCATGTGTCTAGAAGCATCTTTAGTAATGAAGAAACGGTCTTAAACAAAAGAGGCAGAACTTACAGGGAGATGCCACCAGGGTTCTTCCATGTTAGCATTACCTTTTCTTCTCTGTGGGAGGCACAGAAATGCTGCTGCTTTTCCACTTAACTTTGACATTCTCCTGGAAAACAGTTCTGTTCAAGGCAATGAAATAGCGCTCTAAGATCACCAGCCTCTGCTTCAACCTCAAGGCTGAGAGTGTGGTGGTAGCCGACTGGACAGCCAGGGCTTGCTGTTCCTTAACCAGCACAGAAAGACACTCCTTCAGTTCATTCACATCTGGAACACAAGATAAGAAAGATAAGTCCAGCTTGTCAAGACTTTGGGCACAGCTGGCAATAACACTGAGAAATTAGACAATGGCAGTAGAAACACTTAAGCATACAATTCTGCCCAAAGCATTAAGCACTGTGCATATAATAGCTGGCAGTACTCTATGTCCACACACGAAACTCAGGCACAGAGGGGTTAAGTAACTTGACTGAAATCACACAAGGGAGTATAGCATAAGACATGGACGGCTTTTGGCTTCCATCATATACTAGCTCTCTGCAATTACCATGTAAAAGTTGCTAATACAAAGCTGAAGGGTTGTAGAGCAACTGCTTAGCATGCAGAAGGCCCTGGACTCAAGGCTTAGCCCCACAGAAATGAACAAATCTACAAAACTATAAAGTCAAACTTCTCAGTAGCCCACTTTCTAGGGAAAACAAAAAAAAAAAAAAAAAAAAAAAAAAAAAAAAAAACCTCTAGCCACATTCCTATTCCATTTTCACATCCAACATACATGGTTTTATAGATCTGGACAAAATCTAGGATCTACACATGAGCGAAAACATGTAACATTTATCTTTTTGAATATCACTTAATCTGATGATCTCCCATTGTCCTGAAAATAACATAATTTTACTTTTTGTTGTTCAACATCACTTAATCATTAATAAATACAAAAACAAACAGTAGCGCACCATTTCCCACTCACCAAGGTGAATATTATCAACAGGAAAATAACAAATGTGAGCAAGGGCTTGGGGGAACTAGAACCTTGTGGACTGCGGAAAGAATAGAAACCCATTGTGGCTCTGGAAAACACTGTACCTGTGTGTGAAAAAGTTAATCACAGTATTCCACACGATCAGTGTACCTGGGAATGCATGCGGAACTAAGCAGTGACCTCCCGCAGAGACTGGACAACCATGTCCGTGGCAGCAGAGTCATCTACTCAGGGCACAAGGACAATGAATCAGATCTCAAGGCTGACAGTGGCACTCACTAGGGGAGACAGCCTTCACACTAGGACAGGCACCTGGCAGTTAATATCTTCACTGTTTTTCACACATACAATTGTTCCTTTTGTACTTTTTCTACAGAGTATTTTTTCTGGTTTCATTTATTTATTGTTTCTGACTCTAGTAGCTAATTGGAAACTCACGTAAAGTGAGTGTCCTAGATTAAACTTATTTTAAATAAAGGTTATTATTACCAAAAAAGGGGAGAAGAAGTACCCCAACGGTCTACCAACTAGTGCAGAACATAATCAAAGTATGCACACAAACACAAATAGTGAAATATTATTTAACATTTTAAAAGGTCACAGCATGCACCTGGGAACTAGAGGCAGGCAGATCTCTGACCTCAAGGCTAACCTACCTGATCTACAGAGTAAGTTCCAGGCCAGCCAGGGCTACACAGAGAAGCCCTGTCTTGAAAAACCAAAAAGGCTACAGCAGGGATAAATTTAAATACATACTAAGCAAAATAAGCTAGATAAGAAGAATAAAGACTAAGTCTATTTATGTGGAGTGCTTCTGAAGAATGAAGGGCAGACATCAAAGGGAACTATAGCTGCCTGGAGGCCTAGAGGACAGTTTAATGGATATAGGTGGTAATGCTTTTGTACCAGAATATGAACTGTGTGCTTAAAAAATGGTTATAATGGTTATATTTTTATCAGATACATTTTATTCTTATACTTTATATCAGACATATTTTACTGTAATATGGGCTTTAATTTTAGAAAATTCCATTAACAAACAAAAACCTGATCCACTGCTGTCAGAAAGTATAATACCTGGCTGCTTGCCCCACACCCAACTCTCCAGGATTGATTTGGCTTTATACACGGGTGCAGGCGTCTCTTCCTCCTCCTTCTTCTCTTTGTCAGTAAGATCTTCTTTCTTGGTTCCACTCTGAGTATCAGCACCATCATCTGGAGAATTAAAAATGCTTACGTCTATAATTGTTTTTCAAAATGCAACAGTCAAACGGCGTGGTGGCTCATGCCTATAATCCCCAGCACATGAGTTCAGGACCATCTTGGGCCACACAGTAAAGTTCCAGGCCAGCCTGGGCTACAGAATAAGGCTCTGACTCAAAACAAGGATAGGAGGAAGGGAGGGAAGGAGAAGGAAAGAGATAGGGGGCTGGGAGAGCATCTCTTGCCAATCTCTACAAATGTTCTACCCAAACATGGGAAGTTACAGCATACATCAGTAACTCAATGTTTTATTTTTAAAAAATCTCATGAATTAAAACTGCAAAAGATTCAGTATTGTTTACTCAATAATGAAAGAATAAATATAAGGGATTTTTCAAATTCTTTAAAGCTTGAAGTTCTTTTTTAACATTCTTCAATGTCTTACTAGATTTCACAATGTCTTCAAGCATTTATCTATTTGGATTTCACACTAATTGCTTTAATCCTGTGGCTCAAAACTGCTGGACGACCACAGGAAGAACTAGGGAGATAACTCTAGAATCATTTTCTAACTGTCCAATGTTCTCCTCTACTGCCAGCTGAGAACCACTGCTATAAAGACCACGACCACTGAGACGACAAGATGGCTCACTGAAAGCCTGACAATGTGAGTTCCATCCCAGAACCCACACAAAAGTGGTAACTGTCCTCTGATGTCCACATACCTGCCATGGCACGTACGCACACACACACATACACACACACAAATAATAAGTACATTCAAATGACCATTATCATTGAAATATAATTCAGGAGCATTGAGGCATAAAAGAAAAACTGAAAACTACCACCTCAAGCCACTGTAAAGCCTCAAACAGTAATACGTGCCTTGAAACCCCACACATGGCTGTAAAGAGAAGATGGAATGAATCTTAGCCCTAAAATGTCAACAAGTCCTGTCATAAAACGCTCTAACTAAAATAATCACATAAATTACATATATATATATACATATATACTATATCTAAGAATATATGTGTGTGTTTCACACCAACCAAATCACTAATTTTCTGTTAACTAAACTTTGTTTTTTAGTGTCTAGAATTCCTTTGCAAGCCCTCTCAAGTTTTAAATGGATTTTAATTGGTCACATGGGAGTCAATTTGTTGAAGGGAGACCTGCTTGTTTGTTCCCAGCTGCTCAGCCCTGAAATAATCACACAAAAACTGTATTATTTAATACACTGCTTGGTCCATTAGCTCTAGTTCCTTATTTGCTAACTCTTACATCTTAATTTAACCCACTTCTTGTAATCTGTGTATCGCCACAAGGCTGTGGCTTACCAGGTAATTTCTGGCATCTGTCTCCAGCGGGGGCTACATGGCTTCTCTCTGACTCTGCCTCCTTTCTCTCAGCATTCAGTATAGTTTTCCCCACCTACCTAAATTCTGCCAAGGCAGTTTCTTTATTCTCCAACAGTATTTACAGCATACAGAGGGGAATCCCATATCAACCAATTTTTTTAAGCATAAAGCCAAACATTTATTAAAGGAGAGAGGGAGAGGGAGAGGGAGAGGGAGGGAGAGAGAGAGAGAGAGAGAGAGAGAGAGAGAGAGAGAGAGAGAGAGAGAGGGGGAGAGGGAGGGATAGACAGAGACGCCTGTACACGAGAGAGGGGACAGTAAGGAATCTCAACCAATTTTTTTTTAAATTGTACAACTTTTTTTTTCCTCATTTTTTTTATTAAAGATTTCCATTTCCTTCCCTCCTCCTCCCCCTTCCCTCCCCTCCCTTCCACCCATACCCCCACTCCACCTAAAGGGGGAGGAGGAAATAGTCCAGCATGTAAAGGCACTTACCACCAAATCAGACGACCTGAATCCAATCCACAAGACTCACACAGCAGAGAGAACCAACTCCCAAGTTGTCCCAACATGCACGCCATGGCACCTGTACACACACACACACACACACACACACGTGCGCACAAACACACACACACACGGATGCATTTTTAAAATTTTACTTTAAAATGCAATTATAATGATATTTACAAAATAAAAAAGTATTCATTAAAAGTTCTTACCTTTCCTAGAAGGGAGCTCTCGATTTTGGGTTAATTCTGTCCCAGTGTACACAATTTCTCCATCTTTAACCATTTCATTCCACAGACCACAGAGTCCATCTCTTGTGAATGCAAGCTGGCAAATACAAAAAAGATCAACTTAAAGAGAGATCCATATAAATCTTTTTTATTCTAATTTTTTATGTGTTTGAAAATGTTATGAGTACTCGATCTACTCCAACCCATGTGCCCCTCTCAATTCATGACCTCCTCTTCTGCAATTATTGTTATATGATATATTGCACTTATCTATACACACATATATAAAATATACACTACTTACTAAGTCAACCTAATGTTGCTCATGTGTTTAGGGCTGACCTTTGGAGTGGATAACCTATCAGGGGGTTCAGCACTGAAGAAAACTGATTCTCTCAGCAGGCATTGATTGCCCATAGCTCTTGATGTGGGGTGGGGCCTTGTGAAATCTCCCCATCCACACTGTCATAACCACTGGTGCTAACACTGTGTAGAGACTTGTTTAGGTAACAGCACTGCTGCATTGCTATGGGTACAGCATCCCTGCTGTACCTAGGAGACACTATCTCATAGGAGGCCCCTGGTCCTCTGGCTCTTACAACCTTTCCACCCCCTCTTCCACGATGTTCCTTTAGCCTTAGGTGAGGGTGTTATGTTGTATCAAACACAGTTATTTCTCTCTGTAGTCTCACCAGATGTGAATTTCTGTAATTGCCTCTGTCTGCTACCAAAGAAACTTCCTTGATAAGGGGTGAGAACTACACTTACCTGTAGATACAAGGATAGTATTTGGAATACAGTTAAAAATTAGATCAGTTTAGGAGTAGATTCACCTCTAGGGTCTATGACTACTCCAGGCACAGGTAGTTGAGCAGGTTTACAGTATTGGGCATGAATGGACTAAGCTGGTTGCAAATACATTTAGACAGCTGGTAGTTACTCCAAAATCAAAGTTCAACTGTTGCACCATGGGGGACATTGTAGTGGGCCTGTGATAGCTGGGTTTTGCAGGCCTCGTGGCTGGGTACGACTAGTGATTCCTTTTGTCCCTTGGAAGCTTACAATACATCTTCAGATACTATGAGAGTCAGTCCTCACAAAGTGGCTTTCAAGTCAGTTCTAGCTCAATTTCTTCAAGTTCTGTGTGCACAATGTATAGTGTCTTCAGCAACAGGATCTTAAAGAATTATATAGAGAGGGAAAAAAAACCCTGGTTCCCCTTATTTTATTCAATTATTCAATAATAAAACAATGAACAATTTACTTTATTTAAAACCAAGTAACATGTCAAAGATCACAGAACAAAAACAGGACGGTGAAAGAGCACACTATATCACTGTACACCATGCTGACTTTCATTAGTGGATCTGGGTTTTTGTTTGGTTTTATTTCTTTTTAAACAGGCTCTTACTAGGCATCCTAGTCCAGCCTCCAACTCTAATCTTCCTTGTGTGATTACAGGAATGTGTCACAATGGCAGGTTTTATACACAGGAATGGGTAACCACTGAGCCATATCTCCAGCTCCCCTGAGGTACTATTTTAAACAATAATCTCTATGTCTGTGTTTTCAAGTATTTCCACACTATTTCCCACTAGCAGTTTCAAAGTTCCTGGTGTTACAGTAAGGCTTTTGGTCCATTTCACTGGTTTGCACACAGGATAAAAGGCAGAGGACAAGTTTCAGCCTTCTCCCCGTAGATTCAGCTTTCAGCATTGCTCTGGAAACCAGATGGCTCTAGCTATGTGTCTACCTGTGTGGCTTCTGGCTGCACTCTAACCGTCAGGCTTTGTGGAATTATCATGGTGTCTTTCTTACTGTCACCATATAGTATAACTTGAACTAAGTATTGAAACTTCCAGAATTGCTCTTTTCCCTCAAGACTGCTTTGGGTATTCACTATACTAAATTTCATGTAACATGCAAAAGGGGAGTAGAGGCATACATGCATACATGCTCTGAAAAGATAAATCAAAAATAAGACATAGTGATTATGTATGAGGAAACACTTGTGGAACATGCAGAAAGCAAAGAATATAAAAAGCAGTATGTGAGTGTTCCTTCTAAGTGTGAAATATAAACTGTTTCATCCTCAAAAATTTGAGCTTTGGGGCTGGAGAATTGGCTCAGCACTTAGGAACACTGGCTGCTCTTCCAGAGGACCTGGGTTGGATTCCCAGCACCCACGTGGTGGTTCAAGGCTTGCTGGTGATGCACAGATATACTTGCAGACAAAACACCCATACAGATAAAATAAACATTTATTTTAATTCAAGTTACAGTATACAAAACAAAACCTATAACTGGAAACAAGCAAAATAACTCAGGCTTATTTTTTAAAAAAGAATACCTTTTGAGCCGAACAAAAACAATAACAAACATGCTAACATGGAAGGAAAAAGCCCATAGGACCTCAAGCCTGTACAAAGAGCTACAGGTAACTAAGGAATGCTGAGGGTGGAACACAGTCTTCCTCAGGCAGAACACACCAATTAGTTATCCAACACCAAGTGGTCAGCCCTGAAAACAACACAGAAGTAACATTATAGAGACTAAGCAGGCTAAACTTAGGAATGTGTGTTAGTGTGCACACATGCGTGCACACACACACACAAACACACATACAATATGCGTACGTAACAAAAACTAATGAAAAAAGGTCAAGATTTTGAAAAACAGCAAAAAGGGGGTCTATGGGAGGGTTTGGAGGGAGGAAAGAGAAGGAGGAGAAGATGCAATTATAATCACAAAAAAATTTAAAATTTTTTACTGAGTTTTTAAGCCTCATATAATTAGAATTAGAATATAGTCAGTTTTTTCAAGACATGGCTTCTCTGTGTAACAGCTTGGTTGTCCTAGAACTCACTTTGTAGACCAGGCTGGCCTCAAACTCACAGAGATTCTCCTGCCTCTGCCTCCTCTGGGATTAAAGGCATGAACCATTTCACCTGGAGAGAAAAAAACTTTTTTTTTTGAGACATGGTTTCTCTGTAGCTTTAGAGCCTGTCTTGGAGCTCACTCCGTAGACCAGGCTGACCCCAAACTCACAGAGATCCACCTGTCTCTGCCTCCGAGTGCTGAAATTAAAAGCGTGCGCCACCACCCGCATCATGAGAAAAAAATTCTTAAACCTTATGTACTCATCATTTTTATAACCTTAATTACCACAGATATTGTCATTTAAAAGTGATTCCATGTGTGTCATTTGATAAAGTAATGTTCATATGATAAAACCCTGTTTACAATATAGTACATTAATGTACCATAAACTATAGTGTTAAATGTAAAAAACCAAAGTCAAAGAACATTTTTTTAAATATTTATTTATTGATTTATTGATTATGTATACAATATTCTGTCTGTGTGTATGCCTGAAGGCCAGAAGAGGGCACCAGACCTCACTACAGATGGTTGTGAGCCACACAATGTGGTTGCTGGGAATTGAACTCAGGACCTTTGGAAGAGCAGGCAGTGCTCTTAACCACTGAGCCATCTCTCCAGCCCCGTCAAAGAACATTTTAAGCAATCTGGATTAAAATCTCACTGGAAATTTATCTTTAAAATACATTTGCTCCCAATTTTTTCAGGAGATCTTGTCTATTTCCCCTTCCCGGGGGGGGCGGGGAATCTATGTATGTTTCTCTTAAGTTTCTCCTTATTACTTCTCAGGAGTCGTGGACTACAGGCTCATTACCCTTTGCTTTACAGCTAGTATCCACTTATGAGTAAGTCCCATGCTCATCTTTCTGGGTCTGGGTTACCTCGCTCAGGATGGTTTTTTCTAGTTCCTTCCATTTGCATGCAAATTTCATGAGTCATTGTTTTTACCTCTGAGACCAGGTTTTATTCCTACTGCTTGTACTGGCTTTTTGGAAGCCAGTCTCTTTGGAGGGATACCTTGGCTCAGCCTAGACATAGTGGGTAGGGCTTGGTCCTTCCTCAAAGCAATGTGCTAGACTTTGTTGAAACCTTACCCTCTCTGAGGAGTGGATATGGGTGGGATGGAGGGGAAGGTGGAAGGAACAAGGAACGGGAGGGGGGAATGGAAACTGGGAGTGGTATGTAAATGAGAAAAGGTAGTGTTTTTAAAAACAATTAATTAATTGAAGAAATACATTTGTTCTGTGTGTGGAATTTAATTTGAATAACAGCACTCTTCCCACACTGAGTACCAAGATATTGGCCTCAGAGGACCATTTCCCACTAAAAGGAACGAGGGCTCTTAGAGAGAGAGGCTAAGTCTGAAATTAATGTAGACAACACGGTATGAGCAGACAATGTTTTACCTTCTCAAAAATAATGAGGTGTTGAGGAACACACCTTTACTCTCAGTACTTGGAAGAAGAGGCAGGCAGATCTCTGAGTTCGAGGTTAGCCTGGTCTACAAAGCGAATTCCAGGACAGTCAGAGCTACAGAAACACTGTCTTCAAAAGAAAAAAAGAAAAGAATGAATAGCTGAAATCGCACAGAAACTAATGAAGACAAGATTCCTGTCAAAGCTAAGAACACTTCTGAGTATCACCAATACATAAGAAATGTAACAGACAACAGTAAATTCAATCGCATGAGTAAATAAAGACACTCAAGGGAAAAAAGGAAAAATACAAACACCCTAGTTAGTCCACATCTGTTTCAGAAAAAGGATTCCATGGGCTGGAGAGATGGCTCAGTGGTTAAGAGTATTGCCTGCTCTTCCAAAGGTCCTGAGTTCAATTCCCAGCAACCACATGGTGGCTCACAACCATCTGAAATGAGATCTGATGCCCTCTTCTGGCCTGCAGACAGACACACAGACAGAATATTGTATACATAATAAATAAATAAATATTTTAAAAAAAAGAAAGAAAAAAAAGAAAAAGGATTCCCAGAGTTAACAGGCAACACGAAGCAGACAAAAAGGCATTGGGAACACCCTGAGAAGGTGTGTACTCAAAAAACTGCAGTTATGAATGAAGCTATCTTCTCTACTATAGATGTACTTAAAAGACAGATTTCAACCCAGCTGTAATCCTGCAGTCCCAGCACCTGGGAGGCAGAGGTATAAGAATCACTGTAAGTTTGAGGCCATCACTACTTAGTGAGTCCCACGCCTGTCATGACTACATAATGAAACAGTGACTCAAATCAAAAAAGAAAGGAGGGAGGAAGGAACAGAGGGAGGGAGGGAGGGAGGGAGAGAGGGAGGGAGGGAAAAGGAAGAAAGAAAAATGAAGTATGAGAGGGATGGAGGAGGGGAGAGGGACAGACTTCTGTTTGTCCATTTTCATTTTTCAAAGATTTATTCATTTTATTTTATATATATGAATGTTTTATCTGCATGTATGCATTGCACCGTGTGCATACAGGACCTCAGAGGGAAGAAGGTATTGAAACCTCTAGAACTGAAGCTGGAAACAGTTGTGAGTGGATGTGCAGGTGCTGGGAACCAAACCCACAGGTCCTCAACAAAAGCAACAAGTGTTCTTAACCACTGAGCCATCTCTCTAGCACATCTGTACACCTTTTAATAGGGCAGGGCCTTTTTTAAAAAAACACAGTTCTACTATCCTGCTCCTTGGCAAGCACCATTTTCATGACGCACCCACTACCTTCAATAGCAGTTTCCTTAAAAGAAATTCAGAACAAAAGGATTTCATACATACCGCTCACTACTAAATTTGTCTATATTTTTTATGTGCAAAAAATATAAAATGATCTGGCATAAGTTTATGGCTACCTCATATACACTGGAGCCCACAGTGGGAGCAGAGGGCATAGGATGCCCTACATCTGGAGTTTCCAACAGTTTTGAGCCACTAGGTGGTGCTGGGACCCAAACCCAGATCTCCTGCGGGAGCAGTGGACTTTAAAATGCTAAGCCATCTCTCCAGCTCTGAATTCTTCCATACTTTTCTCCATTTCTTCACAGTTCTTTTCCACCTAATCTATGCAAGTAAATATTCAGATCTCACTTTTATAAAATTATAAAATTAACGAGAATAATCAAATATCAAAAGGGGATAAAATGGTCCCCAGAATTCTGGTCCTCTGGGGTATACATTCACCTTGTGTTCTTTTCCAACAAACTATACACAACACCCATGGTATGGGGCTGGAGAGATGGCTCAGCAGGTAAGAACACTGACTGCTCTTCTACAGGACCCGGGTTCAATTTCCAATACCAACATGGAAGCTCACACCTGTCTGTAACTCCAGTTCCAAGGCTTCTGACACCCGCACACAGACATACATGCTAGTAAAACACCAATGAACATCAAATAAAAATAAATTTTAAAAAAGATGATACATCATCACACCACTAGGTGCTAGTGTTCTATGACAAATGTGAATTGACACCCAATAGTGAAGGCTCCAAGTCCATTGCTTCCTAGGTAAGCAAAAGAAACATTATCTTTGGAGTCTACTTGGTCAAATGAAAGCACCCTCGAGAATGGCTAAACAACATCAGGAGATGCTCCCACAGGGCCAAGGAGAAACAAGTAGAGGTCTATGGAACGCCAACGGAAGGGCAGCCGCTGAGCCCAGGGCATCGAGTCACAACACAAGGAACTAATCGAAGGGAGGACTCTGAGGGCAGGGACCAGCTGCCAGAAGACTAAGCTACCCAGCAGCCAGATTCCTGATCAATCAAATGTCAGAATATACATAAATTATTTTAAGTTGCTAAATTTGTGTTTAGTGATTTGTTACACAGTAATAGAGAAAACCAACTTGGCATTCTGCTAAGTTCCATATGGAAACTGCTTTGCTCAACACTAAGTCACTATTGTTCACATTGCTAATGAGATGACTGAAGCCTAACACGGGGCTCTTGGTAGAGCAGCAACTGGCAGGAGAGAAGCAGGACCCCTGAAAACACACTCTCACGCTCCCACCTTGAGACTTAGTGAGGGAGTGGGAAGGCATGGCTCCCTAAGTGAGAACACAGTTAAGACTGACCAATGGAGGGCTGGAGAGATAGCTCAGTGGTTAAGTCCCAAGTTCACGTCCCAGCAACCACACGGTGGCTAATATAACCATGCCCTCTTCTGGCAAGCAGGTATACATGCATAGCACTCATACATTAAATAAAAATGAATTTTTAAAAAAAAACCCTACCAACTGAATCCAGTTTTCACCACACTGCAAAGAGGCCAGGTACTGAGGCTCGGGTGTGCTATGTTACAGGAGTTACATCCAACCTTCATGCTCGGATCTCAAGGGAACCCAGGAGCCTTTCAAGCCTCCATGTATAAAGGGGGAGAAAGAGGAAGAAACTATGAAAACAAAGTAAAAGAGTCAGAGCCAAGAGCCAATCAATCACAAAAAAAGTTCAGATCAGTGTTCAGATCGGGTGTGAGAAGTAAAGAAAGACAGACAATAAAAACAGGAATAAGAATTGGTTCACTTTTAACTGTAGAGATTTACACAAATGCTACGGTTTAGGTAAGTGTCCCGCAAGGTTCAGTTGCAGCTTGGTCCTCAGAGGGCTACTATTACAGAAAGGGACTACAGTGATTGTTCTCACTCAACTGACCTAGGCTAAAGTCATCTGAGAGGAAGGAACCCCAATTGAGAAAATGCCTCCATAAGATCAGGACACAGACAGGCAAGCCTGTAGAACATTTCTTTTATTAATGATTGATGGGGAAGGCCCAGCTCATTGAAGGTGATGACATCCCTTGGCTGGTGGTCCTGGGTTCTCTGAGAAAGCAGCTGAGCAAGCCATGGGAAGCAAACCAGTAAGCAGCTCCCCTCCTTGGCCTCTGCATCAGCTCCTGCCTCCAGGTTCCTGCCCTGTTTGAATTCCTGTCCTGACTTCCTTCACTGATGAATGGCAACATGGAAGTGTAAGCCAAATAAACCCTTCCCTCCCCAACTTGCTTTTTCAGGGTGTTTCATCACAGCAAAAGAAACCCTAACTAGGGCCGGGCGGTGGTGGCGCACGCCTTTAATCCCAGCACTCGGGAGGCAGAGGCAGGCGGATCTCTGTGAGTTCGAGACCAGCCTGGTCTACAAGAGCTAGTTCCAGGACAGGCTCCAAAGCTACAGAGAAACCCTGTCTTGAAAAACAAAAAAAAAAAAAAAAGAAAGAAAAGAAAGAAAAGAAAGAAAAGAAACCCTAACTAGGACAGTGATCCTACTTGGGTCATCTAGTCTAGTTACTTAGGAAACTGTGGAACCCCAAGCTATGTGTCTTCCTTCTGCTTTTTGACTGATACAATGATCAAATTTGCTATACATGCTACCATAGATGTGCAGAAAAAAGGATCAAGTCAATCAGCCATGAAGTGGAATCTTCAAAGCTCCTAGTCAAAATGAACCTTTTCTCAATGAATAAATTACTCACCATCAACGGCTCTCCCTACTAATATGCCATGAATATAAACCTAGATCTTAGCAGAGTGTTCCAGGAGAGAAGGCTAAATCTGGAAATCTCAGATGAATACAGGAAATGCCAACATCCCAATAGAGACAGTGAGCACTATGCTCAGCCCCAACTGCACTTTAGGACGGCCACAGACTGGCTGGTAACCACCTATCAGTGCTCTGGAATACAGCCTAGATTGAGACACTGGCATTCAAAAGTGAATTTGTAAAAATGTGGGCTAGGAGAACACTTGATTAGTATTTAAGAAGCCCTAGGTTCAATCCCCAATACTGCATAAATCAGGTATGGTGATGCATGCCTGCAGTTCCAGCACTCAGAAGGTATGACCAGGACATCAGAAGTTCAAGATCAACCTCAGCTACACAGAAAGCTGGAGGCTAGCTTCAAAAACAGAAAACAGCAAAAAAAAGATGAAACATTTCAATAGTTAAAGACTAAGCCAGGGGAGATGCTACACTCACAAGGAAGAAAGGAAGGAAAGAAAAGAGGGAGAAAGGAAGGAAGGAAAAGACGGAGAGAGGAAGGGAAGGAGAGAAGAAAGGGAGGAAGGGAATAAATCCATTCTTTAATCACCAGGATGGTGTCGCACCGTTATGTTACTTTTCAGTTGCTGTGACCCAAACGTGACTTACAGAAGAGCTTATTTTGCCTTGGGAAAGAAGGTCTATAATGGGGCTGGAGAGATGGCTCAGCAGTTAAGAGCGCTGGCTGCTCTTCCAGAGGACCTGAGTTCAATTCCCAGCACCCACATGGTGACACACTACTCCAGTTCCAGGGGACTTACAGCCTCAAATAGACACACATTCAGGCAAACCACCAATGCACATAGAATAAAAATAAATAATCTTTTTTTAAAAAAAGAGGACATCTATAATGGCAGGAGCGGAACGAGAGCAGGCCATGGGAGCAGGAAGCTGAGCAGGAAGACAGAGCTGAAGTAGGATGAAGCTGTACATCACAAAGCCCACCCACAGCGCAGCGCTTCTCCAGCAAAGCTTCACCTCACACAGTCCAACCAGCTGCGGACCAAATAAGTGCTCAAATTCATATGCCTATGAAGGGCATCGCTCATTCAGAACACCACTACAATTATGCAGCAGTTTTTCAGAACTGAAATCTTCTACCCAGAAAGGAAGAGGGGCAGCTCAGAAGACTGAGAAGTAATTAACTTACAAGTCTCAGAAGGTCCTTGAAACTACTGAGATTTACAAGGACCCTCCTCGAGACTACAGACATAGTGAACAGACACCTAGAGAGGAGATGGGCACATCTATCAGGCACCAGGGTGAGTGTCCACGAGTCCCCACTGGGGAGATAGGCCTACAGCGATGCAGCAGCCTTTGAGTCAGCCCCAGTCTATAAACCCAGACTCCCATGTTGGACTTTGGTAGGAAGTTACTTTGTTCTGTCATCAGTTCCCTGTGTGTGATGCAGATGTGTTGGCATCGCTCAGGAGAGCAAGGGACAGAAGCTACGTACATGGCAAGTAATCTTTTCTTGGAAGGCACGGGCTGGACGCCTTGAGGAACACAATGTGAAGGACTACAGGAACCGATAACCAACAGACAGACATGAAGCATGGCCTCAAGCAACACAACCCAAGTGCAACAGTGAGAGCATCCCCCAGCCAAGCATCAGGTAGTCTCAGGAAGGGCCCAGCCTCAGTGGATCAGACAAATTATCTAAGAGTAAAGGCTATATGGCAAAGACAGAGCTTGGAAAGAAAACTGATCTCAGGCAAATGACATGTATGCCAAAGCAAAACTCATTCAGATTTTTTTATTTTCATACACATACATACTATATATTAACCATACCCCATTCTCCCCAACCTTTGTTTATCCCTTTAAAAATATCTAAGCTAAAACTAAATCCACAGCCAGGTACTATAATGCATGTCTGTTCTCCCAGACATTCAGACGGCTGAAGCAATTGGATCAAAAATGTATAAAGTCAATTTAGGAAACATAAAATTAATCTCAAAAATAAAGATGTAAAACAAAATCTAGCATAACATAGTATATTTATAATGCTCAACATTTAATCACATTTTAGCAAAAATACACCAACCTATAGCTAGAGTAACTGATCAATGCAAATGACAGAATCATTCAAGAGATTGGTATCGGTGATTGATTCCGCAGAAAAAAGCATTAAAGGTTCTATAGAAAGAACCTAAGTAGGCTAGATGATGATGCCACACGCCTTTAATCCCAGCACTTGAGAGGCAGAAACAGGCAGATCTCTGTGAGTTCAAGGCCAGCCTGGCCGACAGAATGCATTCCAGGACAGGTTCCAAAGTCACAAAGAAACCCTTGTCTCAGAAGAAAGACCCGATGGAGTGATGTAAAATACTGCAGTGTGAACTTTATCTGTATGATGCTCTCCCAGTCTTTGCTCCTATCCCCTAAACACACAGGAGTCCAGGCAGAGCCTCCCATGACCACACCAGGCCACTATTTCTATGTGGATCTATAGGCATGTGATATCAAAGAACTTCCTTTCTCTACTCATTCCTCAGAAGCCAGGAGAAACCTTCCTGAGATACTCACTAAAGTCCAGGCCAACCTCACGTGAGGCAAGCACTCCACCCTACCACTGAGATCTCCACCTCCAGTCTTCCCAGTCTTTCCTTTTCTCTCCACCACGCTTGGAAATTTCTGAGGTAGTGCCTTACTGAGGTGCCCAGAGAAAGGACTTGAACTTACAACCCTGCTGCCTCAGCTTCCCAAGAAGCCGGGGTTATAAGCCTGTCCCACCAGTTTGTGCCCTTTTTCCCTGAGTTTGGTTCCCTAGACCTACGTCAGATAGTGCACAACTGCCTGTAACTCCAGCCTGGGGATCACACGCACTCTGAGAACCCATACACTCCTGGCATAAGCTCACTAGGACACATACATAAAAATAAAAATAAACATTTTTTAATTTAAAAATGACTAACAAGATTTACAAAATGCATATAATCAAAAGCATCGATAAAAAGCCACACTATCTATAAAAGTTATATAGCAAATCACTATCAACTACTTTACACTGCATAAAACTGAAGAATTTGGAGGTATTTAATAGGAACTCACTGCAGGAGAGAGGAGCACAAGTTTGCATCTAGGTCCTGAAGAGAGAGAGGATGCACTCCCCTGCGGATGTGTGCAGTGTGAAGTCTGCAGTGAGGGAGGATGCACTCCCCTGCGGATGTGTGCAGTGTGAAGTCTGCAGTGAGGGAGGATGCACTCCCCTGCGGACATGTGCAGTGTGAAGTCTGCAGTGAGGGAGGATGCACTCCCCTGCAGATGTGTGCAGTGTGAAGTCTGCAGTGAGGGAGGATGCACTCCCCTGCGGATGTGTGCAGTGTGAAGTCTGCAGTGAGGGAGGATGCACTCCCCTGCGGATGTATGCTGTGTGAAGTCTGCAGTGAGGGAGGATGCACTCCTCTGTGGATGTGTGCAGTGTGAAGTCTGCAGTGAGGGAGGATGCACTCCCCTGCGGATGTGTGCAGTGTGAAGTCTGCAGTGAGGGAGGATGCACTCCTGTGTGGATGTGTGCAGTGTGAAGTCTGCAGTGAGAGAGGATGCACTCCTCTGCGGATGTGTGCTGTGTGAAGTATGCAGAGAGAGAGGATGCACCCCTATCTGTGGAGGTTGTGAGTGTGAAGTCTGCAGAGAGAGAGGATGCACTCCTGTGTGGATGTGTGCAGTGTGAAGTCTGCAGTGAGAAAGGATGCACTCCTGTGTGGATGTGTGCAGTTTGAAGTCTTGGTCCTGCAGAGAGAGGGGATGCACTCCTCTGTGGATGTGTGCAGTGTGAAGTCTAAGAGCCAAATAGTGAAGCCCTGTTTTTTGGGTATGTTCCTTAAACTGGAACAAGAGACAAGTTTGTATTTGAAGATTCTTTTTAATAACAGCATAGGAACACCCAAGTCAATAACTCTGCACAATGCTTCAATCAACCCAACAAAATGTCATACACAAAAACAGCAAACCCTAACTTTCATTATGGAAGTCTATTAACAATATTATTCTACTGAGGCGATTATACTTAGATACAGGGAAAGAGAATCCCAAAGACATCAGATTCCCTACATTCACCACACTCTTTTATGTCAGCATATCAGCAACCAGGCAGTCAGTCACAACCTAGGAGCACACTCATCAGATGTCCATGGGCATACACCTTTGGATCTACTGACACGTCTAAGGATAAGATGACAGTGTTCATAGTCAACGTTCAATTCTTACATGCACTTTTGAACTTAATCACTTTGAATTGATGACTATGTGCCAAATACAGATAAATAAGTGATCCAGAATTTAACTACTGGTTAACACAAAAACTCTAAAGGCATTATGCTAAGTTAACAAAGCTGACCTCAGAAAAACCACACACCATATGATAATCTAAAGATAACTTGATAGACCAGATTGATTCTCAGTGCTGGAGCTCAGATTGTGAGGGAAGTGACACAGGGGTGGCACCAAGAACATCACTGGGTGATGACAGCTGCATGAACTGACACTAAGGCGAAGGGCACAGGAGTGTGCATATGAACAGTAAGGACGCACACTACTGTTTGATAGTATACCACAGTGAAACAAAATGTAACCTTGGGAGCATCTGGTTAAAGGGAACACACTGATCTTACTATGTTGTTGGCAACTTTCTGAGTCTATCACTATTTTCAAAATGAAAAGGTTAAAAAAAGTGCTTCAGGCATATCCAATTTCATGTGCCATTTCAAAGAATCCTTAAATAGAAAATTCCTGAGTGCAGCTTATGTAAGAAAGAGCAACAAATTTCTATCTGGTCTCATGCTCAAAGACATACCCTTAGTCCTTCATCAAGAGTGACAAAAGAAAAAAGTTTTAAGAAACAAAAGTCTGAAAGTATAATGTACTACTATGTCCTGTAAGTGATTTTCTTTTTGGCTCACTGAAAAACTAGAACCAGCTCAGATAAGCAGTAATAAGGTCACACATTTTACCCCTTTATTATATTGCCTTTTCGAGAGTAATGAACACTAAATGACCCAGTAAATCTACATAAAAATTAGTGCTAAACATTCAAGTGTGGAGAGTTTCTTGGCATTATATGCATGCATGAATGTGTATGGGTGGACTGATGTGTGCAAATGCACATACAAATGTGTCTGAGGCCAGAAGCTGAGATCAGCGATCCCTGTTTCCTGACACTGAAAGCCTCCCTTGAACCCAGCGCCTGTCATTCAGCTAGTCCAGTTACTGAGCGTGTCATGGGAACTCCGGCCTTGGCCTTTCAGCAGAGATGACAAGAGGGTCAACACAGCCACCGTGTGTGGTGGAAATCAGAGCTGGGTCCTCACGATTACCCAGCAAGCTCTTCTCTGATT
This sequence comes from Arvicola amphibius, assembly GCF_903992535.2. Taxonomy (NCBI): domain Eukaryota; kingdom Metazoa; phylum Chordata; class Mammalia; order Rodentia; family Cricetidae; genus Arvicola; species Arvicola amphibius. The sequence continues at coordinate 135,264,566 of NC_052058.2, forward strand.
TTTCTGAGCCACTTCCCCAGCCCACAATGCTTTAAGTGTGTGTGTGTGTGTGTGTGTGTGTCTGTGTGTGTGTCTGTGTGTGTGTGTGTGTGTGTGTGTGTGTGTGTGTAGGTTTGTGTATGTGAAAGCCAGGTGGGTATTTGGCCTACAATGAACACTATATTAAAAACTGCTGGTTGTAATATCTAAAATAAAGTATCTATGCCAAGGTTCTATTTTTATTATACACATATTAAAATTTTTCATACTTCAAAAACATTTCCTTTCTAAAGTTATTAACATTTCTTGGGTATTTCAAACAAAATAAGCTTATAAAAAATAAACTGGCGCCGGGCGGTGGTGGCACACGCCTTTAATCCCAGCACTCGGGAGGCAGAGGCAGGCGGATCTCTGTGAGTTCGAGACCAGCCTGGTCTACAAGAGCTAGCTCCAGGACAGGCTCTAAAAAAAGCTGCAGAGAAACCCTGTCTCAAAAAACCAAAAAAATAAATAAATAAATAAACTGGCTAAAATTTACACGTACATACATATGTGTATCTTTCCCACATACTATTTATTAACTGTATGTCAATGCAAAAGCCTAAGAGGAAATAAGGAAATTCCCAGTCCGGGAAGACAACACATACTCCACCTCCCACACAAAAGGCAAAGTCGGCCAGCGTAAGGTGAGTATGTGCAATGTGGGTTTGCCAGGATACCAAAAAGGGACACTGGGTCTAAGCCTTAGAGAAGAACAACATGCATTCCTTATATTTCTTTTCTTCAAAACAGGGTTTCTTTGTATAGCTCTGGCTGTCCTGGAGCTCTGTAGACCAGGCTAACCTCGAACGCAAAGATCCACCTGTCTCTGCCCCCACCCCGTACTAGGATTAAAGGCGTGTGCCACCACTGCCCAGTCTGCATCCCTCATATTTAGTAAGCAATGATAGAGAAAGTGCACAAGCCATTTACATATCTATATCACCAAACACATTTTCCTCTGACATGTAACCAAAACCTAGTCACTTGTTCTTGGGAGATAGTGGGAAGACTTTAAAAAAAATTTTTTTAATGTCTAAGAAGGGTTAAATACTAGTATGCCACTGAATAAATAAAGTGATATGTACTCTAAGACATGAATAGTGCTTCATTTTATATATATCTGACTCTTCAGAGACAATCAGTGCATTATTAAGTTTTGAATCAAAATATTAAACTCACATTTGGCACTTATTCAGTTTGATTACTAAGGCGGGAAAAACAACCCCATTAGGTAAAGGGAATAGATTCTCTGTTTTTGTCTGATGTGAGTTTTGGGGGTATGGTTTCAGGTTTTGGTTTTTCTGCATTGATAACAATCTAAACCAAGGCTTTGAACACACTAGGAATCCACTCTACCATGGAGCTATAAACCTCCAGCCCTTAAAACATTTTCTTGACCTCAACAAGTGTCTCAAAGTATACCAATCACAAAAAGCAAATTTGTCTTGGGGTGGGGAGTTGATTGAGCAAGAAAAAGCAATTGTTAAGAAGCCTGACAACCTGAGTTTAGGTCTATGGAACTCATATAAAAAGCCAAGCTCGGCAGAGCATGTGTGTAATCTCGGTATTCAGTACTACAGGGACAGGAGGCAGAGAGAATTTCTGTAGAAGCACATGGGCCATCTGGCCTGGACCACACAGAGCAGCAAACGAGAGCGACCCTGCCTCAAACAACATGGAAGTTCAGGGCCGACAGAGGCTGTCCTCTAACCTCTACACATGTGGGTGGCACATGTGTACCCTTACACATGAGCACAATGACACCTGTCATATACACACAGGAGTAAATAAAACTTAAGTGGTTTTTTAAAGTTTGTCTGACTCTCAGTATTTCATAGTAAGAAATCACTTATTTCTCACCTATCTAACCTGCTTATAAAAGACAAAAGAAAGCAGACACAAATAGTTAAACAAAAAAGAGGTATTTAAACAACAAACAAAGGGTAAGTAACAAACCACTTAAGTCTCCTTAGCTCAGTCCTATCTATCTTCACACCATGAATAACACACCTGTCATCTGCAACAGTCCTCCACACACCTGTCATCTGCAACAGTCCTCCACACACCTGTCATCTGCAACAGTCCTTCACACACCTGTCATCTGCAACAGTCCTCCACACACCTGTCATCTGCAACAGTCTCAACATACCTGTCACCTCCAACAGCCCTCAACACACCTGTCACCTCCAACAGTCCTCAACACACCTGTCACCTCCAACAGCCCTCAACACACCTGTCACCTCCAACAGTCATGTGCAATAGTCCTCAACACACCTGTCATCTACAACAGCCCTCAACACACCTGTCACCTCCAACAGCCCTCAACACACCTGTCACCTCCAACAGTCCTCAACACACCTGTCACCTCCAACAGCCCTCAACACACCTGTCACCTCCAACAGCCCTCAACACACCTGTCACCTCTAACAGTCCTCAACACACCTGTCTCCTCCAACAGTCCTCAACACACCTGTCACCTCCAACAGTCATGTGCAATAGTCCTCAACACACCTGTCATCTACAACAATCCTCAACACACCTGTCATCTACAACAGTCCTCAACACACCTGTCACCTCCAACAGTCCTCCACACACCTGTCACCTCCAACAGTCCTCAACACACCTGTCATCTACAACAGCCCTCAACACACCTGTCATCTACAACAGCCCTCAACACACCTGTCACCTGCAACAGTCCTCAACATACCTGTCACCTCCAACAGTCCTCAACACACCTGTCACCTCCAACAGTCCTCAACACACCTGTCACCTCCAACAGTCATGTGCAATAGTCCTCAACACACCTGTCATCTACAACAGCCCTCAACACACCTGTCACCTCCAACAGCCCTCAACACACCTGTCACCTCCAACAGTCCTCAACACACCTGTCACCTCCAACAGTCCTCAACACACCTGCCACCTCCAACAGTCCTCAACACACCTGCCACCTCCAACAGCCCTCAACACACCTGTCACCTCCAACAGCCCTCAACACACCTGTCACCTCTAACAGTCCTCAACACACCTGTCTCCTCCAACAGTCCTCAACACACCTGTCACCTCCAACAGTCCTCAACAAACCTGTCATCTGCAAAGGTCCTCAACATACCTGTCATTTACAACAGTACTCAACACACCTGTCATCTACAACAGTCCTCAACACACCTGTCATCTGTCACCTACTATAGTCCTCAAAACCTCTTATCTACTCAGTGTTTGAAGGGACTAGGAAATCAGAAAGCGGCAATAATACTTAATTACAAAACTCCATGATCAAAGGCTGCTTACATTACCTTACAGTCATGAATGCTACATAATGAACTCTAAGAAAGACTGTTATAAAAATGAGTTATCTGAGGGAAACCCTGTCTCAAAAAACCAAAAAAAAAGAGTTATCTGACAAATATTTAATATGGTTAGCCCCCGAAGAGGAAAGGACACAGACAACAGACACAACTCAGACACCTTCTCAAGTCTGTGGTAACGGAGGTCCAAAAGTACCCTCTACACTATGTACAAACAGCAAGCAGCTTATAAAGAATCAGCCTCAAAAATCTTATTGTGATCACTTATCTCAATCTCCTGACATTTTTAATTCCTTTACTAAACATTACAGACACAGGCCAGCATTCTGTTTCTCATATTCCTGATGCAAAAATCTGAACATTCCTCTTACTTACAGCTGTAATCTATATAAAACCAATAGCTCAACCAAACTTTCATCTCTCCAGAAGCAGAAACACAAAATCGCAGAAAATGATAACTTACTACACATCACATCACTGCTTCCCTGCACAGCTAACAATCTTCTAAAGTATTAGGGGGAAAAAAAACACCGGTGGGCAAGGTGGCACATGCCTTTAATCCCAGCACTCAGGAGGCAGGGGCCAGCCAGCCACCGTGAGGTGCATAGAAAGACCCTGTCTAAAAATAAGAGAGGAAAAAACAAACTGACAACAGCCACGTCTTGACTAAGAGTGTTGGCAAGAGCTGGGATGGCATTCAGCTGGTCAAGCGCTTGCCTAACTGCACCACAGAAACCCAGCAAGGTGGCACATGCCTGAAACGCTACCAGTCCAGAGGTGGAGGCAAAAGGATCGGATTTCAGGTCATCCTCACCTACATGGAGAGTTCAAGGCCAGCCTGGGAATATGAAACCCTGTCTTAAAAAAGAAAAAAAAAGACTCCCAAATAAAAATTGAGAAATTGCATAACTAACTCTCAAGTTTCTTACAAATGACTTTAATTAAAACACAACCACATAGCATCTACCTCAACAGTCATAATAAACGTTACATTGCAAGTTATAAGAAATAACTCTCCTAAGACCAGATCCATCTACCTCAACAGTCATAATAAACGCTACACTGTAAGTTATGAGCAATAACCCTCCTCAGAAAACATCTAGTTGCTAGCCACTCACATGTTCTACTTAACCAAAAACTTTATAGAGACGGGGACACACAAAGAACAGCACAACACACCAACCCCACCTGGATATCTGTCTTCAACCATTTGGAATCAAGTCGAGACTGGGCAGCCAAACAGAAGGACTCAGAAGGCATGTTTCCTCCCGGTGGTCGGGCCTGTAAGTCAAACAGAAATGTTGGATACCCATAGCTTATGAAACTGTTACACCGTTCTGCAGTTTAACGCGGCAGAGACAGAGAAGGTAAAAGAGGGGAGAAGGAGAGCTGGGGAGCAGGGGGACGAGAGCTCGAGAGGGAAAGCTGGACCAAGAACGGGAGGTGGAAGGGAAATACCCTTTCCATTAGAGGTGGAGTCGCCAGCCCTGGAGTGGTCACAGGCGACCACCGCACAATGTCACCCCACTCCTTAAATCCCGAAGGGGCGCGCACACACTCCAGGAAAACTCACTATGGCCACGACCGATGACACCAGGGTGCATCAGCCACTTTACCTACAACAGTCCGGGGAGTGGGGAATAAACAAAAGTCCCGTCTGCCGAGAGATCTACAACCATCGCCTGACCACTCAAGGCAGATCCGGGCCGGCCGCGGCCCCCCAAAGTGCACAGGCCCTATCGTCCGCGCCAACGCCCGCCTTCCGCCCGCCGCACTCCCGGGCCCCGCTCGCCCGGATCTCCCAGACCTGGCGCCGCCCGTCGTCGGCCCTTCCGCCCCGCTCCCGCCCGCGCTCGGCCAGACGCGGCGCCGCCCGCTCCGCCAGCCGGCTGCGGGAACCCTCCCTGCGGGAGCCGGCCGGCGCTAGCGAGCCAGCGATCGGGTCTGCGGCCCGAAGCGCAGGCTGACGCACGACGGCGCCCGCCCAATAGCGCGAGGCAACGGGACGGCCGCGGCCAATGGGTTCGCGGCGGATCCCGGACCGCCCCTCCCTCCCCTCCACTTCCGCTTCCCTTCGCTGGGAGATAGCCAACCGCAGACGCCGGGAGGCGGGACTTCTGCGCGCGCACGCTGGCTCGCGCCCTCCCCTTTCTCCTAAGGGCCCGAAAAAGGTAGACCGTTTCCACCGCGACGACACCCCAGAGTCTCTGTGGGCTGCACTACGGCGTCCGCCTGGAATTCGAGCCTCTGGGCATGAGACAAAATTTAAGAAAAAGTCATTAGTCAGGGCCTGGTGGTGCACGCCCTTCGTACCTGCGCTCGCGAGGCTGGGGCAGGTGGATCTCGGCGTTCGGAGACCCTAAGGGGAAAAATAGAAAAGGAAGACAGAGCAATTGAAATCACACAAAGTATGCTCTCTGATCATTTTGGAATGAAACTATAAATAAATAAGACATAAAACAATTTCCAGACACTTAGAAATTAAACTTTTTCAAGAGAAGAGAAGCCGAAGGACGTAGAACATTTTTAATAAGAGCTGGAAGAGCACAAATATTACCAAGAGAGACAGAGTGATCCGTTAAAGAAGGGATCTGTCAGAGGCAAATTTTTTTTTTAGATGTTTGGCCATAGGTAGTTTTTCTGTCCCTCAAAGCTAGCTGGTTTGTGCTATTGTGGGGGATTGGATAATCCAGACAAAGAAAGGGAAGATGACTGGTTCTCCATATAAAATAGCCTCCTAGGTGAGGGATTTGAAAATCTCACTAAACTGTTCCCTCTGGTAAGAAAAGGACCACTCAGTCTTTGTCTTGGAGACGGAAAAGGATCAGGAAGTCAGCTATCTTAAATGCTTAAATGAAAAGGACATTAATATTCCCAGAACCCCTTCTCCCTGTGTCTGCCTGCCAGACAGCTGTCTATGTTCCAGTCCCTCAATAGGCCTGGCCTGGCCAAACTCTTGGGAAGTCGGTGTCTATCATCCTTAGGATTTTGTCTTTAAGAATATCGTGAGATAACTGTTCATTAGTAATTCAGCATACAGGGCTGAAAAGATGGCTTGGACATTAAGAACACTTGCTACTCTTACAGAGGACCTGGTTTTGGTTTGTGGGAAAAGAACAATCTTTGTGTCAAACAAAAGTGGCTCAGCGAGGTGATTTTCTTTTTTTTTTCCAAAAAGGGTTCTTGAAAATCCAAACCAGGCTAGTGAGCATGTGTGTCCAAGATGTTCTCTCTTGTTTATCCCTAAATGCAGGTGAAAACTGTAGCTCATCCCATTGGTGGGAGCTTGACTTCACAATCTGAGATGCTTGGCTAGTCAGTACAAAGGGGGAGATTCGGAGAATATGGGCCCTCCTCAGGCTAACTATCTTTGATTTTAAAATCTCTATACATTTCTCACAATCCTCCCTTTTTTATAGTTTTTCCCCAGCATATATGAGATGCCTTTACTAACAGTGAATTGTTGTGATGGTAAGTGTTGCTCAAGCATGACTTAAGGTGAGCCCACCTGTTATGGAATACCCCTTTACCCTGTGTGATATGTCACTGTGACTGGTTTCATAAAAAGCTAAATGGCCAATAACTAGGTAGGATTTGGGAGGCAGAGAGAAGAAGGGCAGAGATTCCAGGAGTCCCCAGCAGATGCTAGGGGAAGCAGGACATACAGGAGAGGTAAGAAGCCATGAGCCACATGACAGCACATAAATTAATAGGAATGGGTTCATTTAAGTTATAGGAGCAAGTTAGAAACAAGCCTAAGCTATATGCCAAGCTTCCATAATTAATAAGCCTCTATGCTGTTTTGGTGAACTGACGGCCCAAAAAAAAAAAGTCTACATCCACCTTCGTGAGGGGTCCCCAAGACTCAGTGATTGACCTGTTCCATCTGGAACATAACATTTTTTACCCTAGCCAGAGTCTATTCCCTTGAGCAGGAGGTTTCTTTTGCTAGGACTTGACTGTTATTTCACTGTTCTCCCCATACAGAGGTGGACTTATGAGTCAGATCAGAGATCAGGTCCCCCAAACCCTTTTGAAATCGCTGGCTTCTGGTCAGGATTAAGCTGCCAACACACTCACGGACAATTTGTGCTTTCTGCCAAGAGAGAAACCCCTTTTTGTTGTTTGTGGTGGTAGTTTTGTTTGTTTGTTTTTTTTGGGGGGGGACAGAGTTTCTTTGGTAGCCCTGGCTATCCTGGAACTAGCTCCATAGGCTGGCCTCAAACTCCGAAAGATCTGCCTGCTTCTGCCTCCAGAGTGTTGGGATTAAAGATGTGTACCAACACTGCCTGGCTTTCGTTTTGGTTTTGCTTTGGGATTTTTGTGGGGTTCTTTTTCGTGTTAGTATTGTTAGTATTTGTTTTCTAGTGGGTCTGGGTTTTCTGTTTGTTTGTTTGATTTGTTTTCTGTGTTCCTTTTACCCTGGACTTCCCAGCCATTTGTTTTAGCCCTCTGTTTTAATCATCTTCTCTCTCTCTGAAAGAAGCAACCCTGCCAAGATGATGGGTCCTCAGGCATGAATGGCAGGCAGGGTCCACCTTCCTGGGCCTATCTAAACAACCCAAAAGTGTGTTGGCAATTCCATTTGTGTAACAGCAAGGCATATGAAGGAAAGGAAGTGTAGCAGTACTTTTCTTTGGGCCACCAGCTCACAAATGATGACATGGAGACTTATTAATTATGAGAGCTCAACCTTAGGGTAGGCTTGTTCTCAACTAGCTCTTACAACTTAAATTAACAGAGTCATATTAATCTACGTTCTGCCACACGGCATTACCTCTTTTCCATTTTATACCGCCTGTTTCCTCTCTGTGGCTGGCTGGAGACCAGACAACTTTCTTCCTCCCAGCTTTCTCTCTCTGCCCGGAAGTCCCACCTACTTCCCCTGTCCAGCTCTTAGCCATTTGGCTTCTTGTTACACCAAGCCCAGTAATACATCTTCACAGCATACAAATATCCACAACAAGGAAGTTCTTCCCTGATGCCTAGAAATTGATGTTGAAAGACCTGGATAAAACCAGCTCTCCCCAAAGAAAGCCCTGGATAAATCCAGGTTCCCCCCCCCCCACCCCCAGCAGGAAGAAAATAGCCAAAAATCTAAGCAGGGAGAGAAAAATCAGGAATCTAGGATTAGCTGATTTAGTGACTGTGTTTCAGGAACTAGCTGAAGATAAAGTTAGATTGTAATCTTGAGAATAATCTTGAGAAAGGAACTAGGTGATTATGACTTTGGGAGTGGTCTTGAGAGGCAGGGAGTTGCCCCCTTGTGATCATCACTGGTATTCTCGGAATTTTCTACACCCCCCCCCCCTGCCCCTTTTGGATCACTGGGCAATGGTTTCTTCCCTTAAAAGCCCCTTCTCCCGGTCACTTGGGGTCAAACTCTTCCCCTGCGTGGGTTATGAGTCTCGGCCCCAGTGCACTGGTTCCCGTCTCATCTCATCATTAAACCTTGTGTGATTGCATCAAGGACGGTCTCTCGTGAGTTACTGGGGGGGGAGGGGAGCTGGGTCGTGAGACTTGAGTGGGAGTCTCCCCACACTGGGGGTCTTTCAATGTGAGGGCGAATAAAGGCAGGAGTGGTTAGCATTAGTCCCTACGCGGGGAACCAGAAGTAAGAAGAGAGGATATCTTTTAATGTCCAAGTCAAAATCCACTAGTCTCTTGATGAGATCACAAGAACATCCATGGATTGGGTCCTCCTCTTGGTTTTTGACTTTGCTCCTTAAGGCTGGTCTCCAGAGTGGTGACTTCAAGGACCTGCTTTCAGGCCTTTGATGGCTATTGGGAGGAGCTAAAATCGGCATGGGATCCCCACCCCCAATGGCTTCTAAATAGGGAGAGGAAAGAAACTTAGCCTTTGTTTTTTAGGCTAAAGCAATGGTGGCTATAGATAAGCAGTGAGCTACGGTCTTAAATATTATATCTGGGCAGCATTTTCCTTATCGAGAAGAAAAGCGTTACTGAGAAACAGCTATACAAACAACACTGCATGTATACTGAAGATGGTCTGTGGAGTGTAATCCTGTGCAAACCAATTTATTTGTCCACGGAACACAAGCTAGGGTCGCCCAGGAAAAGGACCCCTCAATTAAGAAAATGCTCCTGTAACATTGTCAATGGGGCATTGATGGGGAAGGGCTCAGCCCACTGGGGCTGGTCCTGTCCTTGGGGGTCGCATAAAAAATCAGTTGGAGCAAGCCCATAATCAGCATTTCTCTGTTAGCTCTGCTTCAGTTCCTGCCTCCAGGTCCCAGCCTTGAGCTCCTGCCATGACCTCTCTCCCTGACATAAGCTGGAAGCTTCCTCTCTGCCTTGCTTTCGGTCATGGTAGTTATCACCATGGAAAACAAACAAAGCGAGACCCCTTGGACTGTTGAAACATTATCAATCATTTTAGTCTTTGATTGCGTTTTCCTCTTTAAAATCATTCAAGTTGCCCAAATCATTTTTTAACTGTTAAGCCCAGTTGAGGACCCTGTCCTCGGGAATCACGTGGGCTTGCAATGAATCTCTGCCTCCTCTAGCCTTTCTTTAACTAGCTGGTTCACCTAGGTGAGGGCAGTCAAAGACCTTGCTTCGCCTGACTGTAGCTGCACTTGGAAACATCCAGGAATTTCCCCTCTGGGTTGTCCCTCTTTGGTATAGACTGGACACTAGTTAGAATTCGCTGGTGGGGTCTCATGGCCTCCCTGTGTAAGAGAACGGGTGAGTCCCCCGCAGTTACAGGACGTTTCGAGAGATGCTCCAGAGTTCCCTGGGACAGAGTAGACTTGGGAGAGCAAGGAGGAAACATTTTCCCTTTTTACTTCCTCTGATGACTTCAGTGTAGGACTCCAAGGATGTGTATTCAATACACAGAAGAGCATTTCTAAAGGTCTGGAACATTTCTAAGATTTATTTTCATTTTAATTCTTTCTCTCTTTTCCTCCCCCCCCCCTCTCGTGTGTGTGTGTGTCTGTGTGTGTTTGTGTGTGCACGTATGTCAGTGCAGATGTCTGAAGCAGCCAGAGGCATTAGATCTCTCCAGAGGAGCCACTGGCAGTTGTGAGTTGCCTGATGCGGGTGCTGGGAATTGAACCTGGGACCTCTGGAAGAGTAGTGTATGCTCATAACTGCTGAGCCATCTCTCCAGTCCCCCACATATGCATTTTTAACTACTTTGAAATATTAGATAAAGTTAGGGCAAAGACCAAAATTTTAAACTAACTTTAAATTTTAATTACTATTTCTTGGTTTTTTTAAAGGGATATGTTTATTTCTTCCAGCTTTTTCTTTGTCTTCTCCCCTACTTCTTTAACAGAATTTTTCAATTCCTCTTTAAGGGTCTCTATCATCTTTATAAGTTATTTTTAATCTCATTTTCTTCTGCTTCATCTTCTTCTGTGTTGGGGTGTTCAGGTCTTGCTGTTGTAGAACCACTAGGTTCTAGTGGTGCCATCTTGCTCTTTTGTTGTGTGTATTCTTACCTTGTTGCCTATACATCTCTTCCTTTAATCAGTATAGATAGAGCCTGTGCTTGGTGGGTGGGGGGGTGTCCCTTTACCTCCAATTGGTGTAGCTGGGGGCTGTGGCTCTGTCGAATCCTCCTTCAGGTGCAGGCAAAGCTGAGCCTTCAGCGATGGCTCCTCCAGGTGCAAGAGAACCCAAGACTCAGACAATCACTCCTCGAGGTACAGATGGGGACACGGCTCCAGTGGTCACTCCTACAGGTGTAATCAGTACCACGTTTCTGGTGATCGCTTCTCTAGGTGTAGGTGGGGCTAAGGTTCCAGGGTTTGTTGCAGCAGTGTGGTATCTTGTATGGAGAGTGGCAATGGATGCTGGTTGGGCACAAGTGATCTTTCCAGGAGGAACTTCTTACAATAGCTCCTGGAAGCCACTGCTGGAAGTCACTGCTGTCCTTGCTCCCAGGAGGGATGGTCAGTCAGTCTCTTCTGACACTCTCCTGGGCCGGATTGCTGGGGCCTCTGATGCTCTCCCTGGGCGGGTCACTCGGGCCTGTGACCAACCTTAGCAGTCTTATGTGATGCTTTTACCCAGTAAGAAAAACAGGTTCCCAGGAAGCACACATCATGAGTGATGTCACCCTCATTACTTATACCGAGCCACGGTTCTCCCTTCCCCTTCCCCTGATCAAAAGTCATCCAAACTCTCTGAGAAAGCAAGGTGAAGAGGGAAAGAAGGGAGAGTCTGTGCATAGAGAGATTTTCTTGATTGATCTGGAGGGTTCGGCTCGGTGTGGCTGTGCCACCCCTGCACCCCTGGTCCGGTGGTGCCTGGAACACAGCGTATGGTAGCTCTAGTTTTAGTTTTCTGGGAAACCTTCACACTTCCATAGTGACAGCACTGACGTAAACTGCCACCAAGGGGATGAGCATTCCCCTTTTCCCATACCATCACTGGCACCTACTGTCACCTTTCCCCTTGATAAGAGCCATTCTGCTGGGTGACATAAGAAAGCAGGCTGAGCAAGCCGTGATGAGCAAGCCAATAATAAGCAGCATTCTTCTGTGGCAAAGACTCATGGCTTGTCAAAGTGCTGAGAACAGGCGCTGAGTGTTAAGTCTTAAAGATGTCCATACTGCACACACACACACACACACACACACACACACACACACACAGGACTTGAGAACTTTGCCTACCATCTCAGCACAGTTGTTCCAGAAATTTATGCTATAAGAGTTCTTTTTTAGCTATTTTTCTGTTAATTAATCTGAACTCTTTAGTGTCTGTCTCTTGATTTTTTTGTTTTTTGTTTATATAGTTCTCAGTTAGGATATAAGACTGTTATTTTTCTCCACTCCATTTACTATAAAGCATTCTATACTGTGTGTTTCAGCAATGTATCAATGTATCAAACACACACACATGTTTTTCTATACAGGACTTTTCAATATAACAGTCCTGGCTGTCTTGGAATTCATTTTGTAGACCAGGGTGGTCTTGAACTCACAGAGATTCACCTGCCTCTACCTCCTGAGTGCAGGCACTAAAGGCGTGTGACATCACACCTGCGCTTTTTTTACTTCTGAATGACCGTCCATAGCTTTATCAAACTCTGAAATCTGTAGACCATAACAGGATGCTAATCTTCCTCTCCTGTCTACTTTACCTACCTTGATGCTTTTTTTCTTAGAGTCAATCTAATATTTAGTTCTTCTTTGTATCCACTCTGCTTCTCTCCTACCCCTACTTTTATTAACCACAATCCATGTCCTCTCTAGAATAGCCGTGATTGTGTATCCTTCAATACTCACTGAAGTCAAGTGGTCCAACAGCCATGGTTGTTCTCCAATTAATATCCTACTCAGGGACCAATGGAGAGGTTCCACCAGGAACCCAGAACCTCTGCACTGAGGAATTATTTTCTTCCTTTTTCTTTTTTTTTTTTTTTTAAGATGTCCTTGGTTTTTTTTTTTTGTTTTTTTTTTGTTTGTTTATAATGTGCACATATGTGTGTGAGCTTGAGTGAGTTTGTGGGCACCACATGCAACCAGGACCCCATGGATGTCAAAGGAGGGCATTGGATTCTGTAAAACTAGAGTTACTGGCACTAGTGAGCCACCAAATGAGTTTGGGGAACTGAACCTGGGCCCTCTGTAGTGATACTTTTTATGTTTTAACACATAAAGCTTGACTGAAGATCAGAGTGCAAGGCTAAGCCACCAGACGCCAGGGAGTGGTGGCACCCGCCCTTAATCCCAGGACTCGGGAGACAGAGGCAGAGGGATGGCTATTAGTTCAAAGCCACCCTGGGCTACCCAAGATTGAATCTGTCTAAAGGAGAAACAGTTCACACAAACGTGATCCCAGCACTTAGTATCGCATTCCTTTAATCCCAGCATTGGGAAGGTGGAGACAGAAGTGATAAGGCTGGGTGGAGAGAGGAATATAAGGTGGGAGGAGACAGGAGCTCAGTGCAGTCTGAGCTTTGGTGGAGACAGTTGCAGTCTGAGCTTTGGTGGAGACAGTTGCAGTCTGAGGTTTGGTGGATACAGTTGCTTGCAGTCAGGTTTGGTGAAGTCTGAGGTTTGGTGGAGACAGATACATTCAGAAGATGCAGTAGGAGGACAGGATCGCCCCTTTGGTCTGAGCATTGATAGAGGTAAAAGAACTCTCTAGGGTGTGCCGTTCTGCTTCTCTGATCTTCAGTATTAACACCTATACCTGACTCTGAGTTTTTATTTTATTTTTTTTAAATATTTATTTATTTACTTATTATGTATATGTATACAATATTCTGTCTGAAGACCAGAAGTGGGCACCAGGCCTCATTACAGATGGTTATGAGCCACCATGTAGTTGCCGGGAATTGAACTCAGGACCTTTGGAAGAGCAGGCAATGCTCTTAACCGCTGAGCCATCTCTCCATCCCTGACTCTGAGTTTTTAATGCTGGTATCAAATAGAATTCGTGCTACAGCCCTCTGCAAGAAGTGTTCTTAACTACTGAGCCATCTCTCGAGTCCCAAGAGGAATCGTTGTCTGAACTACACATTCAGCATTACCACATGTAAGTCCCACTTGAAAATTGTAAATATTTCACCTGATATAATGTAATTGATTTAAAAAAACTCAGAGGTGTCTGGTGATTCACACCTTTAATTCCAGTACTTGGGGGCTAAAGGCAGGTGGATCCCTGTGAGTCCAAGGCCATCCTGTTCTACAGAGTCAGTTCCAGGACAGCCAGGGCTACACAGTGAAACCCTGTCTCAAAAAAAACAACCAAATAAATAAATAAATAAATAAATAAATAAACCCAGCAAGGGGCTGGAGAGATGGCTCAGCAGTTAAGAGCACTGACTGTTCTTTCAAAGTATATGGGTTCAATTCCCAGCACCCACAACTGTTTGTATATCCAGTTCCAGGGGATCTGGTCACACAGACATACATGTAAGTAGAACACCAATGCACATGAAATAAAAATAAGCCACTAAAAGAAAGGCAAAGGCAAAAATTATTAATCCTACAACATTGATGGCTAATGCGACAGAGACAGGCTAAGTCCAAGAGGAGGCAGACTCGTGTTTTCAGCTGTGTTTGAAGCCACGAACAAGCAGCTGGGTGAGACAAGGATGGTGGTGGGTGACAGGAGAGAGAATTCAGCAAAGAGACAAAAATGCTACCAGAAGACCAGCCTGAGGTGTCAGGAATAAAACTGAAAAATAGGCAGTAACTCAAATTGTGAAAATCTGGGGAAAGTGTCAGCAATACCATGGACTAAAGGGAAAAAAGAATTCATCTGAGATTGAAGACAAGACAGAGGAACTAAAATAATCCAAAAAGATAAAGTAATAAGATACCAGTGAGAATTACAAGATCTATGCAAGACCTTGAAAATAACAAAGTTACAGGTTATAGGCATGGAAGAAGAATCTTATTTGGAAGGCATGGGAAGCATTTTCAAAAGGTTCATAACAAAAAATCTGAGAGTTAGAAAAAGAGATGCCTCTCCAGATACAAGAGAAATTTAGGACCCCTAACATAAAAGACCAAAAAAAGAATTTCCCTTACCACATTATAATGAAAACACTAAATATACAGAACAAAGAAAGCAGCAAAAAAAAAAAAAAAAAAAAAAGAAACATCAAGTTACCTAGGAAGCCAGGTCTATCAGAATAACAGCAGATTATCAAGTAAGTCCTTAAAGCCAGAAGGAAGTAGAATGGTTTAGTTCAGGTTCTGAAAGAGAGCAACTGCCAACCCAGAATACCTACCCAAGCAAAGCTCTTTGTCAAAACTTAAGGAAAAACACAGACTTTCCAAGATGAAGCTAAACTAAAGCCAGCTAGCTGTACAAAAGATACATGAAGCCATGGGAACAATTAAAACATACTAGAAAAATAGTTAAGCAATAATGAAGAGGAAGAAAACCAAACATCATAAAACTAACAAAATAATAGGAATCAATAGAGAACTTTCAATAACTGAATATTAATGGCCCCAGCTTTCCTACACAAAGATACGGACTTAAACATTAGATGAGAAAAGTAGGATCTATTTGCTATCTCCAAGAAATGTGCCTCACTACAAAAGACAGACATTAACTTAGAGTAAAAAGATGTCAAAGATGTCACTGGATCTAGGAAAGAAGCAGGCATCCCTGATCTAATATCTGGCAACAAAGACTTCAAACAAAAATTGGTGAGAAAAGATGAAGAGGCTACTATTGTTCAAAATATATAATCTTGGGCGGTGGTGGCGCATGCCTTTAATTCAAGCCCTTTGGAGGCAGAGGCAGGCAGATCTCTGTGAATTCAAGGCCAGCTTGGTCTACAAGAACTAGCTAGTTTCAGGACAGGCTCCAAAACTATAGAGAAACCCTGTCTCAAAAAAACTAAAATAAAAGAATAAAAGTATATGTGTGTGTGTGTGTGTGTGTGTGTGTGTGTGTGTTGTGTGTGTGTGTATTCTCTAAATGTAAGTGCATCCCATTTCATAGAAGAGATACACGAGAGGCAAAGACACAGAATATCTGCAGTACAGGCCTGTGGAGAAACTTCAGCCCATGGCTTTCACCAACTGACAGGTCTTCTGAGCAAAACAATAAGCAGAGAACTATCTAAATTAATTGACATCGTAGATTAAATTAATATGTCATCCAAGTATTACAAAATAAACATTTTTCCCAGCAGTCAATAGAACTTTGTATGAAACAGATCATATATTAGAACTCAAAGCAAGTTCCCTCCCTCCCTCTCTCTCTCTGTCTGTCTGTCTGTCTGTCTCTCTTCCTGGTTTTTTTGAGACAAGGTTTCTATGTTATCTTTGGAGTCTGTCCTGTCCTGGACCTCAATCTGTAGACCAGACTGACCTCGAACTCACAGAGATTTGCCTCCCCTGCCTCCTGAGTGCTGGGATTAAAGGCAGGCATCATCACCATGCCCAGCCAAAGCAAGTTTTAATATAGACAAATTGAATTTTTTTTTATTTTCTATCTGATGACAATAGAATAAAACTGCCAATGGGTAGCAAAGAAACACTAGAACATACAGAAACTCATTAAAATGAAATAATATACTGCCAAAAATTAAATATGTGCCTGAAGGAATCAAGAAGGAAGTAGACATTCTAAGAATGACATGAAAATAAAAACAGAATATACCAAAAATATATGAGATATAATAAAATCAGGCCTAAAGGAAAAGTTCATAAGTCCAGGTTCCTACATTAAGAAATCAGAAAGAGGGGCTGGAGAAATGGCTCAGAGGTTAAGAGCACTGACTGCTCTTCCAGAGGTCCTGAGTTCAATTCCCAGCAACCACATGGTGGCTCACAGCCATCTATGAGATCTGGTGCCCACTTCTGGCATGCAAGCATACAGGGAAGGAATGTTGTATACATAATAAATAAATAAATCTTTTTTTTAAAAAAAGAAATCAGAAAGATCACAAAATAAATAACTTAAACACTTCATAAAGCTCTAGAAAAACAAAACCAAGCCAAACCTTAAATCAGTAGACAGAAAGCCATCATTAAGATTAGGGCAAAAACTCAGATTGCCTCATCCAACTTTGGTAGAGGAGGGGGTGCCATGGCTGGCTCATATCCATGGGGTGCCTGCCCACATTTGCAAAGAAATAATGGAGAAGGAGGGATGGGGTTGGGGGCATTGGGAAGAGCAGAGGGAGGAGAAGACTTGGTTAGGATTCAAAAACAAGTAAATAAATAAATTAATTTTTAAAAAGAGTAACAACAAAAACAACAACAAAAGATTAGCACAGAAATTAATAAAATTGGAAACAAATAAAAGACTAATATAAAGAATCAATGAGATAATGCTGGTTCTTGGAAATAAATAAACAAGATTGACAAACCCTAATTTGGAAGAGAGAGAGAAGACCCAAATTAAAGAACAGTGATCCATCACAACGAACTTCACTGAAATTCCAAATACTATGTCTTATCTTGAAAAGGTATAGTCTGCTAAATTGGAAAACCTAAAAGAAATGGATAATGTCTAGATGCTCATTACTTACCAAATTTAAAATGAGATGAGATAAACAATTTTAAAAGATTTATAGCAAGCAGTGAGTTTTAAACAGTAATTTTAAATCTTCAAACAAAAACCATCCAGACCCAGATGAAGGCACTGATGAATTTTACTAAACTTTTAAGAAGAATGAACACCAATGATTTTCAAAATATTCCATAAAGTAGAAAAAGAAAGAATGCAATTAGAGACTGCTCATTCCTTTCCCAGCTGCTCAGGTCCAAATAATCACACAGAAATCATACTAATTACAACCCTGCTTGACCAACAGCTTAGGCTTCTTATTGGCTAGTTCTTATATCTTAAAATAACCTGTTTCTATTATTCTATGTATTGTCACTAGGCTGCGGCTTACTGGGTAAAGTTCCAACATCTATCTCCTTTGGCAGCTACATGACTCTGTGTTCTTTTCTCCTGTTTCTGCTTGGAGTTCCTACCTTGCCCTATTCTGCACTGTCATAGGCCCAAAGCAGTTTCTTTATTAACCAATGATAATAAAACATATGCATAGCATACAGAGGGGAATCCCACATCACCTCCCCTTTTCTGTTTAAATAAAAAAGAAGGTTTTAACTTTAACATAGTAAAATTACATATAGCAAAACAGATATCAAGCAAGAATTATAGTTACAACATTTAGTTTACTTACATTTGGCAAATTAAGGAAAATCTATCATATCTTTGTGAGTATAAAGTTTTATATCTAATCTATCTTTTATAATTATAACTATCATTTAGACTTCATCAAAGACTCCAGAAAGATCTATTATTACCTACCTAAGTAAATAGTAGGTGCATAATAAGCAACTTCCAAAACGCTAGAATTGACAGAAACATCTCTCTGCCTGGAGAGTCACCCAAAGTTCTTCTTACCATTGGGGCATCCATCTTCAGCCTACAGGTCCATAGTATCTACCAGACTTTTCCATGAAGCAGGAAATTTTGAAGACAATTTTGCCTAAATTGGCAGTTTGTCAGTCATTTTCTTCTGTGTCCTGGCAAAATGTCTAGCAGACTGTTTCATGAAGCAGGAACCCAGAAGGCCTATCTCACCTTTAGGCAAGTTCAGCTGCCATTTTTCTGTGGGTCTTGCATGCCCAGTTCATACAACATACCATCAAGCAGTTCAAGCAAGAAAAGTTTCTTGCCCAAATGGCTAATTAACTCCATAAGGAGCCTCTTCGATACCCATCATCCTCTTGAAGTAATTGATACTGACAGGAGAAGATGTGTCTTATTATCATTAAAAGTCCTAAGTTCTTAAAAACATTTTATTTTATTTTTTAAGATTTATTTACTTATTATGTATACAACATTCTGCCTCCATGTATGCCCGCACGCCAGAGGAGGGTGCCAGATCTCATTACAGATGGTTGTGAGCCACCATGTGGGTGCTGGGAATTGAACTCAGGACCTCTGGAAGAATAGTCAGTGCTCTTAACCACTGAGCCGTCTCTCCAGCCCCTTAAAAACATTTTAAATGCCATATTCTGTAAGTCTTTGAAAAGTTTGAAGAATACCTATCCATCTGAAATACATCTCTATAAATCTAGAAAATCTAAATAATATGACAAGCTTGACTATTATAGGTGACTATTACCCTATATTTCTAAATTATACATTACATTTTTAAATGAGCTACACAAACATAGTATCTTAATCATGATCAGAAATATACATATAACAAAATTGACCTTAAATTTGTATCAATAAACCAAGGTCCATACCAATGTATAGTATTCATCTCTATAGCATATCCCCCTTTAAATGTAAGCAAACATTTATAAACAGTCATTTAGGGACTTTGGGTGTTGTTCTCTAGACTACTTCCTGCTGATTGGGGGCACTGTTAATCAGGTCTGTCATGTGTGGTAGGTCCATCTCAGCCAGTAGTCCTGAAGCTGTCATGGATGTTGGAACATCTGGGCCATTGCTTCAGGAGGTCTTGTTTGATCAAACTGTATTAACCAGTAAGGATTCCACAGCTTTCTATCCTCTGTGGAAACAAAAGCAGAACCTCTTTTCCAAAGCAACATATCCTTAGACCCAAATTTTTAAGTCAAGATACCTTTAAAATATATATGTTGGTTTAGCTTAGCAGCCCATACAATGAAATGTCTCTCTGTACTTAGCTCCTTCATAGTAAAAAAATTAAAAGGAAACACAATAATATATGCAATCCAGACTCTCTGTGTATATTCCATTTTTACATGGCTTATTTTTCTTACTCTATTACTTTTTTTTGGTTTTTTTTTTTTTTTGAGACAGGGTTTCCCTGTAGTTTCTAGAGTCTGTCCTGGAGCTAGCTCTTGTAGACCAGGCTGCCCTCGAACTCAGAGATCCGTTTGCCTCTGCCTCCCGAGTGCTGGGATTAAAGGCATGCACCACCACTGCTGGCTTTGTTTATAGTTTTATTGTGTTAGAGTTAAAGCCAAAAAAGAGGAACATGTTGTAGAATAATCTTTTTGTACACTGTGAAGATTTGTCACTCAGATTGGTTTAATAAAAAGCTGAACAGCCAAAAGGTATGTAGAATGGGGGGGGGGGGGCAAGAGGACACTGGGGAGAAGAAGGCCGAAATGTGGAGAGTCATCAACCAGAGGGTGAGAAAGCAGCAATGGCAATACAGAGTAAGGTTAATAAAGCCACGAGACAAGAAGTAGATAGACAAAAATGGGTTAATTTCAGCTGCAAGACCTAGTTAGTAACAAGCCTAAGCTATCAGCTGACCATTTATATTCAATACTAAGTCTCTGTGTGGTTGTTTGGGAGCTGGCAGGCAGGACAGAAAAGTCTGCCTACACCTTAGCCCAGCACCACCCCCAGGCAGGACAGACTGTAAGTCGAAGGTTCTGTGGCTGGGTTGGTGTCCCACTCCCTCTGTTGAAGTCTTGCCTGAGAACAGGAGATGGCCAGTTCAGGATATATCTGTGATTGCTAGGAGTCTTACCTGGGGTCATCCTTAGAGATTCCTGGGAGAGTCCCTTGCACCAAGTTCTTACCTGACCCTGAAGTGCCCCTCTTTTCCAGTAGTCTCTTTTAGCATTCTTCCCCTCCATTCCCTGCTCCTCAACCTGATCTCTCACGGCCCCATCCCCACCTGCACTTAGTCCACTCACAAAATCTCTCCTATTTCCCCTTCTTAGGGAGATCCAGGCTTCCCCCATGAACCATGATCCATGTTACCCAGTCTCTCTGGGTCTGTGGATTGTGGTATAATTATCCTTTATTTTACAATTAATATCCACTTATAACTGAGCATGTTCAGTGAATCTGTTTCTGGGTCTGGGTTACTTCACTCAGGATGATTATTATTATTTTTTTAGTTCCGTCTATTTGTCTTCAAATTTCATGATGGCATTTTTAAAATATTTATTTATTTATTTTATGCATACGAGTGCTCTATCTGCATGTACAACTGCATGCCAATAGAGGGCATCAGATCCCACTATAGTTTGCCTGAACCACCATGTTGCAGGGATTTGAACTCACAGAACCTCTGGAAGAGCAGAGAGTGTTCTTATCGACTGAGCCATCTCTCCAGCCTAATGCCATTGTTTTTTTACAGATGAGTAGTACTCCATTGTGTAAATGTATCACATTTTCTTTATCCATTCTTTGGTTGAGGGACAACGAGGTTGTTTCCAGGTTCTGGCTATTACAAATCAAGCATCTGTGAATATAGCTGAGCAAGTGTCCTTGTGGTATGATTGAGCATCCTTTGGGTATATGCTTGAGTCGTATAGCTGGGTCTTGTGGTAGACTGGGGGGGGGGGTCAATTTTAATACTTGCTGATGAACTTACTTTCCTTTTTATTGCAATTTCTTTTCTTTCTTTGTATTTGTGGTGCTGGGGATTGAACCATGGCCTCACACAAGCTAAGCTTGTGTTCTACCATTGAGTTCCTCTCTCAGCCCTGTTACAAAATTTTAACAGAACATTCTTTTTTAAATTTTTTTATTGATATTTATTGAGCTCTACATTTTTCTCTGCTCCCCTCCCTGCCTCTCCCCGCCCATTCAACCCTCCCCCAAGGTCCCCATACTCTCAATTTACTCAGAAGATCTTGTCTTTTTCTACTTTCTACTTCCCATGTAGATTAGATCTATGTAAGTCTCTCTTAGTGACCTCATTGTTGTCTAGGTTCTCTGGGACTGTGGTTTGTAGGCTGGCTTTCTTTGCTTTATGTTTAAAGACCACCTATGAGTGAGTACATGTGATAATTGTCTTTCTGTGTCTGGGTTACCTCACTCAAAATAATGTTTTCTAGCTCCATCCATTTTCTTACAAAATTCAAGATGTCGTTATTTTCTTCTGCTGTGTAGTACTCCATTGTGTAAATGTACCACATTTTCCTCATCCATTCTTCGGTCGAGGGGCATTTAGGCTGTTTCCAGGTTCTGACCATGACAAACAAAGCTGCTAGGAACATAGTTTAGCACATGTCCTTGTGGCACGACTGAGCATCCTTTGGTAGTAGTTAAGAGTATGCACTGGTCTTGCAGAAGATCTGAGTTTAGTTCCCAGTACCTATGGTACCTATGGTAGTTCACACTAGCCTGCAACTCCAGCTCCAGGAGTTCCAGCAGCCTCTGCAGGCACCTGCACTCAAGTGCACACAAACCACACATACACACATGCATATATAAAAAATAAATATTATTTTCTTTTATTTATTTAATTAATTAATTTATTTATTTATTATGTATACAATATTCTGTCTGTGTGTATGCCTGCAGGCCAGACAAGGACACCAGACCCCACCACAGACGGTTGTGAGCCACCATGTGGTTGCTGGGAATTGAACTCAGGACCTTTGGAAGAGCAGGCAATGCTCTTAACCTCTGAGCCACCTCTCCAGCCCCTATTATTTTCTTTTAAAAAGTAGACACTTCATATAAACTTTCACACCAATGTTCATTGTGGCTTAATTCACAATGGTCAAAAGATACAAACGGGCTGGAGAAATGGCTCAGCAGTTAAGAGCCCTGGCTGCTCTTCTGGAGTGCCTGGGTTCAGTTTCCAGCAACCACATGTGGCTCACAACTAACGGTCTGTGACTCCGGTTTCAGGGGCCCCGACACACTCATACATAGGCAAAACCCCAACATACATAAAATAAAAATAGTTATAAATATTAATAATAATAAAAAGATACAAATAGGAGTGGAGAGATGGCTCAGCAGTTAAGAATACTTGCTGCTTGCAGAGGACCTGGCTTTAGTCTTCAGCAATCACGAGCCTGGCAAGCTCATCACTATCTGTAACTGATTGGAGGGGAATGCAGGCCCTCTTTTGGCTTTCACACATATCAGAAACATAGGCGGTGCACATACAAAAATGCAGGCCAACAACATACACCTTTTTCTTTTTTCTATTTTGTTTTTCGAAGACAGGGTTTCTCTGTGTTATAGCTCTGGCTGTTCTGGAACTCACTTTGTAGACCAGGCTGGCCTCAAACTCACAGAGATCCACCTGTCTCTGCCCCTCCTGAGTGCTGAATTAAAGGTGTGTGCCTCCACCACCTGGCTACATATTTTTTTTTTTTTTCGAGACAGAGTTTCTCTGTGGCTTTTTGGAGCCTGTCCTGGAACTAGCTCTTGTAGACCAGGCTGGCCTTGAACTCACAGAGATCCGTCTGCCTCTGCCTCCCGTGTGCTGGGATTAAAGGCGTGCGCCACCACTGCCCGGCTTTACGTATTTTTTTTTTTTTAAGAGAGAAGCAAACAACCCATGTGTTTTAGCAGATGAACCGATGAACAAAAAGCTGCATATGAATATGACTGAGTACCACTCATATTCAGTGAGTTCTTGGATGTGGTGCCGTTTCCACCTTGAATATATACACTTCTTACGTGATTCCGTTTGCACGAAATACCCAGAACAGGCAAACTCAGAGACATTTAATAGCTAATTAGAGGCGATCTTGGCTTGGAGTGAGGCGGAAACGAGAGCCATGGACGTTTTCAAAGAGAATAGTGATGACGGCAGCAGGCACTGTGAGCGTTGCTAGTGCCACTGAATCGCACGTTTAAAAATGGTCAAGATTGTCTGGCCACAAAGCAGGTGACAATGTGGGGCAGTGCTGCCGACAAAGTCCTGCGATGGCAACACCAACCAGGCCAGAGTCTTTCCGAGTAAACAGAGGGATTGTTTTTGGGTAAACAGAAACCTCAACCCAGCCTTGCTGTTTAGGAGGAACATCACTACTTCCCTTCTCTTCCCCGAACAGTCAACTATCTCAGAGAAAGGCATCTTGTTTCAGATCTGCTCAATTTGCAACAGATCCAAATCCCTACACTAACACCTAGGCTGTTTGGGCAGGCATGCCTCCTGCCGCAGCTACCTTCCCAGTAAAACTGACAAGGCTTATTTCTCCTGGTGGTGTTCCCTAGTCTCCGAGTCAGCCTCGCAGTTTGTCTCCAAACAGTTATCTTTCTACCCAAGTTCAATGGTTTCATTGTGCCTTGCTTACGAGAATAGCAACTTTTATGGGATAATCTCATTCAGTAGTTTCTGGGTTTTGTTCTTTCAAGACAGAGTTTCTCTGTGTAGCCCTGACTGTCCTGGAACTCACTCTGTAGACCAAGCTGGCCTCGAACTCTGGGATAGACTGCTTCTGCTTCCCAAGTGCTGGGATTAAAGGCGTGGGCCCCCACAGCCCGAAAAACAAAAGATTTTTTTATTTTTTTTATTTTTTTTTATTTTTTTAAAAATTTATTTATTTATTATGTATACAATATTCTGTCTGTGTATATGCCTGCAGGCCAGAAGAGGGCACCAGACCCCATTACAGATGGTTGTGAGCCACCATGTGGTTGCTGGGAATTGAACTCAGGACCTTTGGAAGAGCAGGCAATGCTCTTAACCTCTGAGCCATCTCTCCAGCCCAGATTTTTTTTAAAATTAAGCTTTCATTAGCAGCATGATTTAAAATAAGAAAAAATATAAAAGAAAACACTTGGAGCAACCTAACAACCAACAGCTGGACATCACACAGTATTAAAACAATAATTGCGTGAGAACATGGAAATAGACTACTTTGTATCATTCAATAAACTAAAAAAAAAAAAAAAGTATTGCTTTTGAAAACGTGGGAAATGCCCACAATACTTAGGTGACAGTTGGCAGAGTGGGTCAAAATAACTTTCTCCAATAATGGTAACATACTTTATTAAGAAGTAAAATGAAATAATCCAGTATGATCACAAGGTCAATGATCCAGAGCAAAGGCAACGGACCTCCCAGGAAGCCGAGCGAAGTGAAGACTGCATCTCTTTGTAGCTAGGATGGGAGTTCCAAGGACCTGTGCAGGTTGGGGACGGTCGGAGCATCTCCGCCCGAAGCCCTGGGCTCTGAATACTGCAGAGCGAGCTCTCTCTACCCCAGACACTGCACCAGCGCGCTCCACCGAATTATCTCTCGGCTTCTATGCCGACCTCAGAAGCCCTTCCACCCTCGGTTCCCACAGCATGCCTCCCAGCCACCCCCAATCCCTCCCCACACTGCCCGCCTTCGCTACCCGACCCCAAGCTTCCAATCCCGCCCCGCCCGCTCAGCTCCGCTCCCGGCCCGTGGGGCGCGGCGCGCACGCGCAGCGGAGGGCGGCGCGGGCGGCATGGGGACTGCGGCGGCGGCGGCGGCTGCGGCGGCCGGGGAGGGGGCGCGCGGCCCGAGCCCCGCCGCCGTGTCGCTCGGCCTGGGCGTGGCTGTGGTGTCGAGCCTGGTGAACGGGTCCACGTTCGTGCTGCAGAAGAAAGGCATTGTGCGCGCTAAAAGGCGAGGTAGGGCGGGCCGAGGCCGGGCGGGGGTCCGTCCCACGCTGCTGCTGTTGCGGGAGCCGGTGAGCGGCGCACGGGCGAGCTCTCCCGGCTGCACCGCAGGCATCATCGCTGCGTCCCGCGAGGTCCTTTTCCCCTTTTCAGAGGCCGGAGAGGCCTTCTTCACTCTTTCAGGAGCCCTTCACAGGACTTCTTGGCCCATGCCTGGATCGGTCCGGTCCAGTCCTCCACCCCCACCCCGCAGCCGAGCACCGGGAAAGGTGCTCGGCTTGCAGCCCTGCTGCCCAGAGGCCGGCAGTCACCTAGTGTCAGGCAGAGCTTCCTATTCATATGATCCAGAGGTGGGTGGAGCCAGGCCTGCCTTGCTGGGGTCCGGGCCTGGGGTGCTCTTGGGAGAGCGCCTGACGGTGTGAAGAAGTAAGAATGTGCGGTGGGCACGCAGGATGTGCAGGCAGGCGCCACTAAGGTGCCCACTCTCACCTTGAGTGCAAGGTCTGTTCTTTCCAGCGGCTATTGCCTCCAGAGGTTCTTAGTTGAGTTACCTCTGGTTGACATTTCAGCCTGCTGAAGCGAGAAGAAAAACGTTAACAGAAGTGCAAATGGGCCCGCTGAGCACGGCCTGGGTCGTCAGGCCACCAGATACTACTCCTTATTGATGTGGAAGTGGGATGAGGCACAGAGCCCTTCTTTGTCCATGGCTTGTCATTTGTGTTGAGAGGCCTGTGACAGGCACTGAAATGACAGAGGCAGAATACTTTGAAGGGGAAAGTAAACAAAGCTTTCTGGAGCCACAGTCTCAAGATCTCTAGGAGTCAGGAGGGGCCGCCAGCATGTGGGAAGCAAATACACTTGATAGCTACTGTTTCACAGCACGCTTGAAACTTTGACTCACCTGGCTAGCGAGCCGAGGACCTTCAGAAAAGAGACGACAGACTCACAGCCTTGAGTGAGAATACAAACCAGCAGTCATTGAAAGAAATTAACTTCGAAGTGAAAGCCTTGCAATCCTCATATAAAACCTAAATTAAGCCGAGTATGATTTCCCAAGCATGTAGATGTGTCTCTAATGTACAGACACCTGATATACTTGGCACTTACACTTAGGGGCCGTCTATCTGTTTGGACAGGCATCAGGATTGGGCAAAGGTGTTTGTTGTGACCAAAAAGTCAAAAACACGTTTGTGCCTTTGATAGGATTGTGTGAGAATAGGCTCTTTACCCACGAGGTATTCTTGCAAATCCCACAACTCCAGGCTAACCCCAAGAGAAACATGCCAAACCACACACACACACACACACATCAGCTGAGGAACATCATGCAAAACAACTGACCGGTCTTCTAACCAAGTCTGTGAAAGCTGAGGAGCTCTCCTAGCCAGAAGGAAAAATCTCGGTGCAGACTTCAGTTAGGAAAAATACATTAATAAAAGAAACCAATCGGCTAGCAAGAATAAATGTGTTGTTTCAGCTCAGTTTCTGTGTTCCAGAGGACTGCTGAATTAAACAAAACAAAACAAAACAAAAAACAACAACAAAAAAAAACCTCAAATTGTTTTTGCAGGCCTGGGTCTAATCCTAAGCATCATATTATTTAAAAACCAAAACCATGGATTTTTATTTTAAAAACTATGTATTTTATTGTTTGTGTATGTATGTACTTTAGAAAATAGTCACTCCCAGTGTAACCCAGGCTAATCACAAACTCATGATCCTCCTGCCTCCACATTCTGAGTATCTGGGATTCCAGCTGTGTGCTGTCACACATGGGTCCATACTGTGCCTTTCATACTGTACATTTTCACACAGTGGGAATATAATAGTCACTGGTTTTGTATTTCCTCGCTTCCCACCTGCCACTGTTGGTTGAGATGCTTTACTTGAGGTGGTAGAAGGCAGACACTTAGTCTTGCTTTAGTAAATCTACTTTGCTTAACAGATGGTTTTTGAAACTCTTATGCTATGGACCATTATAGATCCTGAAGCTACAACCATTTAAAAATCTATCCCAGCCTGTGACATAGTGAACCTCTAAGCCCCCATTAAATAAAGTAAAACCAACTCCGCATAATCTTTTACTGTATCTACTTAATGACCCACAGAGCATCCGCCATCAAATAACTGAAATGGAAGAGGAAAGAAAAAAAGGTGATACATAAAGGCCAAATTCTTAGCTTGAGGCAGACGAAACTTTATGGTTTCTTATAGTGTAAGAACTATGTTTCTTTAAAAGATTATACCTTTATAATTGACAGGTGATAGCATTTCTAGGAAGTACAAGCTTCCAGGAGGCTAAATTCCAATTGTAGTTCTTCCAGGGAGAGGGTTGGGGACCTACTGGCTTTTGGCCTTCACCTGGTAGTGGAGGATGACCTTGAACTTCTGATCCTCCTACCTCCATTTCCCAAATGCTAGGATTACATGTGTGGACCTACTGTGCCCTGTTTATGATGTGTTTGGGGGATCAAACTCGAGATTTTCTGCATGCTAGGCAAGCTCTCTATCAGCTGAGCTATATCCCTTAGGCGGCCCCAAATGTCCAGAGCTGGAGCCCCATGGAAAAGGGGTTGCCTGTGAAGGACTAGGTAACTTGTAGATAGGAAGGCAAGTGTGGTTTCAATCTTTGGTAGCCTTTTGGTGCTGTGGAAATAGCTGAGATAAACAACTTAAAAAGAGGCGAGGTTCATCTGAACTCATAGCTTTAGAGGGGTCCGTTTGTTGCGTTGGGCCCATGGCAGCATAGCGTATTATGGGTGTTGGAATATACTGACTGAAGCCTGTACACCTTGGGGCAGCTGGGAAGCAGAGAGGAAGGAGAGTTCCACAGTCTCTCTGAAGCATGTGCCAGATAATCCAGCTTCCTTTCACTAAGCCCCTTTTCCTAAAGGTTTTATTTTCTACCACTTCTACCATGAGCTAGTACCCAAACTATTATTAGCATATGGTCCTTCAGTGGACATTTAAGGTCCAAACCATAAGACTACGTAGATAGCAACCAGACATTCTCCAAAAATATTATTTCAGAATGTTAATGAGCATTGTAACGGGACTAGGCATGCCACAGGAAACCCCAAGTATGTTCAAGGGGATTTGAGGCATGGGGGAGGGCCCTGGGGGTGGTAAGACAGAAAGGGAGAAATTTACACATAGTATGGGGTTCACTGGTCTTGGAAACTTGGGCAAGTGTTGATGTCAGCGCAATGGTAGAGGGGCTCTTGCTGACATCGTTCTGTCTGGAGAAATCGTCTCTGAATTGAGGTGGTCTTGAATGTTGAAAATGAGCTGTATTGACTGAGTGTGGTCATGCACGCTTGTAATCCTATTAATCAGGAGATTGAATCAGTGGGATTATTCAAAGCCAGCCTGGGCAACATAGTTCAAGGCTGGACTGGACTGTGTAGCAAGATCTATCTCATAAAGCCAGATACGTAAGTGATTTGGAAAGGAAGAGAAGCCGTGTTGCCCAAATTTGTGAGGAGGAATCTCTAGTGGGGCTTGAGAAAATATTTACCTCAAGCCAGTGGGCATGAGCCAGCTCCAGTTCTGTTTGGGTCTGATAAGAACACATTCTTGGTATCCATAACTTTCGTGACGATGAGCAGTTAGAGGAGGGGCAGAGGCTGGTTGTCACTGAGAGGCTGTGCAGGAAGAAGGGTGATAAGGAGGGGCCGGGGCTGCCTGGAGACCAAGCTCAGAAAAGGCAGCGACTGAGAACTGGCCGAGGGTGTTTCATAATTAGTCACTCACATCTGTGCAGAATGCTGGAGAGCAGCCACAACTGGTTGATCTTAAAATAAATAAATGAAAATAAATAAGTAAATACTTTTCCTTTTAGAAAATCAAGACCGCCATACACTTCTACCTTTGACTCACAAGAATAACTGCCAACGGGGACATGTAAAACAAGTATTGGCCGGGCATTAGAGAATGTAAAACTCTTGTGTATTGCTAGTGGGGAATGTAAAATGACGCAGCTGCTTAAATATAGAATTACAATTTGATCCAGCGGTTCTGCTTCTTGGATTATGCAAAAAAGACCTCAGGTATTCTGACCATACCTAAAGGAAGTGAAAGCAGGGATTCAAGAGATTTATTTTTGCACGTTTGTTTGTAAAAGCAATTATTCACAAAGCCAACAGATGGGAGTGATTTGGTTCGTTCCCGGATGGTGGTGTGCTCGTGGGTTTTCTGGTACTGTAACGAGTGTCTGTGGTGGTGTAATAAGAAAGTTCACCTTGACTCATAATTTTGGAAATTTCGTTCCGCTTACCTCAAGCGGGAGCCTGGGAGAGAAAGATGGAAGAAGGTAGGACCCAGTTCCACAGTCTCCTTCCCTGAGTGACTTAAGACCATCCTCGAGCCCTGTGCGTTTACAGGCATGCTACAGCTGGGGACTGAGCCTTGGACACGTGACCCTTTGAAGGACATTCTACATCCAAACTTGAGCAGATGGCAAAGCGTGGCTTTTTAAAGACTGAGTACCATTCAGCCTTTGAGAAGAAGGAAAACATGTCACATTACAGCATAGATGGATTCTGAGGACATTCTGCGTAGTGAAATAAACCCACCCTAAAAGGATACTACCGTGTGATGTCCTCAGAGCCGTTCAAATTTATGGACAGATAGAAAGTAGTACCAATGGTTACCCCTAGAATGAAGTTAGAGTTTTAATGGGATTTACTGTTTTACAGGTCCATAGTGTACATGGATTTTTCTATCCCGCCAGCCAGCTCCCAAATAGCTACCCAGAAACTTCTTATTAATTGTGAAAGCTTGGCTGATAGCTTAGGCTTATCTCTAACTAGCTCTTATCATTTAAATTAACCCATATCTATTTGTTTATTTTCTGCCTTGTAGCTTAGTTACTTTTTCTCTGAGATGCCCAAGCTGCTTTCCTGTTTCCTCCTTGTCTGGCTGGTAACTCTGTGTTCTTCCCAGCATTCTCTCTGCCCTACCCCTCCCAAATCCTGCATAGCTATTGGCCATTTAGCTTTTTATTAAACCAATATAATGACGTATCTTCACACAGTATAAAGGAATATTTTACAACACTAGGACCGAAGATTTCTAGGTCAATAGCATTTTAGAGATGAGTTATTATTATCAGGATTATTTTGGTTTGTTTTGAGACAGGATTTCTCTGTGTAGCCCTGGAGGTCCTGGAACTCACACTGAACCTGACCTCAGAGATCCACCTGCCTTTCTGCCTCCTGAATGCTGGGATTAAAGGCATGTGCCACCACCACCACCCCCAGTGAGATGAGTTATTATTGGCCAGCTGTGCTGTTGTTCCCAACACCCCTGAACTGTACACGGGGAAACAGTTAAGGTGGTGTATCAGTTAGTTTTCTTGCTACTGTCAATATCAGCCTGGCAGGAAGCATCACGAGGGAGGATGGTTTCATTCCAGTTCACAGTTTAAGGAGATACAGTTTGTTGTCCCCGGGTGGGCACAGGCGGGTAGAGATTTAACATTGGGAGTGTGTCCTAGCTGTGTTACAATTTGAGTGTGAACTGCCCCCCCCCCCCAGTAGCCACATATGTTCACTTGGTCACAGTATGGTGGCACAGGGTGGGTTATGGACCCTTTCGAAGGTGGAGCCTCTCTGGAGGGAGTAAGCTACTGGAGAGTAAGCCTTGAGACTTTTCAGCACAGCCTGTCTCCTGTTCATTCTCTGCTTCATGACTTCAGAGGAGATGTAACCAGCTGGTCTCCTACTCTATCCGTTTAACTGTAACTGTAAGCCAAAATAATTGCTTCCATCCTGAAGTTGCTTCTTGCCTGGTGGCGGTCACAGTAATGAGAGGAGAAAGTCAGCTCCTGCTGCCGTGACTTCCCACTGTAATGAACTGTATCTGTACCCTCCCTCAAACTGGGAAGCAAAAGACACCCACCCTTTCCTGAAGTTCCTTGATTAGGGTGTTTTATCACGGTAATTAGAAAAGGGACTGAGATAAAAGCTGTTTGCAGTGTACAGAAATGCATCCTATAAAAAAAACTCCTGTAGTTTTTTTTAAATTTTTTTTGAGACTGTCAAGGTCTCACATATAGATCTTGTGTTTGCACCAAACTCAGTATGAAGTTAAGGGTGACTTTGAGCTTCTGGTTCTCCAGTGGGCTCACTCCACAGTCAACCGTCCTTACACCATCTTCTGAAACTCAAGACAGTTTTTAAAACTCTGAGCTTATATTTAAAAAAAGACATTCTAAATAAAAGAAGGGGGGGGGAGGAAATGAGCCCTTGAGTTTGATCCCTGGAATCTGTGCAAAGATGGAAGAAGCAATCCAGTTCCACATAGTTGTGCTCTGACATCCTTGTGCATGTCTGTGGCACTTGCTCCACCTTCCCCATCACACGCACACACACACACACACACACACACACACACACAAACGGTACAATAAAATAAAAGCCAAGGTACATACAACACACATTGACAGGATAAATAATTTGGGCACAGAACAAGGTTCCAACCAGATGGACCCCATGGTAGAATCACCTCGGCCCCAAGGACTTAGCAAGACGCCCCTCCAGCTCTGCCCCCAGCAGCACAGGTGGCTTCTCTTCTTATGCAGGTTCTCCTTGGTGCCTGCAGCTTTCTTTGGCAGGTATTCCATGCTTTTGGCATGGCCAACATTCTGGGGTCTTCATCGTTACTTCCCAGCTTTCTATTGTAACTTCTCAGAGTTCTTGCAGGGGATCTGAGAAATTGAGAAAATATACCACAGGCTTGCCCACAGACCAATCTGATGAGGCATTTCATTATGGAGGCTCCCCTTTCCACAATTACTCTGGTTTGTGCCGAGTTGACATAAAACTAGCCAGCACCGGGACCCGTTGTTGACCTGGTGCCCAGAACACCTCACTGTTAAACCATAACCTTTCCTTTCTTGTTCCCAAGATGTCGAATTAGTATCGGTATCCAGACTTTAAAATCGCCAGCTTTTAAAGTTCAGCTTCTTTAAAAACAGTCACCTTCAACATTCAAAGCTACTCAAAATATCCATAGTTTTTCCAGAATATCCAAAGTCTCTCTAAAATTCCCAAGTCCCTTAACTGCAGCCTTGTAAAAACAGACGGACAGACAGACAGCAGACAGATAAATGCCTAAGAGGGAATAAGTAGGGCATAGTCATGATCAAACCAAGCAAAACTAAACAATAATTTATTGTATGTGTGTGTGTGTGTATTAGTGTAAATAGTTGATTGTTCAGTATCTGGGCTTTATTCAGGACCATTCATTCCAGACCCCTCCCTTGGGCCACTTCCCCATCTCCATTCTCTATAGCACCAGCAGCTTCTTTCCTGGGTTCATGCATGTTCCACTCATAGCTGTTGCTGTCCTTGATGGTCATGCAATGGTACTGTCTCTTTTTTTTAAAGCTTATGTCTTAATGATTTGTTTATGTACATTGGTGTTTTGCTTGCACGAATGCCTGTGTGAGGGTGTTATAGCCCCTGGAACTGGAGTTAGAGATAGCTGTAAGGTGCCATGTGGGTACTGGAAATTGAACCCAGATCCCCTGGAAAAGCAACCAGTGCTCTTACCCTCTGAGCCATCTCTCCAGCCCTGGTATTGTCATGTTGGAAATGCTGCAGTCTCCTGCTGCCACTGGACTAAACTCTCACCAATAGCTTCTCCTGGGCTCTCTTCAGGGACTCGGACCTTCCTACATGGTGCCAATCCTCATTTTCTCTCCATGGCCACGTCAATCCTGGACCTTCTATTGCAGCTGAGTCTTCTTCACCAGTGGCCTTTTCTAGTCCTTCTTGAGGGACTTCAGGCCTGGCACACAGTGCCAAGCCTCAGCTGCTCTCCATGACCCTTCCATGACTTTAATAACCAGTACCACCTGGATGACCCTTGCATGTTACTAAGACTGACTGTCAGTCTGAAACACAGCCTTGGCCCTCTCTGGGCAGCTTCTCTGTGCTGGCCCTGAGGCAATACTCCCAGACTTGAAGATCCTCATTGGGGAGGGAGGCTTCTTAATCACCTCTCAGTTCCAGCTGAACAGCATCATTTGTCCTGGTGAAGCAAAAGTTTCACTTGAGTGGTTCTGGCCTTTTCCAAACCACAGCTGAATCTTCAATTCACGAGGCATAGAACCAAAGATTCTTAATTCAGAACATCACATGCAAGCCTTTGATGTCCTTGCTGCCTTCTGAAACTTCAAAAGCTAGGCTTCCCTCATGTACGTCTTTCGGCATCTGTATCTTACTCCCACATCAGACCATTAAGCTGTGAGCGCTCAGTGGCTTTCCCAGCCCAACGTCCCAAACTCTAGTCACAGTCCTCCCCAAACCAACATGGTCCCAGGACTATCACAGCAAAAAACTGGAGACAGGAGCTGAAGCAGACACCATCAAGGAACGCTGATTACTGGTTTGCTCAGCTTGTTCACTTACACAACCTAGGGCCACCCGCACAAAGGTGACGTCACCCCTAATGGACTGGGCCCTCCCATGTCCATCAAAACAGTGCTCTACAGATTTGCCCTCAGGCAAGCTGATGGATATATTTGTCTCTGTTGAGATACCTCTTCCAAGATGACTCTATCATGTGTCCAGTTGACAAAGAAATAAACAAAAATAAAAAATAAAAGCCAAACAAAAACACCAATGACAATGACTAATTTGAAACAGGGAAATTCTCAAACGTTCATTTGTGTGGCCTCTAATTCTTGTCCTGGCCAGAGAATCTATTAGCAATAGAGGTCAAGAATCAACTGGGAAGAGTGGGAAAGTCTTGAACAGTTTCTCTGGATGTTGTCACTCCTGTAACCAGGAGCTTTAGGGACAGTTACATTTGAGAATAAAACTG
The DNA here is from genome assembly GCF_903992535.2 of Arvicola amphibius. Classification (NCBI taxonomy): domain Eukaryota; kingdom Metazoa; phylum Chordata; class Mammalia; order Rodentia; family Cricetidae; genus Arvicola; species Arvicola amphibius. Next base: position 135,298,498 of record NC_052058.2, read on the forward strand.
AAGATAGAGGGCATGGGCTCCATACAGCCCCTTGGTGTAGTACTCCATTGTGTAAATGTACCACACTTTCCTTATCCATTCTTCAGTCGAGAGGCATTTAGGTTGTTTCCAGGTTCTGGCTATGACACATAATGCTGCTGTGAACATAGCTGAGCACATGTCCTTGTGGTACTATTGAGAATCCTTTGGTTATATACCCAAAAGTGGTATTGCTGGATCTTGAGAGAGATTGTTTCTTAATTTTCTGAGAAATCACCATACTGATTTCCAAAACAAGTGTACCCAGCAATGCAGGAGTGTTCCCTTTACCCCACATCCTCTCCAGTATAAGCTGTCATCAGCCATTCTTACAGGTATAAGATGGAATCTCAGAGTTGTTTTGATTTGCATTTCTCTGATGGCTAAGATGTTGAGCATTTCCTTAAGTGTCTTTTAGCCATTTTAGATTCATCTGTTGAGAGTTCTCTGTTTAGGTCTGTACCCCATTTTTTAAAAACTGGATTATTTGTTGCTGTGGGGCAATGGTTTTCTACCCTGTAAAGGTTTTCAGTTGTATTGGTTTAATAGCATGCTGATTGGTCAGTAGTCAAACAGGAAGTAGAGGCAGGGCTACAAGAATTGGAAAATTCTGGAACGGATCAGTCTTGTGCTCGTAACCCAGACACAGAGGAAGCAAGATGAGAACACCTCACTGATAAAAGGTGCCTAGCCACATGACTAACATATACAAGAATAATGGGCTAGCTTAAGATGTAAGAATTAGCCGGGTGGTGGTGGCGCATGCCTTTAATCCCAGCACTCGGGAGGCAGAGGCAGGCGGATCTCTGTGAGTTCAAGACCAGCCTGGTCTACAAGAGCTAGTTCCAGGACAGGCTCTAAAGCTGCAGAGAAACCCTGTCTCAAAAAACAAAAAAAAGATGTAAGAATTAGTTAAGAAGAAGCCTGAGCTAATAGGCCAACCAGTTTATAATTAATGTAGACACCTCTGTGTTTTTCTTTGAGATTGAACAGCTGCAGGCCCTGGTGGGACAGAAACCTTCTGGCAACAATTTGTTCTTTTGATGTCAAGTTTCTTGAGTTCTTTGTATATTTTGGAGATGAGTCCTCTATCCAATAAGGAGTTGGTAAAGATCTTTTCCCATTCTGTAGGCTGCCATTTTGTCTTGTTGACTGTGTCCTTTGCTTTACAGAAGCTTCTCAGTTTCAGGAGGTCCCATTTATTAATTGTTGCTCTCATTGTCTGTGCTACTGGGGTTATATTTAGAAAGTGGTCTTTTATGCCAATGTGTTCAAGTGTACTTCCTGCTTTCTCCTCTACGAGGTTTGGTGTGGTTGTTTTTATGATGAGGTCTTTGATCCATTTGGACTTGAGTTTTGTGCATGACAATAGATATAGATCTATTTTTAATTTTTCTGCATGTTGATATCCAATTATGCTAGTACTATTTGTTGAATATGCTTTCTTTTTTCCATTTTATATTTTTTGCTTCTTTGTCAAAAATCAGGTGTTCGTAGGTGTGTGGATTAATATCCGGGTCTCCTATTCAGTTCCATTGGTCCTACTGTCTGTTTTTATGCCAATACCAGGCTGTTTTCAGTACTGTAGCTCTGCAGTAGAGTTTGAAGTCAGGTATTGTGTTGCCTCCAGAAATGCCTTTATTGTACATGATTGTTTTGGCTATCCTGGATTTTTTCTTTTCCATATGAAGTTGAGTATTGTTCTTTTGAGGTCTGTGAAGAATTCTGCTGGGATTTTGATGGACATTGCATTGAATCTGTATTGCTTTTGGTAAGATTGGCATTTTTACTATGTTAATTCTACCTACCCAAGAGCATGGGTGATCTTTCCATTTTCTGGTATCTTCTTCAATTTCTTTCTTCAAAGATTTAAAGTTCTTGTCATATGGGCCTTCCACTTGTTTGGTTAGAGTTACTCCAAGATGTTTTATGCTATTTGTGGCTATTGTGAAGGGTGATGTTTCTCTGATTTCTTTCTCAGCCCATTTATCATCTGTGTATAGGAGGGTTACTGATTTTTTTATGCTCTCTCCAAGACCTTTAGCATGAAGGGAAGTTGTATTGTCAAAGGCTTTTTCAACATCAAATGAGAGGATCACATGATTTTTTTCTTTCAGTTTATTATTTATATATGATGGATTACATTGACAGATTTCTTATGTTGAACCATCCCTGCATCTCTGGGATGAAGCTGACTTGATCATGGTGGACAATTTTTTTTTGATGTGTTCTTGGATTCTGTTTACCAGAATTTTATTGATTATTTTTGCATCAGTGTTCATGAGTGAGATTGGTCTGTAATTCTCTTTGTCTGGCTTTCTCTCCTTGACTTACATTCCAGAAGGATTAGGGGTTTACAGGGAAACTTACAGAGGACCAGCAAGACGTGTTCTATAAAATATTTTTTAACTTTTAATTTTTTTGGTTTTGTTTTTTGAGATGGGGTGTCTCTGTGTATCTCTGACAGTTTTAGAACTCACTCTGTAGACAAGGCTGGCTTTTAACTCACTGAGATCTGCCTACCTTTGCCTCCCGAGTGCTGGGATTAAAGTCCGGTGTCACCATCCCCTGGCGAAAAGTCTTAATGATTTGCTGATTTCTAATTCAGCTTCCCTCTGTAATGGATCTGTTTTGATTGGAAAGCTTAGCACAGGTTTTGAGTGGATTTTGACTGGACCAAAATCCTTGTATCCCAAATAGCCAGGTTCACTTTCATGGGGCTGCTTTAGAGGCGAGGGTTATCATAGCTCTAAAGCACCTCCAGAATTATGAGCCCCTAGGTAGCTCACAAAGTCTCCTCCCAAGATGGAAGAAGGACATTGAGGGACTGTCAGGAACATATCATTAAAAACCTGGTTTTCAAATTGAGAGGTGCTGGAGGCAGTAAAGTATTGTCTTGGAGGGGGTTCCTTGTAGCCCCTACTATATCTGTAGATCAGGAAGATATGTTTCCAGGGAAAGATAAGGATCAAGTGAGTGGCTTCACTACCTACAACAGATTAGTCTTCTTACCCTGCTTCAAGGATAATTCAAGGTACTTTAGCAGGGATCTGGAGCTAATCCATTCCCCTGGGCACTTTCAGCCCTGTGAGGTGGACATGATGTTGGGGGTTGGGTCCTTCCTTCTCTGAGACAGCATCAGTCTGTAACATGAGGGCCTGCTTGTTGGGGTTTCTGTCCTACGTGGTTCCCACAGTCATTATATCCCAAAGAAAAATCACACAGAGTTCTACATTAGATATAAACTGATGGGCCCATTAGCTCAGGCTTTGTATTAGCTCTTATTACTTATATTAACCCATTATTCATGTCTATGTTAGCTACATGGCTCAGTATCTTTTTCAGTAGGGTTGTGCTTGAAAAGGAACTCAGACTTTCCCCACTAGTCTAGGCACCTCACTTTGTATGGCTTGTAGGGCTTGTGCCCTTTTCGCTGGTAATTTGGAATAAATGGGAGCGAATGGCTGTAGGGGTGGGCTTCTATGAAATGGGGGAAGATATTTCACTGATTCCCATTGCCTATTGTTTGTTTATTTTGAGACAGGGTCTCTATGTATCCTCTGGTGTTCTTTTTGAAAAGCAAGGTTTGGACACCAACAGGGATGGTCTTTTGCATTAAAGAAGCCCCCTTTCCTGGTGGAGAGCCGCGAGGGCCTGAACTACAACCCTTCAGACCTTTTCCCTTGATTCCCACAGAGTAAGTTGGGTAGCAGAATGTTGTTGTAGTCTAGACTTGTATCCTTTGACTGGGTTTCCTCATCACCAAGCTTGTTTTGAGGCCTGTGGTGTTCCAGTAAAATATTAGCTTCTTTTCATGTATGTTCTCAGGGTCAAACTTCCTTTGTTTATTGAAGATGTGTTGTAATGTCCAAGGGAAATGAAGGCAGATTTCCCATAAAGATCCTGAGGCGCGAGAGACAAGTACCAGAGCTTCTGCCATGGAAAAGCAATGTTCCCTTTGTTTCCTCCAGTCCTCAAGGAGATCCCATGGGTCAGAGCGTTCTCTTTCCCGTCCCTTGAACCCGGGCATCTCTGGGTGAGTGTGACCATAGGTGCCGTGCAGTTGGAAACACAGTTTTAATCTCCAGTCCTTCTGGGTTTACCATTTGCCTTGGTTAAGGGTTGAAGCAGTTGCTTAAGTTGTTTCTCTCTCTTGGGATTAAGTCTTGAATGTCTCTGCACTGAGGTTCTTTCACCTGGGTGGAATGCTTGCCCACTCGAGTTTGTAGACGGCTAGGCAGAGAGAAGCAGCTTGCTTGCAGGCACGACTAAGGCTTTTGCTTTTAGGTGGCCATTCAATGCCAGTGAGCAGAATGCTTTCCTTAGACGTCACCCCTACAGTGATGTCTTATTACCTGGGAAATTATCTCCATACCCTAATGTGAATGGACAGGAAAAATGTAGCCTATGACAGAGCAGAAGTAAATAAAGCCTGGTGGTAGGAAAGTGGGAGCAAGGTTGTTTAGGAGTCACCGGGTAGTGTCAGCATGTGAAGGAGGCAGATCTGGGAACCTACAGACGCCAGGGTTGAGTTGCTCCTCCCCAGTGTGGGGTCAGGAGTAGGTCCTGGAGAATTATCTCCAGGGGAGGGTACAGATGAGAATGGCTGGCCCCGAGTCCTGTATGAGTCTGACATTCCCTGTCATTCCAGTGGCCTCCAGGAAGCAGGAAGGAGGAAAGAGTAGGGGTGAACAGGTGAACACTAGTGGTGTAAGAGAAAGTTTGGGGCTGTGGCATTACTCAGAGGACCCTGTAGCGTTGGGGGACCATGAGTCACCATGTGCCCGCTGCTTATCAATACTGTACTCACAGAAGTGCTACCACCATGACTGGTCATGTGACCATCACCATCTCTGTTGGCCATATGACCAGCTAGATGCCTATGGGTGATCGGCAGCTCCCTGAGTGCATAAGTCCTTGGGAAGGTATCTTGTAACTTCTATGAATTTACCAGTGTACTCTCCCACATAACCACTTACCAGTTTAATCTGAGAAAATGCTTCCATCAGATTGGCCTGTAAGTCAGTCTGTATAACATTTCTTAATTAATGATTGATGTAGAATGGCCCAGCCCACTGTGGAGGGCTATCCCTGGGCAAGTGGTCCTTAGTTGTATAAGAAAGCAGGCTGAGTAAGCCGTGAAGAGCAAATCGGTAGTCACTCTTCCTTCTTGGCGTCTACTTCAGTTCCTGCCTTCAGATGCCTGCTTGAGTTTCTGCTCCGATGTTTCTTCATGATGAACTGTGATTGGGAAAAGTAAGCCAAATAAGCTTTCCTCTACACATTGGTTTTGGTGATGGTCTCTATCATAGCAATAGGAACCAAACTTGGGCACCGTGGAAGCAAAAGGTGAGAAAAGCATGTTTGAGTCTGGACTCCCCAGACTCTAATCAGATGCTCTTTGGCACTTTTCCGTCACTTCCAAGTGGTTGAAGAAGGAGAGAATAGAGCTGTGGTAGGTACTTCGGCTAAGATTGAGAGCATTGAGAGCCTTTCCTGCTTCCTCCCAGCTGCCCAGTTGTAAGAGATCAAGATTGGGCCCTTGTTACCATTATGGGTCATTTATGTATTATGTGTATGCGTGTGCGTGCGTGCGTGCGTGCGTGTGTGCGTCCCTCCCTCCCTCCCTCCCTCCTTCTCTCCTTCCCTCCTTCCTTCTTTCCTTCCTTTTCTTCTGAGACAGGATTTCTCCCTGTCGTGGAACTCAGAGAGATCCACCTGCCTCTGCCTCCTGAGTTCTGAGATTAACAACCTACACTACTACCACCCCGCGGTATTGTGCTTTCTTTGTGGTGATGCGGTTTTGTTACATATGTATCCGGTGTTCAGGAAAGCTTCCAGTTTCCCCTTGTGTTGGCTTCTTTCACGTGTTTATCCCGGTGCCTCTGGGCTCTGTCCCTCCACCCTGTTCTAGCTCTTGTTAATTCACAGGATTCCTGCTGTGGGCAATGGTTGCATTGTGGGTGGTCCTTGCTGGTAGCCGCCCTGCTACTTGATGTCACCAAATTCCTTTCAAGAAACAACTTAGTGGAGAGTTTATTCCATAAGCCTTGCAGTGTAAGAAGGAATCCAGTCTATCCTGTCACAGAAGACAAGGTTACAGGCGCATAAGGCAACGTGTGGCTGCCCTCAGGAAGCAGAGGACCAGGCTATTAAACTGTAAGGCACATTCATAGTGACAAACGTCCTCCAGCAAGGCTCCACTTCCTAATGTTGCACATCTTTCCAACAGCACCAGAAGCTGGGACAAGTGTCTGAACACATGCTTTTTTGGGGGGGGACATTTCATATTCAAATACAGCATCCCATCCTTGGCCGTCCTGTAATTCAAGATTCATTCACTCCAACTTGAGAAGTCCCCGTGATGACTCATGGTCTTAATGTACATTCATTGTGAGCCTGAAGAGCTGAGTTAAATCAGTGCAGCTTATGGTGAGGGAAGAGAACTGACTTCCAGAAATTGTCTGCTGATCTCTCTTTCTACATACACACTCATGCATGCACGCATGCACTCATGCACACACGCTAGTGTGCGCGCACACACATGCATGCACATGCATGCATAAATTTTTCCCTTTGTTCTTGAGAAAGGCTAACTTTTGTCTAACTGCCAGAATTGGGGGAAATAGATCTTCTGTACCTGACAATCACCTTAAGGTCTGAGGAAAAAAATAACCCCACTCATAGCAATATAAAAATACTTTTAAAATTAGAAGTCCCCATGAGGCAGGAGAAGAGGGTGGAAAGTCCCAAGAATATTTGTATTTGAGGTAGTGACTTATTTTGCCAAAGAGAACCAATGTATGATCAAGTCTTTTGCCTTTGGGGTCAGCCTGTGTTGGTTGAAAAAAACAAAATAAAACACCCAACCACAACTTCCCTCCATTTAGCAGCTCCTCACCCTTTGGTAAAGATTACTTATGAGGTAAATAAGCAAGATAACATTCTTTTTTTTTAACTTATTATTATTTAGTTTTTATGTGAAAGATTCTCTTTTAAGTGTCATTGTAAATCTCTTACTGAATGACATATACTGCTTTTTAAAAAGATTTAAGCAAATTTTTAGTCACATACACACAGACACACACACGTGTGTGTGTGTGTCTGTGTGTCTGTGTGTTGGGGACATATGGCATATGCAGGTGTCTTCAGAGCCTGGAACAATTTTGGATCTCCTGAAGCTGAAGCTACAGACAGGTTGTCAGATGCCTGGGGTGGGTGCTAGAAATTGAACTTGGGTTCTCTGCAAGAACATTAAGTGCCCTTCATTTCTGAGCCATCTCTCTAGCACCCGTATATAGTTTATAGTTTATAAACCTGCTTCCAAAGGCCAGGGAGATGCCTCAGTGGGTAGGAATGCTTGATGTGCAATTATCGAGGCTCTTGAGTTCACTTCCTAGCACCCGTGTAGGAATCTGGGAACGGCTTCATGAGTATCTGTAACACCGGAGCATGAACAGGTGAACTGCTGGGGCTTGCTGACCACCAGCCTAACCAAAAATGGAATTCCAGGTTTTGGGAGAGACCCTCTTTCAAGGAAATAAGGAAATCGAGCAATAGAGTAGGGTGCTTGATTCCCTTCTCTGGCCTAAACATGTGCACGGGTGTGCACACCCCTACAGAGGTGTGTATACACCACACACACACACGCGTGCACACACACAGGCACACACTAGTAAACCTACTTTTCTAATGTTCTTCTCATTTTTTATAGGTACTTCCTACTTAACGGACATTGTATGGTGGGCTGGCACAATTGCAAGTAAGTGGTTTATATAGTGCAGATTCTCATCTTTTTATTTATTTCCAAAATCAGTCATTTACCTGGGCGGGGCTGGAAGGGACAAGAGAGTGTGACTTTGAAGGTCATCCCGTACTTCCCACTCAGATTCACTCTTTCCCGTTGTCCTTCCCTTTGGTGGGAGGGAGTAAATGGGAAAGTGTGGAACAACTGACCTAGGAGGAGGAGGCAGAGGCTCCGGCTGCCCACTACATCAGTAGCCCTGGGCATGGAGAAACTAAAGCAGTTTCTCCTTCCTCTGTAGCAGAGCTGGTGCATTTGCTGCTGTGCATTTTCAGGCTGTCTTCCTCTGTGAGCACAGTTGATTTAACAGCAAAGTTCCTTGGTGCAAAGGACAGATCAAAGATCACGTGCTATAATTTAAAATAAATAAACTATAATTTTTTTGAAAGCGTGATTTGCCATATATATTGTCTTTTAAACAAAAAGCTTCATAGCTGAGGCTGAGTTTGCTCATTGGGGAACCCCCTTTTAAGCCCTGTTCAAGAGGAGCACCTGGGAGTCCTGTATAAGCCAGTGCCAGCTAGTTCCAGCCAGCTCCTCACACTGGAGGAGGTCGGAGTTCACTGGAAGGCAGCTGGGAAGGTCTGCACAACTTGTAGAGGAAAGATTGGTCACTGGGGCGTTAAGTTGCAGGGAAAAGCATTAAGGTTCCTCACTGTGCTACTGTATTGTGTGTCTCTAGATATGAGACAACTGTGTATATCATAAAAATAGCAGAACACAGTTTGAGTGTTGGTACCATAAAGCAAAGAAGAACGTTTGAGTGGGTAGTTACGTTTAACATGATTGAAATAGAACACAACATAACACACGTATGTGCCCAAGCGTTACATGGTGCCCCGTGTGCTACTTTTATGCTACATTTTGGATAAAAACAAGTAAATTAAGAATGTAGAAGTAAAAGGTATTTTAACTTAAGGGTATATAACTTAAACAATGGAAATATATTCAGTATTGTACTTGTTACTGTGGTAAGGCTGGGGGCGTTTCCTTAGAGTTGAGGCTACTCCCCAGACCAGTTCAGAAGTTCTGCCATTGGGATTTGTGAACATGTAGATTTGCTTTCTCAGAAAGGATGCAGAGTAAGTCGTTTCAGAACAGAGTCTTGCAAAATCTTGATCATGGTAAGGAAGCTTGGTAATGGCAAACGGTATCCTTGTGATTCTCTTGACAGTGGCTGTTGGCCAGATTGGGAACTTCCTAGCTTACACTGCGGTCCCTACAGTCCTGGTGACTCCCTTGGGTGCCCTTGGAGTACCATTTGGGTGAGAACTGACATTCTCTTTTGATAGTTAATATTCAAGTTACATAAGAAAAAGCCTTTTGTTATAAATGTTTTTGTTAAAAAATAAAGTTGTTGATGAAAATAGGTCTTTTGTACTTAAGAGATCATATTTTCACTTTAATTCTTTAAATGTATTTCTCTTTTTTTTGTTGTTTCATTTTGTTTGGTTTGGGTTTTTTCGAGACAAGGTTTCTTTGTATAGACTTGGCTGTTCTGGAACTTGCTCTGTAGACCAGGCTGGCCTCAAACTCACAGAGATTCCCCCTGCCTCTGCCTCTGGAGTAATGGGATCAAAGACAACATTCTTTATCATACCCAACATTCTTTAAATGTATTTCTATGTAAAAGAACTCACTTTATTATATTTTGAATTCTGATTTATTCATGGTTGTCAATGAATCTGATGCTGTTTACTTTTCTGGACTTTGTTCTGGATAATGTCTTAGAACCTAGAGTCTTCCTGAATCCATGCATGTTGTTCTGAAAAATCATGGTGCAAAATGTCAGTTTGTGCTCTGTGTGGGCGTTTAGCATCCCTGCTGGTCAGGCATTCTCCCACCTCATTCCAGTGCTGCAGAAGGTGGGATGCATGACTTGTGGGCACCAATGCATGTGGAAACGGGTTTGTCACCACAGTCCAGCACATGGCCCCTCCGCGCGATGAGTGAGAAATTTGGGTTTTACTGGGGTAGGGTGATCTCAAGGGGATCTTGGGTTTTACTGGGGTAGGGTGATCTCAAGGGGATCTTGGGTTTTACTGGGGTAGGGTGATCTCAAGGGGATCTTGGGTTTTACTGGGGTAGGGTGATCTCAAGGGGATCTTGGGTTTTATTGGGGTAGTGGTGATCTCAAGGGGATCTTGGGTTTTACTGGGGTAGTGGTGATCTCAAGGGGATCTTGGGTTTTACTGGGGTAGGGTGATCTCAAGGGGATCTTGGGTTTTACTGGGGTAGGGTGATCTCAAGGGGATCTTGGGTTTTACTAGAGTAGGGGTGATCTCAACGGGATCTTGGGTTTTACTGGGGTAGGGTGATCTCAAGGGGATCTTGGGTTTTACTGGGGTAGGGTGATCTCAAGGGGATCTTGGGTTTTACTGGGGTAGGGTGATCCAGAGGGGATCTTGGGTTTTACTGGGGTGGGTGTGATCCAGAGGGGACTCTCACACTCAAGTTTGTGTTTCATGGTCTGAAATACCTGTGGCGACCAGAAATTAGGGCTCCAGTTACTGGGACTATGAGCAGGCTTGCTCTGCATCTACTCAGTTGTGGAGAGGAGGAAGGCTTTAAAGAGTACCAGCCGTCAGAAGTCATCCCTTGCTAACTTGCTGACCTATGCCTTTTTCTCTTGCTGTGGCAAAATGGTTAAGACTGGATTTTTTTTCCTTAAAGAAACAAGGGTTTAATTTTGGTTCTTAGTTCTAAATACTACGTGTACAAGATTGGGCAGCCCATGTTTTTTTCTGTTTTTCTTTTGAGTATGTAACTCTGACTGTCCTAGAACTTATTATATAGATCAGTCTGTCCTTGAATTTATAGAGATCTGTCTGTCTCTATCTCTTAGGTGCTAAGGTTAAAGTTATATAGCCCTGTACCTGGATAAAAATTTATTTTTTATTTTTAATTCTGTGTATATGTGTGGTCTGTGTGTGTGTATGTACACACGAGAGTACAGACACCCTGGAAATCTAGAAGAGGACATTGAATCTCCTGTCCTAGCTGCCTGTAGTGCAGGAAAGAGTTTTTGTGGTAAATGTATTTATTTACCTTAAATTAATTCTAAGATTCTATGGTCTAGGAGCTGGAGAGATGGCTCAGCAGTTAAGAGCACTTGCTGCCCTTTCAGAGTTTAGTCCTGGGCCTCTCTATGGGTGCACAGAAGCACCAGTATCTCCAGTTTCAGGGAACTTTTGCAGTGTTCTGCCATCCGATGACACTGCCCTAGGTTACAGTGCATAGGCTTATATTCAGGCAAACATTCATACGCATGAAACAAAAATAAATAAAATCTCAAGAAAAGATTCTCTGGTCTAAAAACCTCAACTGCTTTTTTTTTTCACATTTTGAAAATAGATTTTTACCATATTGTTCTTATCCATACGTATGCTTGCTATTAATGTCGCTTGATGTCACTTGTATTTTGGGTGTCCCAGAAAGTCTGGGAGTGCAGGGATCGTGCTTATGCCTGAATCAATCCTTAATCAATCCTTAACCTGCCAGGGTTATTTCTATGGAAGATAAGCTGAACATAGCAAATTTAATGACATCAATCCTCATGCCCTTTATAGTTAAAGGCATGCTTTGATTCGGCAAGAGGTGTTATTTACCCAGTGAAGTATAGGGTGGAGTTTTGTTTTGTTTTGTTTTTAACCCCTGTGCTTTTGGGGATCAAACACAGAATCATGTACATGCTTCAAGCAATACACTATTGAGGTTTTTTTGGTAAATAAATTAAACTGGAAAAAAGCAAAGTTGGCAGAGTATATGTATGCATGGTTTATAAAAAGTTTTGTTGATAATGGGTACATGGCTAGATTTACAAATAACAGAAAAGAATATACGGTACTAGAAAGAAAATCAGTTTCTTTTTCTATTTCTGAATAGAACAGAGAGCCCCCCATAGGCACACTCTTATATGTAACAGTTTAGTACATGATAAAGTAATCATTGCAAAACATTTTAAATATAGGTAATTCATTTTAATGAACTTATTTAGGAATAATTTTTTGGTGCATCAAACCACATTAGTCTGGAAGGAATCCATAGGTTCTCAGTCTCTGTAGAAACAAAAGCAGAACCTCTTTTCCAAAGCAACATATCCTTAGACCCAAATTCTGAAGTCATAATACCTTTATAATATACATGCTGGTTTAGCTCAGCAGACCATAAATGAAATGTCTCTCTGTACTTAAATCAGTCAAAAAATTCAAAGAAAACACAATAGTATACATAATCCAGACTCTCTGTATATTCCATCTTTACGTGGCTTATTTTTTTTTTTACTTCTTTAATCTATGATTTTCTATATTCTGTCTCTTTAAAGACTTTGTTTTATTTTTTAAAATCACTTACTTCCTTTTTTAACTATCTATTCTTTTTTTCTCTCTCCCAAGCCTATGTACATTTATCCAACACTGTGACCCATTTAAAGGTCTTTTCCATCTGAATTTGTCTTTATTGCATAATTCTTTTCTGACCAGGACTTATTAAAATGCTAAGCGGCATGGCTAGGACTAAGGCTGCTTTGCCTTTTGGCTCCGCCCAGTCCAACATGGTGGAGGTCCGTTCAACACTAATCCTGTGAGCCATGTTCACAGACCCATTTTCACACACACAGTGGGTCTATGTTGCCATTAAGCAGGTTATAGCACTCTGCTCACAAACCCCATTTAAATGCTCCATAGCTGGACCTCCTGAGTCAGAGCCATTGGGCTGGTGAACCAGGAAACCATTTATAGAAACCGTGCAGTTTTTACTGCACCTCTCTTAAAGGAGCCACGGTACCCCTGTTTGCCACGAGCCCATCTGGGAAAAAAAATTGTGGCTACCAAGAATCTGTGCTAAACTCTGTTTATTTTGTGTCTAGAATTCCTTCCCAAACTCTCAAGTTTTGTGTGGATGTAGTTGCCTCACATTGGTGGGCCATTCTGTTGGCGGAGACTGCTTGTTCGTTTCCCGGCCACACAGACCCGAAATAATCACTCAGAAACTATATTAATTATAACACTGCTTGGCCTATTAGCTTATGCATATTTCTAGTTAACTCTTACATCTTAAATCAACCCATCTCTATTAATCTGTACATCACCACAAGGTCGTGGTCTACTGGCAAGCTTCCGGCATCTGTCTCCTTTAGTGGCTGCATGGCGTCTCCCTGACTGCCTACTTTTGTCCTCTATCTCTGCTTGGAATTCCTGCCTTGCTCAATTCTGCCCTGCTAGAGGCCAAAAGCAGCTTCTTTATTAACCAGTGGTGTACAGAGGGGAACCCCACATCCCCTGAGCTTGAGCACTTCCTGCATCCTGGTGTGACTTCCTCCACTGTGCTCGTGAGTGAGATTCTAAGCAGATTCCAGTACTATGCCCTCAGACCCTCAACCTGCAGAACTGATCTAAATGGCCCTCTGTTTGCTGTAAATTACCTAGCTTGGTATACTTACATATACTTACAGCAACAGAAAGAGGACTAAGACAAGATTATAATTACTGAAAACAGAAAGAAAGTTGGGATGTTTCTGTAGCTAGACAGAGATGAAAATAAGTATATGGCATCAGACTGTTCGGAGCAATAGATACATTCCTAGAGAGCTGAAACTGTTCAGGAAGAAAACACAAATGTCTAAATTCCTAATTTGCAAAAAACGAACAACAACAACAACAAAGCTACAACAAAGAAAAGACTAGGAACAAGTATAGTCACCGATGATTTCTGTTATTGGGAATTTTATATGTGCATATAATGCATTTTGATCCAATCTACCCATCTTTGCCTCCTTTACATCTCCTATACCCCCAGTGTTTTCCTCCCAGCTACATATACTCTTTAGGAAGAAATTTAAGACACCAGTCATGTCCACTGGGTGCTGCCTGTACGTGCTTGGGGGTAGGACCATCTCCTGGAATATGGCTAGCCTCCCTGGAGCAGTATCCCTAAAGAAAACTGACTCTTATTTCTGGGTGAGACTTCATGAGCCCCTCCTCCATCCATGCTGGGATTGTGGCTGACTTGATTTTGTGCAGGTCTTGTGTAGGCACACACAACCACCGGAGATCATGTGCACTGTTAACAGCACTCGTGTGCTTGTTAAAACCTGTTTCTGTACAGACACCCAACCCCTCTGGCTCTTAGAAACTCTCTGCCCCCTCCCGTTCTGCAGTGATCTCTGAGGGAGGGGATATGATACACGCATCCCGTGTAGAGATGAGTATTCCACAGTTGATCAATTAATCTGTGTGAGTCTCTGTATTAATCACCATCCAGTGTAAAAAGCAGCTTTTCCCCCAAGGATTGGGAGGTGAACTTGTCTTATTTAGGGTTTCTATTGCTGTGAAGAAACACCATGACCATGGCAATTCTTACAAAGGAAAACATTTAATTGAGGTGGTGGCTTACAGTTCAGAAGTTCAGCCCATTATCATCATGGCAGAGAGCATGGTGGCATGCAGCCAAGCATGGTGCCGGAGAAGGAGCTGCTATGCCGCATCTTGACCCTGCAGGCAGCAGGAAATGGTCTGTCTCATTGGGTGTGGCTTGAGCACATAAGAAATCCCACCTCCACAGTGGCACACTCCGCCAACAAGGCCACACCTCCTAATAATGCTGCTCCCTTTGAGGGCATTTTCCTCCAGATCATTCACTTATGGTAATAAAGCGAAGAACTTAGGAGGAAGTTATTGTGATGCCCATTGAACAAAATGGTAGTAGCAGGTTTTAGGAACACACAGTTGTTTGTTTGGTTGGTTTTGGCTGTTAACTGTTCTAGGCTTGAGTTTTATCTTGTGGCCCAGAAAGTGGCTGGGTTACTCTCTTCACCACTATTACCCCAGGGGGCATATCCCCCCAGGTCAGTCATTATTGTAGCTCACAGGGCTTACATATGGGTAAGACTATTTATTATTTTTCTTTTCCTATAGAATGTATAGTACCTCCCAGTACTAATGGATATTGATAGAGGTGGAATCACTTTTCTTCCCTGAGAGCCTATCCACGTAAAGGTCCCATACCCATGCTCATCCAGGCAGTAGTAAATTGACTTGGTTGGTATTAGATTAAAGGAAGTGTATTGACTGAGGTTTCTGTCCTGCCCAGTTCCCACAGTCATTAACTCCTAAAGAAATCACACAGAGGTCTACGTTAGTTATAAACTGGCCATTAGCTTCTTATTTACTATTTTTTTATAACTTACATTAGCCCATAATTCTTGTCTTAGTTAGCCACATGGCTCGATACCTTTTTTGGTGAGGCAGTCACATCTTGCTTCCTCTGCAGCTGGGTCACGACTGCAGACTGCTCTTCGCTCTTCCCAGAATTCTCGTTGCCCCACCTCTACTTCCTGCCTGGTCACCCCACCTCTACTTCCTGCCTGGCTACTGGCCAATCAGCATTTATTTAAAATATAAGTGACAGGGTACAGACCATTGTCCTACAGCAGGAGGGGAGAAAGGAGAGGGGGAGATGGGGTATATGGGGAGGGAGAATGGAAATAGGATAGCAGGGGAGAAAAGGTAGGAGATGGGGAAGAATTGCAGAGGAGAGCATATAGAGACTGCATTGGACCCAAATATATTGCATGTATGGATATCAAATAAAATATTTAATAAAAGTAAAAATTTTATATCCGGTCTCACCAAAGTAAGTGAAATGAGAATAAACTCCAAAAAAGAAGGGCAGCCACTCTCTGAAAATTGTGGAAGTCTTTCGCAGTCACCAAGCCGGGTGAGCGCCAAAAGATATTTCTGCATGGGTTTTAAGGCAGAGGTAGTGAAGGACCCGTAAATGCGGACCAGAAAAATAATATTACCATGATCATACTCAGATTAATCTGTAGGTTCAGCACAATTCTGTCAAAGTCCCATCTGAATTCTTCATAGAAATGGGTACACTGTCCCTAAAATTTATATGCAGATGGAAAAAAAGTATAAATATATGAACAATCTTGAAACTATAAGGAAAGCTGGAGGAATTTCAAAGCTGCTTTCAAAATCCAGGACTCAAGGCGAGCGTTGTGTATGTGCCTCTGAGCATAGTTTTTGGGAGCCTGACCCATGGCGGTTTCGAGATTGAGATGGGACTGAACTTCACAGTGAGCCCTCATCTCACATCAAATAAAGACTACAATAATCAAAACTTGATGCTGGGTTAAGGAGAGGCGTGCAAATCAATGAAATAGGATTGGGATTGCAGAGATCTGCTCATAGTCAGTTGGCTTCTTGCCAGTAATACCAAGCTACCAGTATACGGAAGAATAGGTTTTCCGCAGGATGGCATTCAAGGGCTGGGGCTGGAGCTCTGGTGTCCACGTTCACTAATGGTACTCAGTGTTGTTCTAAGCACATATGAGGTCCTAAATTTGATCCCCAGATCTGCCACAGTGAAGAAACAAAACAGACGGTGCCAACAAACGGGAGACCAGCATGCAAATAGTTAAAATCGTTGCCTCTGCCTCACCACACAAAAAGTAACCCAAAATACATCAGAGAGCTAAAACTGGCAAACTCTTAGGAGAAAACAGTTTAAATCACTGTGATTCTTTAAATTATGGGAATAGGTTATTTAAGTATGATTCTAAAAATCACACGAAGGAAAAATAAACCAGGTACCAAAATTGAAACCTCTGCTTTAGAGACATGAAAGGAGGAGGGAGACATGTTTGGGATGTCCAGGATGAGTGGCAGGATGGAGTAGGGGTAGGCATACTCAAGATACGTTGTATCTTGTATGAAACTGATAAAGAATACATTTTAAATAAGCAGTAGCCCTCAAGATGGCTCAGCAGGTAAAGACAAACCTGATCTTTACTGCCATCAGGTTTGGATGACCTAAGTTCAGTCCTGGGTGCAGGAAGAGAACAGACTCCCGTGAGTTGTCCTCTGACCTCCAGATGCATACTGTAGAATACATGCCCACACACATGTCCGCACACAAACATACACAGCAAATAAATGTTTCAAAACCATGTTTCACAGGTTAACATCAAGAAAGAAAATTCAGAATAGAAGAGAAATGTTTCAAATTATGTGTATGATAAGAAATTCATCCTTTGGTATACGAAATTCTTACAGCTCATTAATAACCAAGTAGCTATTGCATTCTGGTCTTTTGCGGTATGATAGGCGGTGATCTGGCCTGTGGCGCAGGCTCATGGTCCTGCTGCTTTTGTTCATGGTAGCCCCTCAGCCATGGCATGGTCTGACAGATGTCCCAGGCAAACCTGAGTCTGTTGTTGTTTTTCCTGTGACCCTCCCCCTTCTCTCATTCTTGATTCTTAGGGCAGCAACATTGACCCCGATCTTAATTACTTTTCTATTGCTGCGATAAAACACTTTGATCAAGGCAATTTATAAAACAGAGTGTTTAGTTTGACTGCAGATTTCTGAGGGTTAGAATCCATGATGGCAGAGCAAAGGAACAGCTGAGAGCTCATATCTTGATCCATAAGCAGGATGCTAAGAGAGGTACTGGGAATGGCCCAAGTCTTTTGAAACCTCAGAGCCCTCTCCCAGAGCCACACCTCCTCCGACAAGGTCACACCTCCTAATCCTTTTCCACACAGTGCCACCAACTGGGGACCAAGCATTCAAAAACATGAGCCTGTGGGGGCCGTTCAAACCACGCCAGCCCAGAATTAAGATCTAATCATGTTTTTCTTATTATATGTGTCAATAACGCTGTTTATTTTCCACACTGGAGTGCTAGGCCTCCTTCGGGACAAAGCAGCAGGCACAGTGTCGTGTACTCTGTATGCTCTACACAAAGTACTGTATGGTAGGAGGGATGAACTACAGCCTTATGGGCTTTTGTGTTCAGTGCTGGCATTCAGAAAATGGTGGTCCAGGAACTTCACGTGCAAGCCTTCAAACTGTGGTCTCTTCCCCATGCCTTCCTGCCCTTGGTCTATCCAGTCATCTTTCATTCTCTTTATTTCCCAACGTCTGAGTTAAGGATTTCTCAGAAGTCCGCTTACATGACTGAAAATATTTCTTGGAAAATAAATGTTGTCTTGAGCCCCTCCCTAAGTGTTTCTCCGAATAACTAGAAAAGCGAAGCCCCGAACGGAGAGTCTGATGAATCCAAGGTCATTTCCCTGCCCAGACACCCTGTTCATCTGCTTTTCTAAGGGCAGCTGACAAGATGAACTGGTTATCTGCAAAAGACAGTTTTGGGGTCCTTCGTTTACCTGTGGCCTGCTCCCTACCTCCTCCCAGTGCGGAGAGGAGCCTTGTCCCAGCCACTTAGTCCCTTATTCCCCTGCAGTCCCATTCTCCTCCGAAGACAATATTTACGTTCTAACCATCAGGTGTTAATTTTTCTTTACATTTTTTTCTGGGTTTTGGTCTTAAATATTTGAAATTAATTTTTTGGTTGGGATGCAGAGTAATGGGTTTCATTATGACCCTTTCACACGTACCTGCCACTGGACTTTGTTCTTTTATCTACCACGTACTACGCTGTCTAGACCACCCTGCCCTTGCTGGGTCTCTCGTTCCCCCCAGATAGCCCTCCCTTCTGTTTTTGTCAGGTCTGTTTCATTACTTTCTTGTATTCCCATTCACGTTAGACCTCCTCCTTCCCTCTCTGATGACGCTGGGCATGCTGGGATGCCTAGCTCTTGATGGATATTTACAATCTGAACTTACATGAGTGTAGTTCATGACTTAGGACTTGGGAGACTGAGGCAGGAGGACTGCCATGAGTTCCAGGCCAACCTGGGCTGCACAGTGAGATTCCATCGCACTTCTTCTTTACCCTAAAAGTTACAAATGATAATACACATCGAATAAGTCTAGGTACATCTCTTCCTGTTAAGTTTCTTTTGTCACTTCCCTTCAGCGAGGATAAGGGACGTTTCTCTTGCCTCTTCATGAGCTTTGTAGTCTTAGCTTCGGCGGTGATCCTGTCTGGGGCCTTATTTTTCAAAGAAAATAACCCAGTACGTCCGTGAACTGTTGCACCCTGTTCCTGGATGTTCATGTCTGAATGTCTCCAGCATAAATAACAGCAATATAGGAATTGCCTAATGCAAGCCCAGTATTTCCAATTCAGGTTTTATACTGACATTAAAGGGAAATAAGAGATTAAATATGTTGATGTTTTATGAATTTATATATTATTTTTATCTAAAAATGTAGTATTATATATTTTTTAATATTTATTTATTATGTATACAATATTCTGTCTGTGTGTATGCCTGCAGGTCAGAAGAGGGCACCAGACCCCATTACAGATGGTTGTGAGCCACCATGTGGTTGCTGGGAATTGAACTCAGGACCTTTGGAAGAGCAGGCAATGCTCTTAACCTCTGAGCCATCTCTCCAGCCCCAGTACCATATTTTTTAAGTTTTGAGTACTAGTGAAAAATAACCACTATATTCTGTCTATCATGCTTTGGTTACCGTTAGTATTTTTGCATTTTTCTTTGGTTTCTGTGTATGTGTGTTGTTTGCTTTTATAAATAAAGAAGGGATATTTTTAGTTTTTGGCCAGTCATAAAACTTTCTCTTATCTATGAGGTAATTAAGACATTATACATTAATATGAGTTAAGATATTATAAACTAGATATTGATATGCATGACAATGATACAAAAACCCAATTGAGTTGAAATAAAATTTCAATAAATTTCTGATGGGAAATTAGTTTTTCTATTTGTAAAAACTAAATGCCGGGCTGGGTGTACATGTTGCTCAGTGTTGCTCATGTGCAGGGCCCTGTATTAGAGTCTCAGTGCCAACATACAAATAAAAACATTTTAAAAAACCTCAGTGAAAATTAAATACATCTAGAAATAAAATACAAGTCTTCTAGATAAAGTATCTTTAATTAGCAGAAACCAGTCATAGAGTTTGTTTTAAACTGTAATGATTTCTCTTATTTAATTGAAGGTCCATTTTAGCTTCTTATCTTCTGAAGGAAAAACTCAACATCTTAGGCAAGTTGGGGTGTCTGCTGAGCTGTGCGGGCTCTGTCGTGCTGATTATCCATTCCCCAAAGTCTGAAAGTGTGACAACGCAGGCCGAGTTGGAGGAGAAGCTGACCAATCCAGGTAACTCCTAGCAGCGTGGCCCGTCTATTTTCCCAGGAATCCAGACAGCTCAGGATACCACTCCATCCTGACACCTCCTGGCAGGACAGGTGGGCAAGACCTGCTTGGGTTTGTCACCACAGATCTTGACTGGTGGTCTGTGTTGTGTGCGCATGTCAGCTGGCTGTGAGTACAAGCCTACCCAGCTTCAGAGGTACTCTAAATTTGGCTGGATTCCCTAGAGCGTTCATAATGACGATAGCTAAGGCTTTATTTCCCTGTTGTCTTAGTTACTTCTGTATTGCTGCAACAGAACACCGTTACCAGTGCAGTTTATAAAGCAAAGCATTTAACTGTGCTTATGGTTTCAGGGGTTAAGAGTCTGTGATGGGGGAGCAAAGGAATGTTGGCCAGAACAGCTCAGAGCTCACGTCTTGATTCACAAACCAGAGGCCAAGAAAGCTAACTGGAAATTCCTTGAGTCTTTTGAAACCTCAAAGCCTGTCCTCAGTGACACACCTCCTCCAACAAGGCCACACCTCCTCATCCTTCCCAAACAGTTCCACCAATTGGGGATCAAGTCTTGAAACATACAAGCCTGGGGAGGGGTGTCATTCTCATTCAAACTACCATCTGCAAACATTTCACATTTTAATTTTGACTTACACTCATCAAATTCAAAGTATTTTCTGAGTATGCATATACTCTTTATAAAGAGTATAAAGGCATTAAAAAATAGACCATTCTGTGGAGTAGGTAAGAGTGCCTAATGAGTTCCTGTGATTACCAAAGGAAAATATTCATAGGTTGCTTCTCCACCCCTGTGCTAGGAGTTGAACCCTGGCCTGTGCAGGCTAAATAAGCATTGTACCGCTGAGCCATATTTCCAGTCCATTTTGATGGGTGTGAATGATTCCCTTATGTTGAGATCCCAACTTACTTATGCATTTGTAATTCATTTATGTATAATTATGGCTATCATTTTTATTATTATGTATGTAGATGCCCTTGGAGGCCAGAGGTGTCAGATCCTACGAGGACTCTAGCTACACTCGGTTGTACGCGTCTCCATTTGGGTACTAAGACAAAACTGGCGTGAAATTTTAATTGCTGGTCCATCTCTCCAGTCCTATGTATAAGTAGATATCATGAAAATATTAAGAAAATATAAAATGGTATGGTCTGGCTACTTTCTTAGGGAATGGCTTTTCTTTCTTTCCCCCCTTTTTTTCTTCTTTGTTTTGTTTCTTTCTTCTCTTCATCCACCTCTTCTTGTTCCTCTTCTTTTTCCTAGTCAGGGTCACAGTATGCAGCCTTGGCTAGCCCGGCGCTTGTGATGTAGCCCAGGGTAGCCCCACACTTGAGGAAGTCCTCCCCACTTGACTGCTGAGATGACAGGCATAGGACCCATGTCCAGCTATGTTTTGTTGTTGACTTTAAGATGTTTTTGATATATTTTTTTTTGAGAATTTCTTGTGTGTATACACAATGCAATTCGATGGGCCGGAAGGATGGCTCAGAGGCTAAGTGCCCTTGTTGCTCTTCCAGCAGAGTAAGGTGTGATTCTTCCCAGCACTGACATGGTAGCTCACAGTCATTTGTACCTCAGTTCCCGGGATCTGATGCCCTCTTCTGACCTCCTCAGGCACCAGGCCTGTAAGCAGTACACAGACATATAAGCAGGTAAAACACTCGTACACATGAAAAAAAAATCTAAAACAAAACACGGTACTTTGATAACATCTACCCTCATTCCCTTCTCTCCAGCCCCTCCCATATCTCTTCACCCTCTCAACTGTGTGTACCTTCTTCTAACCTACAGAATCCACTCAGTGCTGACGGTATTTGCATGGCACAGATCCCTCCCTCCATCCCTCCCTCCCTCTGTTTCTAAAGGCAGAAACAACACGATTAATTTTTGCCCCAGAGGGAGTTTAAACCAGCGCTTGATTATATTTCCAAACTCCCTAATATATGGTGCCTAGGGCCGGAGAGATGGCTCAGAGGTTGAGAGCACTGGCTGCTCCTCCAGAGGACCCAGGCTCAATTCCCATGGCAGCTCACAACTGTCTCTAACTCCTGTTCCAGGGCATCTGACACTCTCACATAGATACGCATGCAGACAAAAAAAAAAAAAAAACAAAAAAAAAAAAAAAAACAGTGCACATAAAAGTAAATATATCTTTTAAAATACATGATGCCTGATTTTCAGAGATGAAAACTCAGAGGAAATGTCCAGCAAAGATATTTATAGAAAGAATAGTA
The DNA here is from genome assembly GCF_903992535.2 of Arvicola amphibius. Taxonomy (NCBI): domain Eukaryota; kingdom Metazoa; phylum Chordata; class Mammalia; order Rodentia; family Cricetidae; genus Arvicola; species Arvicola amphibius. The sequence continues at coordinate 135,320,607 of NC_052058.2, forward strand.
GACTGGGATATGTATTTCACTGTTGGAATGGCAAGACCCCAGACAAGATGCAGAGCACCACAGCAAGGAAAGGAGATTCTTGAGCGTGCAATGATGTTCACGTTCTCTGTGCTGGAAGCTTTATTCTGGAAAGCAAAAGCTTGCATCTTGGAAAGAAAACATATGTACTTGTTTAATGTGCAAAAAACAGATTTAGAGACAAAATATGGCTAGATAGTATATCCATGATGTAAGTTTTATGAGGTTGAGTTACAGAAGAGAAAATATGTAAACTAGTTCCTTGAAATAAGACAACAGTGAAACACAGGTCGAAAAGTCCCAAATTGTGGGCATCTGAGAAATGAGAAATGCAGGTTGAGCACAGGAAAATAAAGAGGTTTTCCTGTATATGAATCCTGTATTCTAACACACAGCTTCTGAGGCTGCTGTCCAAGTACCCGCGTGGCTGGTGTTCTTTTCCCTTCTCCACCCAAATAGCTATGCTCCCTCTTCTGTCCTTCTCACAGCTGCCTGTGGTGAGACCTGATTTTGCTAACCTCCACTACCCTTGCTTTCAGTTCCTGCTGCCTCACCCTTCTCGATTCTGCCTTCTGATTTTGTCCCTTCCAGCTTCAAGGCTCTTAGTATCCACCCCTTGCATGAGATCACATTCACACTGTGCTGCGGATCCCGTGCCTGCTCACTTGCGCTCAGGCCCCTTCGGATTTTTTCCTCACACTCCCAAGCCTGTCCCACAATCAGGCAGTACTCTGTGCTTACACGCACCAGTCCCTCTGCCCTCCACTGCCGCTTTGCCAGTTTCTAGGTGAGCCTCTCGGACAGCTTTTAACCATCCTTCCATTGACTCTTTCCCGAGTCTGCCTCCAGTGCAGGGCTGAATAGTTCTCTTTTCTCACTCCTGAGGGCCTGAGCTCCCTCTACCTGGTTGCTTGCATGCATGCCTGCACTGAGTGGTTTGCATTTCCAGCTGGTTTCTAGATCTGTGAACTCCAGCGTGTGAAAGACAACCTTGTATATGGGACTTCAGAGTAGTCAATATAATATGATATAACTAATATAATAATAAATATAGCAGGATTCTACCTTCTAAGGTTAGCACTCAAGTACAGCTATAGAAAAAGGCATATTGAAGTTGGCAGAACCACCCAAAATGTGAGGGTTGGATAAATGTGGTAGCTGTAGATCTAAGATGCTAGGAGATGTCATGTTCGTGACTTACTTAGAGCCTATGCCATCAGTGTGAGCACTGTCGGTGGTGTGACCCTCTGAAATGGAGGCTTGCTCTTGAAGCCCAAACCACAGAAAGAACAATCATCTCAGCCCACATGGAACTTGTATGTGCGAAAATTTTAATGTCTATGAAAAATGTACAAGGACTACTTTGTTCTATTTCTAGTTCGGATCATCGTAACTAGATTTCTTACATAGAAGTCCGAGGAGACATTCAGAAGTTGTGAAGGATAGAGAATAACTTAGGGTTATGTGTGCTCTTCATACCCCACTCACACCCATTGTACGTGTGTCCTAAAGCAGTGGTCTCAGCCTTCCTAACGCTGTGACCCTGGAATATAGTTTCTCATGGAGTGGTGACCCCAAACATAAAATTATTATCGTTGCTATTTCATAATTGTAATTTTGCTATAGTTGTGAATTTTATATAAATATCTGGGGCTGGAGAGATGGCTCAGAGGTTAAGAGCATTGCCTGCTCTTCCAAAGGTCCTGAGTTCACTTCCCAGCAACCACATGGTGGCTCACAACCATCTGTAATGGGGTCTGGTGCTCTCTTCTGACCTGCAGGCATACACACAGACAGAATATTGTATACATAATAAATAAATAAATATATTTAAAAAATATGTGTTTTCTGATGGCCTTAGGCAACCCTTATGGAAGGATTCGACCCTTTCAAAGGGATTGAGAACCACTGCCCTAAAGGTTGTGTGGGCTTAGACCCGGCACACTAAGATTATTCTCACTTTAGCGTATATCTTCTGTCACGCCCTTGGCATCATCTGTCTGGTAGGTATCCTGCAGTTGACTCTGAAGGAAGAACTCCTCCCATGGCTGGCTGCACCTCTAGTCTTAGCCATACACATGCTGAGTTGGGGGGATCCTTTGAGCTTAGGTGATCCAGACCAGTCAGATTGACAAGTCCCAGTCTGTAAGAAAACATAAAGTCCATCATGTGACTAGCTTTGTTTTAAACCTGTTTTTGTGGTTGTTGATGATACTGACAGAGTAGGTCTTATAGACATCAGTTGTTAAGACACTTGGGAGCAGGATTTCACATTTTTTGGGGAGCCCCGGAGGGCTTCCTATCAATGGAGTCGATCACAATTTCTTCAGCTGCTCCAGCCTTGGAGACCCGGGGGTAGCTTTTTTCATTAGAACACCCCTCCATCCATTTGGAGGGCGGTGGGTAGCTATGGCCTGATTGGATAGGGTAATGCAAAGGGAGAATTATAATGAGGTCATTAATGGAAAAGGACACAAGGCAGAGATTCCTTGGCACAGGCCTCCCTGAAAAAGACAACAGCTCTTCTGGCCTAATGTCATCCTTGTGGCTGCAGTGGCTTGGACCCACACATTGCTTTTTACCATGCTGAGGGTCAAACCCAGGGCCTTGAGGATGTTGGACGAGTGCTCTACCACTGAGCCGCATTCCTGGTTCCTATGACTGTGTGCATGATGAACGATGATGAGAAGAGTTTTTGTGGAGTGGTCCTAGTGGATATACCGAACAGGCTGGAGCTGTTGGGTGCTTGCCTAATCTCTCTCCCCCGACAGAAGGGGTGGCTGGTAAGGGATCAGAAGCTGGCTCAGCTCTGCCATCTGAGAGGGTGGTGTCTGGCGGGCCGGCCCCCCTGGTCACGGTGTCCCGTCTGTCTTGCAGTGTTTGTGGGTTACCTGTGCATTGTGCTGCTCATGCTGCTGCTGCTGATCTTCTGGATTGCGCCTGCCCACGGACCCACCAACATCATGGTGTACATCAGCATCTGCTCCCTGCTGGGGAGTTTCACTGTGCCTTCCACCAAGGGCATTGGGCTGGCGGCCCAAGACATCTTGCACAACAATCCATCCAGTCAGAGGGCCCTCTGCCTGTGCCTTGTGCTCCTGGCTGTCCTGGGCTGCAGCATCATTGTCCAGTTCAGGTACATCAACAAGGCCCTAGAGTGCTTCGACTCCTCAGTGTTCGGGGCCATCTACTACGTTGTGTTTACCACGCTGGTCCTGCTGGCTTCAGCCATCCTCTTCCGGGAGTGGAGCAATGTGGGCCTGGTGGACTTCTTGGGCATGGCCTGTGGATTTACAACTGTCTCCGTGGGAATTGTCCTTATACAAGTGTTCAAAGAATTCAATTTCAACCTTGGGGAGATGAACAAATCCAATATGAAAACAGACTAAGATGCAGCCACGGGTTGGGGTGTGAAGAACAGGCGCCGGAGGGGGTCTGTGGTTTTGACTAGACGTCCAGGAGAAAGGACTCTCAGTGAGAGTTGCCTCTGCACTAATGATCTAGTGAACACCAGGGAGCCTTGCTTCGCACCAAGGGTGGGGTCCAGACCTCTCCCACACCAAGCTCCCAATGGTTGTCTGGGTGTAAACTCTCTGATGAGACAAATTCTGTTTTCATTTCCATTAACCTAGAAGCTTTCATAATTACTTGTTTAAAACATTTTAACATAATTTAACCAGATAATAAGGGTAAGGTCTTTCTAGCTAGTCCTCGTAGGGGAGCAGACATTCTTACCTAGAACCTTGGGAAAGGAAGAAACTTGTGAAACCTGGCCCTCTACAGTAAGCGTGACTGACTTTGTCTTTTTGTTAAGCATGTATAGCATTCAGGTAGTTTTCTCAAATAAGAGGTGTATGAATTGAGTTGTTTCCAGTCCTTTAACAACCTGACTCTCCGACATGGTCCCCAAGACAGTAGTGAGCAGAGAGAGAGGATTTCATGAGGGGATGTAGTGTTCTGATGACAGGGTGACTTTCCAATTGCCCAAATCGATTTTAGTGCCTTTATCATTTGAGTGACTTAATTTAACTTTTGCTGTGTATATGTTACCTGTTCTAATTATAGATGATGTAAAGCACTTAGAAAAAGCATTATCTTCTGTGGAAGATAATGAAAACTACAGACACAGAAAAGGATTGCAAAGTGACCCATTTCTCTATCATTGTCCAATTAAGGATAACTGATGAAGTTCAGAAGGAACTATGTTTCTTGGATCCATTATGGAAAAACTACCTGCTTTCTGTTTCAGGAGGCGTTGTGGCCATTCAGAAGAAATAGACTATTATACTTGACAATAAGGTTGTTAAATTAGAGAGTATCTGTCAAGTACATCCCACAAGAGTTTAGTAAAATTACCTCCAGACAGGAACAGGTATCAGGACTGCTTCTACAAAGGATAATGCATACATCCTTTCAAAGGGGCTTTCTAGCAAAGGTGAGAACAATTTTGCCTTCTTGTTTGATATGCTAGAACCTCCTCAGGTTCTTACCAGACATCTTATTAAACATTCTGACTGTATGCAAGACCCTGGGTTTGATACCCTGCATCAGAAACAAGCAACAAAACAACACAACCTTCTTACATGGAAAATAACTGTTAATCATGCAGCGTTTTAGATTAGAAATCATTCTTCCATCCATAATAGCCTTCCCTGTGCATTAAATTGGAGCAAGGTACAAAGTGATACAATATTGCATTATATTATGATGTTATATATTCCACATGCTTTGTTTTATATAAATGGAATGTGCCAAGTTTAAAAATGGGGATGGATAAAGTAAATTAGCTGAGGTAGAACATGAGTTTTAATAATACCCAACTGAACTTCTCACTAAGACAAAAATGTGCTTTTCCATATCAAAAGGGCATTTCTAAAGTAAAGACCGAGCATAGTTCACTGAACTATAGAAAAAAAGGGTAAATAAAATACTAGTTTAACATAAAGGAATCTGGTTGTCTGGCTCTTTTGTCAGATTCAATGAATTGAAAGTATGAATGATGACCTTGGTATATTAATCATTGATTGTGAAGAACAGCAGCAAAATGATTTAAACAATTGGCAACCTTGCTTGAAGCAGTAGTTAGTAAATGTTCAAATTCATTCTTCTTTTGTAAAAGCTCTTGAATTTTTTAATCATCAGTATTATTAGAAATATAAACCTTAATTTATTGAATTGGAAAGTGTTATATAGCAGGATCGATATAATTTTAATATTAAGGTAATAATATATAGCTATACTAGTATAAGGAAGACACTTATAATGTGGAAATTACCTTGTTTGTTTTGCTGCTTACTGTGGAGCTTAGTTTAAATGCATCTGTTGATGTACCTGAGATTTTAATCCACGATTATACACCATGAATATCCAAAGGTATTTTGTGTGTCAATCAAAATTTCATGTTACTAATCATTCTCCTAAGTTCTAGAACAGGGAGATCACTCAGGTTTCCATCCAGTCGGTAGATTGCTTCAGCAGGATTCATGCCTTTGTTCTAGAGGAACTCGTTGCTTTTCAGGTCTGAGAATAATGTCCTAGTAACCGTCAGGAATCGGGTCTAATTTTTAGATTTAACATAGTGCATATATATGTATACTTACTATTTTGTAAGTTCAGTTTTCACAACTCACTTGGAAATGCAAACAAAGTAAGAATTCCCACGTAAGACCTTTGGGGGTAAAGTCTAGAATGCAAAGGAACCTCATATTGGTTTCTCCAGTAGGAAACACTTTAATCTGTGGGGTTTTATTTCTGATAAAACTTAAGAAAACATGCCAACTATATACTTTTTTCAAGTCTTTAAAAATCATCAAAATAAGAAATGTTGGTAGCAACTTAGAGAATTCCTCTTGGAAGACATTTAGGTTATTTCTCTCCTTTTCTACTTTTGCTCATAAATATCTTTACATTTGAAAAGGTTGTTTTCTGTTTTAAGTATTGATCAAGTGTAGGATCAGTGAGGCATTCCTGCTGGAACCCAGATGCAGGACGCCATCTGGAGCATCTTTCCGGTCTGCACAAAGGCTCTATCTGTTGAGGTTCTTGAGGAGGAAGGCATAACTGCCCACACTGGGACCTTTGGAGAAGAACTGTTTTCCAGTGTCCTAGCTATCACTAAGACTATTGTTGACAAGTGTTGCTGTTAGAATCTCAGTAAAATATATTTGGCTGCTGTGTGTTCAACAGTAGGGTCCTATTTCTACTGTTAACGCCATTTTGTTCTGCTTTATTTTTATTCCCGGCTCATCACAGGAATAATATTTTGATGTTTTCCTTCATTAAGTTTCATGTCTGTTTTCTTTTTTTTTTTTTTTTGTGGTATTAGGAAGTTGGATCCTGAGCATTGTGTGTGCTAGGCAAGAGTTTTACCTTGGAGCTACAATAGACCCGTAATCAAACGTGCAGAGACAGAGCCTCTTCCTTTGTCCCCACAGCTCAGCTGCTGGTAAATGCTGTGCTGGACTTTTAGAAACTGGTCTCCAGGCGGTTGTCAAGTACTCGGATGCAGTGCTTTTTAGATGTGGAAAAACGGATAGTCTGTGGAAACAAGTATAGATGAGCATAGGCTACTGCCCTGTTGTATAATTCGCTTTCTCTTTACCCCTTAAAAGGGGTCATTTCGTGTATCCCAGGCTGGCCTTGAACTCCCAATCGTACTTCCTCAACCTCAGTGCTGGGATTACAGGCATATGTCATTACACTGGGCCTCCTGAATATTATAATTTTTGTTGGCAGTGATGTTTTTATCCTACACTGATCAAGCAGAGCAGATTTCCTCTCTGATGCCTACTTGGTCTTGGTCACTATGCTTGTGACCTTTAAAAAGACCTCATGACTGTATGAATGAAGTCTAAGGAAGTATTCTCAGCGTGTCTGACACCAAGGAGCTTGTTCATCTGTTAAACAGGATGGGGTAGAATCTTGGTGTTAAGCATTCTCAGGGACCAGAACTGTATTATTAGTTCCTTAGTACAGACTTTCTAAGGACATAGTCACATTTTTTCTTGGTTTTTCTTACTCATGGCTAGATTCTGTTGAGTTGACAAAAGGCCACTTGGCACACCAATCCCATTACAAGCCAGTTTACCACACAGCAGGCCTAAACTTTTTGTATTTCTCCTTGACACATGACAGTTGTTCCTGGTGAATTTTAAGAGTCTGTTATTTAGCTCTTAAGTGATTTTTCACATCTGGCAAGAGTCATATCATATATTATTAAGAATTATAGGGATAGTAATGAGCATTTGGTCCAATGTCACTACTCATTTTTGTCACACACATTTTTCTTACGTTATCAAATGCAACAAAAGAATATTTTTTAAGAGTAATAGCTGTTGCATCAAAAGATAACTACTTAAAAAATTGATATTCTGTAGAAAAAGATGACCGTGTAAATAAACATCTAATTCAAATGTACCCAAAGTAATTTAAAAGTATAGTCATAGGCCATGGATTCAGGGAGGATTTATTTATTTATTCATTTTTAAAGATTTATTTTTATTTCATGGTTGTGTGGGCATTTTCCTACATGTATGTATGTGCACCACCTGCAAGCAGTACCGGATGAGGCCAGAAGAGAGAGCTACCACTGCATGTTCATCACCACACTGGCTCTAGGAACCGAACCTAAGTCCTCTGCAAAAATAGCAAATGGTCTTAAGCACTAAGCCATCTCTCCAGATCCAGAGGACTTTATTTTTTTTCTTTACCCAACATTCTCCCGATTTGTGAAAATATGTGTGAGTTTTTTTTTTTTTAACCTTCCTGTGCCTCAGTTTTTCTACCTCGAATGTTGAGGGCAGGTTCTTCAGGTTGATGGATTTTTGAACTAGGAGGACGATGCTGAGAACTGCTCTGGAAGATGTGTGACGAAACTCAGCTTGTGGACCTTGGAGCCTGCTCAAGACGCCTGAAGCTCATGGAGCCTTGAGCGCCAAACAGCTAAAGGGAACACTGGGTATAAAGTTTGCGTGATTCGGTAAGACTTCATCTTGTTGTACAATGAGGAAATAAAACATGGACTTCAAAAAGAAAATCACTGAAAGATCAAATTATGACAGCACAATGGCTCCTTTATGTCCTACTTTGGTTTCTTTGCTGCATGTGTGCTCCATCCGTTCTGTTGCCTTGAGTTTGACATGAGAAATGTTGACTTTCTTGCTTCTACACACCTTAGCCCTGATGCCGAATTGTCTGATGCCAGGAAAATGCCAGGAGCTCCCTAAACACTAATGCCAAAGAGTCTCCTCGAAGAATTCAGATTTCCTTTGTTAGAAGACCTTGCATTTCGCTCCAGCAGTGTCTGTGCACTTCACAAAAATTTAAAGCTGTGGCTCTTTAGTTGTGTTCCTTGTTTCCTTTTTAAGAGGATGATTTTGTATTTCATCATGAAATTAATATAATGAGAGAAACGGAGATAAAAAAAGAACATCAAATGTTGGTTGCATAAAAGGTTCCCCCCCACCCCACATAAACGTATAGGGGAAAATGTTTCCAGTTAGTTCACATACATAATAATCAGTGTCTAAGACTTGTGTATATTTTGCTTCATAGAAGTAGTCATAGCATGTTATAATTGCCTTATGTAATAAAAAGGCTATTAAGTTTTCCAATAATATTTATTATCCTGTATATGTTTTAAAATAAAGTGACATTTCTAGCTGAGTATGTGTTGGCTTTTCCCACTGCCTGGGATTCTTATGTACTTTCGGGTTCTACGTCATCCCCCTGTGTCACCTTTCTGTTTCATTCATGTGCAAGCTGGGCGTGGTGATGCACACCTTTCCTCTCAGCTTCCAGAAGGCCAAGACCTGCAGATCTCTGAGTTCAAGGCCAGCCTGGTCTCCACAGTGAGTCCCGGGACAGCCACAGCTACATAAAGAGCCCTTATCTTCAAAGAAAATTGTGTGTGTGTGTGTGTGTGCGCGCGCGCGCGCCCAAGTATACTTATATGTACTGTATGCATGCAGTGCCCAAGGACACTAGAAGGTGGCATTGGTTCTCCTACAACTGAAGCTTGAGGCAGCTGTGAACTATTCAATGTGGGTGCTGAGAATCAAACCCTGGCTCTCTGCAAGAGCGGTGAGTGTCCTCAGCCTGAGCTATTGCTCTGTCTCACAACACAGCACGTGTTTACTGGATAAACCAACAGCACAACCACACCAACGTATGGTTAAGCAGAAGGTTTCTGTTGTAGATGTGGGGAGAGGACAGCCAGAGACATTCAGGAGAGTCTAGAGCAGAGAGAGAGAGTAGATTGAACACAACCAGTTGACTAGACCTGGCCATAGAGATGGAGGTGAGGGGAGAGCAAGAGAGGGAGACAAAGAGGACCATGAGAAGACCCAGAAAGAGGGGCAAAAGAGAGTGCTTAGCCAAAATCGCAGGTCATAAAGGAGAAAGGAGTAGCTGGGGAGAATGGAGCTCCTGAGCTGGAGAAGCAGCAACCCCACTTCCCTCCTCCAAATTTCTGTGTAGTACTTCTCGGATGCTGGAGAGAAGACGACCAAAGGCAGCTAAGGGAGGAAGAGAGCTGTGTCTTTTGGTTTCAGGATAGAGCCTCCTTCATGGGGAAAGGCATGGCTTGGCATCAGGAGAAAGTTGCTGGCTGATCACACTTTTTAATCTATGTCCATGAAGCAGAGTGGAAGCAGGAAGTGATCTGGCAACCAGTAATGCCGTTTCTCCCCCTTCTAAAGGTTCCAGCCAAGCACTGCCACCAGCTCCAGCCAAGTGTTCAAATCCATGGGTTGGTAGAGGACAGTTCTCATTCAAAACACAGCAGGACAGATATTTGTGATAAGTGAAGGGATGTGTCCTGGGAATTCATCTCCTGGTTACAGAAATCTAGCTCTATTATGCTAATACTTTTTCATGTTTTGAGTTTTGTATTTTAAGTTCTGAAAATTACAGAACCAAAGCACACTTTAGTACTCTAAGCATCACCAGGAAATTTGCCATTAAACTCTTTTTGATTATTTATTTATTTATATTTTTAAAAGAAAACAAACTATCTTTTTTCATTTTACATAAAAATACCAGTTCCCACTCCTTCCTCTCTCCCCTTCCCTCCACATAACTCCCATCCTATACCCCATCCACTCCTCAGAGAGGGTAAGGCACATTGCTTTGAGGAAGGTCCAAGGCTCTTCCTAATAAATTTAGGCTGAGCAAAGTATCCATGAGAATAGGTTGCAAAAAAGTCAGTACAAGCAGTAGGGATGAATCCTGGTGTCACTCCCAGTGGCCCTGCAGTCTACCACAGTCATACAACTGTTACTCACATTGAGAGGGTCTAGTTTGGTGCTAGGCTGGTTTCTTCCCTGTTGGGCTGGAGTTGGTGAGCTCCCATTAGCTCAGGTAGACTGTTTCAGTGGGTGTCCCCATCGTGGTCTTGACCTCTTTGTTCATATTCTCATTCCTCCTACTCTTCAGCTGGACTTTGGGAGCTCAGTCCAGTGCTCCGATGCAGGTCACTGCCTCTGTTTCCATCAATTGCTGGGTGAAGGTTCTATGGTGATATTTAAGATATTCATAAGTTTGATTACAGGGCAAGGCCAATTTAGGCACCCTCTCCTCTATTGCTTAGGGTCTTAGCTGGGGTCATCCTTGTGGATTCCTGGGAATTTCTCTAATGCCAGGTTTCTTGCTAGCCCCATAATGGCTCCCTTAATCAAAATACCTCTTTTCCTTGCTCTCATCTCTGCCCTTCCTCCATCTTGACTATCCCATTCCCTCAAATTCTCCTCCCCTTCCCTTTCTCCCCTCATTTTCCCCTTCTGCCCCCCTTATTCCCTCCACCCCTTGCACCCAATTTTTTCAGGCGATCTTGTCTATTTCCACTTTCCGGGTGGAACTATGTATGTTTTTCTTAGGGTTCACCTTCTCTAGGGTTCACTTAGCTTGTCTAGTACCATGAACTACAGGCTCAATATCCTTTGCTTTACAGCTAGTATTCACTTATGAGTGAGTACAAACCGTGTTCATCTTTTTGGGTTGGGGTTACCTCACTCAGGATGGTTTTTTCTAGTTCCATCCTTTTACATGCAAATTTCAAGATGTCATTGTTTTTTTACTGCTGAGTAGTTTGTGTAAATGTATCACATTTTCTTTATCCATTCTTTGGTTGAGGGACATCTAGGTTGTTTCCAGGTTCTGGCTATTACAAATAATGCTGCTATGAACATAGTTGAACAAACGTCCTTGTAGTATGATTGAGCATCTTTTGGGTATATTCCCAATAGTGATAATTCGGTTTGCCTGTATTTTATTATTTTTGTGTAAATGTTCATGAGAGGGATTGGTCTGTAATTCTCTTTCTTGGTTGAGTCTTTGTGTGGTTTGGGCATCAGGGTAACTATAGCCAGATAGGGGTAATGAAGCAGCCTACCTTCAGGAAACTCTCCAGCTAGTTGGCTAGAGAAGCAGAGGCAGCTATGGGAGGGGCCCAGTGTTCTGCCCCAATATGGAGTGCCTAGAGAGTGGGGTGTCCCGCTGGGTGCCTGGTCACTCACCTCTTGGTTCTCTCTGTGTAGGAGTAGGCTGTGTTTCCCATTAAACTCTGTCTTACTATCCAGTAGAATTTTTTGGTGCCTCTTACATACATATTTTTTACCAGTGTGTTTTTTAACTCGTATTTACTTAAAGAGGAAAAGAAACATCTATTCACCTCAAATAAAGAGGGTGCAGGCAGACCAAAGAAAGAGTTCAACAAGTTTTTCTTGTTAACATGGACATTTCCATAACCCCAAAATCACAATCTCCTACACATGAAGATATTTTACATGGCTGTAACTCCACAGCTGAACAGATATAAACCTATGTTCAGAGCACTACCCAGTGTTAAAAGCATTAAAAAAAACCCAAACAAACAGATTTTTCTTTGATAAGAGGTTCTGTTGCTCACGGAAAGTACTGTTTGAAACTTTGGGGAGAATGGTTTGTTTTGATGAAGCATGGCACATAGAACAGCTTTAAAATGCAGTTACCCAGACCAGGATTTGGACAAGTCCAACTATGGACGCATCCGTAGACTATTATTAAAAAAATTTTTTTTGGTGGTACCTGGCATTGAATACAGGGTCTTGTACTTGATGGGCAAGAAATCTACCATTGAGCTACACGGTCAGTCTATTGTTTTGAACCTTGCACGCTAGTTTCAGAAAGGGCTTTTTAGTTGAAAAGGTGGTAGGAATAGTTAATTTAATAGTTTGAAACTAAGTGAACTGCTGTAATTGCAGAAATCCAAAGTCCAAACAGGAGGATCAGGAGACCAAAGTTACTTTCAGTTACACACTGGGTTTGAGAGCAGCCTAGAATGGTTCAGTTATAACAAATCTTTGTTGGTATTTCTGACAAGAGAGAGGTGTACCAGGCTTTTATTTTGGGCCACCAACTAGCTCCTAAATCATGACACAGAGACTTAGCTTAGTTCTTTCCTGGCTAGCTCTTTTAACGTAAATTAACCTGTTTCTCTTTATCTACTTTTTGCCTTGAGGCTTATTACCTTGCTTACTTCTGTATATCTTATTTTATTGCTTCTATATGTCTTGCTGGCTGGCTTCTTGCCCTGGGCATGTCCCCTGTTCTCTCTTCCTTCTTCAACTCTCTTCTCTCCTTCTTCTTGTTCTTGTCCTTTTTTAAACAATATAAATGTTTTATTTAATAGTCGCAGGTCATTATGGGCCAAGTGGTAGATACTCAGGACCCAGCAGGAAGGTCAGCGCAACTTCCGAGTCTCCCTTTCTGACTCCAGTAGGGTGAGCACATCTCCCTCTCGAACGGGACCTTTGACATTTCTGATGATGGAGCGGCTGGTGTCATCCATAAATTCCACATGTACCTGCGTGCACTGTCCCTGCGAACCGGTCCTGCCCAGCACTTTGGTTACCCTAGTGAGCTTGATGGGCTGCACGCGACTCGTGTCTATGATGGCAGCAATCAGGCGGAGACCTTCTTGTTCTTCTTGAACCTTGATTTCTCCTCCTTATTATCTCTGCCTGCTAGCCCCACCTATTCTTTCTCTGCCTTGCTATCCGCCCTTTGGCTCTTTATTAGGACAATCAGGTGCCTTAGGCAGTCATGGTAAAACAGATGCAACCTATCTTCTCATACATCCTTACATCATTAAACAAATGCAGCATAAACAAGTGCAATACATCTTTGCCCAGTTAAAATAATATTCCTCAACAGAGAGGTTTCCAGCCAAGGACATGAAGAAGGGCTCAGAGTGGAACTGGACTATGTTAATGGACGAGAAGGCAAGTAAGTAACAAAAATACAACCAGTCTAAGTAAAAGTGTCACGATGGACCAGAGGTAGAGGTAGGGTGTCATTAAGTTGCCTATACATAACATTGTATCTTTTTATATTTAGTTACAATATCTGGGGATCTTGCCATCTTCTCTTCCCAATTTCACACACACACACACACACACACACACACACACACACACAGGCGCTCATACACTTTGCAATAGTATGACTTCTCTCAACTACCACAGAGTTGGGGGTTTATAGTAACAAAGATTAGTTACTATGCTGTGGTTGTATGCTGGAAGGATTGCTTCCTCTCGAAGGGTCTGACACTACCCACTCCTTGCCCTTTTCAGATTTTACAGTGGGTCTGAGTTCTGTTGTTCTTGCCTCCTTCCTTCCTTGGCATACCACCTGACTCTTGCCATTTTCACCATCCTCTTAGACCTACTAGAAAGATTCTGAATCAATTTTCCATTTTAAGATGCTTAACTTTATCTGCATAACACATTACATAATGCGCTGTGAAAACTGTAATAGGGACATCGCTGAGCAGGCATAATTCTGCCAACCATTTTACCAAGGGAGCCACTTAGAAAGGGCAACGCCAGCAGCAGGTGTTGCTTGTGGAAAAGATGATCTATGCTTTTGTAGCAATATAACCAAAATGCGGACAAGAAAACTTGTATTAGTCACACTTAGGGTCCAGTCATGGAAGTCTAGCACTCTGGAGGCAGCGGCAGGCACATCTCTGAGTTCGAGGCCAGCCTTGTCTACAGAGCAAGTTCCAGGACAGGCCCCAAAGCTACAGGGAAAAAAGTCTTGAAAAAACAACAAACAAACAAACAAACAAAAGCAAAACAACAAAAAAGGCATTTGCCACCACCCTTAACTATTTTTATCTTTTTTTTCTTTTTGGTTTTTCAAGACAGGGCTTCTCTGTGTAACAGTTCTGACTGTCTCCTAGAACTCACTTTGTAGACCAGGCTGTCCCAGAACTTAAGAGATCTGTCTACCTCCTGAGTGCTGGAATTAAAAGGGTGCACCACCATCATCCAGGTACTATATTTAAGTTTTGTAGAAGCTGTCAACCTATTTTCCAAGGTTGTGATATTTTAAATTCCATCAACTACATGTGAGAATTACAATTTTATTTATTTATTTTTTGTCTTCTTTTTTTTCTTTTGGAGACTAGGACTTATACAGTAGCTCAGGCTGCCCTGAAACTGTGGAGAAACTTGTGGCAATCCTGCTGTCTCTGTCTTTTAAGGGCTAGAAAAACTATATATTAAAACTTTAGAAACATCCTATGATTACTGCCTGAACACTCACAAAATATAAGAATATGAAATATTATGCATTGGAAAAATGACTTAGGCATTTAAGGAGCCTGCAACATACTAAATAGGCAAACACACACGTACACACGCACGCACGTGTACACACACGCGCGCAGACATGCACACTCACAGCACACATTCATACACTCGCGCATGCATGCACACACTTATACTCACGCATACACACATGGGGTGCATGCACACACACGCACACATACACACTTGTGCACACACATGCATGCATGCACACATACACACTCATGTGCGCGTGCGCACACACACACACACACACACACACACACACACACACACACAGAGTCCACTGTGTGACGCAGGCCAGATAATAAACGTGAGAGTAGTTTAAAGATAATCATGATGATAGCAGACAGCTGAAGCAGAGCTGTATCTGGGATGGTTAGGACAGTGGCAGAAAAAGCGCCACAAATCAATTCTTTATTTTGGTTAAATTACAGTGCTGATCCTACACACTCTCGTTCAAGTGAATCAACCAGGATTTTCATGATAAAAACCTGCCCTTTGGAGGTATCTGCTGGCATCTTTATCAGTCAGTGATTGCTGCCAAAATGAGACGTCATTTATTCTTTCTCATTAGTCTCAAGGTCAGTGGGGGCAGTTTAGCCCCTGCATAGTTCTGTTCCTTATCTTTTCCTACATTGTTCCCTTCTGCCCACCAGTCCGGGCTTTTTTTTTTTTTTTTTTTTTATCAAGGTGTGTTCTAAGATCTGGCATTTTTCTTCAGGTAACACCAGTCCTGTGCCAACGCAGAATGAGGGAGAGAGGGATGCAGTCACTGTCAAATGTGTGCACACACGGAGAGGTGAAGGTTGGAGCCATTCTTCGTTAATCGACCGCATCAAAGTCCAACATGCCTATCAGGACTCTCTGCCTTATACTTCATCTAGAAATTACCCGAACAAGGAATTAAGCAAACTAAGTCCTCCTAGCGAGCTCTAAGACAGTCTGGTGAAGGTTGTCAAGTTCACAACAGAGCAAAAGCTTTTAGGTTAGCTGTTCGGGCTCCCAAAGCGTTAGAACAGCAAACAGGAAAACTACGTTTGCTGTTTCTCTGTTTCAATGAACATATAATTGATTTTACAAGGATTCTCTCCCCACAACACCCCGGATTCTTGAGGTCAGTCACAACCGGCAGTCAGATTAAAGAGACCTTCACACCTCTAGGCCTCAAAACTGAATTTCTTCCATCTAGAAGCAGCCGAGGGAAAGCCTAAGAGTGCGTTTCCTGCGCATCCTGTGGAAAAGAACTCTGGTCTAAGTGTAGCAAAACGGGCTCTTACCAAATCACAAGCTTTACCAAACCACAAACCTTACCCAATCAACCACTTGCCCTTTCCCTGAAAATCTGCCTTCCTGGTCCCGCCCACTTGCGCCCTTTGCGGCCAAAGCGACGCGCTCAGCCCCAAAGGGCCCGCGTGAACGCTCCTAGGAGATCGTATTTTAAATACGATCACACAGGGCTCCGATTTTGATCAAAAGCCACCTCGGAAGACAGCAGTTTCCTGCTACAGCTCGCTGCCCGCTGCCCAAGCAGAGCAGAGCACCGGGCTGGGCGAGCGCGGGTAGGGGGCGGAGCCTCGCTGTGCCCGCCCCCGTGCGCGTCCGACGTCACTAAGCTGCGTCCCAGGGCTCGGCGGCGGCTGGGGTGGTGGTGGCGGGGCCGCCGAAGGCTGTCTGAGGTAGGCTGCTCTTGGCTCTCCCATGGAGGAGGAGGCGCTCGCTGCGGTCCCGGATGCACGGACTTCCCGCGGGACGTCGGCGGAGGCGGTTGCCGCGTGCGCGCAGGAGCGAGCTGCCTGCCTGGGGGTGTGAGCGGGCACCCGGGTCGCCCGCCGGCCTGCGACGGCCCTCAGGTAGCTACTTCCTGTGAGCCAGCTCCGTGCCGTCTGCGGGCGGAGAGAGGCCTCAGGGCCGACTTTGCTTTTGGCGTGTTGTGAGGTGGATGCAGCTTCCCCAGCGATCCGCAGTGAGGAAGTTCGTGGTGAGTCGGAATGCCGTTCACTCCGGCGGAAGTCTGGCTGGATGGCCCTGTCCCGCGTCGCATGCTCGATAAGTTCTGTTAGGTTAGTTTGATTTGCCTTCAGGAGTTTTTAGAAGGTGGCTTCTGCTTGGTAACGTATTGATTGTGCTTGTTTTTAATTCCGTAGCACTTAATAGGGTCGATGGATCTTCTTTTCATGTTACACAGATGCAATATCGTGGGTTCATGCCGCTTTCATTTCTTTACTATAAATGTCAACAAGACATTTAGGACTACATCTTCAGTTCTGTTTCTTGAGATTCTGTATCATATGCTCATTTCATACTTTAAAGTTAAAAGAGGAAGTCCGAGAGCAGAGGTCTTTACCTTCCAGTCAGCTGTGGTTTTTATAATACTAGCCAAATGCAAAGCACATGGAGGCCAATAACCGTATTTTTAAAAGTATTTAGGAATTTTCAGTCCTTTCATCTACCTTCATATTTTCTTCTTTCCAGGGTGGAACTACTTTGCCATGGTTAAGTACTTTAAATGGGAATAAAGAATAGCATTTCCAGGAAAATGAGAATGAGCAAATCATCTCTGCTTTTAAAAAGAAAGACCCTATTAAGCTCACATGTAAGTCAAAACTTTAGTTTCTAACGGCGTTGCTAAGTCAGGTTGGAGATAAGGTTCTGTTGCATTCGTTTGGGTTTAAAATTATTAGCCGAGGAACTGGGGAGTTCTCTCGATTGGTAGAGTGCTTATCCGTAATCGCCTTCCTAAAAAGCCCGACGTCTAGCAGCACACACCTGTCCTGCTAGTCTTGTTGAATCAGTGAGCTCCAGGTCCATTGAGAGAACCTGTCTGGGAAAAGATGTGGGGATTGACCAAGGACACTATGTCTTCCACAGATGTGACCCCTCCCCCCTACACACACACACACACACATACACACACACACACACACACACACACACACACACACACGCTAGCATGCCCGCAAGAAAAGTCAGAGCTAGATTTGACGTTAGAACTACTAAAAGCTTTAGAGGCTTTGGATATGGTGGCACAAGTCTAATTCAGGAGGCTGGTACAGGGGGATTTATTTCAAGATGAAAGCCGGCCTGGACTAGGTGGGGAGACTCTTCTGTCTTATTTAAAACAAAACAAAAATTCTTTAAAGTTTTAAGATGATGTGTAGCAGTCAGGAGTAGTAAGTAGACCGTCTCCTGAGAGCCTACATCGTGAGATATGCTTTCTGTGGCTGCACGTACTTCTGTATTACAAGTAGATGTAAGTAGATGCTGTCTTGTAATATTGTGTCAAGTAAGTGTTATTAGGGATAAGAAAAAGTTCCACTTGTTTTTGAAGATAAAAAATAATTTCCACATGACTGAAAAGTACCCTATTTTTTCCCCCTATCGAAACTATCCAAACCTTCACCTAAACTATTTTACCGACATATGTTGTGGTGGAGAGAAGAATTTCTCTGCGGAGTGACATGGTGATGGTGTGGGGTAAATAAGAGAACTAGGTGAAAGGGTGCAAAGTAACAGGCGTGTGGAGTAAGATGCTCGTGCACGGCATGAAAGTTATAGGTGATAGAGATTGTACTAGATTTTAAAAGTCCCTGCTTGACAAACCAGAGTACTACACACGTCTGTGTTGTAGAACTAAGCATATATTTGAGATTGCCATATGCCAAGCTATATATAACATTTTGTATATACTTAATTGGATTGATCTTGTGTAAATAAATTTGAAGTTAACCCTTGTATAAAGTTCTGTGATTGACTGTAGGTAAGAATAACTTGTGGTCTGGCAAAATAAATGGATTGCAGGTGTGTTTTATGACTTTGGCTTTGTGTCTGGCTTATAGGGGCTCTTCCATGGTCTGACACCTAAGTTATTCTGTGGTATCCCTAACTCTGCTCACTTAGGCTCAACCCTAGTCTCTCTCTTTTCCCAGAGGACAATGATTCTCCTTTTATGTCAGAGCTTTATTGTATTGCTGGTTTGTTCTTTTCCATCCCTTTCAAGTCTGCTCCTCAAGAACTCCTCCTCAGCCCTTTGGCCCCTTCAATGTGCTTTATCTTTTCCTCAGTGCAACATCCTTTGTTGTTTCAACCTGCCCCCGCCCCGGGAGGGACCGTTCTGAAGACAAGAGCTCTGGTCTGTTGTCACGACTGTACTCCCTGTTCGCAAATTCATTATGGACTCAGAACATCTTTGCTTAAGTAAATGTTTTAGGGAAGCCAGTTCTTTTTTGAGAGCCACAGTGAAGGAGGTTACGATCTACAGAAGCCACATTAATAAAGGTTAGAAACCCAGAGTGGTACAGTCTGAAGACTAGGGAATTCTTAAAACTTGGTAATTACTTTGGCTTCTGGAATTCAAGCAGTGCTTGCTTATAGGAGTGCCTTTTGACTGGGCCCTTTGCAACGGAGGCAGGTTAAGTAAACAGAGAAGTAGGAATAGGTTAGATTGACAGTACCCAACCTTGGAGATTGACTGTGTTTCACAAGGCACGTGAAATACAGTATTAGGAAATAAGATTTAAGAGTTGATGTGGGACACATGAAGGGTTTTAGTTACTGGGTTACAGAATTAAGACTGATAAATAGTGGGTGATCATCCTAAGATTTTTATTTTTATTTATGTACTGCATCCTAACTCCTAAGTTTTTCTCCTAAGCCGGAGAATAAGATTGGCAAGGATGTTTTCTACCTCAGTTGACAGCATTGTATGGTGTAAGTTGGACTAGGGCCAGGAGACATGGAGGTGCAGAGCAGATGGCAGACCTGTCTGCCCTCCAGGTAGGATACCTGTTTTGTCCTCTTTGGATGGATGATGAGGACAGTGACAGCATTGTCAGCAGCGGGAGGATAGCATGGGATAGAGAAGGTCACTGGAACCTGGTTTCAGCTGTCAGTTCCCGCTGTGACTAGGGGATGTCTCCTGGGACACCGAGAGAACTAAGGATGGAAGCTGAAGGCAGGCCTGGTTCTCCTACCTGCTGCTGCATGACAAGGGTTGTCATGTCTCGGCCTCACTCCTGCCTCATCCACATCTCCTTAAGCCCTTGTGGGGATGAAACATGAAAGGTTGCCAAGTTGAAAGCTGCGTATATAGTTGAGTTGGTGTAATTTTTAAGTTTGCTCATTTTGGTGATGGAGTTTCTTGTTTGTCATTTTGTAAAGGAAGTATTGGTATAGGCTTTTCTCATATATTACAACACATGAGAAATATACCATGCCACCCACCCCCACTCCTTGAGATACATATTCTCTGTGGTGTAGGTGAATGCAGGTCGAATTCGTCAGCTTTCTCAATATGTATTTCACTTCAGACATACTTGTATTCAATGGAAGTTTGCATTTTAAGTTTGTAGAATCAGTTGTGAAAATCGTAAGTTTGTTAAAATTTACAGCAAGATGGAAATTACAAATTTAAAATGTGCTTAAGAATCGAATCTAGCCTGGCATGATGGCGCATGCCTTTAATCTTAGCCTTTGGGAGGTGGAGGTAGAGTGTGAGGTCAGTACAACTTTCAGTACAGCAACGGCTGCATAAACTTTTTCTCAAATCAAAACAAGATTGGAGCTCACAGGCTAGGTGTGGTGGTGTACTACTTTAACTCCAGCCCTGGGAAGTAGAGGCTGGTGGATTTATCTCTTGAGTCCAAGGCCAGCCTGGTTTACAAATCTAGTTCCAGGCCAGCCAGGGCCCCACATTGAGGCTCGTTTTCTGGACCGTGATCCTTGAGCATGGGAACCTTTGATCGACAGTTCCTGGTATATAATAACTGCTCAGTGTATTTGCTGAACAGTCTTCCATGTAAATGATAGTAACAGTTGGGGGCCACTCTGCCTGAGGCCTTCTGAGAAATAGACCTATCATCTTTTGCTTGGAAATCTAGGTGAGGTTAAATTTAGCAAGTTTGCTTTTCCCTTTCTACCCAAGCTGCACACAGGCTGTTGAGCCTTCCTCTTAGCCCTGAAATGTACCAGTGTGTACCATCTATGTGGGTACACATATGGAGGCTTGAGAATGAAGGTATTGGGTGTCCTGCACCGTCAATTGCTGTCTCACTGAACCTGTAGCTATGCTGGCAACAAGCAAGCCTGAGCAATCCTATTTCTCTGCCTTCTCCCTCCTGTTCCCAGGACTGGTATTATAGGAACTGATAAGGCCATACCCAGTTTTCTGAAACATGGGTGTTTGGGATTGAACTTGGGTCCTCATATTTGCTGAGCCTTCTTCCAAGCCTTCTATGTTTTCTTGTTTAGCTCTCTGTAAGCTTGGCATTGTCTTATAAAAAAATGTGTCTATGGCCTGTGCTCTCAGCTGTGGTTGACCGTCAGTTACAGAGAGTGGGAACAGGGTACTACCAGACCAGAGATTAGCAAAGCCACTTATTTCTTTTGGGGCATCACACCTATGCCCTATTATTAAACCTTAAGTTCAAATGATCGTTTATTTTGATAGTTCAGTGGCTTGTGGCTGTCTTAGAATTTGAAGACAAGCCTCCCACTCCTCCCGCAACTGGAATGTCCAGAAGCACACAGACTGAAAAAGCAGTCTTAATTCTAGAAAGCCTGTTGAGTCAAATGCGCTACCACAGTGAGTGCTTTTGTGGGTAACCACCACAGATATCCAAAGTAATTGTCCATGAGGACCTTAGTGAGTTTGCAGATGAACAGTTTATCTTCTGGGAGCTGAAGACTTGACGCAGTGCTGGAGAGCACTTGTCACTCTTTTTTTTTTTTTCTTTTTATTTTTTTTAATATTTCTTTATTTTTTTCCATCTCCTTCCCTCCTCCTCCCCCTTCCCTCCCCTCCTTCTCCCCCTTCCCTCCCCTCCCCTCCACCCAAACCTCCCCTCCCTCCCTCTCAAGGCCAAGGAGCCATCAGGGTTCCCCACTCTATGCTAAGATCAGGGTCCTCCCAACTCCCCCCTGGACCAGGATGGTGATCGACCAAGCTGAGAAGGCTCCCACAGAGCCCGTCCATGCAGAAGACTCAGAGCCCAGAGCCATTGTCCTTTGCTTCTCAGTCAGCCCCCGCTGTTGGCCACATTCAGAGAGACGGGTTTGGTCGCATGATCCATCAGTCCCATTCCAACTGGAGTTGGTGATCTCCCATTAGTTCTGTCCCACCGTCTCCATGAGTGAACGCACCCCTCTCGTTCCTGACTTTCTCCCTCATGTTCTCGCTCCTTCTGCTCCTCATCAGGACCTTGGGAGCTCAGTCCAGTGCTCCAATGTGGGGCTCAGTCACCTTCCCCATCTGTCGCCAGCTGGAGGTTCCCTCACGGTCCTGACTTTCTTTCTCATGTTCTCTCTCCTTCTGCTCCTCATCAGGACCTTGGGAGCTCAGTCCGGTGCTCCAATGTGGGGCTCTGTCATTTTCTTCATCTATCGTCAGGTGGAGGTTCTATGGTGATATGCAAGAAATTCATCAGTATGGCTATAGGAACTGGCCTTTTCAGGCTCCCTCTCCTCAGCTGCCCAAGGAACTAACTGGGGGCGTCTCCCTGGAAACCTGGGAACCCCTCTAGGGTCAAGTCTCTTGACAACCCTCAGGTAGCTCTTTAAATTAAGATATATGCTTCCCTGCTCCCATAACCACCCTTCCTATATCCCAAGCACCCCATTCCTCCGAGCTCCCCCCGTTCTCCCCTTCACACTTTTCTCTCCCCATCTTCCCTTGGCCCAGTCTTGCCCAACCCTCAAGTTCCCAATTTTGCCTGGCGATCGTGTCTACTTCCAATATCCAGGAGGATTACTATATCTTTTTTTGGGAGTTAACCTTCTTATTATCTTCTCAAGAATCCCAAATTTATAGGCTCGATGTCCTTTAATTATGGCTAGAAACCGATTATGAGTGAGTACATCCCATGTTCATCTTTTTGGGTCTGGGTTACCTCACTCAGAATAGTGTTTTCTATTTCCATCCATTTGCCTGCAAAATTCAAGATGTCATTGTTTTTTACCGCTGAGTAGTATTCTAGCATGTATATGTTCCACAGTTTCTTCATCCATTCTTCCACTGAAGGGCATCTAGGTTGTTTCCAGGATCTGGCTATTACAAATAATGCTGCTATGAACATAGATGAGCATATGCTTTTGTTGTATGATTGGGCATCTCTTGGGTAGATTCCCAATAGTGGAATTGCTGGGTCCTGGGGTAGGTTGATCCCGAATTTCCTGAGAAACCGCCACACTGCTTTCCAAAGTGGTTGCACAAGTGTGCATTCCCACCAGCAATGGATGAGTGTACCCCTTACCCCACAACCTCTCCAGCAAAGGTTATTATTGGTGTTTTGGATTTTAGCCAATCTGACAGGTGTAAGGTGATATCTCAAAGTTGTTTTGATTTGCATTTCCCTGATAGCTAAGGAGGTTGAGCATGACCTTAAGTGTCTTTTGGCCATTCGAACTTCTTCTGTTGAGAATTCTCTGTTCAGTTCAGCGCCCCATTTTTTAATTGGGTTAATTGGCATTTTACCGTCTAGTCTCTTGAGTTCCTTATATATTTTAGAGATCAGACCTTTGTCAGTTGCAGGGTTGGTGAAGATCTTTTCCCAGTCAGTAGGCTGCCTTTGTGTCTTAGTGACAATGTCCTTTGCTTTACAGAAGCTGCTCAACTTCAGGAGGTCCCATTTATTCAATGTTGCCCTTAAAGTCTGTGCAGCTGGGGTTATGCGTAGGAAACGGTTCCCTGTGCCCATTTGTTGTAGAGTACTTCCCACTTTCTCCTCTATCAAGCTCAATGTGTTCAAATTAATATTGAGGTCTTTAATCCATTTGGACTTGAGTTTTGTGCATGGTGATAGATATGGATCTACTTTCATTCTTCTACAGGTTGACATCCAGTTATGCCAGCACCATTTGTTGAAGATGCCCTCTTTCTTCCATTGTGTACTTTTGGCTCCTTTATCAAAAATCAGGTGTTCATAGGTTTGTGGTTTAAGATCCGGGTCTTCTATACGATTCCATTGGTCAACTTCTCTGTTTTTATGCCAATACCAAGCTGTTTTCAATACTGTAGCTTTGTAATAGAGTTTGAAGTCAGGGATGGTAATGCCTCCAGAAGTACCTTTATTGTATAAGATTTTTTTGGCTATCCTGGGTTTCTTGTTTTTCCATATAAAGTTGATTATTGTCCTCTCAATCTCTGTGAAGAATTTTAATGGGACCTTGATTGGGATTGCATTGAATCTATAGATTGCTTTTGGTAGAATTGCCATTTTTACTATGTTGATCCTCCCAATCCACGAGCAGGGGAGATCCTTCCATTTTCTGGTATCCTCTTCAATTTCTTTCTTCAAAGACTTAAAGTTCTTGTCAAATAGATCCTTCACTTCCTTGGTTAGAGATACTCCCAGATATCTTATGCTATTTGTGGCTATTGTGAAAGGTGATACTTCTTTGATTTCCCTCTCTGCTTCCTTATCCTTTGTGTATAGGAGGGCGACTGATTTTTTGGAGTTAATCTTGTAACCTGCCACGTTACTGAAGGAGTTTATCAGCTGTAAGAGTTCTTTGATGGAGTTTTTGGGGTCGCTTATGTATACTATCATATCATCTGCAAATAATGAAAGTTTAACTTCTTCCTTTCCAAATTGAATCCCCTTGATTCCCTTATGTTGTCTTATTGCTATTGCTAGAACTTCAAGCACTATATTGAAGAGATAAGGAGAGAGTGGACAGCCTTGTCGTGTTCCTGAATTTAGTGGGATAGCCTTGAGTTTCTCTCCGTTTAGTTTGATGTTAGCTGTCGGCTTGCTGTAAATAGCTTTTATTATATTTAGGAATGACCCTTGTATCCCTAATCTCTCCAAGACCTTTATCATAAAAGGGTGCTGAATTTTGTCAAATGCTTTTTCAGCATCTAATGAGATGACCATATGGTTTTTTTCCTTCAGTTTATTTATATGATGGATTACATTGATAGATTTTCGTATGTTGAACCAGCCCTGCATCTTTGGGATGAAGCCTACTTGATCGTAATGGATAATTTTTCTAATGTGTTCTTGGATTCGGTTTGCCAGTATTTTATTGAGAATTTTTGCGTCAATGTTCATGAGTGAGATTGGCCTGTAATTCTCTTTCTTGGTTGAGTCTTTGTGTGGTTTAGGTATCAGGGTAACTGTGGCTTCATAGAAGGAATTTGGCAGTGACTCTTGTGTTTCTATATTATGAAATACCTTAAGGAGTATAGGTATTAGGTCTTCTCGGAAGTTCTGGTAGAATTCCGCATTGAAACCATCTGGTCCTGGGCTCTTTTTGGTAGGGAGGTTTCTGATAACAGTTTCTAATTCTTCGCGACTAACAGGACGATTTAGAGCATTTACCTGGTCCTGGTTTAACTTTGGTATATGGTATTTATCTAAAAAACTGTCCATTTCTTTTACATTTTCCAATTTTGTGGCATACAGGCTTTTGTAGTAAGATCTAATGATTCTCTGAATTTGCTCTGTGTCTGTGGTTATGTCCCCCTTTTCATTTCTGATCTTATTAATTTGCGTGTTCTCCCTCTGCCGTTTGATTAGTTTGGCTAAGGGTTTGTCAATCTTGTTGATTTTCTCCAAGAACCAGCTTCTTGTTTCATTGATTCTTTGGATTGTTTTCTGTGTTTCTATTTTGTTGATTTCTGCCCTCAATTTGATTATTTCCAGTCTTCTACTTCTCCTAGGTGAGTCTGCTTCTTTTTTTTCCAGAGCTTTCAGGTGTGCTGTTAAGTCACCAATGAGTGCTTTCTCCGTTTTCTTTAAGTGGGCACTTAGTGCTATGAACTTTCCTCTTAGCACTGCTTTCATTGTGTCCCATAGGTTTGAGTATGTTGTGTCTTTGTTTTCATTAAATTCAAGAAAGACTTTAATTTCTTTCTTTATTTCTTCCTTGACCCAGGTGTGGGTCAGTAGTTGACTGTTCAGTTTCCATGAGTTTGTGGGCTTTCTGGGGGTAGCATTGTTGTTGAATTCTAATTTTAGTCCATGGTGATCCGATAAGACACAGGTGGTTACTAATATTTTTTTGTAATTGTGGAAGTTTGCTTTGTTACCAAGTATATGGTCAATTTTCGAAAAGGTTCCATGAGCCGCAGAGAAGAAGGTATATTCTTTCCTATTTGGGTGGAATGTTCTATAGATGTCTGTTAAGTCCATTTGGTTCATTACCTCTATTAAGTCTTTCAATTCTCTGTTAGGTTTCTGTCTGATTGACCTGTCCATTGGTGAGAGGGGAGTGTTGAAGTCTCCAACTATTAGTGTGTGTGGTTTGATGGCTGCCTTGAGATCTAGAAGTGTTTCTTTTACATAAGTGGGAGCTCTTATATTAGGGGCATAGATATTCAGGATTGAGACTTCATTCTGATGGATTTTTCCTGTTATGAGTATAAAGTGTCCCTTTCCATCTCTTCTGATTGATTTTAGTTTGAAGTCAACTTTGTTGGAAATTAGTATGGCCACACCCGCTTGTTTCTTAGGGCCATTTGCTTGATAAACCTTTTCCCAACCCTTTACTCTGAGTAGGTGTCTGTCTTTGTGGTTGAGGTGTGTTTCTTGTAAACAGCAAAATGTTGGATTCTGTTTTCGTATCCAGTCTCTTAGCCTGTGCCTTTTTATAGGTGAATTGAGTCCATTGATATTAAGTGATATTAATGACCAGTGGTTGTTAACTTCAGTCATTTTTAGTAGTAGAGTTTGTGTGTTTCCCTTCTTCTAGTTGTGCTGGCGAAGGGTCGCTAGATGCCTGCGTTATTGTGGGCGTTGTTGGACTCCTTGGTTTGTGATTTTCCTTCTATTACTTTCTGCAAGGCTGGATTTGTGGCTGCGTATTGTTTAAATCTGTTTTTGTCCTGGAATATCTTGTTTTCTCCATCAATGGTGAATGCAAGCTTTGCTGGGTATAATAGTCTAGGCTTGCATCCATGTTCCCTTAGTGTCTGTAGCACATCTATCCAAGCTCTTCTGGCTTTCATGGTTTCCATTGAGAAATCGGGTGTAATTCTGATAGGTTTCCCTTTATATGTTACTTGACCTTTTTCCTTTGCAGCTCTTAATATCTGTTCTTTATTCTGTATGTTTTGTGTTTTGATTATTATATGGCGTGGGGATGCTTTCTTTTGATCCAGTCTATTTGGTGTTCTGTAGGCTTCTTGTACCTTCATAGGAACATCCTTCTTTAGGTTGGGGAAGTTTTCTTCTATAATTTTGTTGAATATGTTTTCTGGGCCTTTGAGTTGTAATTCTTCTCCTTCTTCTACCCCAATTATTCTTAGGTTTGGTCTTTTCATGGTGTCCCAGATTTCCTGAATATTTTGTGTTAAGAATTTGTTAGATTTGTTTAGTTCTTTAATCTGTGAGTTTATTTCCTCTATTGTATCTTCAGAGTCCGAGATTCTTTCTTCCATCTCTTGTATTCGGTTGGAAATACTTGTCTCTGAAGTTTCTGTTCGTTTACTCAGAGTTTCCATTTCCAGTCGTCCCTCAGATTGTGTTTTCTTCAGTACCTCCATTTCATTTATCAGGTCTTGTACTGTTTCCCTTACCTGCTTGATTGCTTTTTCTTGTTTTTCTTGTTTGTCTTGGGTATCTTTGAGAGATTTATTTATTTCCTCTACCTTTTTGTTTGTCATCTCCATTTCTTTATGGCAGTTTTTTACCTCCTGTTTAAGGTCCTCTATTATTTTCATAAAGTACTGTTTAAGGTCGGTTTCTTCTATATCTTCTGGGGTAGGGTGTTCAATTCTTGTTGTTTCGGGATGTCTGGCTTGTGGTGATGTCATGTTGCCTTTCATGTTGTTGGAGGAGCTCCTGCATTGGCGCCTGCCCATCTCTTCCTTCAAAAGGAGCCCGGAGGCGTTTGGTGTCCTAGACCAATCTTTGCTGTGACTGAAACTGGTTGGATCTCCCCAGTGGGAGAGGAGGACCTATTCCTTGCATCACAATCTGGAGAAGCCCGCACTCCCTTGCAGGAATCCTCAGACCTGCCTGGAGGCCAGAGTCTGACTCCTCTGGGTGGATGGCCTTAGAACAGGAGCAGGACACCTGAGAACACTAGGGAAAGCTTGGGAGACACAAGCCTGCAGAGGGAAGTGGGAGTAGGGGGTCTGTGCTCTCTTCCAGGGCAGGTTGCCCCAGGGTCCGCATTCACTCACCAGTTCAGATGGAATGTCAGGGCACAGGATCAGGGATTCCAGGCAGCCCAGGGTCGCAGCCCAGAGAAAAGGGCCAAGGTGGGGGCAGGGCGGGATGGAATACCACACATCGAACCTGGCAGCACAATCTGAAGGAGCCAGCACCCCTCCGCAGGAATCCTCAGACCTGCCTGGAGGCCAGAGTCTGACCCCTTTGGGTGGATGGCCTTAGAACAGGAGCAGGACACCTGAGAACACTAGAGAAAGCTTGGGAGACACAAGCCTGCAAAGGGAAGTGGGGGTAGGAGGTCTGTGCTCTCTTCCAGGGCAGGTTGCCCCAAGGTCTGCATTCACTCACCAGTTCAGATGGAATGTCAGGGCACAGGATCAGGGATTCCAGGCAGCCCAGGGTAGCAGCCCAGACAAAAGGGCCAAGGTGGGGGCAGGGCGGGATGGAATACCACACAGCGAACCTGGCAGCACAATCTGAAGGAGCCCGCACTCCCTTGCAGGAATCCTCAGACCTGCCTGGAGGCCAGAGTCTGACTCCTCTGGGTGGATGGCCTTAGAACAGGAGCAGGACACCTGAGAACACTAGGGAAATCTTGGGAGACACAGGGACGGGAGAAATGGACACAAGCCTGCAGAGGGAAGTGGGGGTAGGGGCCACTTGTCACTCTTGCAAGGACCCCACTCACAGCCATCTGTAGCTCCTGTCCCAGGAGACCTGACACCCTCTGTGAGGACACCAGCAACACACGCGCATGCTTTCATGTAGGCAAAACACTTAAACAGAAAATAATCCTTTAAACATTTTTTAAAGTCTGTCTTCTAAGACAGAACAGTAATTGAGAATTTTTTAGAACCACGTGTACATGATTGAGTCAACTTGTTCCCAAACCTTAACTTTGTATGTTTGGTTAGTATATAAGTAAAAGTCCAAAGAAAAGGGAAAGTAGATTTTAAACAGTATCATGAAACTCTAAATGTGAAGGAAATTCATATATAAGGAAGGCATAATAAAATAGGAGCAATTAACTTTTGTTGGCCTTAGGATAAAATGAATACCTTTCTAGAATTAAAGTTGCTTTTTCAGTTTGTGTACTTCTGAAAATATACCAGTTGGGGAGTGGGAGGCTTGTCTTCAGATTCTTAGGCAGCCACCAGCCACTGAACTATCAAAATGAATAATCTCATTTGGACTTAAAATGCATGCAATAAAAAAGCCTTATTTTAATTATCTCTTTACCTTATTGGTTGCGGGGATTGACCCTGGCACTAGGCATATAAAGTATTTTCTTAGCTCCCTGTACTCAACCAGAGAAAGAGCACACTGCACAGCATAGCAGATCCTTGTGGGTGTGATGGTCATGAAGAACTGCAGGAGGCAGGCTTTCATTAGAGAGTACCCCGTAGTTCCTGCGGGAGAAGTGGCTGCCTGATTGATAGTACTGAAGCCCACCACATGGCATACACAAAACAGCCCGGTTACTGTGATAAAGACAGTTTACCGCAGTGTGTGTCTGGAGGGGAATTTTGGCCAGTCAGTTCCAGGTTTTCCTACCATAGCAGATGTCAAGGCAGCAAATATTAGTGTTTCTGTTTGTTTTAATTTTTCTTCAGTTTTATGTCATCTTAGTACAAGCGAGAAGAGGGAACCTCAAATGAGAAGACTCCCTGCTAGCTTGGTCAGTGTGCAAGCTGGTCGTGCATGTTCTTGAACAGTGGCTGACGTGGGAGGGCTGGGCTCACTGTGGGCCATGCAACCCAGAAAATATGGAGTCTGTTTTGCATTGACTAACTTCTGGGGTGTGATTGATATACCCAGTGTTCCTCCATTTTCCCTTTCCCAATGGGTCCTAGTTATAAATTGTGTGTACTCCCCTTCTCAGTGCTGGGGTTTTGTCTGGTGTGAACTTGAAGTCTGTGTGCACTGTCAGTCTCTGAGTTCGTGTTAGTATCAGCCTTGTTATGTCGAAAGATGCTGTTTCCTTGGAGTTGTCCATTGCTGCTGACTCTTCTGAGCCTGGGTGGTGACTAAGGGCAGCAGCTGCAGGGTCCTGGGGCAACTTTCCTGCAAGTCAGTGGTGAGTCACTGAAGAACCTTTCACTTTTGAGACAAAGTCTCACAACCCCAGGCTTACCTCAAACCTGCAGTGATCTTGATCTTCTAAGTACATATTAACTTTATGAAATAATGAACCTAATTGTAACTTTCCCATGCAGTAATATACTTTATTTTGTACCCCTTATTCCCCCTCTTGTCTCCTTCACCTTCCCAGTGGTCTTCTCATTCCATGCCGTATTTTTATTGTTACTAACTTTTGTCAGTGTGTGCAGTAACAGGTTTCATTACACATTTCATATGAGTATGTTCTACTGGACTCATATTCTTGCCCTCTGTTACTTCTTTAACCATCTCTCCTCCCCCAGTATTCCTCCCCTCGCCTTCGTCACACACAAATGTAGATTCCACATATAGGAGAAAATATATGTCTTTTTTTCTCTTATTATCCTCTTTTGCTCCCTAATCCCTGTCTTCATTTTTTTTCTCCAAGTAGTACTCTTTAAAAAAAATTGTCATGTATACATGTGTACATGTATGTGTATGTGAAATCTTTATTGCACATAAGAGAGCAAACATGAAATATTTGTCTTTTGTAGCACGAATAATAAAACCCAGAGTTAGATATTGGGGTTCAACCTGAAAACCAGAAAAGCAAAGCACCCAAGCCACTAGAGAAGTCTTCCCTCTGCCAAGGCTGGGCGAATGCGGACTAAGCTGACTGAGCTCTCTCCTCTCATTTTATATTCCCTCTAGTGCTGGGATTCAGGGTATGTGACTCCCTAGTACTGGGATTAAAGGTGTGAGCCACCACCACCTGAATTTGTTTCTACTTTGAGCTTGTGTAGCCCCGGGTAGCCTTGAACTCAGAGATCCATCTGACTCTGTCTCCCAAATTCTGGGATTAAAGGTGTCACCATTGCCTGACCTCTCTAGTGATTTTAGCTTTGCCTCTGGTCTTCAGGCAAGATTTATTTATCAAAATACAAATAATATAGCACTATGGTCTTTATGAAACTGCTTTATTTAGCTTAACAATGCATACAGCTCCATCCATTTTCCTGCAAATGATGTAATTTTGTTCTCTGTGTCCGAGTAGAAGTCCGTGTGTGTATGACACATTTTCTCTGTTCATTTGATAGACACGCTGCTGGTATTTTTTGACTTGTAAACAGTGCTGTGGTAAACACGTATATGAAGATACTTTTGTGACATTCTGGCAGTTTCTTCAGGTAAAGGCCCATAAATAGTGTAGGTAGATCATATGTACTCTTTAGTTTTTGGAAGTACTTTCATACAGATAGATAGGCTGAACTAGTTTACAGAAATTTGCTTTCCTACCACCTGCACCCGCCCCCCACACTTGTTTTCTTGATAGCCATTCTGACTGGATTGAGGTGGAATTTTGGTTCAATTTTGATTTGCATTTTCCTGATGGCTAGGGATATTAAACTTTTTTTTGCCTATTTATTGGTCACTTGTACTTACAAATGTGTGTGGTGTGTACCTGGGGCGTGTGAACGTATTCGTTAGTGCATTATGGAGATGAGAGGGCGATCTCAGCTGTGAGTCTCCACCACCATGAGACGGGAGTGTTGGGTAGTTAGGTTTATTTACTATTTTCCCCTGATGGTGACTGTGGTCATTGCATGTCACTCCTGTTTAGCCAGTGCTATCACTCTCTGGCTCACTTGGATGTTTTTCAGTTCTCAAGTTCATGGGCTCTCAGTTGGGTTCTGTATCACAGTGCTGGTCTGGATGCTGAGGCAGTTTATTCTGCTAACAGCTGCTCCAGAACAGGCAGCTCTATTTGTTGGGATCAGTTAACTTCATTCTCTTCACCTGTATTGATTTAGAAACAGGAAGTGTCCTTTGGAGCTGCCAGACAGCTGTGGACTTCCAAGGCCAGTCATTTGCCTGGGAGTTTAGGTGATGTAAATCAGGCGTGCAGAATGTGATGGGAACAGTGTAAGCAGATTCCTTTTTAAAAAGTTCTGATAGTGTAGGAACTTCTGTCCATCTTTTCCACACGTCCTGCTTCTTCCCTGCCCGCATGTGTTTCTCTCTGCAGCTGGTGGTTACTGTCAGGTAGAGCATGAGGAAGTTACATTTACACGTAGGGTGACATGTGTTTGGGTGTATAGAGAGCAGAGCCTTAGCTTGTCTAGCTGTTTCTTTCCTTACCTGTATCTCTTGTGATTAGAGTCTGACAGTCTCTGAACTCCTCACTGGGACTTCATGTTTTCATCTTGAAAGCCCCGGAAGCGCTTTGTGTAGACGGCTGCTGGCGTGAATGTTACACTGGCGCCGCTGTCTGACCTGTTTCTTCTCCACGCCGTGAGCGTTACCTTAGACTGTAGGGGCAGCTCTGCCTCTGGGACTCGGCAGTGAGTCCTGCCCTGAGAGTCCTGCAACTTTTTAGCATTGAAGGTGTGTTTTAAAACCTTTCATATAGCCAGGTGGTGGCGGCGGTGCAGGAGGCAGAGGTAGACGGATTTCTGTGCGTTTGAGACCAGCATGGTCTAAGTTTCTACATGCAAACCTTTATTTTTCAGAAGCCAGATGAAAACTGGGCACGGTGGCTCACTCATACCTTGTGATCCCAGTATTTGAAATCCTAAGGCAGGAACATTAATGCAGGTGTGAGGATAACCCCGGGCTACAGAATAAGAGCCTCCAAAACCAACAAAACGTTAATAAAGTCTAAATATTACAATAAGTAAATAAAAATCATATTGGTGGATTTTATTTGGTTTTATTCAATACTGGGGATCAAACCTAGGGCTTTATCACTAAGCCATGTCCTCAGTTCCCATATTGGAAATTTTATCCTTGTTGTGCGAAGTGTGCTGAAGTGTTTCGTTTGGTTGTCTTAGGGCATATAGGAGTCAGCATGATTATGCTTTTAAGCCGAATCAGCTGTGATAGCTCTGTTAGCTCTGTGTGTTTCCCTGTGTTGTCTCCAGTGGGCTCTATGAGGTGTGCTCTTCACAAGGTTTATTAGTGTGTGTGTGTGTGTGTGTGTGTTGCCTGTTTATATGTGTACTGCATTGCCTCTGTACCCATGGGAGTCAGAAGAAGGTGTCTGATCTCCTAGAGCTGGAGTTACTGATTGTGAGCCACCATGTGAGTGCTTGGCACCAATCCTGGGTCTTCTGCAAGAGGACCTGTCAGTTTGAGAGGGAGAGTGGTACGGAAGGGGCTGGAGGGAAAGAGTGGAAGTTCAGAGAAGTGATGCAGTTATATTTTAGCTAAAAACTATACTAAGAGAACAAAAAGCACAGCTGATTCTAGTATCAGTGAAGGAATGCCAGCACCCAGATACACGAACTTGCCAGGAGTGAAGGCAAGCAGCCAGAAGCAGTTGCTTCTTCCATGTCTTTTATCTAGGCTGCCACTTTATGTCACCCGTATTGGGGGTGGGGCTTCCTGCTTCAGATAGTCTGATCAAGGAAATAAATCTCTTATAGGAGAGCCTGGAAGCTTGCATTTACTTGATTCTAGATACAGTAAAGTTGAAGTTCCATTATATTATGGAATATCAGCTAAGGTTGGAAATCATTAAAACAATTCAAAGCTAGAGTTTATAAGATTAACCCAAACCTGACTTTGTATTACAGTCCAGTCTTTGCCGTAAGAAGAACCATAATTAGGTTAGTCCTGAGTTTGTATTAGTATATGTGTTTCTGGTCATTAGCAGTAAATAAAGATTTTGATGAGGACAGAAATGAAGCAAACATGTGAATCGTTCGCGGTGCTGTGATCACTCTGTGAGAAGTCTCACTTCATCTCGTGTCGTTTAGATCTGAAGACTGCACCATCCTGCCTCCAGCACAAGCAGCTCCTCTGTCTCGTGATCAATGTCACTCACAGGAACTTAAGGAGCAAACGAAATGAGCCTGGGGCGTGGAAAATATGACTTTTATATTGGTCTGGGATTGGCTATGACCTCCAGCATTTTCATTGGAGGGAGTTTCATTTTGAAAAAAAAAGGCCTTCTGCGACTTGCCAGAAAGGGCTCTATGAGAGCAGGTAAGTTATGTCCTGTAGCTATCAGAAGTGCATAGATGCTTACACATCCTGGTTTTTTGCATATAGAAGCATGCTTTGTGAGTATATCGGAACATTTGAACTGCTTGATATCAGAATATTTATTAGATAATCAGATGCCAGTTTTGTAATGAGAAGTAAGTTGTCAAAAGTAACTGACTGTTCACTTGTATAGGTCCTGTCGATAGGAGAGAACCAGTGCCCAGTTAGTTTACAGAGTTTAGATTTCATCATGTCTGCACAGCAGGGGTAGGATCTAGAGTAGAACTAGGCTTTTGTTGAGGACTGGGGTATTTTATACATGGTAGTACAATTTCTGACTTCTGCCTCAGATGTCAAATTGCATGGAGGAGAAAATGGCCTTGTCCGCTTGGAGTCCTCTGCTTACTGACTTGAGTGGTGTAGGTGTTTCCCCTCGACCTGCTGATGTGTTACGAGACTCTGGAGGATACTTTGGTGTGAGCGAACTGTAGTTCAATCCATGGGTATCCACTACTGTTCCCAGAATCGTGAGATAGTAATGCTTACCATACATCTGGGCTGTGCTTTATTTTAGAGCGTATCATGCCTCATGAGTAGACTACACCACTGTCAGCCACAGGGACCACTTTGCTTCCCATGCCAGATCTAATTCAGCATGTTAAATCATAACACAGAAGTCTTTTAGGACTTAATGGACAAGGGAGAAAATAACAATATCAGCATTTTTCTGTAGTCCTTCAGTCTTGGTCTTAAGGCATCTCCTGTTACTATTCCTAAAGTATAGGCTTGTAAAATTGATTCACTTTGTTTTTTTATGGACAGTGGCCAAAGTGCCAATTATTTCCTGACTCAGTTTGGTCAAGGGGAAAACCAAGGAAAAAGTAGATTGGCAGCCTACATTATGAGGAGTCCTCAGTCATTGTATGACCATAGTGCTCTCTCAAGTGGGTCTGCATACATCTAACTAGCGTTCCTCTTTGTAGACGAACTGCTTTGAAGTTGAGCCATTTCTGTAAGCCCTTCCCTCCTGGACTCACTCTGTAGCCTGGGCTGGCTTCACACTTGTAGGGCTTGTCTTCCCTGAGACTTAAGTGCTGGAATTGCCGTGTGCACCACATTGCCCAGCTTTATTACTTTTTGCTCGTTCATTTTTCTTATTTATTAAAGCTGCTTAGGTTTGTCCTTTAACTCAAGAGGATAGTACTAATGTAAACATTTTGAAGATTTCTCATGATCCTCATGGCTTTTCTAAGATGATTATGAAATTGCAAAGATATCTCATAGTCAGGCATTTTAAAATCTGTGATTACTTACTAGTTGCTGCAGTTTTTGTAAGAGAGTGATAATCTGCTAAAGAAATGAACTGTTTCTCCATTCACAGGTCAAGGTGGCCATGCATATCTTAAAGAATGGTTGTGGTGGGCTGGACTGCTATCAAGTATGTATAGAGAACATTTCAAGTAAACATAAATATATGCTAAAATGTTTCATATTAGTACATTTTAAACTTAGAGCTTGCTTTTATAAGTTAAATTCAAAATACACTTAAGCCTGTAAAAATAACTCACTTAATACTTACTTATTTTGAATAAGAACTTAAAAATACTAATTTGATTAAAATATTTTTGTATATAGCTTTGCCTTTAAAAACACAGAGATAGTCTACAAGAGCTAGTTCCAGGACAGGCTCTAAAGCTGCAGAGAAACCCTGTCTCGAAAAACCAAAAAAAAAAAAAAAAAAAAAAAAAAACCACAGAGATAAGTAGGTTAAAGGTATGTGTGTATTGGGGGGAAGGAATAGAGCACTTCCGTAATATGTAAAACACCCAGGATTTGATTCCCCAATGTTGCAAAAAAAGAAGAAAAAAACTGGTAAATGGAAGTTAGAGGATCTTTTCCTTCTTCTCCTTTATTAGCTCCCATTCTAAATGGAAAGATGTATCTATTTAATAAGACTGTTCATGTTTATTTTGGTGAAGAGGATGGAAAGATGGCCCAGTGGTTGTTGCTCTTGTAGGGGACCTGAGCTCTATTTCCAGCACCCGTATGGTGGTTCACAACCATCTCTAACTCCAGTCCCAGGGTATCCTGACACTTTTCAGAGCTCCGTGGGCACCAAGCACGCCCATGGTAACATGCATACATACATTCAGGTGAATAACGCAGACACAAAATTAGTCTTTTGAAGATGTGAACGAAATTGTCTGTAAGACACCTGAGACTAGGATATTCAGCAGGTGCTTATCTGTTGATCATCTCTGTATGCCAGACATTGTTCTTGATGCTAAAGAGTAAGAGTGGACAGAAGCACCCCCCCCATACACAAAATCATACAAGGAACTTACAATTTAAGTGGGCAGACAGTAAGCAGGAATAATAGGTTAAACAGTGTGGGGGGATATGGAGAGTAAATAGACCCACTTTAGGTGGGAAACCACGGAGGACAAACCTTACTGAAAAGATAGTATTTGCGTAGTAGACAACTGAGAATGGGAGGGATCCAGCCATGTGAGAACAGGGCCTTTGAAACGAAGAATAGTAACTGCAGACTTCACTGCGGCCTGCGAATGCTGCAGCCCTCTCTGTGATGCCTCCAGTTGTTCTTGCCTCCTGGGATTCACACTTTTGGGTAATCCTCTCTTAGATGGAATTAGTGCCGGCCCAGTACAATCACAGAATCCAGGAAAGTCATGAGGTATGACTTCTAAGGCTCTCCCCTTCCTTCTTGGCTTGTTTTTTTTGGGGAAGCCAGTTGCTTGTTGTGAAGACATTCAATAGCTATCTTTAGAAAGATCCCTGAACAACAGCCAGTCATATCAGTGTGCCACCTTGGAATATGGCTCTAGCCTTCAGAGACTGCAAGCCTTGGTTTACATCTGATACAAGTTCTTAAACGATCCTGAAATTTCCTAAAGTCTGGGCCAACAAGCCATGTCAGTAAACTTCTTTTTCAGCAGCATAATTAGAGTGATTTTTCTCTCTAACACTAGAGCATTAAAACTCCAGGAAGCTTTAAAGAAAGGTCAGCAGTAAGGAGTGCGAGCCAGGGGGCAACAGGAGATAAGTTCAGAGAAACGAGGGCCTTCCTTAACTCACGGAGAGGACTTTTACTGTATGTTGGATGGGAAGCCATTGGAGATCCTGAGCAGAAGGTGTGCTGTCATTCTCTGACTGCTATGTTGATGTGCAGGCCGATTGTGTAGACTGTCAGGCTACTGGGGTTAAAGGAGGTGACAGCTTGGACGGGGTTGTGCCAGGAAGTATAGTGAGAAGGATTCTGTATGTTTTCAGTGTAGAACTGACAAGATGTGTGCATGTTCTCATTGACCAAAATGTATGGTGTAAATGAAGGACATTGAAGACTGTTGGCCATAGTTGGTAGAAAGGACTGTTCTGATGCTAAAGAGATAGGAAGGACTTGAACAGACCAGGTAGGAGGAGATCAGGAGTTTGTCTGAGTGCATTAATGTTAAAAGTTCATATAAAACATTTAAACAGACAGATATGTGAAATTGGCAATTACTTAGACAGGTCTGGACTTGTACTAGGTCATTCAGGCTGGTGACCAAAAAATATGGAGTTGCTATCTGTATAAAGCCAAAATACTACAGGAGGTCATTAGGAAATGAGACTACGTGGAAGTCCAAATATCAGATACTCAAAATATAGTCTTAGATACATTTAGACCTCAGGAATAGAGGAGGAAAGAGACTGCCTCCCAGCACTCAGGAGGCAGGGGCAGGCAGCACTCTGAATTCGAGGTCTACATACAAAGTGAGTTCCAGGACAGCCAGGGCTGTCTTGGAAAAAAAAATTTAAAAAACCCAACATTTTTGTTTTTAACAAAAATCACACTATAAGAGGACTTAAATTACAAACACCACACCCTCGCCTCCTCATTTTACACTGGTGTGCTACCAGAGAATAGACTCTGGTCAGGGAGAAAAGGGGATGTTATTTTAGTTTCTGTCAGTGTGACACAAACCAGAGCCCCTTGGGAAGAGGGAACCTCAGTTGAGGAACCACCTCCATCACACTGGCCTGCGGGCATGTCTGCGGAGCATTGTCTTAGTGATTTCTATGAGAGGGCCTGACCTGGGCAGCCAATCCGGGCTATGTAAGAAAGCAAGCCTGTGAGGCTGGACAGAGATGGCTTTGGTTAAGAACCGCTGTTGCTGTTGTAGAAGACCACATGATGACTCACAGCTGTGTGTAACTAGTTACAGAATATCTGATACCCTCTCTGGCCTCTGCAGGTACCAGGCATACACAGGGCACACAACAGGCACACCTGCAGACAAGCACTCATGCACATAAAATAAAAAGAAAATTAAAGTATGAGGCCAGCCCCGGTTACATAATGAGAACTGGTCTCAAAAAAGTAGTTAAAATAAGACAACTCAAAAAAGAAAAAAAAAGGTATCTCCTCACCTCTACAGCAAAAGGCAGCCAAGCAGAAAGCAGTATGGAAACATATAGTAATCATTAGAAACATGTAGTAATCGTGCACTGGGCAGATGGGTCAGCATTTTCACTGAAAACAAGTTACAGAGCTGGAGAGAAAAGCCTCCTTGAAATGAATTGAAGTCCTGACGTGATAGTGGAGACCAGCCTTTGGTCCAGGGATGCGATAAAAGCTCTAGAGGTGCCGTCTGGAGCAGTGGCTCTCAGCCTTCCCAATGCCCTGACCCTGTATAGTACACGTCCTCGTGCTGTGGCCCCCAACCACAAAATTATTGTCGATACTACTTCGTAACTGTGATTTTGCTAGTGTTATGAACTTATGTTATGAACTGACATGTGACCCACGGACTAATAACTGCTGCCCTAGAGGAAGTAGGTAAGGAGATAGTGGATCTCTGAATCGTACTAACAAGGATCAGCCTTTGTTGCCCAGAGTGGGAACTGTGGTGTGTTCTGGGCTGAACTCTGAAGGCTGTCTCCTATGTACTGAGTCACCACTTGACAACTTCTTGCTAGTCCCTGTGCACCTGGCAGGAAGCAAAAATTCTCTAGTGAAAACATAGCCTCAGGCCCTTCATGTCTCTGAGGTTGGTTTTTAAACAAAAGGACCTAGAGATTTGCCTTTATATCTATCTGGTTTTTTTATTGTTTTTATTGAGGTATACATTTTTCTCTGTTCCCCTTCCTTTCTCCCCTCTCCAATTCTACCCTCACTTGTGACGCCCATGCTCCCAATTTACCCAGGAGATCTTGTTTTTTTCTCCTTCCTTGTAGATTCATATAAAAGTCTCTCTTAGGGTCCTCATTGTTGTCTGGGTTCTCTGGGGTTGTGAACTGTAGGCTGGTTTTTCTTTGCTTTATGTCTTAAAGCCACTTATGAGTGAGTCCATATGATATTTGTCTTTCTGGGTCTGGGTTACCTCACTCAATATGATGTTTTCTAGATCCATCCATTTGCCCACAAATCTCAAGATGTCCTTATTTTTACTGCTATGTAGTACTCCATTGTGTAAATGAACCACATCAGTAGCTGCTTTTTTTAAATTATATTTGGTATTCTAGTCTACAGATATCTAAAGATATATAAAGCTATAAAGATTTATTACCTTTAAGCATAAATTACAATTTTTATTTTGAGTCAGATACCAGATATTGGCAATTTACAGCACTAATACATACATGAGAAAAGATCAGGAAGTTATTGAACAGTACAGTTGAAATAATATGTAGGTAGCATGAAATGCAGTCACATGCAGTCTGACTGTATGCCTGTCTGAGCGGTGTTCTTGTCCATCTCTTCAGTGGGAGCTGGGGAAGTGGCCAACTTTGCTGCATATGCGTTTGCTCCAGCCACACTAGTGACTCCACTGGGCGCTCTCAGTGTCCTTGTAAGGTAAGTGTCTCCATTTGACACGCAGACATGGTACGTCAGTCTGCACAATACTAGAGTCTATCTGATTATATGTCAGTGCACTGGAACAAACTGAGGACGTCTTAATAGTTGGTAGTAATGTTGCCCACTTTCATAGTTAGTTATTGATTTGTGGGGCAAAACCACTTTATGTTTCGGCTTTTGCTCAGGACTAGCATGTTCGTGATTTCAGCTTTAGGAAATTCCAGGTGGCACTGGCCTCACCTCTACCATCCAATGCACACACACTGGCAGGCGGGCTCCATCAGCGACTATGTAACGTCAGGCCTCAGGAGAGGTGGTGTTTCTACAGACTGGCCTGAGGGACTTTCTTTGCAAGACCAACTTAAAACTTGTCCTGTTTTGTTATTGTAATGATTAGTCCAGATAGCTAAGCCTGTCTGAAATCTGGAGTTTTATTATGTTGAAAGTTGAGAACTTTTTATCACCTTTTCTAATAAATTATATATAAAATGAAATTATTTTGTTTTTATCCTTAATTTTCCTTGTACTATGCTGTGATCTTTTTTGTTTATCCTGTACTTTCTTTTTAAGTTTTGGTAAAACTAAGTTATAAAAACTTATATAATTTATAGGCAAACTAATAATTAAATGTTCCCAGTCCACAGTTTCCTGACTCTGTATTTCCAGGTAACTGGATGATTATAAGTAAATCGTACACAGTTAAACCAGCATATAAGGGCTGGCAAGATGGCTCAGTAGGTAAAACACGCTTGCTGCCAAGTTTGATGATGAGTTTGATACCCAAGACCCACACTTTGGAGAGAGCCTACTTGGACAAGTTGTCTTCTTAGCTCCACACAGAAAGAGAGCCAGGGGCGGAGGAGATAAATAAGTGTAATTTTAAAAGGATTGAAGTTGGTAAATTTGAAGCATTGGTTTGGATATAGATTTTTTAATATATAAATTATAGGCTCTTTATGTTTCATGCAGAGTCTTATCGGATGACAGATGCAGGTTCAGTGTATGTGGAGCAGGTGATTGGTTGTGTTCAGGAGTTCTAGACAAAGGTTCTGATGCTCCTAGACGAGGATTTGGCGACTAATACAAAATGCCAGTCCAAGAGAAGCCGTAGAGACAGCCCGACGGAAACCGTGATCAGTATACTGTGCTGGAAAGGCAAGGGTGGGTGGGGGATGGTACAAGCTCCCAGTTGATACAAGGAGAGGGAGCAGAGTCAAGCAGTCTCAGTCTGGTCAGGCGAGTTGGTTAGGAGGGGCTTTGTTAACTGTGGCTGTAAGGGATTGCTTTTGCTTGGGAGGCAGTTCAGACTTAACTGTGTTTTGTTTTTTGTTTTTGTTTTTTTAATCAGACTTGCTCCTTCAATCTAAGGGGATTGCAGGAAGTACTTACTGAGCAAAGGAGCCAGGTGCAAAGTAGGGGCAGAGGTCACATTTTTATCCTACTAGCTGGACGCTCATAAATCTAGGTGAAGAGTCTAGTGCTTTCTCGCAGAGCCACCTTTAAGTCCTTGTTACAGTTTTCTGATTGAATGAACATTTTCCTTGTCAAAAAGCAGGAAGTATTTTGTTTGAGCTTAGTAATCTGCATTGCAAGTTTGTTGAATTTTAAAAGTGAGAAAAAAAAGCTAATTTAAATGTTCAACTTCTCATTCTTCCTTTCAGTGCCATTCTGTCTTCATACTTCCTAAATGAAAGGCTTAATCTTCATGGGAAAATTGGGTGTTTGCTGAGTATTCTAGGCTCTACAGTGATGGTCATTCATGCCCCGAAGGAAGAGGAGATTGAGACCTTAAATGAAATGTCCCATAAGTTAGGTGATCCAGGTAAGAAAAGCTGCAGGTGTGTTCCTGAAAACATTTGAACTTGTTTTCCTGACTTTGGCGTCGTATATCGCTTTATACTGTTCTCACAGTAAAACTCTGTTGTTAACCATCATGGTGACTTCCTTCTTTCCCTCTTTATTTCCACCTGCTCTCACTTTACAGCCAGGCTGGCCAGTCCTGGGGTTTTAGCTGTGCGTCGTTTACCCAGTTTTCCTGTATGGCTTGGAATTTGCCTCAGCTGATAGCTGTGAAATTATCAGTTCCTCCTAGAACTCATGGTCTGGCTCTACTTCAAGCCTGCGTAGACTTTGAACCAGGTGTCCTGTTCTGGCTCATGTTATGCTGCTCCACAGTGGGTGTGGGTGTTCTCTGCTACTGAGTCACATCCAGACATGTGGAACCCGTCCTTCTGGGGAGACGGAGACGGTCTCAGCTGTGGTTTGTCTGGAACTCTGTGTACACTAAGATGGTCTCAAACTCCCAGATACCCACCTGCCTCTGCCTCCCAAGTGCTAGGGTTAAAGGCGTGCACCACCACATTCAGTGTTCAGTTTTCTCAGATTTGCGCATTCTTTGAGTTATCCTATATTTTCTGATACTCAGAAATAGTTCTCATAAAATATTTCTCCTGCTGCCCTTCTTTCCTTGTTGCTGTCTGCTTTAAATATCCTTTATTTATGGAGTTTGAAGCAGAGTGGCTTTTCTTAGCCTTGGTTTGTCCCCCTCCCCCCCTTTTTCTTCTCTCTGTCACAAGGTCTCACGTAGCCTAGGTCAGCTTCAACTTTTGCTATAGCCAAAGATAATCATGAATTCCTAATGGTTCTGCCTCCACTTCCAGACTGATATTGGTATATGCCCCCATCCTTCACCTCCTTTCCATCTCAAAATGCAAAAGGTCATTTGCGTGCTCTCTGCAGTGGAACGTGGATGCCTGAGAACTGCCCAGTCCATTACTGTACTGCTGGCAGCTGTGCCGCACACCTCTTCTCCGCTCTCCACCAGGACCCCAGCAGTTCTGAGGGTCTCTTAATGACTGATCTTTCGACGGGAATATTCCAAACTCCTGATTTTTGCAGATGGACATGTTGAATAGCCAAGGGTACTTCCTGAACTGAGTCTCCAGTGGCTTCTTCCCTGTTGTGATGAGCATTCCTGCCTTGTGCTCTAGAATAATTAAGTAGGCATAAGATACTATGTTAGTGTTATAAGTGTTTTTAATAAGCATATTTTACTCTTACACATGTATTTAAAGTGGAACTGAGGTATTAGTATTAAACTCAGGGCCCTGCACGTGCTAGGCACACACTCGGCCCCCGGTCCTCCAGTGTGGCCTTTTGTTCTGTTAGGTGTGATTTTGCTGGAGGAACAAGGGAAAGCTAATTTTTGTCCTGGGTGAGAAGTCACTGTCTGGGAATTGTTTCCTCAGTGTTATATGTTATTAGTAACTTACAAATTCCATAAAAGTACATTTCAAAATTAATTTGTCAAATAGGAGTCAGTTTTGTAGGGAAGTTAAACCTGAGGATACAGTA
The DNA here is from genome assembly GCF_903992535.2 of Arvicola amphibius. NCBI lineage: Eukaryota > Metazoa > Chordata > Mammalia > Rodentia > Cricetidae > Arvicola > Arvicola amphibius. The sequence goes on from NC_052058.2 coordinate 135,363,671, forward strand.
CAGGGATATGTATACCTTTCCTATTGAGTCTGTTTTCTAAGTGCATTCTGATTTAATAAAACTTTATTTTTATTTTTTTGGTTCTTCTAGGTTTCGTGGTCTTTGCAACATTTGTGGTCATTGTGGCCTTGATATTCATCTTTGTGGTGGGACCTCGACACGGACAGACAAACATTCTTGTGTATATAACCATCTGCTCTGTGATTGGAGCATTTTCTGTCTCCTGTGTGAAGGGTTTGGGCATCGCCATCAAAGAGTTGTTGGCCGGCAAGCCTGTTCTGCAGCACCCCCTGGCTTGGATCCTCCTGCTTAGCCTTGTGGTCTGTGTGAGCACACAGATTAATTATCTCAACCGGGCTCTGGACATTTTCAACACTTCCATTGTGACGCCGATATATTACGTGTTCTTTACAACTTCAGTTCTGACTTGTTCAGCTATTCTTTTTAAAGAGTGGCAAGATATGCCTGCTGATGATGTTATTGGGACTTTGAGTGGCTTCTTCACAATCATCGTGGGGATATTTTTGTTGCATGCCTTTAAAGATGTCAGTTTTAGTCTAGCAAGTCTGCCTGTATCTTTTCGAAAAGATGAAAAAGCAATGAATGGCAATCTTTCTAGTATGTATGAAGTTCTTAATAATAATGAAGAAGACCTACCCTGTGGAATTGAACACACTAGTGAAAATATCTCCCGTAGAAATGGAAATCTGGCATCTTTTTAAGGATAAGATTGAAAAGTTAACCTATAATTCTGTTATAGTGATTTTTGAGTATCAGAATATATCTGAAAAAAAATTGTCCTCAAATAATGTTCTCTGAAGACAATCTTTTTAAATTAGTTTTCACTAATTTGGATCAAGAAAATTACTTTTCTTATATTCCAAGAATGGTAGCTCACTAAAATGACCTCAGCACATGGTTAATTTCTAATAACACTGTATTGTTGTAAAGCATTAAGTTTTTATCCATTCTCCAGAGCTCTAATGCACTAATGATAACGTTAAGCCTATAAAGATGTTTTATCTTTTCCATTGGTGATGAACATGAAAATGTACATTTGTGATCCCCATCCCATCAACCCCTCGCCATACTAAGGCTTTTGGATTATAAATATGATTCGTCACCCACACATTGGGTTTCCATGCGAGTTTGCCAGCCTCCTGTGGAAAACACCGCAATGCCGTCAGTCAGCACTGCGTCCGCAGCCGCCAGAGTTTCGTGTTGTGCTCACAGTGGACTGTAGCGTCCTTCAGCCCTCCTAACAGCTCTGGGATGCTGACGAAGACTCGTGCGGTCTCTTCAATTTAGAAACCCTTGCTTGGCTAAAATGACAAGTTGGAACAAAGTCCTTATTCTGATTCCAGATGCTTAGATTTAAATGTTTGTAAAATATGGTCTCTTTTATTTTACTTAAGAGTTTAAACCTTACACATTTTGGTTTTTTACAAGCTGTGAATAATGTTCATAGAAAAACGAGAACAAGTACAAAAACGCTAGGCCAATGTAAGGAGCACTCTCCAGCACCAGATGTGCCCACTTCTCAGTCATATATTGGACAGACAAACCACCCTCCCCTCCAGGCCTCCCCACTGACAGGAAGAACTGGAGTTTGGGCCTATGCTTTTTTCTGTTCCTGCCCATAACTGCATAGTGGCTTAGTACTGGTTTGTGAAATCCTCTTTGGGGGGTGGAGGTGGGATACCTTTGTTTCATTATTGCGTTTTGAGGAGCTCTTGCCTTCTTTCTCTGCTGCCACCCTGTCTAACTCTGTTTTGGCCATACTGGGTGTCAGTCACAAGACCCAGTATATTCTACACAAATGTTCTAACACTGAGCTACATTTCCAGCCTTTCTATGTAATTTCAATCCCAGAGCTAATAGTTTTTCCCTCCACAGATATCCTGTATGTCTGTTTATGTACTGTATCTATGTCTTATTTTGCACATGTAAAAAAGCCAATGTTCATTCCCTTGGGGATGAAGAGTTTCCTCATTGGGAATGAGTGTGTTGTACGTAAAATACTTTATACGTACATAATCTTGTACACAAGCATTTTATTTGGGCTGACCCTTGGTAATATAGTCATTGACTTTATTTGGGCTATCACTTAGTAACACAGTCGTTGACTTTTACAATCCACACTTCATAGGGTGAGTACAGATGCCATCACAACTTCATATCAAATATTTTAGGTAACTTTTTGATATCAGGCTTGTTAAAGATGTAACTCAGGTTTACAGTACAGCAGAATAGTACTTGTGTTTTATTTTCTATGTAAAATAAAGCTCAAAGCTTTTGGACTTTGGTGTTTCCCAGCCCAATGATGTTGTTACGTTCCTTGTTCCTTAAGTTGTCCTTGAACTCCTGGGCTCCAGTGATCCTCATCCCTCAGCTTTGCAAGCAGCTGCCGGGATGTCAGTTCCCATCACTGTACCCAATTCTCGATTTCTATTCCGAAGTAGAGCCAAACTGGGTTCTTGGTTTTCACTTGGCAGGTCCCATGGACCAACTCAAGCTGATTGAGATAGTTCCCCCCACAATTGAGAAGCAACATTTAGGGTTGTTAGGAATGGGCTCAAATTCTTCCCAGTCCCTTTCTTGCAGTGTCCACTGTCCCATGCCAACCCCGACCCCCCAAACTGTCGGCCTTGAAAATGGGAGCACATACGTTAGTCCTGGTGATCCTCTCCGTCCTGTATGGACAACGCAGCTGCTGCCTTCCACCTCACTGATTGTCATTTCATCCCTGCCTAGCCCCGGATGTAAAGGTAAATGTGTGCTAGTTGTTTCTGAACTACGTCATGACCTCGTCCTGCAGACACTGATCTGAACCCACACTGTGAAATGTCCTGCCACCCCAGTGAACAAACACAAACAGATTACATTAACTTTTATTTCTCTAATCTGTAAAAGTCATATCTTACAAATCAGACTGACATTACTAGATTTGGTGGAAGCAGAGGAAACAATTTCACTCTTTTGGCAGGGAGCAATGACTTAGAAAAGATTTCCTAAAAGACAATCATAAAAATCCCTAAACAAAGCAGCTACTCATTAAGTTTAGTCGAAATTGGTAGGGAATATTTTTTTAAATACAATTAGTTGGCGTTATGCTTCTTACAGGCTAATTCAGTATTTTATAACTAGCTACTGGAACATTCAACATAAAAATACCTGTTAAGACCATCATAGTAATGGTAAAAACTGGCAACCAGTATTCTCATACTTCCCAGTTCCAAAGGCATATACAAGTTTTAGTTTAGAAAAATAAGTTTTATAAAGTTAAACTTTCAGATCAAAAAGCACCCCCATAAGTAGGTTCAAAATAGCCCCTAAAAATGTCAATATAATTAACATAAAGACAAACATGCCGTCAGTTACAGGATACTGTGAACTTAGCCCTTAGCTGCTGGCTAGGGACTGGTGGATGGGCGGCTGGAAGCAGCGTACGTGTTCCACAGGCGTGCTCTCCCCATCACCAGACTTCAAGTACTTGTCCAGGATAGTGATGATCTCATCGTTGAGAATCTGGAACTTACGGATCCTCTCCACCATCTTCTTCAATGGCTATAATTAGACCAGACACTTAGATTTACTGCGCTTTACGATGCAAGGACTCTCCTACAGAAAAATACATGACCCCTACCATATTTAAATATCACCACTGGACTAACAAATAGATTTCCAATTTAAATCGCCTCTTTGTAATTTTGATACTGTTACGTCTAGACCTGTAAAACTTGAGGCATGTTCATCTATTCAGCATGAAGAATAGTGAGTTCAAGGCCAACCTGGGGGTACATGGTGAGTTCCAGGTCATGCTGGGTGACCCTTTTCTCCAAAGTCCAAAAGCAAAGAAGAACATTAACATGAAAAAAATGTTTAGTATGTAAAGAATGTATGTAATGAAATATGAATTGTATATTTCCAGTTCAACAATACTGTGGAGAAGATGCTTTGGCTGAGTTCCTAAGTCTGGATAAAGGTCACAGACACACAGAACTTGAAAGCATTGCTGGCTCTGCCCACATAGGAGGTGAAGATGAGAAGGGTAGACCAGGATGAAGAGATAGCCTGGTCTATCCTTGGAGACTTCACAAGAAGCTCTGATAACACCGGGTGGTAATGACTGGCAGTGAACAGCAAATCTTCAAAGACATTTAAATCAGGTGAAACGAAATACAAGCTCGCAAGCAGGCCATGTTACACAGGCTATGTCTTAAATGGCCTTCAGAGATTCCAAGTTTAAATATTCCAGTTTAAATATTCCTGCCAAGATTTTAACCAAATTACAATGAGAAAAATGTTTAAAAGTAAAAATCCCAGCCAACTTAACCTGAAATGAGTTATTTCCACAAAAACGGAGGAAGAAAATACTTGGGCTATATCCCAGAGGGCCAAGGAAATGGCAGTACGGGAGCTAGCACAACCCTTCAGAAATGCCCACACAACTGCTGTGGGTATTCTCTCGATGAAGAGCGCCTGGATTCGTCCAGGCGAACCCAATCCAGTCATCTGGGCGGAAAAGCAAAGGTGGGTGATCCCTGTGGCCTGAAACTGCCCCGTGGAAGCCATGTGAGGAAATGAGCTGACAGCAGGAAACGAACTGAATTCAGCCCGTGACCCAAGGAGACGGAAAACACATTCATCCTTCAGGGCTGCCTGGGAAAACACATGCCATTTAGCTCTGTTGAGGCGAAGCAGGGCAATCAGCTGAATGATGCTGACATTTAAAAGTGAGCTAATCAATGGTGGTATTTCTGTCCTTAGGCCTATTTTGTTGACTAGTCCTGGGAGCGACCAAAAAAACTAATAAAAACAAGTCAGTCACATGGAAAGCAGAAGAAAAGTCTAGCAGGAATGTTCTAGAAGAGATGAAAGAAGGCATTTGAGAACATAATGGCTGACTTATTTTCTACAATTTGACTGTGGGGAACTTCATAAGATGACAGAAAGTTAATAAAGGCAGTTTCAAAAGCACGTGATTTGGAAGCCAGAAGGCTAGAGCAGTATGCCAACAATCTGAAAATACAGTCTCTACGGTACGATAAAAAGTAGATCTAATAAGAAAAAAGAAATAGAATCTATTTAAAAGTAAAAGCTTTCTGGATTTCTCTTTGTTTAAATTGCATTATGTTTAAATTCAAATTCTATGTTAGGATAAAAAAAGTTCTTTTCCAAGACAAACGTATCAAAGATTCTGTCCACGTACCACATTTTTGATAATCTCATCTTTGCCGTCATGTTTCTGGACTTTGAGAAGATGGTAGCAGAAATCCAACACTGCAAAGCGGCGCTGCTGTCCAAGCAGTACAATGATCATACAGCCAGCCCAGTGGAGCCCATCTCCAAAACACTGCCTGTGAGCACCAAGCAACCGACAGAATGAACAGAGAGGCAGACTCACGGATCTGTCTCCAGAGAGCAAGGGCAGACGATATTAACTCCTTTGTCTACACAGATTCTCAGACAGGAGAATGATGAGGACAAGCAGTTTTCCAAGTTTCGATAAATGCTAGTTTGGTAGGTCACAGACCTATGAAGAATGACTTTATGAACCTGCTACCCGGAAGCAGGAATGCTCAAGTTTTGCCTCCAGTTGCTCTGGATAATTCCAGTATACTTATACTCAGTCCTCTTTTGGCATCAAGAAAGGAACCCCCTTCTCATTGGCACTGAACCAGTGCGATGTCTGTGCACTTGCTAAAAGCTACAAAGCTTCTGATGATGGTAACATCAGTGCTGACTGCACGCATGCTCTTTCATCAGCCACCCCTCCCCCGCCAGTTCTGCCTCCCCTGGAACTGCCCTGTCAGAGTCACAGAGCGCACACTTACTCCACTGTGAACTCGTGTGTCCCCACGGGAATGCAGTACACAAACTGCATGGCACTCCACAGCCTGTGAAACTCCACGCACTCATCCACATGCATGACCCCATTGCTGGGCAGAGGCCCACGCCAGATGGGATCATCCAGAAAGGTCCGGATCCGTGTCAGGATGACCTCAAACATGGATAGACCACAGCAAAGTCGCTCCTTGGTCAGTAAGTCCCCTTCTCTTGCGATTGCAATTTGCTGCAAAAAGTAAATGGAATATTACAACCCATGATAGAGTATGGGGGGGGGGGCGACAAACAAACCACCCTCAGGTCTGTTTTTGACATAGATAGAAAATGCTAAGTGGGCAAAAAAGAGGGCCTGTGGAAGCAATCATCAATAAACTGTTGCAATTATTGCACCAATAAAGATTAAAATAGCTGAGTCAAGAAGAATGCAAAGCAACTTTGGCTCCAGGTCATAAGGCAATTTCCAAAGATATTTCTAGTTAATCAGAAGCTAGCAATGCCACTAAATGTAGAGCCCCCCTAACCCCCCCCCCAAAAAAACCCAAATGTGGTTCAAATGACAGCGTTGCCAACAACAGGTTAAGTATGCCAGACCTAGGGTAAACTTTATTCTAGTATCTTGCCTTTTATTACAACTTCTAAGGCAAAACCCTATTCAAAAAGGTTTGTTCAGTGGGACAGTGGTGTTGCACACCATTAATCCCAGCAGGAGGCAGGGGAGGCAGCCTCTGCCTCGTCTACAGAACAAGTTTCAGGACAGCCAGAGCTACACAGAGAAACCCTGCCTCAAAAAACAAAAACAAAACCAAACCGTTTTTTGTTCTCGAAAGGGTAACCAATGACAAAGGTAGCATCTTTTGCGAACAACTACCTTTGTTCCTGAGATAGGTGCTTAAGTCCTTTCTACATAACCATCTCGAATCCTAGCTGCTTCCAACCCCTCCCTGGTCTGATGTGGGTTTCCACCCTTTGAGCAGTCCCTAGCAACCACAGCATGCCTTACCTGTGGGGTTCCCAGCCTTTCAATCAGTGGGACAAGATGCAGAGGCGCATACTTGGATTCTAGTCTTTTCATTTTGGCATCGACTCTCTCTCCCTCTGTGTTGGAAAATAATTTATTATGCTCTGTCCTTATGTAAGATGAAGTAATTGCAAAAGTTTAAATTTTTAAAAGAAACCTGAAGATTTAGTTAGCGCCACAGATGTAGTTTTTCTCTTTAGAAAGAGTGTATCGTATTATATTAAAATATACAATATATTAAAATAGCTCATTTGCGAGTTTAATTCAAGCTAAGATTTACTTGTGCATGTATCCACTTGGAATCTGCTTTCAACTTGAACTACTGTAATTCTTTTCATGTAATTATCAGCCAACGAATGGGGAAGCATGAAAGAGTTCATATTTAATAATACGCAGTTTTCAAAACTCATGGGAAATTATAAATGTGATCTAAAGCAGAAAAGTACAATGAACCTCTGTACTCATCATGCCACTACCAACCTTTTTATATTATTTTATTTATTATGCTGTCCTTTTTTATTACCTCCACTTCCCTGTTTCTGGGCTATTCTGAAACAAATCCTAGGCATCATTATAGTCATAAATACTTCAGCTAATGAATACTAACCAGGTTAGACACTCCCCACAGGGACACCCTGGCTGTGACAGGTACCCACATAACTGCACACTGGCCTTCTGCTCTGGCTGCACCGCGCAGTGTGAACTCTGGTTCCTGATGCAGACTCACCTTTCACGTGTACTCGAGGCAAGATATTCTGGAACGGGGCTGCATGCAACAGGTCACACACTTCCTCTAAAGACTAAAGCCGATAAGAGAGAGTTATCCCAGGGAGGGGCTCACATAGTGGAAAAGATTACAAAGGTCTGGTGCAGAGAACTTACATTTTCCCACTTAGTATAAAATAAATAACATAGTCTGGCCAAAGAGTTCCCTTCCCTGGAATAGTGCTAATGTCCCATTGGGCTACTTCTCTGCCCCACAGGAAAACACAGGGTTTCTCTGTGTAACCCTGGCTGTCCTAGAACACACTCTGTAGAGCAGCCTGGCCTCGAACTCAGAGATCCTCCTGCCTTGATCCCTTGAATAGTGGTAATGTTCCATTGAGCTACTTCTCTGCCCCATAGGAAAAACACTTATTTACTTGTTTGTTTGTTTATGGTCCCAGGGTTTTCTCTGTGTAACCCTGGCTGCCCTGGAACACACTCTGTAGACTAGCCTGGCCTCGAACTCAGAGATCCTCCTGCCTCCAAGTGTTGGGGTTAAAGGCGTGTGCCACCACTGCCCATCCTTGAAAACCACTCTTGAAACAAAGAAACACATTATATTCTTGTTTCCCAAATGTAAGGAATCAATAAACAGCCATGAAAAAATGATGATATGGCCGGGAGGTGGTGTTGCACACTTTTAATCCCAGCACTCGGGAGGCAGAGGTAGGTGGATCTCTGTGAGTTTGAGGCCAGCCTGTTCTACAGAGAGAGTTCCAAGACAGCCAGGGCTACACAGAGAAACCCTGTCTCAAAAAAACGAAAAGAAAAAGCTATTTTGCAACACCGATATCCTTACCAAAGAGCTCCCAAAGAAAACAATCCTTCGTCCCCAGCAGTGAGCAACCTTGACCACCGTGGGGGAAGGGGCTGGGCTGGGAACTCACCAGGCTTTGCTCGATGAGCAGGCAGAAGAGGACAGCGTTGCCCACCTCCCGCAGGTTCTGGAAGCACACTGTCTTCAGCTCTGCATACTCCACAATGTCCTTCAGCTGGTGGTGGAAGAACTCCAGGATGCCTGTGGCAGCAGAGGCGAGCGTTGGGGTTTCAGGATCAGCACCAGTCCTTCTAATCAATATGGCTAACTTCAGCTAACCTGAGCAAAAGTGGACAGGCTACTAAGAGCCCAAGCTACCCTGAGAACAAAGTTGGATGTAACACACTTCAAACCACTCAAGACACAGGTCAGCCCTCGATGTCTTCTCAAGAATCCACCCTCCTGCCCACGTCAGAGAGTCCATGCCTCCTGTTCCTGCTAGCCCCCATTCGTCAGTACTACCATCTAGCTACCCAGCATAGTGAAGACCCTCAACTAGCATGAGCAAAACTCAGTGACGGTAACTACTGATCTGTGTCCTACCAAGACTTATCCGATCCATTGGCTGTCCCTTCGGCATTTAAATTCCAGCCGTAGTTTTAATGCCTTGACATTATTTTTTATCTGCTTCCTATCAGTGAACTGAAACAGGACTCTTCTAAGCCAGGGCCAACTGTATCTGAGGGCTCAGCCACAGTAGCAGGCTGGTATCATGTGTGGGCTGAGGTCCATTCACAAGACTATAGACCGGAGGAGCACACGGGCGGCAGTATGAAGCATACCTCTACTGGTGTATGGTGTTTTCAGACAGCTAGATTATCGTGATCGAATGCACAGATTCCTCTCTTGATAATGGCATTACTAGGAAGTGAGGTAAGATGGGGCCTGTTTAGAAGTGGGTCGCTGGGAGCATGTCCATGGGGGCTACATTTTGCCCTGGACTCTTCTATATTCCCTTTCTCTGCTTCCTTTGCCAGAAGGCAAACAGCGTCTTCTTCAGTATGACCCTGCCACCGTGATGCTCTGCCTCAAAGCACAGAGCTAAGATCTCTCATGTCCTGAGTTACGTTTCAGAGGTATCTGGTCACAGCGATACTAAAGTAACTAAGTGATGCCACCTTTGGAGAGAATGCTATCAGGTAAGAGATTGTAAAAGGCACTCTTGAGTGACGGCTTCCAAGAGTCCAGCTTAACCCTAAAGCAACGCTGACATCATTATGGCTATTTATTTGGATGTCCTCACACCAGCCTGCAAGTCATGCAGGTTGACCCAGAAGTACACAAACAAGGACTTTGGGTGAAGTTCTTGCATCCTATGAGTCAGATAGGGCAGAATGTTTTCCAGACCAACAAGACTATCAAATGGCTAAGAGGCCAGGGAAGGGAAACAGGGAGCAGGGCCCAGTGGCCGCTTTGAATGCTTTTCCCCATTAAGGCTACTAGGGCAACAGGACCTTGCAGTCACCACCCAGACACAGAGGAAGCAAGATGAGAATGCCTCACTGAGAAAAGGTACCAAGCCACGTGGCTAAACATAGACAAGGATTATGAGTTAATTTAAGTTGTAAGAGGTAGTAATAAGCCTGAGCTAATAGGCCAAACAGTTTATAATTAATATAAGCCTCTGTGTGTTTCTTTGGAACTGAAGGCTACAGGACTGGCTGGGACTGAAACTCCCGTCAACAGGACCCAGTAATTTCAATACCACAATATCAAAAATCCTTGCTGGCTGACAAGCTGAGTCCTTCAGCTTCCTTAACTGGAAACTTTAATCCCAAAGTCACTTCCTGCACACTTGCCTGCCGCCTACTTGTAAAGTGTATTTGTTTCTTCGACTCTAAACAGGCAAATTCCCCTTATCTGCCGGGAAGGACACCTCTGACTTTTCTCCGTAGCTTCCACCTTGATTCCCTCCTTTCCAGGGCTGTACTCATGTGGGGTACTCCGGGCACCCTTGCTCACCAGGAGAGCCATACTCATGGCGGGGAAGGCGGCAGATCTTGGGCATCACCTCCATCAGGGTTTTCACGTACTGCAGGATCGTGCCTTGCAGCTACAAGACACAAAGGCCGTGTTAGCCATCAGCATCCATTCTCACGGACGGCTTCTCACGGACGGCTGGGGTGACTCCTGCCTCAGTCTCGTGAGAAGCAGGCAGTACAGTGGCATAGCCCTATATCCAGAAGAACCTATCTCTTTAGATAGGAAAAATGCCTGGAGCTAAGTTGAAGCATTTGTCTGTCAGAGATTGAGCCCAGACGGCAAGACGCCCCTGCCCCACGGTTGGCTGTGTCTAACTCATGGAATCCATGCTACAGGAAAAGCACGCCCGCAGAGAAACTCACCAGGCTCTTGACGACCTTCAGCAGCTCTTCCATGACCACCGCGATGCCCTGGTAGCCGAGCAGCCGGCAGATGACCTGGAAGTGAGGAGGCCCCACGAAGTTCCGGTAGCTGCCGTAAATACTGGAGTAGGCTAGGTTCAGAGCCTGGGGAAGAGACAGCAAAGCTTTCAACACACGGCTGGCATCTGGAGATGCGCTCAACACACACACATCTTAGATGAAGAGAACCCGCGACTTCCCTATGACATGTACGGCCCTTATCCACTTGGTATGGACCTTTTTTGAGATCAGACTATAAGCAGAGACGCTAATGGGATGGTGGAGGGTGGTTTCTCAGGGAGGCAGAAGGTATGTTGGAGCTGATGTGAGCACAGCATTGGGATAACAGCCCCTCTATCCCCGTATTACGACATGGGTGCCAGGGATCTGAACTCGGATCCTCGTGTTTACGCAGGAAGCATGCTCACCGACTGAGCCACTTCCCAGATCGTCTTTTTAACTTTTTAAAATTAATGTATAGTTTGCATCTGCTGTGTGTCTGATTTCAACTCCAGATTTAAATTTCATGTACGTTTATCTGTGGCTCAAGACATGGTCTATCCTGGTAAACTCCCATGGCATTTGGAAGATACATCCTGCGCTGTGTAGTGCCGAGGTCCAGTCCTTCATGGCTGCTGGTTTCAACAGATCTCCCATCTACTGAGAGACGAGCTGAAGTTATAGTGTACGACGTGTGGAAGGGTCTCATTTCTTCTTTAAAAGTCAGTTTTGGTTTCTATACAGAAGTTCTCACTGGCATAGAAACATGACAGGTTTGTTTTACATATCTTTCCTACTCAGTGTTTTTTGCTCTGAAGTCTGGCTTAGCTTATATTAATAAGCCACTCCTGCTTTGTGTGCTGATTAATACTTATATCATAGACCTTTTTATCCTTACCTTTACCTTCTGATATCATTAATAGAAACCAAGTCACGTTGAGCAGAGTTGAGCTAAGGATTTTTGTTTGTTTGTATCAAATCCAGGACCTCATACACACTAGGCACACATCTCCCGCAGGCTATACACTGCTCGAATTGTCTTTTAATCTATTCTGCCAATCTTTATCTTTTACAAGCATCACATTTACACACTGATAGTGTGTGGCACAAGCCTATTGTTCTCTTAATTTTTTAGTCTTTGTTCCCTATTCTTCTGTTTCATTCTTCCTGCATTGCAGTGGAATATTCATAAGTTCTCAGAATTCCATTTTGATTCACTTCTAAGTATTACAGAGTGTATGGTTTCATATAGATCAGTGGTTCTCAACCTGGGGGTAGTGACCCCTTAGGGGAGGGGGCTGTCGAATGACCGGGGTCGCCGAAGACCATCAGAAAACACAGATATTTACATCAAGACTCATATCATATCATAATTACGGTTATGAAGTAGCAATGGAATAATTATATGGTTGGGGTTACCACAACATGAGGAACTGTCTTAAAGGGTCACACCACTGGGAAGGTTGAGAATCACTGATGTAGATAACTTGCTAAGTCTACCGTTGGCGACATTCAGCTTTTGGTCCTTCTGTCCCCTCCCCCTTTATTACTGATAAGCATGTCCTGAGCATCCAACGAGAACCTCATCACGACAAGGATTTCAGTGTGCAGGGAAGGGAACAGCACATCTGAAAAGGGGCCTGTATGCATCTCCTCGGAACTCACTCATTAAAATAGTCGTGTTCCTGGTTGATAAGGTTTTCTAGATCTAGGGGCCATGACCATGCTTCTTAGGTCACTTTTCTTTTTGGCAGGTTTTGGCAGTCAGAGCTGGTCACATAGCTAGTGTACCTCCCAGTCCCAGAGAAGCCCTAGATGTGAGGATTTGGCTTCTCCTCCCTGGGCACACTTGACACATCTGCTTAGCCTCTTTAGGAAGACTCACCTCCATGTGTTATGTCTTTTGTCTGGGTGCACCCTGCTTGAGTATTACATTGCAGTCCTAAGGGTAATTTTGGGATCCCCTCTGTATGCTGTGAATATGTTTTATTACCATTGGTTAATAAAGAAGCTGCTTCGGCCTATGACAGGGCAGAATAAAGCCAGGCAGGAAGTCCAAACAGATATACAGAGAGACAGTAGGCAGAGTCCAAGAGATGCCTTGTAGCTGCTGGAGGAAGACACAGGGTCCTTCTCGGTAGGCCACAGCCTCATGGCGATACAGAGATTAATAGAAATGGGTTAATTTAAGATATAAGGGCTAGTTAGGAATACACCTAAGCCAATGGCTAAGCAGTGTTATAATTAATGTAGTTTCTGTGTGATCATTTCTGTCTGGGTGGCCAGGAAAAGAGTGAGCAGTCTCCGTCTACATAATGGCGACAATGTGGGCCAACTATATCCAAGTAAAACCTGAGAGAGCTTGGGAAGGAATTCTAGACACAACAGAGTTAAGCATGGCTTCTTGGGAGCAGCATTTTCTTTTTTTTTTTTTCCTTTTTTCTTTCTTTTTTTTTTTTTTTTTTGCTAGAGGCAAGCTGAGGCATGATTCCTTTAACAGAAGGCTTGACTCAGCGTTAGCAGTAAAAACTGTGCGGCCCCTTTAAGAGCTGGCTTCTTGGTTCATGTTGGTCCCTGTTATGGAGCACTTAAATGAGGTCTCTCAGTAGTGTGTTACAAATTACTTAATGGTGGGAATGCGGATCAATCCTTCACTGACTGCTGTGGTGTCTGGGAAGTTAAGAGTCCCAGAGTGCACATGATCCCCACAGCCCCACTCCTCCAGAAGGGTGGCTAACACCAGTTTTTGAAAGAATGAAGACAGCCCCCTTCTCTGCACACATTTCAATGCTATGCTTGCTTTGCACGCTAATGATGCACGTGGAAGACACCTTCTAGCTAAAACATTGCCCGGAGACTGCAAAGCACAGTGTGATCAACAGAGGCTCCCAGTATGCAAAGAAAGCCTGCTACCAAGGTGAAGACAGTTCTGTTGGACACCAGACACTTTTTAGTACAGTCAGTGAGGACTTAAAACCACTGCAACGGACGGGTGCGATGATAGCTCAGTGGGTAAAGACATCACCGGCGGGCCTGATGACTTGGATGATCCCCAGGATCCAATGGCAGACAGTAAGAACTGACTTCACGAGTTGTCTTCTGCTCTCCATGTGCATGCCCCCTTGCTCCCCAAGATAATCAACAACTCCAAATTCTAAGCAAATATAATTTCTCAATGTAATTTTCTTCATGCATGTAACTGGCAGTCTCCAATGTCTGAGGACCAGGAAGAAACCACACCACTATTTTGTCCTATCTAAAACAACCCCATGAGTCTTTCTTGTTATCGTCTGTGGTAGTCTGAGTGAGAACGACCCCCAGAGGCTCAGGCTCATATCTGGATGTGTAGTCATGAGGGAGTGGCACTATTTGGGAAGGATTAGGAGGTGTGGCCTTGTTGGGGTTGATGTGTCACTGGGGGTGGGCTGTGAGGTTTCAAAAGCCCAGGCCAGGCTCAGTGTCTTTCTCAGTCTACAAAGCAGGGTGTAGCTCTTAGCTACTGCTCCAGCACCATGCCCATCTGCTGCATGCCCCCTGGCATGATGATAACGGACTAAGCCTCTGAAATGGTAAACAGTCCCCAATTAAATGTCTTTTAAAAGACTTGCCTGGGTCATGGTGTCTCTTCACAGCAACAGAACAATGACTAAGACAATACCCTTTAAGTAATAGTTTTACTTTGCTGTATTTTTTTAATGTTGATGCTTTTTATAATTTACTATTCATATTATCAGTGAATTGTGTTTATACACACACACACACACACACACACACACACACTATTTTCTCCCTTGGTTTCATTTTATAGTCAAGTGTTCCCTTTTTTTAACCTCCTTCTTCATTAATAACGTTTTGGCTTTATATTACTAGTTATAAAGAAGCATTCTTATGGTTTCATAGTTATTTAATGTATTTCTTTTTATTTCATGTGCATTTGTGTTTTCCTGCATGTATATGTCTGTGTGAAGGTGTCAAATACCCTGAAAGTAGAGCTACAAGCAGTTATGAACTGCAACATGGGTGCTGGGAATTGAACCCGGGTCCTCTGGAAGAGCAGTCGTGTTGCTCCAGCCCATCTCTCCAGTCCATGGTTTTATAATTTTATTCCCTTCTCATATACAACTAATTTTATTTTTTTAATTTCTCATTATTGAGAAACGCTTTCTTGATCTTTTTTTTACTTTTTTTTTTTTAAAAAAATTACTTTTTCCCCTTCTCATCTATGACATTGCTCTTTTTCTCTTCATTTTCCTCTTATTTAACCTGTTTCTCCTCTATTTATTCTCCTTTTCCTGCCTCTTTTATCTCATTCAGACTTCACAATACATTCTACAGCAGTTTTGCCATTTTCGTTTTACAAGCATTGGTATTAATGGGCTGTAATAGACTTTAAGTGTATCTCTATTCTTTACGGTTTGATGATGTTGGTGTTTTCTTCCTCCTGGGCAGTATGTGGAGTTGAACCTTTGCCTTACCCAAATACTTCAGAATGCATGCTTATTTCCTTGGATCCCAGACCCATTTCCAACACAGCTAGAAAGGAGATCATGAACTGGAGGATGAGATCTTACAGTGTGTGGTGGGGGAGGGGCGTCCTAGACTCTGTGACATGGGAACAGGGGATGATCGGGCATTAGTGGGTGGGGGGGGAGAGCACAAGAGAGGGCAACAAATGAGAACCAAGTAATGACACAGCTGTATGGAAACACAGGAACAAACTCTGCCATTTGCATGCTAAGTTAAAACAATTACCTTTAAAGGTAATTCTTTTTCTGGCTAGGTATCCAATTTAAGTTAGTGATAATTCATTTTTGTCTTTCTGATTTTTCTTTTCTTTTTTTTTTTTTTTTTTTTTTTTTTTGGTTTTTCGAGACAGGGTTTCTCTGCAGCTTTTTTAGAGCCTGTCCTGGAACTAGCTCTTGTAGACCAGGCTGGCCTCGAACTCACAGAGATCCGCCTGCCTCTGCCTCCTGAGTGCTGGGATTAAAGGCGTGTGCCACCACCGCCCGGCTGATTTTTCTACTTCTAACAAGGAAAGAAAAAGAAGAGAAGGTCCCTACTGGGAATCTAAAGCTATATTTTCCCCAGACGTCTAGCTAACCAGTTAAAATATCACTAGGTTTATTCAGAGGCCTCAAGAGTTAAAGGGAATAACTTCCTGCCTCAGTTAACTTCTTGTCAGCTTGACACAGATAGTTACCTGAGAAGAGGAAGCTCAACTAAGAAGCGTGTTTATGGGGCATTTTCAGGATTAACGATTGATGGGGGAGAGCCCAGCCCATAGGGGACAGTACCACCTCCAGGTAACTGTTCTGACTTCTCTTCATAAGGGACTACAATCATAAGCTGAAACAAACCCTTCCTTTATGATTTCAGTCAGGGGTTTCCCACGGCAATCAACACCTATCGTAACCCAAACAGGAAATAACCTACCTTGGATCCATGAAGATACTGGGGTTGTGCATTGGGCTGTTTGTCTCGCTGAAATTCCTGAGAAAATGGCAATACTGTCCGAACAAATCTAAACGAGAAAGATTACAACGGAAAATAAGGAAAACAAAATTTAATAGCAATTCTTTAGCTTCCAGGGCTTCCGATTATATACCTAAAATCTTTTTCCCAGTTAGACGATAACATCAAATACGATAATCCTAGTGAATTAAAACCCCAAGGGTGAAGTATATTTAAGTCCTCTAAAATACCACAGATAAATAATAGTAAATGCAATCTCATGAGCTAGAGCGGAAACATCAGTTGTCCTCCTTTATAAACAGTCTTCAGGTTCATGAAGATTCTGGCCTCCTAGCATCCTGAGTCTAACGCAGTCCTTGACAACTGGTAACAAACACATCCTTGTCTTTGCTGCGTTCTAGAAACCGGGTGAGGACAGTGTGAGGTGTGACATCGCAGGTACTCAGAGCACTAGTCTTGAGCTAAGAAGCCAACTAAAGGATTTTTTACACAATTCAGTCAAAGGTCTGCATCTTGATAATGTATCTAGGCCATTTAAAACCAGATGAAATTCCAAGCAGAAACTTTCAAATTAAAGTTGAAACGTGGGGCTGGAGGTAAGATAGCTAAGCAGTCAAGAGCACCAGCTGCTCTTCCAGAGTTTGGCTTCGGTTCCCAGTACCCATACGGTGGCTCGCGGTTCTCTGTAACTTCGGTTCCAAGGAACCCAATGCCCTCTTCAGATCTTACATGGATGAACGAGGCACACAGGTGGCCCCAACATATACATACAGGCAAATACTCATACACATAAAAAAATACATACACAGGTTTGCTGATTAAGTCTACGAACTTTGAGAACTCACACGATACTATATAATAAATTTAAAAGAAAGAGAACTTTTCCATAGTTAGCGCACAAAGCACGTGTGCCTGAGACTAGGAGCCTGCAAGGCCAAGGCTTTCACAGACAGAATGCAGTTTAGAGGGCCAGATTCTTACCCATTGTCAGACCCTAGTAACTGTGGGCTGCAAAAGCTTCTCAATGAGTATTCAGAAGAAATATACTTTTTATTTTTGCTTTTTGATATTTCAAAGCAGGGTTTCTCTGTGTAACACTGGCTATTCTGGAACTCGCTTTGTAGACCAGACTAGCCTCAATCTCACAGAGATCTGTCTGCCTCTGCCTCTCGCACGCTGGGGTTAAAGGCGTGCACCACGGCCGCCCAGCAGAAAAATACTTTCTGTGTGTATCTTTCAAAAGGATAGTGTATCACTGTGCTGATGGATGCAGGGATCAGGAAAGTCCCACATGCTCTCAGGCACTGTTGTCCCCAGTCAAGGGCACTGTTAGGACATGCTTAAGGAACCTTGCTTGAGGTAGTATGTTCCTGGGGGTGGGGTTTTGATGTTGCAAAGTCTCTCACAATCCCCCACTGTGCTCTGTCTCACGCTTCAAGACATGAGTCCTCAGCTTGCTGTTCCAGCTGCCAGGCCCATTGGCTGGCACGCTCTCCCACTCTGATGGTGATGGACTCGACCCTCTGCAACTAGAAGCCCTGATGAAACCTTTTTTCTTGAAGTCGCCTTGGTCATGGTGTCTTACCACAGCAAGAGAAGCATAAGCAATGTGCCCGGCATACATGAAACTCAACTTGCCCATGTCTACGGATATCTACATGCCTTCAGTTGCCTCTGTTTTTGTGCCTATGTACACCTGTGTGTATACAGGGAGCCTCTGCAGGCACCAGAGGTCACACATATGTTCTAGGAAGAGCACGGCTGTTCACACAGTAGGGATAGATCCCATGTGTAGGACTGTCCCATACCACCATCCTCCACCTGTAATGAAGCTGGGGCGGGAGAAGGCAGAGGAGAGATAAATCTTAGCTCCAGTCACTGAAGGAGGGCAAACATCAACAGGACATACATTGTTTGTTACACAAGGTTTCTTTCTGTGTTTACCTACAGCCTGATTTGCTTTCCCAAAGAATAAGCGGCTGGTCAGATTTCGACCAGGCAGGCCCTAACTGCGCTTGTCTAGTATGAAGATCGGCCACAAAACATGGGATGGACCAGAGAGTAGAAGTGCTTACTGCCATACCTGATCCACAGGACCATGTTGGTGGGGAGAGAACATACTCCTGTAAACCGTTCTCTGACCGCCAGGAGCATGTCATGGAACACATGTACTTAAATACACCCCACAAATAAATACATGAATGCATAAAAACAGCAAAAAATTAAAATGTTCAAAATAATGTCATTAGTGAAACATTAAATATGACACATAATACATGCATTTCTTTCTTTTTCTTTTTAGTTTTTTTTTTCTTCTCAAGACAGGTTTTCTCTGTGTAACAGTCCTGGCTGTTTTGAAACTGGCTTGAGATTCTGGCCTTCAACTCAGAGATCCGCCTGCCTCTGCCTCTTGAGTGCTGGGATTAGAGGTGTGCGCCACCACTGCCCAGTTTATTCTATAATTCTAGTATGCAGCATGCATACATAATACAGTGTATTATATCTATGACCACATTGGCACTGCTATCTCTGCGCTTGTGTTTTATGAACTAACTTTCCCCTTCACTGCAGGTCACATTTTTCTGACATTGGGCATAGCTAATTCCAGCATGGATGCTCGACACTGTGGTATCTTTTTACTGGACAGCGGAGAAACTTGGGAGCAACCACCTTCATCAGTCACAGAAGTGAAATGGGCCAATGGTGAGACTCATTATCTTGAGGGCCTACCCTGTTGCTGGTAGTCTTCTGGCAAAGAGACCACACTGGTCCTGAGGAAATTCCATTCTGCTGACCAACGTGGACATTAAATACTGTTCTTATCAACCGCTCTACCACCAAATTGGCTACTTCATTCTCGTTAACGCAACAGAAATGGAGTGGGAAGGAGGCATTTAACTGACCCACACTCTCACAGCCCACAGCATTTCAGACAGAAACATGAGAAGCAGAATCGCCCGCCACATGCTGACGTCGGGGAGACGTAAAAGCGGGTGGTGCAGTTCCTGCAGCCGTTTCCAATGCACGTGAGATTATGTCTACGCTCACAACTAAGCATGGAGGTGGAGCCTTGGCTGTCTTGCCTCAGGCTCCAGCCTTTCACCGGTCAATCTATTTCCAGATGCAAAGCCACGACTATCTGCCCAAGTGCTGGCCCAAGGCTGTGAACAGAAGAAACAGGGAGGCTCAAGAGTCCAGAACACAAGGGAAGGAGGAGGGAGAGAGTGTACGGGGACATCTATGGAGGTCAGTGCCGAAGATCGGCCATTGTAGACGCATCTGGAGAGAGGGCTGTGCAGAAAAGTCTGTGAGGTTGGACATGCTTACCGGTTGGTGGAGCCATTATAGCAGTAGTTGGGCAAGAAGTCATAGTTCAGCTCCCAGAAGACATGGAGGGTAATCCTTCCGTAAGGCGCAGACACATTGTGGTTGGCTTCCCGGAACATGGCGTCAAAGCTGTCCAGTGTGAGGTACTTGCTCATCAGCTTGTGTGTCATGCGATTGATTTCTAAGAGGCCATCCAGCTCCTACAGAAGCACAGGAACGGGAGGTGAGCACAGAGACGGGCCACCCGGGGAGGAGGCATTTGCCTGCCGTCTGCGATTCCCCACCTGGGACGTCTCACATGTGAAAGGTTGCACTGAGGTGGCTACCAACATGTGAGCCGCAACTATATGAGACACGGCTGCGGTAGGTTACCAGAAATGGCTCCTCAACTTGACACCGGCCCCCCCACTTCTACAGTCACACCCACCGTGCCCAGGTTTTTTCTGCTCTCTGGTCACCTGAACATGTTCACCAGAGTCCTCAAGCCACCACCGACCTTCGGCAAAGGCAATCTGGACAAATCACTACCTAACACTCCTAATTCTCAATGTACCATCTAAGCCCGAGGCCCTGTCTCTGCCACCGGCACAGTCCAGCTGGTACTGGCCACTTTGGGTCAGTTTTCCCAACTGATAGGCTTACATAGACACTTTTTGATTTACAGTGGACATACACCCTGATAAAGCAATTGTAAGCAGACATATCAGTAGGTGGTGAGAGAATTTACAATACTTAACCTTTTGAACATCATCATTGCTTAGGCCAGTGTATCTTCAATATGCCAAAATGTTTACATTAGCGCATAACTGGACAAAACCATCTAATACAATGCTTGATAATAAAATATATTCAAACACTTTCTTTTAATCTATCCAGGAGTTTATAGGTTTCAGTCCTGGTCCCCAATAGGTCTAATTTATTCAAGATCACGATTATTCCCTTCTAAGCTAATATGAATTACAAATACTAAGAGTAGGTAATAAAATGATACCCGACACAGTCAAAGGTCAATTAATTCCCATCTTTTGTTGTCTACACAAGAATGGACCTACTATTAGCTCAACTTTATCAACAGAGAGGAAAACAAATTAGTTCTAGTACTTACGACCACTGATGTCAAATCTTCACTTTCAAACCGTCCAATTGCCAGTTCTAGAGATTTATACATGGCCGCTGAGACACGCTGCGTAATCAGACGATTGAGATCAATGGATCTTCCGAGCAGCTGGAGGAAGAGAGAGGGTGAGAGAGATCACGGTAAAGAATAAACACAGCCTGGCGGGATGGGTCAGTAGGTAAAGGCACCAATGGCCACACCTGGCCTCTTGTTCAGTTCCTGGAATCTAAATAATAGAAAGAAGGAAAAGGCTCATGCAGATTGTCCTCTGACCCCTACACACACACCACAATGCCCTCCCCAAATACAAAGGTCTTATAAACAACAACAACAACAAAACAAATAAACATCAGCCATAAAACACCCAAGACAAAAATAAAAAAAATTGTGTGTGCACATATATGTGCGTGCTCTTGAGGCATATGGCTCCCTGTGAGTTCAAGGTCAGTCTGGTTTATAGAGTAAGTTC
The DNA here is from genome assembly GCF_903992535.2 of Arvicola amphibius. NCBI lineage: Eukaryota > Metazoa > Chordata > Mammalia > Rodentia > Cricetidae > Arvicola > Arvicola amphibius. The sequence goes on from NC_052058.2 coordinate 135,384,890, forward strand.
CGGGGCAGACAGGGCTGTTACACAAAGAAACATAGGCACACATGTGTGCACACATATATATACATATATACACACATACACACACAATACACACATAGACACAGCACACACATGCGCGCGCACACACACATAGATACACACACACACACACGCCTATCTTTTTGTCTTTGTTTTTGTTTTCTCAAGGCAGGGTTCTTCAGTGTAGTCTTGGCTGTCCTGGAGCTCACGCTGTAGACCAGGCTGGCTTCGAACTCAAGAGAGATCTGCCTGCCTCTGCCTCCCGAGTGCAGGGATTAAAGGTGTAAAGTGTTACTTGCCACTACCCGGCAGAGTCCTGTGCTAAAGCACAAGTCTTCTCACCTCTCTCTATTTGTGTACATAGTCTTAATTAAATCTTAATTAAAGTTTCTTATCACAAAATAAATTTCATATTTCCACACGCAAGTATTTCTCGTCCTTCGTTCAGTCAACCACCCCCATGATCTGCTCTTGTCCTCCTTCATGGTGGCTCCTGGTTTGCTTTCCTGTCTCTCTTATACACATATGAAATATAGATTCTGTATATGAAAGAAAACATCTTTTCTTTTTGAGTCTGCCTTATTGAGCTTCTATGATGACTTCCACTTCTGTCCATTTCCCTGTCCATGCCAGGATTCCACTCTCAGTTCAATATATTTCTTATTGTATATGAATTTCATCTTTCCTCCCGTTGACAGACCGATTCTATACCTTGGCTATGGGAACAGTGCCATGATAGACACAGAGGTGCAGGCATCCCTGTGGCCTGCTCATTGAGAGCCCTAGCTTCAGCTTTATTTATTTAAAGATCTGGATTTGGAGCCCTTGGAGAAGGAGCAACTCTTCTAGACGGGGCCTATTTCCTAGAAGCAAACAGGGTTCACAGAGCTGTGATTTCACCCCTGTAGTTCAGGTTGTTCAATATAAAATGTAACCCTTCTATACACAGCATAATAAATAGAAACCTAAATTCTTAGGCTAAGGTGGGAAGGTTGTTTAAGCCCATTAATGTAAGACTACTTGGACACATGAGAAGCCCTCTTTTGAGCTGTTGGTCAGAGTTGTCCAAACAACTCTCAAAACATCGTAAGTAATTACTATTACCCTTACACTTGCTTCCCTATTGCTGAAGACACCCTACATGTCAGACACAAGGCCCAAAGAACCTGAGATGGATCGGACATGAATCCTTTTTCTCTAAGAACTAACTTTCATGCTACCAGAAGATTCCATGTAAGTTTCCAAAGGAGAGAAGCAACCAAGGTCTTACCTACATTTTATACACCTGAAAGCAAGGCACAATAACCCTAAGGGTGCAGCGCTGGCACACAGACATTGGTGGTCACCCACAGCTCTCTAATTGGTCCTAAGACCCATTCCACAAGAGGAAAGTCACACCTGGTACTGGAAACCTAGCCAAACTACCCAGGGCCAGTGAAGTCATGGATCTTGGAGAACCTACAACTGCTAAACTAACATCGTCCCTAACTAATTTCTCTCCCCTTACCAAGAAAACATCTCTTTGCAACAGAGGGAGACCATTACAGAAAAACAGAACCAATCAGAAGACAGAGTTGCGGAGTCTGGCCCCACCCGATGTACCTATAATACAATTCCTGTACCGAAGGCTCACAGGGACCACTGTGGAAGAAGGGTCACAATGATTATCAGAGCCAGGGGTTAGAAGTTTGTGGTGAGATTGTGTCTTCTATAAACGTCAGATGCCTATGAAGTCTCACCAGCACGGATGCCTACAGGTGACTTGAACAAGGATGATATGAACAGACAAGCTAACATGGATGGGGGGATACTCAGGAGGCTTGAACCGTAGACAACCAAGGAATGCTGAGAATGGAAGAGATGGTGTTCCCATGGAAGAGCATACTATGGTGGGTTATCGGATATCAAATGGTCAGCTTTGAAAATATACACATATATGAGTAACAAACATATAGAAACTGAGGAGTTTGTAGTTATATATTTAGAAGTGTGTGTGTGTGTGTGTGTGTGTGTGTGTGTGTGTGTGTGTGAAACAAGAAAAAGAGGAAATGAATTTGAAAGAGTAATGGGAGGGGCTGTTTGAGAGGCTTCGGAAAGAGGAAAAAGAAGGGAAGGAATTGATGTAATTACATTATCATCTTGGTAGTTAGGATAATAATGGTCCCTATGGGTTCATATGCTTGAATACTTGGTTCCGGGCTGGAGGAACTGTTTGGGAAGGATTGGGTATGGCTTTGTTAGAAGATGTGTGTCACCAGGGGAAGGCTCTGAGGTTTCAAAAAGACTTGCGCTTCCAAAGGGAGTCACTCTCCCTCTGCCTTGTGGTTGTGTCTCCAGATGATGTGGGCTCTCAGTTGTGACTCCACTGTCATGCCTACCACTGTGTTCCCCACCGTGATGGCCATCAACTCTAAACCTCTGAAACCGTAAGCCCTAAATAAATGCTCTCTTCTGTATGTTATCTTGGCTCCTTATCACAGCAATAGCAAAGCAATTAAGACATAATCACAACAACGACAACAATAACAACAACAACAAGACTAGCCTGGGCAACACATTGGTGAGGGGGAAGGAAAAACAAAGCAAAACACCTTAATACTTTATTAGACCATTCATACGTCATGCTACTTATAAAAGTCTTGCTGGCTCTAAAAAGCCGATTGATTTCACTTCACACTTCACATTTCAGTAGGGTCAATGGCTCACCTGCACGTGTCTCTGCTTCAACAGCGTCTCGTAGCGGTTGGACGGCGGCAGGTGGATCGTGGCGCCCTGGTTTTTGCATTCTGATCGTAACCGTTTGTCGAGAAGCAAACTGGTGCAGGGGAGAGGGTATTTGTCACACACTGGATTTATTTAACAGGACTATCGGATCAAATCAGGATTCTGCACGAGGACCACACATCACACGCTTACCTTCCTGCCATAACCTTGTAATATGCAAATATCTGGTCTGCCAGTTTGTAAACAAATTGGTCAAAACAAAGATTCACCTGGCAAAAAAGCAAACTGCGTTGAGTTCAACTCCTGACACCAAGTTCATATAATAACTCAAAAACAAACGCTTCTGCTTTCCTTTGCTTATTTTGCGTTGTTTTCAGAAACAGTTGATTCATTATGTAGCTCATGCTAACTCCGATCCTCAAGGCTCAGGTTCCTGGAATTACAGGCGCCTGGAATTACAGGCACCACGTGCACCATAGCTAGCTCCAAACCCTTGCTTCAACACAAGTTGAGGCTCTTATTAGAAAAGAAAAAGTATTGATGATCTTGTTGTCTAACATGGCACATAGAGTGTGTTGGGGTGACCACCATGCCGGCATCAAAAGTTAGATTAGAACGCCATTGAGGAAAAGCAGACATGGTAGCACATTTCTGTCATAGCGCCTACGAAGCTGAAGGAAGAGGATCAGAAGTTCAAGGTTGGGGGGATATGCTTAAAGCACATGATACACTTGAGAAAATTATCCTTGTGGAAGTACCTCAACATGCAGTGTAGTGCGCCAACAAAACTGCTTACAAAAGGAGGAGGAAGAGGAGGAGGAAGAAGAAGGAGGAAGGAAGAGGAGGAGGAAGAAGAAGAGGAGGAAGAGGAGGAAGGAGGAAGAGATGAGGAGAAGAGGAGGAGGAGGAAGAAGAGGAGGAGGAGGAAGAAGAGGAAGAGGAGGAAGAGATTAAAAAATCAGGCAAGTGGTGGTGTATGCCTGTAAACCCTGCACACAGAAGCAGGGGCAGGCAGATCTATGAGTTTTACGCCAGCCTGATTTACAGAGTTCAAGGAAGAATAAAAGTTCACTGCTAGCCGAAGCTACATAGGGATTTCGAGAGCAGTGTAAGTTATAGAAGACCCTATCTCCAAACGACAAACAACCAAACAAGAAGCTTACAGGGAGAGCATAAAACTCATTCTCTCAAATTCAAAGGAACAGGAAAAAGTCCCCAAGCCATCTGCTCGAGGGGAGGTAATGCACACCACGGCTAAGTCATTGCACTTATGAATGTATCCGGCCCTGGAACCCAGGGTCTCACTTAAACACGGGCATGGCACCATTCTTCAGAACCATGAAGAGAACGTGTGTGCTCTGAGAGGCAGGGAGGCGCAGGACCTGCAGACAGAACCAGGAGCGTGAGTCTGTGTCCCCGCATCCTGCACTGCCTGGACATCAGGACATCATCCCTGAGGAAACACTAAGATGTTGTCTGGGAGGAGGTGGAGCTGCCCGGGTACAGGAAGTGATCTCTTGAGGTTAAGTCCTCTTACTTCTTAAGCGAAAGAAAGACACAGCCGCTTGGTTGCATGTGCGTGCCAACCTAAAAATTTCACCGTGAGCACGCGCCCTTAAAAAAATAACCCAATACAGTCAGAATTACTCATGTAATCCCAGTACTGAGAAAGCTGAGGCAGGAAGATTGTCATGAGTCTGTGGACAGCCTGGGCTACGGAGAGCAGCGTGTGTGTGTTGTGGGTGGGGGAGCACACAAGCATGCACCAGTTCAGTGTGAATAAAAAAGTGTGCATACCAGGAAGTTCAGCAAAGTACTATTTTATTGTCTCTAAATTTTAAAAACCTAATGAAATTTAAAAGAAAGTGGGGGCTGGTTCAAATGAACGGAGCATCCCGCCAAGCAACAGATATGGATACAGAAGTTGCTTATTGTGTAGTGGAAAAGCACACCCTTCCGGTGTATAAACAGAGAAGGCGAAGTCAGAAAGGCTCATACCAGAAAGCGCATTTCACCGCTTAACACTCTCTACATTTAGAGAGAGTTTAGCTTTTGAATACCCAAGATAAAGAGTAAAATTTAAGAGGTAGCTAAAAAAAGCCACTAAGGCTGCGGATCCCTTACCTCCGCCTCGATTTCGTCATAGAGAAACTGCTTGTTGAACCTGGTGAGCGCGTAGTGGGCGCTGTCATTGTACAGATCCAGGGAGTAGAGGACATACCTGCAGAGGATGGACACCGGTCACTCCCTAGCCGGCGACCTGTGACCCTCGCAGTCCCTAACCCGGGGAAATTTAACTGCCATACAAAGAAACTGATTTCTTGCTTTTCACGGCACATGGTATTCCTGCACAAAGCTGAACCTTAAGGGGTTACTGCGCATCACCGGGTCATAAAAAGCGAGGCACCTTTTCCTATATGAAGGATACACAAAGACTATGCAGATGAAGGACCTCCATGACTTTACCGTCTTCATGACGTGGCCTAAGTGTCTATTGGTATCAGTACTCAGTGTTTTTCTTTCTGTCTTAATCCTGAGTTAACACGTGCAGATAGATAACAGGCGCACGGCGCGAAGGCTACTCACTCCATCATGGACGCCTCCTTGGTCTCGAGAATGTGGTCAGTCAGAATCCAGGGCATAGACATCTCGATGGGGAACTGGATCCTCCTGCCCATGGTCAGCTCCAGGAAGAACTCTCGGAACCACAGCTGGGAGAGGTCGCAGCACTGCTGCAGGGTTTCTTGAGGGGTTCAAATGACACCAGGTTATTGTCCGTGGGCAGAAAATGACTTTGTAGTCCAGAGGAAACGAGAGGGGTTTTACACAGGATGTGGCTCCTCTATGCTTAGCTCCCAGCCATGCAGCATGGATGCAAGCAGGAAGGGGTCACCGGACACGTCATATGAGACACAAGACTAACAAGACTAACTTTAGGACAGTGAGGACCCTACACCTTCAGGGCAGCCAGTGTCGCCCTGCCATCAGGGACCTCAGGGACCCTTCCCGGCAGGATCTGGGGGACGGTGTCCTTTTGAAAAGGAGAAGTGAAAACAGGACCCCAGGTTTCATATCCCTCATCTGAAAACCGGAAATCCCAAATGCTCCAAAGTCTCAGAATTCTTAAGAGTACGATGTGGTGTCCTGAGCAAAACATCCCATACCGCTTCTCGTGCGGTGGGAAGAAATCCAAACGTAGACACAGAGACTATGATAAGGTATGACTGTGTCTAGTGGCGGGGTCACATTCTGAGATGGTGGGACAGTCAGAGCTGGCTCAGATGCTGACCAATTAAAACGACTGTGACATCAGCATGCATCCTCTGGAACTGGCGGTAATGTGGCCATGCAGCGTATAACAGTCCAATCTTCAGACTGTGTGCGTAAGGTGCAAAAAAAATAAGAAACTACTTATACACGGATCCCATCCCCCAAATCTGTCATTACAGAAGCATTTCTGGTCCCAACCATTTCAGATGAAGGATACTCAACCTGTATGTCCCTTTCTGTAGGACAAACACCAGTGTCTAGGATGTAAGATTACATGCACATTTGGGAGAGGTTTAACCGATACAAAACTAGAAACAGATCTAAAAACAATTAAGATTTGTTATGTTCTCGGAGCTCACAGGAACAGTGTTATTCTTTACTGCCTGTAGCACCCAGGCAAGGCACAGAGATCTCCTGCTCTAAGCAGAAGATGTGAACGGTGTGATGAGGCCACAGGCAGATGCCGAGGATAGAAAGCACCCACCAGTGCCAGGTCAAAGTGGCAGGTTGTCACCAAAATGGTCACTTGTCTGTCTCCGAGCATTCCTGCTACCTGGGCAGTGGGGGCCAGAGGGGCCATTTCTTCTACTCTTCAATGCCTGGATCTCGATCCAGGTAAGAGATTACAGCTCCCTTTTTTGTCATCCTGATTTTGTGTTCACTCGGCAGGGCCAACCAAAGCCCTGTGGTCCTTGTCCTGCTAAGTTTAGGCCATGTCTTACAGAGGCCATGGCAGAGGCTGGGGAAGGCAAGGGACCCAGGGGATCTCCAGGATATCTGGCCACCACCACAAAGGTGAGGACGTGGCACCATGTGAGTGCATGAAGAGATGGGCAGGAAGGTGGTAAGGTAGGCAGAAGCGTCCCGGGTGGTGTTAGCAGTGTTAGAGCATGCCAGGCCGGACTCTGGTCAGCACTGTCTCTTACCACTGAAATTTATCAAGTGTGTGTAGAAGAAGGACTCTCGATGGAACTTTTCTATGTCCAATATGGTGGGCCCCTCAAGGCTACTTCTCAAGGTTTTCTTGGCACCACTTTTGTCTGCAATGAGGGACTCTAGCATGGTTCTCACCATGTAAAGCTGTGTTATCCAAGGAGGTATTTGTAGGGGAAAAAATATAAACGGTGCATTAGTCACAACAAACGGGAAAACTCTACAGAAGAAGACCTGCTCCGCTACACCTTGGCTGAATCCCATGCCCGCAATCAGCCTGCCAGAGAGAGGCTGTCCGGAGGGCCTGGGACTCCGCAGAGCCAAGATGCCGCTTCCTGGGACGAACTCTGTGTAGAGGAGCAGCTCGCCTCTGTGCCATAAGCATCAACAAGAAAAACAAAGGATGTCTTACCACCAAAGGTTAAGAGAGGTGGATAGGTGTACGACTGCCTCAGAAACGCGTTTACCACATGCAAGAGCCTTTCCATGCCCAGAGACTTGAGCTGCCTCTGCAGCTCGGCAGAGCTCAAGGACTCGGCCATAGTGCGTACCAGGAAGAGCTAGACACGGACAGACGGGGAAGGAGAAGCGGGAGAGAGCCGTTAGTCACGCGATGCACAGGTCTGGTGTGGTGGGGGCGAGGGGGACACAGGGACAGGCAAATGGATGGAAGAGCGGAGGGCGGTGGATGCCTCACACGGACCCCCAAGAGTGGCCGAGAGCCTTGCTCCTGATCGGCAAGCGGTTACACACAGACCCAGCCATGTGTTTTGCTGGTACCTTTCTACAGGAGTGATAGAGATATGAAGCCTCTAAGAAACGTGACAGGAGGGGACAGGTTCCAAAGCAGAGAGGAGCATCTAGAACCAAGTGAGTCAGTGAGAAGCCCCTCAAGGATGGCTTACATACACCGGAAGGAAGGGCAGCAAGGGCGGCTTTTAGACCATGACATACGAGAGCGACGTTTCATTTTTTAGGAACACTCCATTTATAGATTTAACACGGAAATTACAGTCACACGTTTAAACATCGAGAGAGAAACAGAGGCGTGCGGGCATATGCCTGTAGTTCTGGGAGGCCGAAACATGAGAACTGCTAAGTTGGACGCTAACCCTGAGCGATACAGTGAGTACCGGGCCAGCCGAGGCTAAACCTCTTTCTGTAAAAATACTGAGGTGGTATGGGTGTGGAGGAGCACCCTATAATCCCAGCACTGAGGAGGTGGAGGTAGTAAGATTGGAAGTTGGAGGCCAGCCTAGGCTGCAAGACCCTGTCTCCAAAAAGCAAAAAGGAAACACGATATAAATATGGAATGTAGGCAAATATTTCACAGACAGAAGTAGAAATAGCATCCTATGACTTGTGCAGTTAAATGCAGAAACCAGATACTCCCAGGAATGTCTGAGTCAAGGTTTTAGATTTACTTGGGCAAGGAACAGAAGAGAAGAAAAGCCTCAGGCAGAGCAGGATTTGCCTGCGCAGACAAAGGCACCACTATGTCAGTCCTGCCCCATCTGCACTGCCACCCCCGCCCCCAGTTCCGTTCTAGGACAAAGATGACGAGAACCTGTGTGCTGGAGGGTCCTACAGCACGCCGTGGCACCTTGATGTCAAAGCCACTCTTAGGGTCCTTCTCGCCCCGGAGAGCTGGGTCGTTGAAGGGTTCGTGCCCAGTCTCCCAGTCACACACAGTCTTCCTGATGGCCTGCAGAACACTAAACGGCCCATCAAGGCATCAGACGGGGATCTCTGATCTCTGCAATCACAGCACCACTTTACCTAACCACCAACGCACAGAGGACTCTCTGGCTGCCGTAACACGGCAAGAGTCTATTCATATGAAACTTACAAACAACAAACAAACAAACAAAAAAAGGTTGCATTCTTTAAAGTGATACTAGTCCCAAAAGACGTAGTTTGCACCAATAAGCCAGGAAACAAGGTTTAACTTCGTGAACATGAACCAGGCAGCCAAGTCAGGGCAGGGAGAACAGAGGCTCTCAGCAGTGTTCTGCCTGGCTGCGGACAATCGCTCCTGCACACCAGCAGGAACTGAACTCATCACATAACTCAGGAGAAGAGATATGTGTCTCGACTCCCTGGAAATGTAACCCCAATTGCTAACAAGCTGTACTGTTAGGGTGGGGTACAAGAACTAGAGATGTCTTATGTTGACTCTGGTCACTTCATGTGGAAAGTTCTGGATAAAACTCCACGGCTGAGCGGTACTGGAGCAAGCATTTAATTCCAGCACTTGGGAGGCAGAAGCAGGCAGGTCTGAGTTCAGGGCCAGCCTGGTCTACATCATGAATTTCAGGCCAGCCAGGGCTACACAGAGAAACCCTCCTTTAAAAGTGGCTGGCGGAACAGATCTGGCTTTTGTCAAGAGCAGGCACTGCTATATCCAATGTGCCTTCAACAAAATCGTTACCTGAAAGACTGGAACAAGGGTTTTGGATTTCACATTTCTTTGGGGTTGGGACGATATGAATATAAGTAAATTTTCTTGGGGGGATAAGATATAAGTCTAAATAGGATACGAATTTGCTTTAAATATAAGTCACACACATAGTCATATGACAAATTTATATGTTATTTTAAGTATTTTTGGATATAAAATTATCTAATTCAGGATGCAGGTTTCTATTGTGGCATCATATTGTCACTGAAAATGTTCTGCGTCTTTAAGACTCAGCGGCAGAGTATGCCTACTGTGTGCAAGGACCCGTGTTGAGTCCTTAACACCACACACACGTGCAGATCTACAGCTGTGAGCACAAGCTCTCTCTTGCTCTGACTTTGCGGGCATCTTAGATTTTAGACTTTTATAATTAGAATGCACACGCAGTATAGAATTTTCTTAATTCTAAAAACCATATTATCTCAGGTAACTCTAAAGTGAAACACTATATATTCCTGAACTCTGGTAGGTTTCGTTTATACACGTTTCTTTGAAAGTCAACATATATATATATATATATATATATATATATATATATATATATAAAAATATAAAATTAAAATAAACTTACATTAAAATAAAGCTTACATTAAAAACTCTCACAGTCTCTCAGATTTATCATATCTAGGTCATTTTTTTTTTTTGCCAGACTTATAGGGTAGTCTAAAAGAAAACTGCCAAAGATGACATATTTGGGAGAGGGAGAGCAGAATGTGGGGCCTTATATCCCAGAACACCTGGTGGCTGGACGATTCTCTTAACTCTGGGTCTCTAAACCCTCCCCCCCCACCCCGAATACTCAGCAGGTAACTGATGACTGCTGTTCAGGTCACTAATTGGACCCCCGCATTCTATGTAGACTCAATTCATCAGAAACAAAAGAGAAATATCCTGAGCCTACTTAAGAAAGCAGACATGCCTTCCGTCTGAACCTAAGCTCCCTCCGTGGCCTTGGGGCTGTGCGGAGGATGAGGGAGGCTGACCTCTGGATGACGTTCTTCTTCTTCTTGATGGCCTGTCTCAGCGGCTCTCTGAGGGTCACCTGGGAAAAGTCTTGCAGTGCAGCGTAGACAGTGTGCCTGATGGCGTGATTGAATACGCTCTCCATCCTGCCCATCAGCACCTGCAGGCCTTTGATCATGGCGATCACCTGTAAGGACACAGCTTTCAGTGGCTGAAGGGGGGGCAGGGGACACTCCTGCACTGCCTGGGAAGTCTCCTTCTCACTCACAGATCTTCCTTGGCTCCCGTCCTTGCCAGTGCCAGGCTACCCTGGTCCCATCACCTTCTGCCCCACAGCAGAAGACTCCGTATGCTCTGTGCCTACCTGGAACTGACCTCACCTCATCCCACCGTGAGTACCCTGAGGGCAGCCGCATCTGATTCAAGAACGACCTATCCGTCATGTCCATCCCTGATGGATTCAAATGCAGAAGTACACACTCAAAAGGCAAATGCGAACGTGACTCAGAAAGGAAAATGCGAACGTGACTCAGAAAGGAAAAAGAAGTCGCAAGAGTTTGTATATTAAATCCCACTTGCTGAATAACAATGGGACATGAACTTAATACACGTGGAAAGGGTCTAGAATTAAATTTCTAACTATGTAACAGTTCCATTGATGCTACATATTTCCATGAAGTCACATGAAAGGGTTGCCATGTGAGGCGGGGTGGGGAGAGAAACTTTTACTTTAAAAAAAGTGCATAGGCCAGGGGCTGGAGAGATGGCTCAGCAGTTTTCCAGAGGACCTGGCAACCACATAGTGACAGCCAACCATCTATAACTCCAGTTCCAAGTCCAATGTCTTCTTCTTGCCTCCACTGGCAAGAGGGACACCATTGGTATACAGACACCCATACACGTAAAATAAAATAAGGAAAATAAACTACACGACAACTGGATAAGAACGAAAGCACCACGTGTTTAGACTCAAGGAGGCAAAAGAGGGCTGAAAGGTGAGGCCAAGCTTTGCATAAATATGTACATTCGAAACGCAAAAACTGGAAGTCATAGCCATGGAATGGTCATCACAGATTCAGACAAAGAATGGCAAAAAAGCGTGCCACTAAAAGTAATGGGAAGGAATGTGTGTGTGTGTGTGTGTGTGTGTGCGCGCGCGCACACATACATACACAAATACAAAACAGAAGAAAATTAATAAGACATCAAAGAAGTCCAATTAATGATCACCAAACTCAAAAGTTGCTTGGTAAACAAATGATAAAAACTGACAGATAACCAGCGGAATTAGCCAAGGAAAAAGAAAAGAAATAAGATATCCATGATTAGATTGAGATTCATTACCATATATAGGTAGTACCAGGAATCTGGAGCAACCACAGAAACCAAGACAGTAAAAGGGAGCGAGAGAGAGAAGAGCCCTAGAGAAAGGAACAGCGGGCACTGTGGAAAAGAAAAGGGGAACAACGGGAGGTGTGGGGGAGTTGAAGATGCTTTAACTTGGGAGGGGAGGGAGAGCAGTACAGAGAGACAGGGGAAAATCACTGATAAGCAACAGTAGAGTGTGTGAAAGGGCCTGTCATTTTATGTTCACATGAAATGTAATAGAAAACAGTATGGTGTATACAGTTAGATACATCTAACACACACACACACACACACACACACACAAACACACACACACACACACATGCTTAAGTGAAATGAAGTAATGTACTTTGGGGTGATAATTCTCCCTGCAAGAGCCATACACAATTAACCTCTTTTTGAGTTGTTGGTCAGGGGATTCCAAGACACACAACACAACAAAACAAAACAAAACAAAAATCAACAACAACAACAAAAAAAACTCCTCAATATAAACTATTGCTTTTGGTTGTCTCCTTCATTTGAAGATATGTTCCCAATTGTTTAAGACATTACATACTTTGGGCATAGGACTTGGAAGAATCAAGAAGAATCTGAGCTGAAACCTGCTCCCTAGAGACTATTTCTCTAAGTACCAGAAGGAGAAAGCCACAGGCTACACCTGCCAGAACAACAGGCAGGCTGGCTGTAGACTTTCTGCTCTCTGTCCCCCAGACCCAATCCCCCAGTCTGTCCCTGTGCTGCAGAGAACCCCAGCTGCAGCCTAACCTCCCTCCCTTAACCTGCTGCATTGTCCCAGACCCCAACTCCAGCAGGTGCCCCTTGCTAACCCCAAGAGCAGTTCCCCCCAGGGCAATAAGTAGACTGAAGACAAACAGACCCAAACCTCTCCTACTGGTCCTAAGATCCAATCCCCCAAGTCTCATCCCCAGCTCTATGGCTGGAAGCCTCCTGAGGTCTCCCTTTCCTCTCCGACCCCGTGCCCCATGGATTACAAAGACCTTCTCTAGCCTTCCTTCCCCAGCTCATCCCAGCTGCCCAGCCTTCCACCCCAGCAGGCATTCTCTGTGAACACGCCAGCTGAACGGGCAAGAAAAATCGGCGACACACAACCACCACAGGCTCCAAAACACCAGGGGAAACAGAAGCCAAGGAACAAACCACCCAGTCAACAAATCCAGAAATCAACACCTCGACCGTTCAATCAACAACAGCCAGGGTAACATGTCTCCAATAGAGCCCAGCTATCCTACCACAGCAGGCATGTATATCCCAGCACACAGAAGCACAAGAAAACAACCTTAAAACCGATGATGTGAAGGTGATAGAAGTCCTTAAAGAAAAAAAAATGAACAGATCAACTGGAAAAATAAACCCCTTAAAGGAAGTCGAGAAAACACAAACAGTGGAAGTAAACAAATAAAACTCTTCAAGACCTGAAAATAGAAATAGAAGCAATAGAGAAAACACAAATGGAGGGAAATCTGGAAATGAAAAATTATAGGAATGCAACAGAACCAACAGAGGCAAGAGCGTAGTATGGAGAGCCGCTTGTTGGTTCCCGGCATAAGAGAATACAAGACATGGAAGAGAGACTCTCAGACACGGAAGACACAATAGAGGAAATAGATACATCGGTCAAAGAAAATGTTAAACACTTTCAACAGAAATCATAGAAGAAAAATTTCCTAACCTAAAGAAGGACATGCCTATAAGGATAGAGAAGCATAGAACACCAAACAGATTAGAGCAGATAAGAATGTGGCCTCCACACCACATAATAATCAAAACACTAAACATGCAGAACAAAAAAAGAATATTAACAGCTGCAAGATAAAAAGATCAAGTAACATATAAAGGCAGACCTATCAGAATTATACCCAATTCTCAATCGAGACACTAAAAGCCAGAAGGTCCCAAAGAGACATTTTGCAGACACCAAGAGACCATAGATGTCAGCCCAGATTACTATACCCAGCAAAACCTTTAATCACCATATATAGAGAAAACAAGATATTCCACGACAAAGTCAAATTTAAACAACATCTACAAATCCAACCCTACAGAAGGAAAACTCCAACCCAAGGAAGGAGGTTAACTACACACATGAAGACACATGGAATAAATAATCTCACACCAGCAAAACCAAAAGAAGGAAAGCACATGCCTGAACACCTGTGCATGCACACCACACCACCACCACCAACAAAACAACAAAATCTAACCATCATTGGTTATTGATAACTCTAAACATCCATGGACTCAATCCCTAATAAGAAGACACACACTAACAGATGGAAAAACAGAATCCATCCTTCTGCTGCATATGAGAAACAAACCTCAATATCAAAGACAGACATTATATCAGAGGAAAAGGTTGGGAAAAGATATTCCAGGCAAAAGGACCTAAGAAGCAAGCTGGTATAGTTCTTTTAATATCTGACAAGACAGACTTCAAACCAAAACTGATCAGAAGAGATAGGGAAGGACACCACATACTCATCAGAGGAAAGATGCACCAAGATAAGATTTCAATGCTGCAAACACAAGAGCTCCCAAGTTTGTACAAGAAACACTACTACAGCTTAAACTACACACTGATCCTCACGTACTGATACCAGGAGACTTCAATGCCCCATTCTCAACAACTGGCAGGTTATCCAGATTAAAAACTAAACAGAGAAATGCTGGAGCTAACAGACATTGTAAACCAAATGGATTTAACAGAAACCTACAGAACATTTCACCCAAACACAAAAGAATATACCTTCTACTCTGTCCCTCTAATAATAGAATATAATAAACTAAATCCTCCCACCAACAATTTATCTTCAGTAGTCAACAAGGTGCCAAAACAGTCCAATGGGAAAAGATTACCTTTCCGCTAAACACGGGGACAGCTGGATATTCATACGCGAAAGAAAAAAAGCTGGGGTTCTTGATAGTAAGAGTTAGCTCAACAAGCTTGGGATGATTATACCCTTGCATATTAAGGACTGCAGCTGGAGAGACGGCTCAGTAGCGATGAGCATATGGAAGTGTTAGCAGAGGACATGTAGTTCCAGCTCCCTGTCGAGCGGCTCACAGTAACTGCAGCTTCAAGGGAGGTAAAGACCTCTCCAGGCTCCACAGACAACCCCCCTACAAAGACACCCGGCATTTACTCGCACAGACATATATATGAATAAAAATGCTAACAGATAGTCAAAAAAGGAAGGTCTACCTGTTGGTCACTAATAAGTTACTTGGTTAACTAAGTAAATCATTAGATAACCTAACCCAGGAATAGACATAAAGAGCATAACATAGCATAATCAAGATGAGCTGGTGAAAAGAACTGAAGGGGAGTTTTAGTGATCATGCCTAAAAGGGGGAACCGGTATCTAGAATATATAAAGAACACTTGCAATTCAATAAATCAGTTTTAAAAATAGGTAAAGAACGTTTACAAAGAACCAATCCGCACAAAACAAAGAGAAGGACAGAAATTCAGCTGACACACCATTTGTGGATTCTGTGATCAGTATAAGTAGAAAACTCCCCCACTCAACAACAAAAACCTATGAATACTTTATTGTAATTAATGAGCTTAGACATGTTAGCAGACAGAAAGAAAAATATTTAAAATTTACATTTTAAATAGTTATTTGGAAACATCAAAAGTGTACCAGCCACAAGAGCCAATATCTAGAAATAAAACAGAAAATAATCTAGAATTTCCAGAGATATATGGTAGAGAGTGAGTGATAGACAGATGTTCTATTAGAAGTTCATCAATGCTCCCTAAAATGACCTTGACATTTATATATATGCTGATGGGAAATTCCAACATATTTCCCTGTGAGCCATAAAAGGCTCACTCTAAGATGTGTATGGCGGGCTGTCTCAGTGGGCAAAAGGGCTCTCCGTGCAGACCCGATTACCTGAGTCCAACCCCAGAACACTGCAAAAATAAGAGCCTCGACACATATGCTGCGGTGCATTCATGCAGACATGTGCACACACATGCACACACACCCCAACCATAAAACTGAATTAAGAAATTTTATCCATTAGAAGAACCAGGAGAAAAAAAAAGAACTTTAAAAAATAAGGAAGGAAGGAGAGAGGGAGGGAGGGAGGGAGGGAAGGAGGGAGGGAGGGAGGGAAGGAGGGAGGGAGGGAGGGAGGGAGGGAGGCAGTTAGTTCAAGACTGTTGAGGACCATAAGTGACATAAAGAATTAGTAGCCATTACAAGTAGAAAACAACCGGAGCCTGCCATGTGGCTCTCTTGTTGGGGTAGAGACCAAATCCCAATTTATTTATCACCTCTCTTTCTACTTTCAAGAAACTATTGTCCACTGGCAAGCACTCACAGGGGGACTGGCAACACCTACCCCTCATTCCCCCCCCCCCCCCCCCACTGCCATCGCTAGGCACCAGCATGAGCAGCAAGCAGTTCAGGGAACAGGAAGCAGGCGTGCTCACCTCCACCAGGGCAAACTTCTCCTCGGTGGTATAGTTATAGCGCGTGGCGCGCTCATACTCCTCAGCATTGTCCGGGCAGTCCTTGTTGGAGTACTTGTCAGTGGGGTGGACCAGCTTCCAGGAGTACTGCAGCAGTCAAAGAGAGGAAAGAACACCTGAGTTTGGACTGATGAGACGGTGGCTGAGGCCACCAAGAGGTGAGCCTTTAAACATACACACTGCTTTCTAAAAGTGTCTTTTACACATGCACACACGCACGCACACCACACTGCTTTCTAAGTGTCTCTTGCACACACACACACAAATGTACGAAAAAACACACACATTGCTTTCTAAAAGTGTCTCTTACATACACACACGCACATGCATACACATGCGCGCATACACAAACACACACTATTGATGTGGGAGAGTCTTCTGTTTGAGTTGATTTCATTGGCTAATAAAGAAACTGCCTGGCCCATTTGATAGACCGCCCCTTAGGTGGGTGGAGTAGACAGAACAGGAAGAGGAAGTGAGGTAGAAGGATCAGTCAGATGCCATGCCTCTCTTAAGTTAGGCAGACCGCCGTGCCTCTCCTCAGAGAGAAGCCAGATGCGATGAAGCCAGCCACCAGGTCAGACATGCTGAATCTTTCCTGGTAAGACAACACTTTGTGGTGTTACACAGATTATTCGATATGGGTTAGTCAAGATGTGAATAAGAGGCTGAAAATAATGGGCCAGGCAGTATTTAAAAGAATACAATTTGTGTGTTGTTATTCCGGGGCATAAGCTAGCAAGCGGCCAGGAGCCAAGCAGGCCTGCCAGCAGCTCTTCACTACACACTATTACCTCCAAAAAACAGCACTCAGTCATATAAGTCAGGCTTAAGAACTAACCCAGGCAAAATGTCCAAGTTGTTGTATGCCGAGTAAGTAAAACTTCAGGTGATTTATTTGTATTTACAACAAAAGTATGCTTTTCAAATGACCATGTATGCTTCCAATTGTATAATGTTTATCTGACTAAAATAGACTTTTAAAGGGAAAGACACATGCAAATTACAGATATTTAAATCTTCATAGCTACCAGAAACATTTTACTAAACCTTAAAGATATTAATGGCTACAACTCCAGAGAGTCAAATGTTGGTCCAAACAGGAGAATGAGAGCCAGGGAGATGGTAAAGGCACTGGTTATCCGGCCTGATGACCAAAATTTGGTGGCTGGCAAATAATCTTGCCATTGCAAGTTGTCCTATAAGGTCTACCTGTGTGCCTTGGCACACTCTCTTCCCCTGCCTCATAGAAACAAACAGGCGCAGAAAGATAAACAATGATCCTGCTGGCCAGCTTTCCGATTTATATCTCAAAAGATGAGACCCTTTATGTGACATGGAGGAAAAGCACCCCTAACCAACAGCTGCTCGAATTTCCAAACACACAGAGAATGCCGTGCCTACCACTTCCATCACGTGTGCGCTCCACTGTGACAGAAGCTGCAGGCCCTGCAGAGCCAGGTCGAAGAGCTTCCGGTACTCAGCATCCGTCTTCTGGGCCTCCTGCCGGCCAGACCCGGTGACCACCTAGGGCACACAGGCAAAGGGATTCAGAGAAAACCTGCCAACCTTCCTTCCTTACTGCCGTGCAACACAACTTTCTGGGTACGACATCCCCCTGCCCCCTCTCTCAGGGGACCTGTGAACATTCGTGAAGGCTGTGTAAAGAGGCCACTAGAGGCCCCGCTTGTCCCCTCAGGTGTGTGAGCAGTTAAAGGCTCGGTAGTACGTAACTATGTGTAAACCATCCATGTTCCTGCAAGTCGCCCCAGTTAAACTCATTAGTTCATGAACTAGACTCCGGTAGAATGGTTTCTTTGGTTTGCCATTAAGGCACTAATTGGGGTGAACAGACATTTGTCTCTTTCTCCTCGAAAAGGTCACGTAGCGTCCAGAAAACCTACTCTAGGAGTCTATTTCAAAGTCACATATGCAAACAAAACAAAACAAAACCCAAAAATCCGACAAAGCAATCAGAGTCTTCTACACAGCTCTGCCAGACTTGAACTCACTGCTGGTCTTTGCCTGCTTCTTCAGCGTTGCGGTAACAGGTCTGCACCACTTTCTGTTCTTGCTCTTGTTTGGGTTTTTGTTGTTGTTGTTGTTAATTGTTTTGATGGCACAGTGCTGGAGATGGGCTTCACGTATACTGGACAAACACTAGTGCTGAGCTCTGAGCTCAGTGCCCTGAACAGGCATTTGTGCAAAAGGCGTGTACAGCTGTCTGATCGATACACGGAAAGATGTTCAACAACACTGGTCGGAGGACAGCTTAAATCCAAATCCATTGACACTAGGCTGAGCTCTGATCTATGTTGCCTCACAACGTTAGAAACTGGTTGTTCAGGCTGTGCCTTACCCTCATAAATCTCATTTTGTAAGTAGCATTGGGCTCTACTTTTGAGCATTTGACACAGTAACAGGTTGACGCAGACATTTGGTAGGCATGGAAGTCTATACAGCCCTGCCTTTACAAGGGACACACACATAAATCACTGATCCCTAAAAGTAAAAAGGGTGTCACCCTATAAACTTATCGAAGTAAATGAAAACCATTTTAATATACAGGCAGATCAAAATCACAGAGGAAAAGCAGATGAGAACCTATCTGACCACACTAGACCGAGACTGAGGAATGAGCTCAACTCCCTCACCTAGATACAGTAAGGAGGTTTGGAATACGGATACCAAACTCCACCAGAGAAACAGTCTGCCCAGACCGTCACTTGACCACCAAGCATGTGTGTGAAGAGATGGACAGAAAGCCCAACTGTCCCAAGGGCTTCCGCTCAGCTTGGTCCCATAGATGACAGTCAACTCATCCACCCATCCACTTATTTGGCTGTGGGACCCCTCATGTGACTCAGTTTCCATCTGGAGTCATTCTGACTTAAAGAAGTCATTTGAGTTCAAGCCTGCCTACTCTGCTTTTTCCAGTAACCTTGAGGCCTGTGAGTAATGTCTGTGTTAACCCATAGAAAGAGCACTTTTTTGCCCAGATGAAAGAGTACATTATTCTATTAAGATCTGCGCTGGTGTCCACCAGCCAGAGGCAGTCCTGGTTAGTGATTAGCAGCTGCTGGCTGCTAACTGAATTCTCGTGTGAGACTATGCACCGACTTGAGCTTCCTCTCAAGGACAGCGCAAGGGGTGGTTTACTGCTCTTTGTTCTGATTTTGCCTGCAATTAGTATATATGCTAGCTGAGAAAAAAAACCAAAAAACTCAGGGCTGTTTGGTATTCACCTTCGGTCCTCCGGGTCTAGCCTGTGTTTTCTCTCAGGTTCTTTTAATCTGCCATTTTCTATAACCTCGCGCCCCCTCCCAGGCACCCCCTGCTGATTCCTGCCATTGGCCACCCAGAGCTGCAACCTGGACCTTCCTGCCCTCTGCTGCTACATCCTCCTTGGTCCTGAACACTGCTTCTAAAGCTGACCGCAACCCCCAGGCTCACTCAGACCTGTGACCCAGCAGCAGCATAACTGCAGAAGTTCCTCCAGCTACCTCCCTCAGGGTTTATGCTGTGTGACTCACTTAGGATAAATGATTCAACTACGCACATCCACAGAGACAAGCATTAGGCTGTCAGCGGAAGGGGAGACCTACCAATGGGCGTGAGATTTCTTCGGGATAATAAGAACGGTACGAAGGGACTTCATGATGGCTGCACAGCTCATCAGATGTAAACCATCTTCCAGTTGTGGAATCTCAACCACTGAATTGTGCAGGAAGTTGCATTATAGCGCCATAAACCTCTCCCTAACTCAACTCCAGGCCCACACTTCCCAAACGGCTCATACTGAGGGATTAGGAGTTAAACGGATCACTGGGAAGCTGATAAAGGTACCCCCGACAGATAGCAAAGGTGGCACACAGCCTGCTTTGCCCTTGCCTTCCTAACTTGAGATAAAGACCTGGCAGCTGGGCCCCCTACAGGCAGACCAGGCTGACAAGTTCAAGGCTAGACCAGAATATATTTACCCAAAGTTGTGAGTGTATCAGTTTCCTTCGATGAAACTGACCAACCCTAAACAGGGGAAGATTCCTTCTCCCCATTCCAACACACCAAGAACCCTCAAAATCTGCACCTCTTAAAGTAAAACCAACTTCAGAGTCCCTCTGCTGCTTTGTAGGGAGTCTTTCCCCCGTGCCTTGTGGGTCTCTCTCTGTGTGTCCCCATCTTTAAAAAAAAGTGTTTTCCATTGGCTGATTATGTCTGAGACATCCCCTGATGCTACCCACTGTGCTGGATTTCCCCCTGCGTTTAATTCTTTAACTGGCAGAGAAAATGAAACCAATCCAGACGGGTAGAGGATTCCCTGCACTGACCTTGAGGCTCCAGTTAGCTTCTGCCTGGGAACTGACTTCCCTTCTAAAGGCGACAAGGCCTGCAGATCAGTAACCCTCTCTGGTCTCCCTCTCCTTCTGTTTCCATTGCTTCATCCTTGCCTGAGTTGTTCTTTGGGAAACCCTAACATGGTTCACTTTTCCCTCCCTCTTCTGCCCCTTCCCTTTCTCCCCTCCCTCCCTCTTCCCCATCCCACTTTTCACTGAAGCTGACACGCAACAGTCATACGCAGTGTTACTCAAGTGTCTGCCAGTCCCAGCCCTTCCCGTGCTTTCCTGATGCAAAGCTTTATTCCATACAGCTTAGCCAATACAAACAAGGCGAACCCACACTGTCTCATCAAGTATGAGGGTTTTGCTTTGTTTTTGAGTATTTCGGTTTGGGTTTGAGGGATCTTCTTCCCCTATTTAGGTTTGGTCAATTTAAAGAAATAAATTTTAAAACACTGACATTTTAAAAACCAATTAACGTTAATATTTGAGTGCAAAAGAATAAAAGCAAAGCTTTGGGTGCCTATGTGGCTCTGGTGCAGCCTACACGGTGCAGTAGCCATGTACCTCACTGTTGCTGTAGCGTGCCAGCTCAGAGATGAAGCGCATGTGGTCCTCCCGGATCTGGATCATCTGCTCACAGATGTTGTACTGCGGGCTGCTGCTTGAGGACGTGCAGGTCCACCTGGGCATGGAGAGAAAGCCCTGCATGACCCAAGGCACCAGTGCAGTGCCTAGGACATAACGAACTGCGGTGGAGAAAGACCCTGTATGATCCTAGGCACCAGTGCAGTGCCTAGGACATCACCAACTACAGTGGAGAAAGACCCTGTATGATCCTAGGCACCAGTGCAGTGCCTAGGACATCACCAACTGCAGTGGAGAAAGACCCTGTATGATCCTAGGCACCAGTGCAGTGCCTAGGACAGCACCAACTGCTGCAGAGAAAGACCCTGTGGGGCTAGGAGCATTCGATGACAGAAACCGCCTGTGGCCTACAAAACCCAAAGGATGTACTACATAGCTTTCACTAGGAGAGATCTCCTGTCCCCTGAGGGAGAAATGTAATGTCTAAATCATAGCTAAGTGGTAAATACCGGTTGGTTATGGGTATAAGCACTCAACAAATCCATGTGGAATGTACAATAAATAAGACTGTGTGCATATAGTAAGTTGTAATGGTAAGCTACAGACCCTTCGCAGCTGAGCTTACTCTCGGCCTAGAGACAGAGTTCTTCAGGACCTGTGGGCCATAGTGTCTCTGCCTTAGTCATTACAGTCATCTATGGCTTATTTGTTTAAGGGTTTCCATTAAAAAGCATTGAAGACCAGGCTCAGCTCCAAGGACCTTGCAAAAATAGGCCTGGATTGGTTTAACCCTCCGGAGACAATTCTGTAAACTCTGCTAATGTACATGCATATTCTGCTCCTCTCCAGGGTTGGCTGACATCTGTTAACATACATGCATACCCCTGTTCCTCCCCAGGGTTGGCTGACATCTGCTAACATACACATACATGCATATCCCTGCTCCTCCCCAGGGTTGGCTGACATCTGCTAACGTACATGCAAATCTCTGGTCCTCTCCAGGCTTGGTTGACAGGCATATTTCACCACACTACTGAGTGTAGAAAACTATTTTCATATATTTATATTCTCAGTCAGCACTGTGTGGTAGAAATCTTTAGAATGACAAACATATTTTAAGGCTGTGCTGTCCAACATGCTAGTCACTGGACTCTGAACATTCAAAATGTGGCTTGCTTTAAGAAGGAAATTAAAATGTTTAGTGCTCTGATCAATGAATTTAAAAACAAAGAGTTATATCTGGCAAAGAGCTACCATATGGGGCACTGGTTTCCACACTTGTGGGAATGTCAAGGTACTACTTTAGACATGGAAATGCACACTCTGGAGGTGCCCAGAGGGCCCTGGAAGAAGTTCTAGCAGCCCATCGATATTCTCCTTACCGGGACTTATTCTCCTCATAGTGAGCACTGGTCTTGATGTATCTCGCCAGTTCTATCTGCATATCTCCAAACAGGGGAACCACCTGCAGCTGCTGCAGTCACATAACAAAAGGAAGAGAGCATCACAATGAACATCCTGTCACCAGATCAACAACAAGGGGAAAACGGCTCATGCTAACTCTTAGCTTGCGTTAAACACAGCTGCAAAGCATTCAGTACGGGAACATCTCTGAAAAGAATGAAATGTAATTTAAGAAACAACACATAGAAAATATGCTGAAAGACAACCTGCCTTGTTGCTCCAACCACTGCTGCATTGCTATGTATGAATAACCAACATGAAGTTGAAAATTTATAGGGAAACAGGTTAGAATGACACTCATAAAGAAAACGTGTGAAGACCTCAAAGCAAAAACCCTGTCCTTAAAATTCTAGAGAGAACTCTCAATGGAAGGAAGAATATATCATGTTCATGTATTAGAAGGCCTAATGGTTTATTGTGTTTGTATGGACTAATATGGCTGTTCCACGGTATGGCTAAGGAGGAGGTATTTATTGTGGATATATATAGAGAGAGCAGCCAGAAGCATCTGGAGGGATCCAGAGCAGATAGAGAAAGCAGACTGAACCTTTTCCAGCAGACTGGGCCTTGAGTACCCTCATTAACCAGCTCTTGTGGATACACCTGCAGGGCTTAGCAGGGGCTCTCTGTGACAGGGAGGTAAACAGCTGGGGATGGAGAACAGAGAAAACACAGTGAGATGCAAGAACACAACAGAGAGAGAGAGAGAGAGAGAGAGAGAGAGAGAGAGAGAGAGAGAGAGAGAGAGCGCTTGAACATATCAAAGATAGCAGGTTTGTAAGGCAATGAGTAGCTGAGAGAGGGAAGCCCGGGAGCTGGAGGGCGGTCAGTGGAGGGGAGAAGGTGCTAGGGGCTAGGATGCTAGCACGGACTTTGAAATGGATAACTAGTACTCGCAACACCGAGAGAGTCAGGAGACCAGCCTGCTGGCACGCTGACAGGCACCAACCACAGATCGGCCATTGTTCCTTTTGCCTTTTGGAATTTGGGGAAATGGGGGTTTCCTTTGAATCTGACAGTTCTCATTAAGTTCATTCTTTGTTGTTGTTGCTAGGGATGAAAACGCAGGACCATGTATCTATTAAGCAAGCACTCACTCACTCACTACCAAGCTACACTTCTAGCCCAGACCTATATATGGAACCTAAGTCAATGTCTCAGTAAGAAATTGCTTTTGTTTGTAAATCTATCTTGGAAAGTGAACACTGGCATCTAAGATTATCCTGAAGAATAAAGCAGGAAGAGAGCCTCTTCCGGATAAGCACACCTGACAGAAGGCATAGCTAGTTAGTCAGCTATGAATGAAACTGGTCCCAGAGTCTCCACGGGAGTGGCATATTGGAGGTGTAGCCTTGCTGGAGTAGGTGTGGCCTTGGCTTTGCAGTCTCAAGCCAGGCCTAGTGGCTCCTGTCCTTCCTGCTGCCTGCAGATCCAGATGTAGAACTCTCAGCTACCTCTCCAGCACCATGTCTGCCTGTGTGCCGTCATGCTTCCTACCATGACGATAATGGGCTAAATCTCTGAACCATAAGCCAGCCCTAATGAAATGTTTTCATTTACAAGAGTTGCTGTGAGGGCCGGAAAGAGGGCTCAATGGTTAAGAGCACTGGCTGCTCTTCCAGAGGACCCCGGTTCAATTCCCAACACCCGCACGGCAGGTCACACCTGTCTGTAACTCCAGTTTCAGGGACCCTGATACCTTCACACAGATACACATGCAGGCAAAACACCAATGCATATAAAATACAAATAAATCATTTGAAAAGTAAAATAAAAATAAAGAGTTGCTATGGTCACGGTGTCTCTTCACAGCAATAGAAACCCTAACTAAGACAGCAGGTATGGCCCTTGCATCAAGGAAGGAAGCCAGAATAAGAGGACAGAGACCCAGGGCAGACACAGACCTACAGACTGATTTGTGTACGGGAGAGGCTGCAGAGGAACAGAGAAATAAATGTCTTTGTAACCAATAAGTAGGGTCACCTGGATAACCACAGTAGAAAACATTTTAAGAATATCAACCCTCACCTCCCAAAGAAATAAATATGGGGCCAATTCCAGAGAAGGATTCCAGATCTAGATGAGAAAGGAATCACAATGCTTCACAAAGGTAACCTAGCAGAAGATTCTTGGGGTGCCTTCAGTGGTACGAATGAAAAGACTGGCTTATCAAGAATACAAGAAAACCAAGAACTTCTGTTGACCAAAGGACACCATAAAGTAAGTGACGAGGGGAGGGGTTGAGAACGTGGCTCTCCTAGTCTAATGACAGAGCCAAATGCTTATTAGCAGGGACCCTGGGTTCAGTTCCCACCGGCAAAAGAAAACAGAGCCATGACGAGGAGGCAGGCAAAGTTGGGAGGATGCCTAAGGGCATAAAGTTTCAGCTCTGGAGGAGGACCCACCGCTGACAACATTTAAGTCTTACATGGCTTGACATTCACTCTTAGAACACAGTTAAATGTTCTCTACATGAAAAGGTATGAACTCGATTTAGTCAGTACCCAATGAACATATGTATTAAGACATCACGTTATATACACCATAAATACAAACAGTATCTATTTGCCAATTGTATTTGAGAGCTGAGGGAAAAGCTGAACCACGGAAAGGAGGGTGTGTTGTTGTTGGGGGGGAGGGAATCCCTGCTGGTTTCACCGCACAGGGAACCAAGAAGGGAGAATAAAAAAATGACCCGCCAGACCAGCCAGGGTCTGATGGAGGATAAACTCATAAAACAAGGCTTATGGGTCCATTGCCTTGGACACGACGGATTCTACCGTGTGTGATACCATAATCTTATTCTACCTGAGATAGCCACAGGATTCTTCTTACAACGGTTAGCAGCATGTTCATTTACTGGGCACAGAAGGATGACCGCCTCCTGTACTGTGGACTTCTGGTGAATGAGACAGGCTTTTCTAGTTTGGCCTCTGCTCCGTGGAACGGTGAGAAGCTTAGAAGCCTGTTTTCCATCATTAGCTAGCTGAGAGGGCAGCGAAGAACAAATCAGCTAGACTGAATGTCTCTGTGCACGGATTGCAAGCTAGACTCTCCACAGATGATACACAAGGACAGAACTGCAGATGTGTGGTTTGTTAAATCAAGGGCTTTTAGACAGAGGGACCTGGCATATTTGTTAGTTTCTCTAGCCGGGCCCAGTTGACCGGCAGCCACTCCCTACTGAATTCCTTAGCAATTAACACTGCACAAACATCTAACCTCCGTTTATGCCGTACAGTTCAAGACTCAGCTAATTAACTGTTTATGTTTTAGTCCTAAAATTGACATGTACGACAAGAACAACAATTAACCAAGTGCAGAGAGAAACTTCTTTAGGTGGGAAAAGTTTCCCAGACAGCCAGGGCCACAGAAGATGGTCTGGCCTCACAGCCTTGAATAATAAAGTTGCAGGCTTCCCGCCTTGGACTCTGGGGCTACGTATAGGATGAGAAAATGTAATCCTTAGGCTTGGGACACTTCAATGCCAGCCCTTGCCAAAGAGCGAACTGTCCAGCGCTCTTCGCCCCGCAGAGGTGTTGCCATGGTAAACGGCTCTGCTCCTTATTGTTTACTGGAGGAACGCATTATGACCCTGAGGAACAGCTTTGTAACTTTTCCACTGCCTAAAGTTTGCTGGGTGTATAAGCTGCGTGAACTGGTGATTAAAAAGAACGGGTATGAGAGAGCTGAAACTGAAGATTAGAAAGAATTAGAAGAAGAGAACCGGGCCTGGAAAAGGACAGCAAGAAACAAACAGAGCATGGCCCTCAGATCGTGTATGTCTTTCTCCCGCAGACAGATAGAAACTTGCTTCCTAAAGACACACTCCGATGAAGGTTTCCTAAAATTCTTGCCGCTCTGAGGCCTTCCTTGGGCGACCTTGGCTGCAGCGTTGGGAGCTGAACACCTGGGCTGCAGCAAATACAAGTAGGCAAATGACTCAAACACACCAGATGAGATAATAATAATAAACCAAATTACCACACACACACCAGATGGATAAAATAATAATAATAAACCAAATTACCACACACACCAGATGAAATAATAATAAACCAAATTACCACACACACCAGATAAAATAATAATAAACCAAAATTACCCACACACCAGACAGATGAAATAATAATAAACCAAATTACCCACACACACCAGACAGATGAAATAATAATAAACCAGAACGAGGGCAAGTAAATGACTTCGTGATGCAACCCCAAATTCTGGGAAAACAGGCAAAAAAAAAAAAAAAAAAAACAAAAAACCTAACCCGAACCACCCCGACAGCAAGAAATAAAAATCAGAGCAGAAATCACGGAAACAGAAACAAGGAAAACAATACAAAGAATCAACAAATCTATGAGCTGTTGTGTAAGGAGATCACCAGCCACCAGGCCAACCAACCGAAAGAAAGGACGCGGAATAGGAAACGAAAGGAGATCATTCCAGCAGACACCAGGGAAACTCAGCACACTCAGGGAATACTGCAAACACCTGGACTCCATTACGCCGTATAAACCTCAAAGATAGGAATGAATTACTAGCGTCAGCCAAACTACCAAATTCAACCAGGAATTCCACGACCTGCACGTCTTACGGACTGGCCTAACTGGGGTTAGGAGGAATGAAGGAAGCCACGAGTACAGAAAAGCTGGCATTGGGTGGCCATGCACTCTGATCCAGGCAGCCACTAGCACCAGCGTGCAAGCTCAGTATATTTATTTCAAACATCTGGTTCAAGGAGGTGGGTTTATTGTAGACAGCGAAATGAGAAGGTGGGTTTCTGTGTCAGCTGAACAGAAGGCAAGAATACTATACACACCTGAGTAAGGAAGCAGGCATTTGATCCTAAGTGGTAGAAACACGTACTAAAGGGACTCAGTAGTGTGTGTGTGGTGTGTATGCGCGCGTGTGTGTAGTGTGTGTGTGCGCACACGTGTGCGCATGTGTGTGTGTGTGTGTGTGTGTGTGTGGTGTGTTTGCATGTGTGTGCGTGTATGTGTGCGCACACAATAAATAACTAAAGACATGATGAATTTGGGAGGGGGCGGGGAGAATTTGGAAGAGGGGTAGAGGTGATGTAGATGCAGGGCTCACGTGTATAGTCCTCAAAATATTAAATTAAAAACAAAAGCAAAAAACTAAATGTCACCACCAACCACAGCAGCAAATCGTAGAGAAAACTGAGACCTGCCCAAAAGAGACATCACATGAGTGAGTGTTGCTGTCCTTCTGGAGCAGAGCCGTCCCCACCACCCTGTCAGACTCCTGGTCCATCTGCTCCCCGATTTGCAAGGGTCTTAGCCCATGACCTCCACGTCATAGTCCAGCATAACCGGCTTGTGAGATTCTAGGTAATTCTATCTCCACTTTCCCATCTCACCGTAGGAGCAGTGGGGATTACAGCTGTACACCACCACACCTGGCTTCTCATATGGGTTGTGGGACCCAACCCAGGTCATAGAGCTTATAGAGAAGATGCATTTTAACTTGCTAAGCCCAGGATCATGGGTCTTATTTGAGCCCTCTGCATCGATATCCTCCTGGACCAGAGGCGGGCACCAATGTGGTTACCAAGCAGCTCAGTCAGTCCCCAGCTCCTCTTTCCACCCAGGCACGCGAAGTTTCTAGCTTGGGTCTTAACCAATGCTGCTTGGATTGTAAAGACCTAACTGCCTTCTGGAGGCTTACCGTCAATACCGATTGCCTGGATTAGAAAGATCAGATATTCTTGAGGAAAATCCAGATTTATGAGGCCCCGTAGAATCTTTTGATGGAAATTTGCTAAAGATGCCAGACATCTAGTTTTAGCCAGGCATTGGCTAAAAAAAGATGCGCTGACTCTCAGATTTCACAAAGCTCCACAAACCACAGAAGAAAGTATCAAGTTTCTTAGAGGGGTCTTAGCAGAGCAACCTGCTAAAGATGCTATTGCTTTAGATCATTGCCTTTTCTGGTTTGCGAAATGATTAATCAAACACTCTAAATCATACGCAACCACACAAAACTTAAAATTTAAAAAAAAAATCAAGTAATGATCCAGTGTCTTAGCCAATCCTGGATTGAATCTTGGGAATGGACAATATCTCAAGCTTATTTATATTGCATAATTAACTGGAAGCTGTCGCTGAAAAACTATCCAGAGCTGTGTGAATCAGATGACTGACTGTCCTAGATGTAATACTTTATTTAAAAGATAATGTTCGTGGTAAGGAAAGAGAGTATCCAGGGAGTATACAACAAATACCTATATCAACACTTCAGAAGAAATGAACTTTAAAGTGTTAATAGTTAATGCGGAGATTAAGAGAAAATCCAAATATACATTGCCCATCTGCATTTTTTCATTAATGTTAGATTTCCAAACCATGATCTCCTGTTCCTATGTGCAACCTTGAACTCCGTCTCTGCAGGGTTTCTTCTGTAATTAAACAGGTTATAATTACATGGAAAATTCAGAGCAATTGTCTACTCAGCTGCACTGAAATTGCCTAATAAAATGCTCTAGACGGAATGAGAGGAGAAGCAAAGGCACACTGATGTATCTGTATTTGGTTATGATGCCCGGCAGTAAGAGACACTGGTCAAATGTACAGACGTACTTTGAAACTGAGCTCAAACATTGCTCTTCGTGTTTATAGGCGTGACCGAACAACATATAGGCATAAACCTTTTTATTCCTGTATCTGGCAGATACATTTCATCCTATAAAATGGTTCTAACACAAAATAAGATGAAAATAAGCAAACCTTCTCCCCTCACACCCCGGGATCCCAGAGGCACTCTTTACAAACAGAGGGTTGGGCAC
The DNA here is from genome assembly GCF_903992535.2 of Arvicola amphibius. Classification (NCBI taxonomy): domain Eukaryota; kingdom Metazoa; phylum Chordata; class Mammalia; order Rodentia; family Cricetidae; genus Arvicola; species Arvicola amphibius. Next base: position 135,414,331 of record NC_052058.2, read on the forward strand.
ATGCAGTCAGATGCAGAAGAGAAGAAATCGTATGATGCCATTTCTACACGATTCAACCCGGGCAAAACCAAGGCAATGAGCAAGAAAGAGAAAGCCTGGCTTTCAGAGGGGAGAAGTCTCAAGGCTCTCTCTTATCTTCCTGCATTCCGATAGACATCACAATCAGTCACAGATTCGCTTGGCAAAAATTCAAGGCAGATATTTATAAAAACATTGATCGTCAATGCTCAGAACTAAGCAAAAATCTGTCAAAAAAACCTTATATATATAAATTCACATATTTATATCAATGTCTTTACATATAGACATACTTATATGAATATATACACACACACACACACGTAAAGCTCACCTTGAAGTATTTGTCTATTTTGGATAAGTTGATTCTTTTCTTGGCATCTAGTTTGTAGATGTTACTGACACTCCCATCCATAAGGTACAGACCAAATCCCATGACCTGAAAAGCCACAAAATGGTGCCATATAACACTTGGAACTATGAATTAACAGATGCACACTGCCAAGCTGCTAACTTTGAAATCACAAATCACTCTTCCTTTTAATGGTGCTACGAAAGGAATCACTCAAAGGCCATTCAGTCATTACCCAGCTCACAGCAAGGGACACAGTGTGTGTGGAGATGTGTATCCTTTTAAGGTTTTGTTGTGATTAGTACCTGCTATTCCCAGTGTTGTGCTTTGAATGTATTTTTTTTCCCCTTATTCTTCCCTGATTTCCAGGCTAGATGCTAAAAGACAAAGCAGTATTGACTAGCCTGAGTCCCAGGGATATTGTAGAACTGCACGATCCAATATACAGCCATGCATAGCTACAGAACTTAACTTTGATTGGGCAAAACTAACCAATTCCATCCAGCAAGAGCCATGCGTACATCCCCAGTATGCCCTGGGGACATGACTAGAGCTCCTCCATCAGCCAGCACAGTCACGGTCATGACGTTTCTACTGTCACAGCCGTCCCCATCACCGCGGGGGAACTTTCCTGACAAGAATGTGTCACCAGCTGGGACAGCAGGCGTACTCAGCAGACAGTGCCTCAGACCAAGTGTGTGCAGAGGTGATCAGCAGAGCAAAGGAAAAAGGATTTCGTAGTCAAGAGACCTGATCCACACACAGGAGAGCTTCAGCATAAGGAAAGGCTGGCGAAGGATTCTGGACCAAGTACAGCCATGCTCTGTCCCCGAGAGAAAGGCTGCCACCCCACCCTCCCACACCCACCCATACCCACACCCACGCACTTTGAGAAGCATGTGCTTTTCACTGGGCGTCAAGTACATCCTGTTCTCGTAGTAATCCACACAGAGATTCACGATGTCCGCCAGGAGCTCTTCATAGCCAGAAATGACCTCAAGCTGCTGCTGCAGGGACTGAAACACAAGGGGAGACAGAAGCTACCGCCCGCTCCAGCAGCACCAGCAGCATGTCGGTGGCGTGCGGAGAACACATCCTTACTTGTGTGATCTTGTTGTGGTTGGCCAGGAACATGGACAAATTCTGAGACTCCTGGATCGACTGTGGATCTGCCATTTTACGTAAAAACTGAGCAGCCCTAGAAAGAAAAGTCAGTTCTAAAACATATCCACAAATTGATTTAAAGGTGAGGGGTTTAGGGGAAGGAGTAGGGAGGGGGACCAGGAGTCCTCTCCTCTATCTGAAGTTATTTATAGAAATGTGTGTTGCAGACACTCATTATGGTTTCAGACTCCCGAAGCATCTCTGACCTTGACTCTAGGGCAGTGGATCAAAACCTGTGGGTCGTGACCTCCTTGGGGGTCAAACAATCCTTTCCCGGGGAGGGGTTGCACATCAGATATTCTGTGTATCAGGTATTTGCACTATGATTCATAACAGTATCAAAATGACAGTTATAAAGTAGCCATGACAATCGTTTTATGGCTGGGAGGGTTCACAACAACATGAGGAACTGTATTAAGGGGTTGCATCATTAGGAAGGTTAAGAACCACTGCTCTAGAGAAACCTTTAGACAACTTAGACGTATCTTATACAGCTTTTGTGCTTACTGCCCACAGGTAGCTCTACTCTGGTGTCTGCTATACACAGGTAAATGCCCTCCTTTATTTATGGGTCAAAGGACTCCTAGCCTCCCTGTCAGAGGCAAGTCTCCACATATTCTGACTCCAAAATGCCCTGAAATGCATTGTTAAAGATCTTTCTAGAAACCCTCTCTGGGCAGCCATGATTTCCAAGAAGTACCGTCTCAGCCCGCCAGCGCGGTAACAGCGCAGAGTCCTTGAACTGCCACCTATTCAGCTGCACAGTGTGTGGGAGACCAAAGGGCTTGTACAGGAAAGTCCCTGAAGGCACACGGTGAGTCTATGTAGGGAAAGAGCGAGGAGTCTTTCCATGTAACAGAAACTGCCAACAGGGCCTCCCTACGCAACTCAGAATCTTAAATATTTAAGTTTACACAAGGAAGGGTCATATCCATACTGAATTCACTTCCTTCCTTCCTCACGGATGGTCTGAAATGATAATGCGTCTCCCTAGCAGGTGGCTGTGGCCATGTAACAGAGAGCCAGGCCATGAGATATGATGCAAGGGACTGTCAGGAACTTGAACGTTTACTGCTAAGAAAGAATACAATTTTTAATATATATTTTTAATTTTATTTATGTATACAGTATTCTGTGTGCATGTCTGCCTGTTGGCCAGAAGAAGACACCAGATCTCATTATAGATGGTTGTGAGCCACCATATGGTCACTGGGAATTGAACTCAGGACGTCTGGGAGAGCAGCCAGTGCTCTTAACGGCTGAGCCACCTCTCCAGCCCAAGGGTACAGGTTTATATTCTCCTTCCTCCCTGTCGACCCTAATGTAAATGGTGGGCAGAACTCAAGCAGCCACGCTGTACTCTGAGCAACACGTGATGAATGCAGACCAGCCTCACTCTCTAATTAAAATAGAAAAAAATTTAAAAATTAATAAAATAGTTTGAGCTGTGTGGTGGTGGTGCACATCTTTAATCCCAGCATTTGGGAGGCAGAGACAGGCGGATCTCTGTGAGTTCAAGGTGAGACTGGTCTACAAAGGGAGTTCCAGGGCAGCCAGGGCTACACAGAGAAACCCTGTCTCAAAAATACAAAACAAGACAAAAATAAACAAATAAATAAATAAAACTTGTATGCAGTTTAAATAATAATAAATATGATAATAAGTCATATCACTGAAAGATAGCAACACTATCTTTCAATATGGTCATCTTACTGATTCCAATAGGTGCTAGGGTAGGAGCTAAGGCAATCAAGGAAAGAATGAATGAAGAGCACTGTTTTCTATTTCAGTCAAGACTCAACACAATCGTGTGGGTTATTTTTTCCATTTTACTTAGAATATGAACCAAAAGCTACCATCTGGACACAAAAGAAACTGGAGTCAATGAGAGAGAGAAAGAGAGAGAGAGAGACAGAGAGAGAGAGACTGAGAGAGAGAGAGACAGAGAGAGAGAGACAGAGGGAGAGAGAGAGAGAGAGAGAGAGCGCACAGAATAAAGGGTAGTCCGCTTGTTCATCTTATTGCCAGCTACACCTAGAATCAGGTAAAACCCAAGGAGCTGGGCATGCTTGTGGAAGACGTTCTTGACTGGTCATTTGCCGTGGGAAGACCTAGCCTAAACCTGGATCGTTTAAGGTCGTAAGACCTACCCTAAATCTAGACTTGGCGCATTTCGTCATAGCAACAACAACAAAACCTGTTTAGCACACTCCTGCTGGCCTCTCTATAGGCTGTAGGCTGGTTCTCTTAAAAACGGAAATTCAGCACAGAGAAGAGCTGTCCAGAGGACCTGAGATGCTCAGTATGACCCTAAGATACCTCCCATGGGCTAACTTTGTACAACGTCACGTCTACAATGACGTGCAAGGGACAAGCGAGGGGATGGAAACCCCGAGGATTGCAGCTAAGCATCCTTGGATGAAAAACACACTTTCCCTAGGATAAGATGCTCCCTGGGCCAATCCCTATACATCGTGAACAGGGACAGATGTATATGTTTATCGTCTCATGGTTACTAAGCACTCAGACTTTCCATTAAACACCTGAGGCTCACCAGAAAGCTCCAGGCTGCTCAAGATGTATAAAACTACCAGAGACCCTTAAACTGTCGGCAACTCCTGCACCTTACTCTTGGTAGCACAAACTCACAGGCTCAAGACTGCTAAGTAGCTGCTCTCAACACAAGGGATGATTTTAGCACCCAGGAGACAGGCGCCTGTTACTTGCAAGGCTGAGATGGGACCTCTCTGGGACCCCACCACACGCTGCGGGCCTGAGCTCACCTCTTATACGCTGAGTGGTCATTCTTCACGCTACACTTCATGTTCTTCAGCTCGTCGAGCACGGCAAACATGTTGATGAATTTGCCCAAAGTGATCAAGTAGGCTTCAGACACAAAGTCCTTCCTCCTCTCCGCGTGACACAGGCGTCTCACTTCCCCACAGAAACGCTCGATGGCATTTCTCTGAGCACAGAAAGGGAAAGGCAGAAGAGCCCTCTCAGCCGCTGATGGGATCTCCGCTGACGCTCCAAGGATGGCCCCTCCCTTACTGTGCCTCACTAGGCTCTAGGGTCACCTTCCCTCTTGCAGAGAGACCCTTGTCTGAGCAACGTCCAGACCTTCCCTCTGTAGAAACCATTACTTATTTTGCAGTTCAGCAGCTGTGGCTCTTACTAAAATAAAAAAATTTGGCTGATTATTCCTGCAAGACTACCAGGGTGGATCCCGCTGACTGAACTTGATGGAACCTAGAATCACCTGGAAGATGGGTTTCCGAGCATGCCTATGGGGAATCAATCGATCACCTTGATTATACTGAGATAGAAAGACCCACACCCCTGTGGGCGATGCCATTCCCTGGCTGAGATCCTGGGCTGCAGAAGAAACCGGGACACAGTATGAATTCTTATCTCTGTGTCATAATAATGGAAGTGGCACGACCAAGTGGTTACAAAGCTCCTACTGTCTGGAGGTCCCTGCTATGGTGGACAGAACCCTTGAACTTTGGGCCAAAATAAATCCTTTCTCCATTAAACTGGTTCACTGGGATATTTTGTTTTAGCAACAGAAAAGAACTACATTCCCTGAGGAAAATGCCCCAATAAGCATCTATGATACTGATGCTGGCTGTCAGGTGAAAAGCAGAGGGGATTTTCTTTTTGCTAAGTTTTAAGATTAAGTAAAAATTCAAAGAAAGCTACAGTTGAAAAATTTTAGCCGGGTAGTGGTGGTAACACGCCTTTAATCCCAGCACTTGGGAGGCAGAGGCAGGACGATCTATGTGAGTTCAAGGCCAGCCTGGTCTACAGAGCAAGTTCCAGGACAGCCAAGGCTACACAGAGAAACCCTGTCTTGAGGGAAAAAAATTGTTTGGGGGGCTGGAGAAATGGCTCAGTGGTTGGGAGCACTGACTGCTCTTCCAGAGGACCAGGGTTCAATTCCCAGCAACCACATAGCAGTCCCCAACTGTTTGTAACTCCAGTTCCAAGGCCAACACCCCTAAAGACGTACAAGTAGGCAAAACACATAAAAATGCACATAAAATAAAAATACATTAAAAAATCGTTTACACATTTCCAATAGGCCACTTTAGAGTCAGCAAGTTGCAGGTCTCTTCCATGTGGCCATTTTATGTGTGTCCCCTCCCACCTCCCATCCCCCTCCCCCTAACTGAGGAGAAAGGCAAAAAAAAAAAAAAGTTGGAAAACTAGATATACACTGCACTTGGAACTGACGAAAGCAAGCTTTGTGCAGGGTAAAATTTCACCCTAAGGAGAGGTGAGACACAAAAGAAGAATTTACTCAGAAGAGTGTTGAAGTCTTAGTCCTCTGTCTAACGCGGCTGTTTTAATTTAGACTATACTGTCCCTATCCTTAGTATTAAACCCCTCTAATTATTTCAGTGTTTTACCTGGAAGTACATAAAATTCATCAGTTTCGTGACCTCTGGTTCAAGGACTTCCACCGTCTTCTCATAAATCTCAACTCTATTAGGCTGTTCGTTGCACTTCACCTAAGCGCCGAGACACAAAAACAAAGTCATGTAACCCCACAAGGGCCACGAGGGGGCGTGGCCTGGCAGGGCTGGGGACGGGAATGGCCGGGAAGGGCGAGGCACCTGAGGGATGGCTCGAGAGCAGCTCCTCCAGGTGTAGAGCATGACAGCATACTCCTGGCCTTCCTCCAGCATCTCGTTCTGCAAAACACAAGGGACGACTCACGTGTAAGTAGGGGAATGAACACCGAAGGAGATGCGAACGGCTGATGGCTCCGCCCACCCCACGGCAAGAGATACACTGCACGACAGACAACCACAACAGCCCCACCAAATATCCCTACAGCTTCAGCAGGCTGCAAAGGACTCTGGTTGACCACGTAAGCCACTTCTGAGGAGAGCCACCACAGAGGTGCATCCAACCCCACGCAGCCCTGAATAACTGCCTGGAAAGCAGACCGGAAGCTAGGGCAAGAATCCATGAAAGCAACCTCACAGTTTCTTTTCCAGGTCACACCAAGCTTCCCGGTTTAGGCAGGATCCAAAAGCGGAGCTGCTAGCCCGTGATATATGGGAAGAAAAGACAGACTGCTTCACACAGCACAAAAATCCAGGGACGGTACCCACGGGAAGAGAGCTATCATCATCTTATATTTAAAGAATTCTACTTATTAAGTGTACAGTGTTCTGCCTGCATGTACACCTGCAGGCCAGAAGAGGGCACCAGATCTCATTACAGATGGTTGTGAGCCACCATGTGGTTGCTGGGAACTCAGGACCTCTGGGAGAGCAGCCAGTGCTCTTAAACCACTGAGCCATCTCTCCAGCCCCAAGCTACCATCATTTTTAATAACTGTTTTGCTGTCCCATTACTTCCTGATCATTGGTTTTTGTGAAAATGTAAAAACCCATAGGTCTTTAAAATGTGACTAGAATTCTGGCAATGACTTAAGATGCATCAAAAGAACTTGCTTTTCCCAGCCTGGTCTGCAGAGCGAGCTCCAGGGCAGTCAGGGCTACACAGAGAAACCCTGACTCAAGCAAACAAACAAACAAAAATACAACCTTTCATCTTATAACATCATTCCTACAAGTATTTAGAAAGACGTTCATCACAGCATTCTTTATTACACAAAAGGGGAAACTGAGTAAATGCACACAAACAGTTAATGGTGGACATTTACAGAACGGGCTATACAGACATTAAAGGTATTTTTCTCTGGTGCATTTCATGAGATACAATTGTTCACAAAATCATTAAAATACATAATTACAATTACAGGATTCATTTAGAAAACCCAAGTCCCATATGAGTGTACACCTGACACATGAAAGTCCACGCATGAAGAAATAGAAAGAGGAAGAGCACCAACCAAGGGAACCCTTGCAATGTTGGCAACGACTTTCTCTGGGCTGGGCTGAAGAGGTGGCTCAGAGGTTAAGAGCACTGGCTGCTCTTCCAGAGGTCGTGAGTTCAATTCCCCACAGCCACAGGGTGGTTCACAACCATCTATAATGAGAAATGGTGCCCTCTTCTGGCTTGCAGGCATACATATATATGCAGGCAGAACACTGTATACACCATAAATAAATCTTTATAAAGCACAAAACTATAGACTGTTTTTATAATAAAAGCAAGAACTTTCTTAAGACTGTAAGACATTTCCATCTCTTTTCCTCTACCTAGTCTATCAGGAAAACATGTAGTTTGTTTGCTGCTTAAACGTGACACGTGCTAGACAGAAACAGAGAAATGGATAACATTACCATGCTAGAGTGGACAGTTGCTTGTTCAATGTATCTTGCAATGCCTGTGACAAATGCATTTCTGTCTTCAAAGTTGGTGTTGAAGTTGGGCTGCAGGGGAGGGAAGCAGAACAAAGACGTCAGGCTGAGGTCAGAGCGGCCAGCCGTGTCCCGTCTTCTCAGAGACCTACCTGATAGAGCAGGGAGGAAGGAGGAGGCTCAATGCAGGGCTGCTGGTCAGGCAGAGGCAGCTCCTCCAGGAGGTCCACGTTGGACAGCGCATCTTCTAGCGTCACTTGGGCAGCCATACTGCAACAGAACACAGTACAGACCCGGCTGTGAGGGAAGCCGCAGTCTGGAATATACAGCAGGCCTTCTGACGGGACTTAGGTGGCTTCTAGTGCCCTCCCCTTCTTGCAAGGGTGCTGGAGACACCCACAGAATGGGGGTATGGGGACTGCAAGTCCCTGAGAGTCCTTTCCTTCCTCCAGACTTATTGGGAAAGCTCTCCTGACCTCTATAGAGTATCCCGCGGCAGAAAATACCGGTTCCTACCACACTTGCCATCTCCCTATACCCTTTCTACATTGTCGTTTCCGTCCTAGCTGCTGGTTCTGAGGGCTCCACAGAGGGTGTGTTAATCCCTCACATGGCTGGAAGAGGGCAGCATCTCCTGCACGGTTATTCCAAATACATGAGTACAAGAGGACTGCCCTTGGCCACCAGCAGTGTGGCTACAACCAGCTGGAATCGCAGGGACTGTATTAGAGAAACAGTGTGTCTGAGGTGAGCACAAGAGAAAAACATCAACCCAAAACTGGAACAGAGAGGCAGAGAAGTGTAGGCATAAAACACACATCTATGCCAGCTACAAGACGCAGAGGCAGCACACAGCCTGCCTCCCATCGAATGGCTTCTGACCCTAGCAGGATGGGCGGTGGGGTAGAAAGACAGTCCACGGTCCTGGAGGGGAGATAGGAAGACTTGGGGTTGTGTCCCTAATGGAGCCACAGGATGGGTTGTGTTCTAAGAAGGAAGTGACAGCAAACGAGGCCAAGGAAGAACTCAACGGAAGCCTGTGAACAAAATGGCAGCGTGGAAGCTAAAGACCCACAGACCATAGCATGCTGCCTGTGAGCCTTCTCAAGGGTCAGAGTTCCATCCCAAGATGAAAAACTGGGAACAGAGGTTCCAGAGACCCAGCAAATCCCAAGCCATGGTGGTGAGGGAGAGTCCACAAAGCGGCATCCAGTTTCCGTTCTAGTTATTTGGCACATAAAAAGCTAATTGCTAACCCAGATTGCTAACCGTAGACTGCTGTGACCTGAGCCCGCAGAGTTCCGGCCCATACTTTGTGACCTAGGCCTTAGATCATGAACTAACAAACCTTGACCATCCAGGACTGCTCTTAGGCGAACAGCCCCCAATTGGCATACCAGAGACTGCACGACTGCGAACTGTGTGCACAGTGGCCAAGCCTGGCCCCTCAGAGCTGTACGCAGACGAAAGCAGAATTTACTCCTTCACACGGTACAAATCACACGGCAGGAAACGGCACACAAAGAAACTCAGTATAACCGTACTAAGTGTTACCCCCAAGCGAAGAACACCCCAGCCCACTGTCCTTCACCACGGCCAGCACTCCAGCTACTCAGCAGCCAGCTACCCTCGTCCAGTGTGCTCGCTACACTACGGTTACCAATTCTATCTGAAGATAATTGATTTGCTGCCTGCCGATCCTCTCTGTTACTCTAGGGACTGATAGCCACTCAGTCTACTATAATATCGGGTCTATATAAATGGCAGTTGCACAAATACGTGGTATTTACTTATTTATATTGGTGCCAAAGAGCAAACGTAGGGTCTGTATATGGTAAGTCGTATATTAGCACTAAGCAGTAGCCCATATAAATATGCAATATTTATGTGATTATATAGGCTATATTAAAATAACTATAACGTCAGGGGGTGTTAGATAATTAAACACACAGGCTTGACACAATTGAAGATGGACCCCATCGATCCATTGTTGATCCTGGGGTAATTAAGGTTTTAGGTATTCAAAAACCACACTCGGAAACCAAACCAAAGTCAATGAGGATCTATAGGCTAAAAAGGATAGTCAAAGGGCTGGAGAGAGAAGGCTCAGAGGTTCAGAGCTCTGGCTGCTTTTCCAGAGGTCCTGAGTTCAACTCCCAGCAACTCTATGGTGGCTCACAACCATCTACAATGAGATCTGGTGTCCTCTTCTTTCTGGCATGTAGGCATACATGGTGACAGAATAAACAAATCTTTTTTTTGGTTTTTCGAGACAGGGTTTCTCTGGGTAGCTTTGGAGCCTGTCCTGGAACTCACGGGCTAAGGTCCTTATAAAACCCTTCTTCAGACCTTCTCTGCTACGGCTGCCCATCTTTCCGAGTTGTATAACCCTTCCTCCTGTCTATCTCGTCTTTGGGAAATAGCCAAATCCTAGTCAGGTTTTCTTTAACAGTGTTGTTTATATACATCCATACGCTGACCCTAACTTAAAAGCCTTTCTTCATCTCCTTCTCCCCGCCAGCTGCTGAGATTTACAGCTTGCCTGCTCTGCTGCTCTTTCACTGTAATAAAATGGTTCTCCAGTGCCCTTCTCAGTCTACTTTTCAATTCTTTTACTGAGATTAAGAAGACACAAAAGGGAAGTTTAATTAACAGGGGAAAAGCAAGCCTATATGGTGGTAAGATTTCCATATTCTGTAACAGAGTAGAAAAATGCTAGTCCTAACAGTCTACAAAGAGTTCACAGGCATGCACTTGGTAGTTTTTACAACTACCAGTAAAAGAAGATTAATCAGTATGGAAAAACTATCAGGCTCCAGAGATTTCGCTTGGTGGTAGACTGTTTCCCTTAAAGGCACAACGCACAAAGTCCTGGGCTTAACACCCAGCACCACCACTGTCAGCAACCCAAGAGTCGGTGGGGGAGAGTGGAAATAACTATCAAATAGGCACAATTTGAGATAAATTAAAATGGAATACTACAAAATGTTCAAAGTCTAAAAGGAGGCAGAAACAGGCCGACAGTATAGCTTAGTACGCTGAAAGCACTGAGCTCAACTTGGCACCAAAGCGAACTAAGCAACAACACAAAGCCAACCAAGAGAGTAAAGAACCAAAGAATGAAAGAGAGGATGTAGCCAGATGTGGTGGGGCACACTTTTTAATCCCATCATTCGAGAGGCATCGGGAGGTGGATCTCTGAGAGTCTGAGGTCAGCCTGGTCTCCCTAGTGAAGTACCAAGCCAGTGAAGGCTACCTAGAGAGACCCTGACATCATCCTCATCCTCATCATCCCCATTATCACAGTAACAACAACAAAGACGAGATCTAAATCTAAACACATTAATAATTACGTAACTATATATAATCTAAATTTGAACTTAGAACAGGAAGAAAAACAGTAAGAACTAGTCAAATGGAAGTAGGGTGGCTCTGGGCACTAGCCTTCAGAAAAGGACATTACTGCAGCTAAACGGTGACTTTGCATTATAAAGGAAGGAGCAATACCCCAACGCCAGAATGATCCTAACTCTGTCTGCATCTTGCCTAAACATTTCAAACTCCACAGCAAAAATGGGCAGAAGAACTGGGAAGAAAACCCAGAAAATGAACAACTCCAAACCGGAGATTGACAGTGGGGCTGTTAGTAGCAGGTTGGGCAGCAGCCTGTCTCCCTGGCAACACACTAATATCAAGAAAGGAGTAAATATCACAACCACTCCTCCTTAGAGTTGGAAACAACATGCAAGAGCCTCCCAGACGCCCCTCTTCAATGCTGAAAGTGCCATTCGAAAAGGTGGAGGCCCACCAAGGAAAAGCTGCCTCCTCCTGGAAAAGAATGAATATTTCACAGACTTTTTTTTCTTTTAAAAAATCTATTCTTTTTTTATTTTTTTTTTATTAAAAATTTCCGCCTCCTCCCTGTAAAAAAATCTATTCTTACACGATTTGTTTTAAAGCCTATCAATGGCACATATACGGATTAGCCCAGAAGCCCAATCTTTACTGCCTACAGACACTGACTGCTAAGCCTGCCTGAAGCAGAACTTCCTGTTCCTACAATCTCCCTTCTAGGAACACTGGCCATATTATTCCAGTCTGCACGACTACTGCTCTGGGCATTCTCATGCTCTCTGAATGACTCTTCCTCCCGGCCCCACGCCCCCGCCCACTCTGAGCCATCAAGTATACGATCTCAGGTCTCCAGGGCTGAGCTTGTCTGCTTTCCTGACCTTACTTGGGAAAGTAGAGCTTGCTCTGGGGCTCTGATCAGTCCCCTCCTCCCAGCAGCTGCTGAGACCTCTACCTAGCTTGACCTGTCTATTTTCCCTTAACTCTTAGAAACTGTCTCTCGTGTCCTTCCGAGAGGGCCAGCTTCCTTCTTCCATGGTCTTTATACAGATGTGGCCCAGATTAAAGCCGGATCTTCCCTTCTCAAAGATCTGGATTAGAAGTAGGTCATACCACTTCAACTGATTTAATTTAAAAAAAAGCCCATCATTGGTGTGCCCGACTACTTCAGTTTTAGTTCATTCTAGATGTAGTCAAGTTGACAAAAAAGAATTATCATCACAACTCCACCCCTCATATCCCCTTATGTCATGCTTAATTTCCAAATGAAATCAGTAACCAGGTCATAATTATCCCTAACATGATATAACTATCCCTTGTACAATGGCAAATACTTTAGAAATTTAGAATAAATAGGTAGCAATGTCCCTTGAGGGATATTTTTCTGTATCTCAAATTTAAATGATAGCCACTGATAGTCTCTTAATTGATGTTACATGATAAAGAAATCGAGAAAAGAAAACACAAGTAACTGTACAAACACATCCTTAACAAAATCAATACTCACGTCAATTATAATCCTCTTTCTAAAAACTGGTCATGTGGTCTTGGCTGCTGTTTATAATTCCCTTCCTTAAACAGGGCGGTGGTGGCGCACGCCTTTAATCCCAGGCAGAGGCAGGCGGATCTCTGAGTTCGAGGCCAGCCTGGTCTACAAGAGCTAGTTCCAGGACAGGCTCTAGAAACTACAGAGAAACCCTGTCTCGAAAAACCAAAAATAAAATAAAATAAAATAAAAAATTCCCTTCCTTTACTACCCATTCTTTATTTCCTCCACTCTCGGCTGCTCTTGGCTCTTTTCCTGCAGAAATGACCCATACTTTCACTCTTCAAGCGTCTGTGCCCACTGTCACCCTGCCTGGACTAGGATGTTGGAGTTTCCCATTGACTATAATCACAGGACATGGTAGCATCAAGAGACGACCTAAAAGGATCTCCTGTATTCCAGACAGAATCTTTCTTAAAGTCATTGTGGAGAAGCAATCCAATTTCCCCTTTGTAATCTGGATCAAACACCCCTCCGAACACTGTTATTCCTTTCTTAGTCTGTTGGCCTGAAGGACATCAGAACACTCCCTCTTCTGGAAAGAAAACTTCTAGACCAGCAGAACTTAAGATCACGGAACAGGAAGCATCCCCAGTGGACCACTAGGGATTATAGTGAGTGGATCTACTCCCTTTTCCATCCCTTGATTCCTGGGCATGTGGATGCTGGCTATGGGAGAAACCGTACCATACACTGGACCTAGATCCAAAGCAGGTCACACTTCTCGAGAACCCCGCCCCCTCTCTCCAGTCTGTGGCCATCTGATTGGTGCTGTCACTGTGTCTTCAAAGGACCATTCCATCTATCAGGCCAGCTACTTCAGAATGGTGGGGAACATGGGAAGATTGGTGCATTTCATGATTGAGGACCCACTGCCACACTTTTCTGGCCATTAGGCAAGTTCCTTGGTCAGAAGCAATGCTCTATGGAATACCATGATGGTGGAGAAGGTATTCTGTAAGTTCACGGATGGTGCTTTTGGCAAAGCATTATGTGCAGAAAAAGCAAATCCCTAACCAGACTGTCTACTCCAGTAAGGACAAAGCATCGTCTTTTCTCCAGAGGAATTTAGTCAGCCTGTCACCAGACTGCTGGCTGGTCGGCATTCTATCACATGACATCACATCTCTTCAATCTTGTACTTCTTGTTTTCTACTTCTACACACCTAGATTCCTCCTCCTTTTCCTCTCTCGCCCAGCTATTGGCCACTCAGCTCTTTAGTAAACCAATCAGAAGGTCCCTTGGCAAAGACACATCTTTGCAACAAATAACCTGCAACAAAACTTCTTCACATCAAGACCTGCTCAGACCCAACCATATATATATATATATATATATATATATATATATATATATATATATATATATATATATATATATATATATATATACCACTCTCATTTGGTAATGGATCGCTGCTGTCAAATGACGTCATGGGTCAGATAACACCCAGCTCAGGTCACAGGGTAAAGTGGTGACCCACTGTCAAATGTTCAGTTTCTACTAAGACCCAGTAGCAGTGCAAGAAATGTCTCTCAAAGGGAGAATTATCTGCACATGACTTTACAGCCTTGTATTAAAAAATATTTGTTAACTATGTAAAGACGTGCTATATTTGTCTATGTGCAGAATATCTGTTTAACTATGTAAAGATATGATGCATTTGTTTAATTATGTAAAGGTGTGTTGCTGTTTTACCTTGCCTGCCTAAGGCACCTGACTGGTCTAATAAGAAGCTGGACAGCCAATAGTGAGGGAGAGGTATAGGCAGAACTTCCTGGCAGGGAACTATAATAAGTAGGAGGAGGAATAGGCTGAAGAACAAAGAAAAGGAGATGACAGGGAGACACCAAGGGCCAGACAGACAGACAGACACAGAGGAAGCAGGAAAGTAGGACACACAGAACAAAAGAAAGGTAAAAAGGTCTGAGGCAAAACAAATGAAAAGAAACAGTGTAAATTAGAGCTAGTGGGACTAAGCTAAGGCCGAGAGTTCATAATTAATGATAAGTCTCCGTGTGTTTTTATTTGGGAGCTGGTTGGAGGCCTAAAACCAATTCCACTACAGCTTTGCTCCAAATCCCCCAAAGGTCTGTTCTGTGTTTCACCTACAGGGACCTGCAAAAGGCTCCAAACAGCATCCCTATCTGCTGCTGATATCTCAAGTACCATCAGGTCTGTTGGATCATCCGGTCCAAGTGGTAGAGCAGCCTGGACCTGCTGAAGAGCCTTTTTCTGTTCCAGGCCCACTCAAAGCTAACAGCCCACATGCCACAGGAGCTGGAGTAGCGCACCCAAGTGAGAAATGTTCTGTCTGCAGAATGCAACTAAATGTCTCACTTCTTTCCTGGAGGTGGGAGGGGCCGGGTGCAATAACTTACCCTTCGCCTTTGAAGGAACAAGTATACATGCCCCCACGGCACGGGACTCCTAACTTCACTGAGGTAGAAGGCTCATGAATTTTGGTTGGGTTTATTTCCCACCCTCTGATATGCTTATGTGTTACCAATGAGTTCAGAGTGGCTGCTACCTCCGGCTCACTTGGCCCAGTCAGTACAATGTCTTTAACATGGTGCACCAATGCGATATCTTATGGAAGAGACACATGGCCTAGATCCCTTCTAACTGAGTTATGACCCAGGGCAGGAGAGTGAACATATCCTTGAGGTAACTTGTTTTAACTGTAAAGGTATACTGCTGGCCTTGCTGACTGAATGCAAATTGCTTCTGGTCGTTGCTATGGACAGAACTGAGGAAAAGGCATTTGCCAGATCAATAGCTGCACACCATGTACCAGGAGATGTGTTAGTCCGCCCCTATAAGGACTCCACGCCTGGCACAACAGCTACAATGAGTTTGATAGTCAGTCAATCGTCATTCCCCGTGATCTATCTGCCTTCTGCACTGGCTGGAATGGAGAACGAAGGGACATCCAGTGGGGATCACCTCCCTGCATCTTTAGAGTCCTTGATGGTGGCTCATTCCTGCAACTCCTTCAGGGACGCCATACTGGGTTTGATTCACTATTTTTCTTGGCAGAGGCAACTCTCAAGGCTTCCATTCGGCCTTTCCAACCATAACAACCCTCACTCCACAGGTCAGGGAGCCAATGTGAGAACTCTGCCAACTTCTAAGTATAGCTATCCCAAATATACATTCCGGGGATGAGTTCAGGGACTCACTGGACCTACTGTGAGTCAGACTTCAGTAATAACTCCATCACCGGACTTCTTTAAGTCTCTCCTTCCCCACGGAAGGCCAGAAATGTCTCTTGGGATCTCCTAGAATCAGCATCAATTCCAAACTAGTATCTAATAAACCCTGGAAAGTCAGAATGTTTCCTTTCCCTTTGTGAAAAGCCGTAGGCCCCTCTGGGGAAGGACTGGAGAAAGGTTAATAAAACTTTAAAGGTATTTTATCAAGGTCTTTTCTCAGAGGAACCTGGCCATCCAGGTCTCAAGGGGGTCTATAAACTGGCTCAAATCTGGAAACTGTTGACAGGCCAAGATTCCCCCTTCGCCACAATCCAACAGGCCATTAAGAAAATGCCCCACAGGCTTGCTTACAGTTTGATCTTACGGAGGCAATTTCTCAGTGAAGACTGTCTCTTCTCAGATGACTGTAACGTGTGTCACTGACATAAAACTAGCCAGCACAAGATGCCACAATGTAAGCATCCCACAGCAACATTTAAATCATATATTTGGAACAACTCTTATTCCTGCTGGTGCTTCCAGTAAGCAGCTGACAGTTTAATGACGGAACCACACACATAAATGTCCACCCCCAGGATCTGGTCAAAACAGCGCCTCAGGAGTGAGCAATAAAACAGTAAAAGGCCATGTTTTGACAGTGCAAGAAGGTGATCACCCGGAAGCCAGCGTCAAAGGCCTGAAATGAAAACTCCACCCCTCCTGCTGCCTTGATCCCTGACCTGTAGCCTCCAGAAGCTGAGGAGGTGAGTTCCCACTGATCTGTGGTATCTGAAGGACCGTCCTCAACAAACTCACGCAGAGAAGCACCCAGGCAGGATCCAGATGCCCCTGGGCTGTCAGGTAAAAAAGAACATGCAACGGTATCTTGTTTGTTAGGAAAAATACATGCTCCATCCAGAAAAGGCACGCAGCTATCTATATACAGCAAGCAACCACCTGCCCAAGCGTGACCTGTAAGGCCACTTGTATTCCACTTGTCTGAGCTATAGGCGCTCTTGCCTCCCCAGGCCCTGAAGTGACCCAGGAACAGAACACGCTCCTGCGGTTTAGAGGACTGAGCGGTCCTGAGGGCACTCCGTTTCTTGGCCTGCATTCTATCGGCAGCAGTTCAACGCTCACCTTTGCTTCTAAATCCTAAGTTACAAAACGACCTTACATGTGGAATTGGAGCTGATGTCTTAAAAGTCATCACTTCTTTATGTTACAAATGTGCTCTAAATATCTTTTCAAGAGATTTTCCGAGTTCATCACCAAGTATCCACGGCCCGGGAGATACCTGCTCTGCCAGGCTAGATGGTAAATTTCCATAGAGCAAGCTGCTACCATTCGGTGAGAGATCCAGAGTCATCTGAGTTTGGAGCCGCACACCGCATGTGAACTGCTTCACTGCCTGATGAAGGGACCCAGGTGAGCATCAGAGGGCACCAGGCATGGGTAGAAAGGAGGCTGAGTTTCTCAGTGTGCCCACAGAAAGGAAAGTAGGTGTTCATCAGGCTGGAAGTGTCACGTGTTCTCAAAGTCATCCTCACAGCCACTCCCATGGTGGGATCATCTCAGCATACTGATCATAGCTACTCCCATGGTGGGGCTGCCCCAGCATACTCCCAGATAAGAGAGTGATGCTCTCAGAGGTCCCCAGCTCAACAAGAGCCCTGGCCACAGACAGACAGACAGACAGACAGACAGACAGACAGACACACACACACACACACACACACACACACACAAGCTAGATAATGTGTGTCTGTTTAGGGCTGAGCAACTGGACTTGTGGGGTCAAGGCCAGAGTTAGCAGCCCAAACTGGCCCAGTCCTGCCCCTCTCCTCCAACCTGGCCCCTCCCGTAGATGCTGAAGGGCTGTGAGCGAGGCAGGCCTGGTGGATAAACACAAGATGTCTCTAACCTATGAAACGCAACCTCAGACAGTTCCGACAATTCTGTTCGGCCCTGTGGCTGCATGCCCTGCTCAAAGCCCAGCACCCGCCACACTCCTGGCTCTCAAAACTCACCAGCTCATCCAACTACCCAGGGGGTCCATCCCGTCAGTACCCAAGAAAACAATGAAGCGACTTTTGCCAAACTTACCAGTTAACCACATTTTGAAACAAAGAACACTGAATAATTAAACTCATGTTTTTTACCAAATGATGATGACTTGATCATTTTCCCTGTATCTGGGCAACCTGAGGCAGACAGCTGAGAACACAGACGCTCTTGTGTTTAGACAAGCTGTCCTTCAACAACTCGAGGCTCACGAAAGGACTACCGAGGTTCAGTCTCGTGGCACAGAGCTGTAGTCCAGGCTACGGAGGAGACTGTAGCAGCAGAGGCAAGAGTTCAAGCCCTGTCTGGGCTACGGAGCCATTCCAAAGCCAGCCCATGTGACTCAGCAACAGTCTCAAAAATTGAAAAACAAAACTCCTAGGCGAAACTGCACAAAGAGAGTGAAAATCAGAACAGCAAGACTGAGGTTCCGCCTGTTTTCCGGGACTGCGCTAGGAGACTAGAGGAAACAGTGAGCCCAGGTATATCCTCAGCGGGACAGCAACCCCAGGAGAAAACCAAAGACATCATTGTTTAAGGGTGACTAGACAAGCACTGTAGACCACGTCAGGTCTTCTGGCATTTGAGGGCACTGTACGTATGCGATGTACTTGCATATACGCAGGCAAAACGCTCATACACATAAAATGAAAATACATCTTTTAAAAAGGCTATCTGGGCTGGAGAGATGGCTCAGCGGTTAAGAGAACTGGCTGCTCCTCCAGAGGTCCTGAGTTCAATTCCCAGCAACCACACGGTGGCTCAATAGCATCTGTAATGACATCTGGTGCCCTCTTCTGACTTAAAAGTCGTTCATGCAAATGAAGCGCTCATAACTTTAAATAAATAAATGAATAAATAAATAAAAAGGCTATCTATGCACGTATGTGGGTCTGAGTACAGGGACAGGCTATGAGACTAGACAGAGACCACAGGAAGGGGAAAGGGGAAGGGAAAAGAGGTACAAATGAGGAAGTAGGGAGGCCAACAGGACACAGCAGATACGGAGTCAGAGAGAAAACTACCGGGAAGTCAGGCGGAGAGTTGGGGAGCGGGGAGAAACGGGGAGGGAGATCAACAAAAACAAATTAAGTTTGTACCCTCTGATGTAACCCAGTACTTCGTGAGATAGTTTACGAAACAAAGTAGTTTGCTTGCCTAACTATGGCACACGAGCAAAGAGAAACGATGACATTTGTTTCTGCTAACATGAACAAGGTGTCAGCTGATTTTTCTTCCTCTTCTACACGCAAACAACAGCCCTCCAGAAAGCAGAAATTCTGACGTTTCTGTACACCCTGCTCACAGGCATCAGAAATCTCCTGTGTGGTACATCTTTCCAAACTGCTCCGTTCCCTTCCATGTGCTACAATGGCTAAACCCTGAACTAAACCAACTAAGCAAGGGCCGCTGGCTGCCACTTTTATCACAGAGGTAACTGCTATGCTATGATAAAGTGGGCAAGATGCTTCTACCTAAAAACTATCCATGTAAGTGTGGAGGGGAGGCAGAGGCAGGCAGATCTCTGTGAGTTCAAGTTCCAGGCCAGCCTGCGCTGTAAGAAGTCTCAAAACAATAAACAAAAAGCAAACAAACAAGCAAGCAAAGGAATTGGAAAAATGGCTCTGTGGCTCGGAGCACTTGCTGCTCTTGCAGAGGACCCAGGTTCAGTTCTCGGCACCCACACAAGAATTCACAATAACTACAACTCAGACTCAGAGGATCTGACACCCTCCTCTGGCCTCAGCAGGCATGGCACACAGACAGACAGACAGACAGACAGACAGACAGACAGAC
This sequence comes from Arvicola amphibius, assembly GCF_903992535.2. Lineage (NCBI taxonomy): Eukaryota > Metazoa > Chordata > Mammalia > Rodentia > Cricetidae > Arvicola > Arvicola amphibius. Next base: position 135,434,099 of record NC_052058.2, read on the forward strand.
ACAAACACACACACACATACACACATGCTGTCCAAAGCCAGACTCCACCTAGCCCTGCCCCACGTCTGGCTTTTGACAGGGTCCCAGGGAACTCATCAGGCTTACAGAGCGAGCACTTTTACCCACAGAGCCATCTCCCGAGCCCTGCCTCTGTCTACTTTATAGACAAAAAAGTACTGTTGATAAAAAGAGTAAAAGCCAGGCAGTGGTGTCACACGTCTTTAATCCCAGCACTTGGGAGGCAGAGGTAGGCAGCTCTCTGTGGGTTCAAGGCCACCCTGGTCTACAAAGTTCCAGAACAGTCAAGGCTATAAAGAGAAACTCTGTCTTGAAATACTCTGTCTTGAAAGACCAAAAAAGCAGGGGTGGGAGGACAGGGGAGGGATGGGGGGACGGGAGTACGCGACATGGGGAGGGGGGCATATATTCTATAGGATAGACTTAATCCTCTTGTAACCAACAGTGCAGGGTCTTCTTTGGCTCCTCCACTGGTATCCTTTTGTCCTGCCATGCCAGACCCTGCCACAGTGGGGTTCCAAAGCTATGTTTCTACAGTTCCCATTGTGCCCATAGCGAAACTCCAGCAGCTGGCCAACTTGACAGATGCCTGGATCATTGGCACAAGTCGTCTCCCTGTTGGGGCCTGGTCTTTCCTCCACAGCGTGAGATTCCCAGACACTGCACGAACTACTCACCATGGAATGTTTTCTTCTGATTGTGACATCCCTGTATCTACAACACAGCACACGGAAGAGAAAAAAGAAAATACATCCAACTCATCTTATTCTAACACGTGGACCATCCCTCCCATGGTTGTCTCTGATGCTTAGGAAGACGGTCACACCACAGACAGGGAGCTGCCGGGGTCCAGAATAGACTGCTGGGTAGTCTTCAGGGAAAGAAACCGAAGCTGAGCCTTGAGGCATCGAGCAGACTGCTCCAGCCACCGGGCGAGCAACTCCTGCACTGGCATGGGTTCCCAAGGCTCCCTTCCACCCACGGGCCATCTGACCATCTCCCTAACCTGCCTGTGGCAGCCTGAGCGCTCACGCTCAGACACAAGGACAGTGAAGCTGCTCCCTCAGAAGGGCAGATGTACACTCATGCCCCAGGCACCTCCTGGAGAGCATAACAAATTACCCCCGGGGTGCTCATTACTAAGGCTGGAAGTTATGACTTCCCCAGCCCTCTGCTTCTGGGAAGGAAAGGAACTGCCTGTGGCTGCCACCACTAACAGCCTGTGTGTATCAGCAAGCTCCTGAAGGACAGCTAAGGATTCCATCCTACGGGTGATCAATACTCCCCGGTCCCCACCTCCCTTGCTATCTATCCTCACAGTTCCCCCGAAGCAGTAAGCAAAACTACAGGTTTGCGACAGAGCAACTATTTGATTCGGGTCCTGGTTAACTTTCTGTCAACTCAACACAAGCTGGAGTCATCTGGAAAGAGGAACCTTAATTGAGAAGACGCCTCCATCAGACTGCCTGGAGTCAAATCTGTCAGGCATTTTCTGAATTAATGACTGATATGGAAGGGTACTTCCTCATGACTGGGTATCACTCCTGGGCAGTTGGTCCTGAATGCAAATGGACCTCTGTGAATTCAAGGCCAGCCTAGACTACAGAGTGAGTTCCAGGACAGCCAGGGTTACGTCTGTCTCAAAACTAAAAGAGAAGAAGGTAGGTTGAGCAAGCCATGGGGGATCAAGCATTCCTCTCTGGCTTTTGCTTCAGCTCCTGCTTCCATATTCCTTCCTAGAGTTCTTGCCCTGACTGCCCCCAATGACAGACTGTAACAGGAGATGAAGGCCACATTACCGCCCTCTTCCTCCCAAATTGCTTTTGCTTATGACGGTTCAGCGTATGACTAGAAAGCAAACCAAAGAACTCCTCTCCCTCAGGGAGTCACACCACCTGTGGACGATCTTTCTTCTCGTCCTGTCCTTCCTCTTACCCAGAAGAGCAGAGTCTTATCGGACAGTCCAGCCTTTTAAGTCCTCAGCCAGCCTCTTTTCCCTAGGCACGGCCACAGGAGTTTCAGCCCTCCACGGTCCTGGGTGAGCACTCCCCCAGGGTTCCCTGAGATCATCAATAACCTGTCTGTGGCCCAGTAAGAGAATCTGGCACACCCACCTACTCCACACCTTATTCCCAAATCTCTACCAAGGTTCCTGCCCTCACACTGACTGGGTTGAAAATGTCCATCAGCCCCAAAGTCTTCACCTTACAGGCACTGAGAGACTCCACAGACCACCCAGAGCACAGAGGCCTGTATCCTTAGGTGTCAACGGTAGCTCACAAGGGACCCTCCCAGAGGTGCCACTCCACAGCTGCCATTGTGCACCTCGCTTGCCTCAACAATAGGACGGGGGAAGGGACCCAGAGGAAGAGGGCTTTGCTGTTGTTGTTGTTGTGGTTTAGGTGAATCATAATCCTAATTGCCCGGCTGGCTCCCTACCTGCCTTCACAATAACCGTGTCCAGATATTTAGCCATCTATCAGGACAAATGCGGAGAGGACCTCCTTCACAAAGCTCATGCCATCACCGTTGACATACCTGCACACAGAGGACACCCAAGAAAGAGAACGCCCACGGGAAAGCCTCAGCTGTGGCCTGTATTTTCAGGCCATTTGTGACACAGCATGGGAAGGATTCTGACGTCACGTGACTACCTTCGGAGCAGAAGGTGAATCCAGGTTAGGGGTACTTTCACATGGACCAACGGCCAAGGCAGACACAGACCAGCGGCACGCTTACGGTTTAGTAAGAGGAACAGCGTGTCCGACGGAAGAAAACAGCACAATGTGCCCGACAAGCGGCTAACACAGAGAACACAAGGGGCTCAAGCAATGTGACAACAGAAAAGAAGAATACCATTCTCAAAAAGACACAGGTCATTTCAACAAAAGACAAATGGGCATTGCTCAAAAGATGCGACACTAATTACTTCCCAAATCACCAGGGAAATAGGAACCGGAACCACAATGAGGGAATCCCCTCTTCCCGATGGGAATGACCATTATTAGAAAAAGTGCTGCTGAGGATCAGAGACAGGAGCATCCGGAGATGGTGGTGAGCTGGTACAGTCGCTGTGGGAAAGCACGAGGTTCCTCAAAAAAACTAAAACCAGGTCTACCGCAAGACCCAACAATTCCAATACTTTGTCTTTATCCAAGGAATTAAAACTATTTTGTCAAAAAAAAAAAAAAAAAAAAAAAAAAGGCAGCTAGACTCCTGCTCACATTAAGGGCCCTTTAATTTGTTTTTAATTTGCATTTCTCTTAGACTCTGACTCCTATACAGCAGCCAGTTTTTGCTTCTCTCCCTCCCACCCCCACCCCCTTCACATCCAGCAGGCATGGGCTGCTTCTTCTTTGCTTTGAACCTTCTTCACCAATTCCTGAAGTCGTTCGCTAGACTTCCGCTTCGGCAGAACTGCTGCAAACCTGTTTCCAGTCAAGCTATGCGCTCTTCATTTTACTTACTTGTCGGAAATCTAACTTTTGCTTCCTTGGAGGGGGTGGGAGCGGCAGGAGATTGAAGTGAGCAGCCACTGCGAGGTCTTAAGTTTTAGCAAGCCAGACTTGTCAGTCTTTCACTCTGGAGTTTCCTCTTTTACTTCTAAATTTACCAAGGAGTTGCCAGCCCCAGCCCTGGGAAAGGAGAGGTTTCTAATAGTCCAGGACTCAACAAACTGCTGATGTCATTACCAGAATCCAAAAAAAATCCCTCATGAGAGACAGTGTTTGAAGCCAATGAGTAATCCCAGAGAATTAATGTAAAAGTAGCATCTGTTCCACATAAAGTTCGATAAACTGATGATGAGAATTTTCTAGGCAACTTTTCAATAAATGATGCTGGCAAAACTGGATAGCCACCTGAGGCAGAATGAGATCACGTCCCTGCTGTCACTCTGTATGAAAAGCAGTTCAAACCGGATCAATAAACCTTAATTTAAAACCAGAATTATAAGCCAGGCATGGTGGCACGACTTTAATCTCAGCACTTGAGAGGCAGAGGCAGGAGGATCTCTGTGAGTTCCAGGGCAGTCAGGGTAAACAGAAAGAGAAACTCTGACTGGGGGCTGTGTGTGTGTGTGTGTGTGTGTGTGTGTGTGTGTGTGTGAGAGAGAGAGAGAGAGAGAGAGAGAGAGAGAGAGAGAGAGAGAGAGAGAGAGGGGAGAGAGAGACAGAGACAGAGAGACAGAGAGAGAGAAGGGGTAAGAGGTAGGGGAGTAGGAGGTGGGTGTGGAACATACGGAGGACCCACTGATGACATAACAAAACCAGAACTATAAAATGCTTCAGCGTAAAAGCATAGCTCTAAGAATTAACAAGTGGTTTTTACATCAAATTAAAATGAGTTTTGCACACACACACACAAAGATAAGAATAAACAGGTAACCTACAGAACAGGTGAAAATCTTTGATAGCTACATGTCACTATTATCTAGAATGTATAATATATTTATTTATTATCTAGAATATATATATATATATATATATATATGTTGGCTTATGATGTTTTCTATCTCTGTGATACACTCCATGATTAACACACCTTGGTGAGGAAAGAGTTTAAGTAAGTTCACATTTCCAGGTACTGATTGATCCACCACTGGTAGAGGTCAAGGCAGGAGTCACGGAGGTCAGGAACCTGGAGACATCAACTGAAGCAAAACCGTGGGAATTCTGCTTACTGGCTTGCTCTCTGTGGCTTACTCAGCCACCGTTTTCTTCTATAGCCCAGAATGGCCAGAGATGGCCCCTCAGTGGACTGGGCCTTCATCAGTCAACAGTCAAGAAAACCTGCCACAGACCAATACAGTAGAGGAAACTCTTCAACCAAGACTCCCTCTTCCCATACATATTCAAGCATGATGGTCAACTCTTCAACCAAGACTCCCTTTTCCCATACATGTTCAAGCATGATGGTCAACTCTTCAACCAAGACTCCCTTTTCCCATATATGTTCAAACGTGATGGTCAAGTCAGCAAAAACGAACTAGCACAACTGTAAAAATTAAACACACACAGAAATCCTGCCTACTAATAAATGGACAAATAAAACAAATACAGCTCTCAATAGAAGTACAAATGATTAATAAATATTTTTTAAAAGAACTTAGCATCTTTGGTCATCAGAAAAATTCAAATTAAAGCTATTTTGAAACTCCATCTCATCCCAGTCAGAATGGCTACCCTCAGGGTTCCCCAAAAATGAGGGGTCCCCAGGATGACTCAATTGATAAAAGCAAGGTGCTTCTGCAGAAAACCCAAGTTCAGTCCAACAACTCACAACAACCTATAACTCCAACTCCAGGGGATCCAACACACTCTCCTGGCCTCTGTAGTAGGCACCTACACTCCAGTGCACATACCATAATTATAAATAGACTAAACTTTAAAACACGATAACAAACGCCACTGGCTGAGGACGTAGGGGAAGGGTGGGAGGATGACCTGCTATATGGCCGTCACTCCACTCCATATTCTTGCACATCCATGTTAACTGCAATTCTTTTCACAACAGCCAAGGAATGAAATGAGCCCAGATGTCATCCACTGACAGAGTAAAACACAAGAAAAACATGGCAGACAATGGAATTTTATTCAATCATAAAGAAAATGGTAAAATTTCCAGGAAAATGGAGCTGCAAATGCCTTGCTTGTCCTTTAAGGATTTCATACGACATCCCTTTTACATTCGCCTCCAATCCTCCCCCCAAGTTCCACCCTCAATTTCTTGACCCCCCCTTTCTTATTTTAATAACCCACTGACTCCAACTTGAACTGCCCACAAATTCCTGGGTATGGGTCCATCTATTGGAGCATGGTCAGCACTGCAGGAGCCACACCCTTAAAGCAAAATGACTGTCCCCCTAGACACCACCAACTGTCCATAACTCTTCCGTTAGGGGTTGGGGCTTAGGAATCCCTCTCACTCTGTGTTAGAATGTTGACTGGCTTATTCTTTTTTAAAAAATATTTTATTTATTTATTATGTATACAACATTCTGCTTCCATGTGTGCCTGCAGGCCAGAAGAGGGCGCCAGATCTCATTCCAGATGGTTGTGAGCCATCATGTGGTTGCTGGGAATTGCAACTCAGGTCCCCTGAAGAACAGTCAATGCTCTTAACCACTGAGCCATCTCTCCGGCCCGACTTGCTTGTTCTTATGCAGGCCTTGTGCAGGAACCACAGCTACTGCGGACAACTGCAAAGTCTGATATTAAGTTAGGCGACCCAGGCTCGGAAACAGAAACACCATGTGATCTCTCCTAGTGGATAGCCTAGCTTCTAAAGTAATGTGTGTTTAAATGAGAAGCCAGAGAACTAGAAGGGGTCTCATGAGACAGGACACAAGAAATGAAGGGGAGTCGGGTATGGTGGTGCACACTTTTAACCCCATCCCTCAAGAGGCAGGGGCAGGCAGATCTCTGAGTTTGAGGCCAGTCCGATGTAGACTGGGTGAGTTCAAGGATGGCCAGGCCTACATAGAGAAACCCTGTCTCAAGAAACAAAACAAAAAATGAAGGAGGGGACGCCAAAAGCAACTGAACACATGAGATAAGAAAGGGGAAGAGGGGGTGAGTGGGGAGGAGGGGTGCAGCAAGAAAAGGGGGGAAAGGAAGCTACGAGTTCTCATAGCTTGTGTGCACGGCTCCTGTTTCTGGGGAAGGGAAGTTAGGAGTGTCACTTCTTCCAGGACAAGCAATTCAGCTGCCCCCACAAAAAAAAAAAAAAAAAAAAAAAAAGGAACACGGATCCTATCTGTGGGAGATGGCTGCTCTCTAAAACACAAGTCACTGAAGCACAACTAAAAAAAACCCGGAGACAGAAATGGGGGTTCAACTTGAAGATCAGAAAGGCAAAACATCCAGCCACTGGTTCTTGCCTCTACCTCAATCCGAAATGGCCATCCTGCCTCCAGGAATCTCAGACTGAGGCTGAGAGCTGTCTCCTCCCGTTTTATATTCCTCTATTTCTGGGATTAAAGGCGTGCACCAGTACTGCCTGGTTTCTATGGCAAGCTAGTGTGGCTGCTGGGATTAAAGGTATGTGTCATTGCTGCCTGGTCTGTAAGGCTGGCCAGTGTGGCTGTTATCTGAGCCTCAGATAAGCTTGATTTATTTATTTTTTTTAAACAACTTTTTGTTTGTTTGTTTTTGTTTTTGTTTTTCGAGACAGGGTTTCCCTGTAGTTTCTAGAGCCTGTCCTGGAGCTAGCTCTTGTAGACCAGGTTGGCCTCGAACTCAGAGATCCGCCTGCCTCTGCCTCCCGAGTGCTGGGATTAAAGGCGTGCGCCACCACCACCCGGCAAGCTTGATTTATTAAAATACAAATGTAATGCCACTACAAGTCACCCCTGTGACAGCTATCTAGGGAGGTCATCTCTGGTCTGAGACCGAGACCACATTATCAGCTCTTCCCTGAGGCACCAGCCAGCCTGTTTCCCTGCTCCACAGAATCTGGACTTGCAGCTCCTTAAGATGGTTCTCACTGTCTCAGTCTGCCCGCCCCCACCCACACATACCCACACGCATATAACCTATCTGCTCTGTTTTTCAAGAGAATCCTGGCTAAAACACTGACTACCACCCCCATTCGTGTGATCAGAGCAAACAACAAAAGGCAAAATCCTCTGATTCTGGTGTGTGGGACAGAAACAAGGACGAATGTCGACAGCCTGAGATTTTCGTGTCCAAACGTGCTCACAGTCAGCACTCTCTGAAGACAGGGACCCCAGTGAGCCAAGAGAAGTGGGTTTACAGCTCCCCGCTTTGGTAGACTGGTGCATGCGTGGTTTGTTGCTGATAACAAACAATGCTTTAAAATAGATGCGCCTAGGCTGGGTGGTAGTTTAGTAGTGGGGCGGGAGCACCAAGTACAGCCCTGTGTTTGGGATTCTGTGGCTAAGTCACAGGCACACAGGAAGGCAGCCCTCCCTCCAGAGTCAAGAATGCCAGCACAATGGGCACAATTTGCTGTGAAGGTTATCAAAACAGGGACACTACCTCCTTTACACAGCAACGAACCAGGCTTAAGACCTGAATGTCTATCACCCTGGGCAAGCATTCTATATTCATTTCCGTTGCATCGTTTCCACGGCCAAGAGCAGAGGCAGAAGAAACGCATGGACCCTTGCTTGCTCTCGGCCAGCTTTCTTTATACTGTCCAGAATCCCCTACCTAGGGAATGGTGCCACCCACAAGAGGCCTTCCCCCATTAGCTCACAACCAAGACAGTCCTCCACAGGGGTGCCCCAGCTTGAGCTAGACAACCTTTCGCTGAGCTGCCCTTCTCAGGGGATTCCGGGAGTCAAGCTGACGAAGCTAACCAGCACAGGAGGGCCTCACTCCCATCCTGGGTATCTCAGTGCAGATATCCTAATCCCCTACATTGCTGTGATTTAGAGTTTCACCAGTCAACTACCATCATGCCAGCTGCACAGGAGGTGCCACACTGCGATGCCATTTGGATAAAGACAAAAACTTTTGATGTCACCAAAGTCCTATACATGGCTACTGGAAGGGCAATTAAGCATGTCCCCCCCCCTCTCTCTTATGATTTATTTAATTTTATTTTATGTGCATTGGTGTAAAAGTGTCAGATCTTCTGGAACAGGAGTTACAGACAGTTGTGAGCTGCCATGTGGGTGCTGGGAATTGAACCTGGGTCTTCTGGAAGAGCAGTCAGTGCTCTTAACCGCTGAGCCATCTCTCCAGCCCCTTATTTTTATTATTTTTTTTTTTCAAGACAGGGTTTCACTGTAGCTTTGGAGTCTGTCCTGGAACTAGCTCTTGTAGACCAGGCTGGCTTCGAACGCTCAGAGATCAGCCTGCCTCTGCCTCTGCCTCCTGAGTGCTGGGATGAAAGGCACGTGCCACCACTGCCCAGCTCCATGCCTCTATCTCTTTCTTAGCTCTTGTACTGAATATCCAGGTTAAAATTGTCTTTTAATAAATTACAGCCTCTGGTTCATACTGGCCAGGTTTGATATTTTTGGCAAGGCTCTAGCTTGAGTCAAGATCCTCAGAATCTTAGAGACTTCCTCAGGCTGCCAAGGACAGTGTGGAGTTGTCCCTGTGTCCCCACTGACAGGTCTTCAGACCAATTCTGCCTTCCTGGAGTGGCTCCAAGGAGACATCGATATCCATGCCAACTGTCCTAGGCAGAACAAGGACTCACATTCAGAAATAGAACCCACCACTTTCTGAATATCGGCTTTTCTTCTCTGTGGGACAAAAATCCCTCCATGAGCTTGGGAAATGCCAAGAAGAGAGAGCTTGACAAGTTTGGCCAGGAGAGCACTTGAGATGCGACTACAAATCACAGGCGTTGGAGCTCAAGTTCAATGTCCACCCTTTCTGCCTCCACAGCCGGGCGTGGAGAAGCAACCCTAATCTAGGTGGTTGGGGAGCAACTAAGAAGATGAATGAGTTTCTGCTATGCTCACCATCCCGGCCCCTGCCACCTGCCCAGAAGCAGAAGCACAGTCCGGGGTCTTTGGGACCACAGGCAGAGAGAAGCCTTTGGTTACAAAAATACCAGCGTTGTGTTTTAACGTTCTGGAAGCCTTATAAAACCAGGCCAACACCTGTGCGACAAGGCTCCTTGTGGCCATCAGCTCTCCAGATAGAGAGAACAGTAAAACAGCTGAAATAACAGTATGCACCCAATTTGCATTACACGGGATGCTGGAATTGAAAGGCAGAGATATACACAATGGCTAAACACCCAAAACAAAACAAAACAACACCCACAGGAGCCAACCACATACAGTCCACGAGAAACGTGTTTTAAGTTTAAAGACACAAAGGAAAGAAAATGAAAGAACGGAAAAGGATACATCAAACAGGCACGGTGGAGTAAGCCTTTAACCCAAGCGCTCGGAAGGCAGAAGCAAGTGGGATCTCTACGGCATCAAGGCCAGCTTGGTCTACAGAGCAGGTGCCAAGCCTGCCAAGGACACACAGAGAGACCCTGCCACAAAAACAGCAAAGGCACAATGAGCAAAGCAAAGCCAAGAAAGCATGGAAGTAGCTGCCACCTGAATATACAGAAAAAGAGGCTTGAGGACAAAAAAAAAATTGTTTCTGAAAGAAACACGGCCATACACAGTGGCACTTGCTGGTCACCCCATCATTCAGAAGGCTGCGGCAAGGGGATGGTTACAGGACTAAGGCCATAGCAATGATGGGCACACACGCACCTTACAACACTGTCAACAATGCAGCTGCAGAAAACACTGTTAAGAGTTAGTTATTGAAGAATTCAACAAAGCTCTACCATTCTCAGCAATCAGACGGTCAACATTCCAGAAAATGTGGACATCACTCTGAAGGGGCGCACAGTCATTGTGAAGGGCCCCAGAGGAACCCTCCGAGGGACTTCAATCGCATCAATGTAGAGCTGAGCCTTCTTGGGAAGAAGAAGAGGCTCCGGGTTGACAAATGGTGGGGCAACAGGGGGAAACTGGCCACCGTCAGAACCATCTGCAGCCACGTTCAAAACATGATCAAGGGTGTTACACTGGGCTTCTGCTACATGACAAGGTCCGTGTATGCTCACTTCCCCATCAACGTCGTTATTCAGGAGAATGGGTCTTTAGCTGAAATCCGAAATTTCCTGGGTGAAAAATACATCCGCAGGGTTCGCATGAGGACAGGCGTTGCTTGTTCTGTCTCTCAAGCCCAGAAGGATGAATTTATCCTTGAAGGAAATGATATTGAACTTTTTTCAAACTCAGTGGCTATGACACAGCAGGCCACGACAGTTAAGAACAAGGATATCAGGAAGTTTTTGGATGGTATCTATGTGTCTGAAAAGGGAACAGTGCAGCAGGCTGATGAGTAGACCTAAGTTACCAGTTCCAGAAACAAGATCCTGAATTTTAATACAATTTGGGGTGTCTTTTGGGATAATAAAAGACTTGTATTGAAAAAAAAAAAAGAATTCAACAAAGCTGCAGGATGTTAAACACAACCAAAACCAAAATAGCATGCAGATAGTGACTACGGAACTATCTGGTTCGTAACGCACAAGCCAATCTAATAAATCTGCTTTTATGAGGTATAGAGAATAACAGAGTCCTAATTCACCTCTCTGGCCGTTGCTTGCTAAGTGAAACAGATCAAAAAACATGATGGGGACAGACACCCAGTGACAGGGACTGGGAGGACAGCCGGAGAGTAGGGACGGCTGCTGTGACAGATTCCACAGATGCCTGAGGACCCAACACTTGGAGAGCAGCATTTTCTACCCTTTCTTCTAATTTTTAAACTTGCAGGCTTAAGAATCTGACAGACTGGCTTTTCGTCTTGGAACTCCCACTTCATTGACAGTGAAGCGTAAATAATACCTACTACACATATTTTGGGGGGGGGGATGGTGAGAATAATTAAATGTGAATGACTGAGAAGTCAGCAAACTACAGGATGCCTCCTTTTATGTAAACAACTTTACAGGCAAACAGCCACACCCACTCACTGCCCCTGCTGCTCGGGATGCCACAGCACAGTAAACAAGGTCCCTAACTATTCACGACTTGCACCTCTGCAGGAAAAAGCAATAATGCTCCAAACAGGAAACAGTAAGAAAGTGAGCAAAATAATTGCCCTTCCGTGGTGGTTTGAGTAGGTATGACCTGTCATCTGGAAGTGGCACTATTTGAGGATCAGAAGGTGACTCTCAACCTTCCTAATGCTAAGACCTTTAATACAGTTCCTCGTGTTATGGTGACCCCCCCAACCATAAAATTATCTTCATTGCTACTTCATAACTGGAATTTTGCTACTGTTATGAATCATGATGTAAATATCTGATATTTCTGATGGTCTTAGGCAACCCCTGTAAAAGGGTCATTCAAAAAAACCAAAGGGGTAGAGACCCACAGGTTGAGAACTACTGGACTGGAAGGACTAGGAGGTGTGGCCTTCTTGGAGGAAGTGCGTCACTAGGGTTGGGCTTAGAGGTTTCAAAAGCCCATGCCAGACCCAATCTCTCTGCCTGGGGATCAGAATGTAGTTTTTGGATACTGCTCCAGAGCCATGTTCCTGCCCTGATAATGGACCAAACTTCTGGAACTGTAAGCCAGTCTCCAATTAAATTCTTCCTAGAGTCACCTCTGCCATGGTGTCTCTTCACAGCGACACCCCAGTGACTAAGACGCTTTATGAATGATAAATGGGAGCCTGTACACAGGATAGAGACAGAAGTAGCAACTGAAGTGGATATAATTTATTTTTAATAGTGATGATGATGCAAACCTTTTATTAAAAAGATTATTTACTGCATTTACAGTGTTCTGCCTGCATGTATGCTTGCCCACCAGAGGAGGGCACCAGATTTCATTATAGTTGGTTGGGAGCTACCAAGTTGTTGCTGGGAATTGAACTCGGGACCTTTGGAAGAGCAGCTAGTGCTCTTAACCTCTGAGCCATCTCTCCAGCCCAGAATAAACATTAAAATACTGGGAAGTGGTGGTGCACACCCTTAATCCCAGCATTTGGGTGGCAGAGGAAGGCGGATCTCTGTTGAGTTTGAGGCCAGCCTGATCTATAAATTGAGTTCCAGGAGTACACAGGCCAAGGCTACACAGAGAAATACTGTCTGGAAAAAAAAACCAAAAACCAACAATTAAAAAAAAAAAACAGATACATACATAAATAAATAAATAAATAAATAAATAGACTCAAAAAACAAAAAATCCACAGTGTGAGGAGCTGGAGAGAGATGTCTCTGTGATTAAGAGCACTGGCCACTCTTCCGGAGGACCCAGGCTCAATTCCCAGCATCCACACGGCAGCTCATAATCATGGTAACTCCTGTCCCAGGGGATCCAATTCCCTCTTCTGGCACCAGGTGCATACATGGTATACAGACATTCATGTTGGCAAAATACCCATACATATAAAAATAAAGAACTTTAAAAAACAACATCACTGAGAGAAGACATAGAAGACTGATCAAATCCATTATAACACATCCACACTAAAGAAAAGCCAGTGACCATGGCACTCCTAGTACCCTATCATGTAATTAATATCCATACCTATTTCCATTCGTGCAATTACACGCTGATGCCATGATGCAATTGTGTAGATACACACTAGAACACATCAATGTCATGCAACAACACATGACTATATTATACAATCAATAGAAGGTACAGCTGGACTCTTGGTATAGAGCAACATTTAAGGATTCCCAAGACCGTTAAACAAATGAGCGCAATTAAGGGAAAATGTGTAACACATGAAACATGACTTATGTTTTTAAAAAGTCCCATTTAAACAAATAAAGCTAAACACATAGCGGAATGCCGCTTTCAGAACACATACGGTTCTATACAATCTAAAAATATTATTGGGGTGGAGTTTTTTTTAAAATTTTATCATCTTTAAAAACTACTATTTCAGGGTAGGTTATACCTTATTTCTGTAATCTCAGAGGCTGGGGTAGAGGCAGAGTGCTGCACACACCTGCAATCCCAGCATTCAGGAGGTGGAGGCAGGAGAATCAGTTCAAGCCCCACGTGGACTTCATGAACCCTTCCTCCACCTACACACAAATAGGCTAAGGTAGAAGGACCATGAGGTCGAAGCTGACTGGACCGCATAATAAAACCCTTTCTCAAATGGGGGTGGAGGGCTGGAGAAATGTGGAGAAACGGCTGCTAAGTTAAGAGCTCTCCAAGAGGACCTGGGTTCAGTTCCCGGCACCCACAGAACAGCTCCTAATAGCCTGTGACTCCTGTTCCAAGAGATCCAAGGCCCTCTTTTGGCCTCCAAAGGCTCCTGCATGAATGCGGTGCACACAAACTCATGCAGCCAGCAACAAATGAGCACAAGTCAAATACGTAGAGCTTTCTTAAAAAGATGAAATAGAGATCGCATTTTAGTCTCTCCTCCAGACTGTATCTAGAACTATATTCTTTTTTTTTTTTTACTTTTAAAGAAGCACTTATTTATTATTTGTGTATGGGGAGGTGAGTGTGGGCACAAATAGCCGTGTCCTTGTGGCGGTCTGAGGACAACTTGCAGGATTTGCTCCTCTCTTTCCACTATGGGTTGCATGTGACTCAGGCGAGCAGCGAGCGTTCACATCCACCAAGCCATCTTGCCTTACCAAGGCTCTACCCTTCCCAAGCACAGACTTTACTTCTTTTAGACAGATTTGGGTAGGTTTTTTTGTAACACAGTACTCCATACGCTATCGTGCGTTTTCACTTAATGGTGCTCAGTTGATAAAAGACTATTGGGGTGTGTGTCTTAAATTAGCAACTCCTCCCATTCCCCCCACCTCCATACTTTTTAGTGGTAGCACAGTCTCATCTCAAATGCAGACTCAAAGGTGACCACAGCACGTTCTGGAGAAAGCAAGACAGAACTAGAAAAGATCACTGGGGGCAATAGTTGATGGCAGGAAAAGGCTAATTACAAGGAGCGCAGTAAGGAAAGTGTGAGGTGATAGGAACTAGTTTTACATGCTAGTTACAGGAGCAGCCAACACTCCAAAGCATGAATTTTACTATACGTAAAGTTAAAAACACACTTAGGTGCCAGGGAGACGCGCAGCCAATAACCATCCGCCACACAAATGCACTGGGGGTTCAGATCTCCAGAACACACATAAACGCCAATGGGCACAGTAACCTCCCTGGAGCCCCAGTGCTTCTTAGAAGGTGGAGCAGGGGATCTCCAGAGCAAGCTGGCTAGCGAGACCAGTTCAATCAGTGAACTCTGGGTTCAGTAGAGAGACCTTGTATCAAAGAATAAGGTCAAAAACAATAAAGGGAAACTCCAGATCAGTCTTGAGCCTCTACACGCTCATGCAAACACATTCATACACCTGTGCACCCACGTACGAGAACACACATACCACATATACACACATGCAATGCTTAAAAAGAACCTTAAATAACACCCTTCATCAAATACACAAATCCCTAGTGGATGTACTTTCTTAGGGGGACTTTTCAACTGCACCATTTAGCCAGTGTTCCTGCTATTAGGGGGAAGAAGGCAACAGAGAAATCCCACAACAATCCTACTGAATTCTTCTTGCGATACACGCCTGCAGCGGCTTACATTTATTTAAAAATTGGATTCGTTCTTTCAGGCTCTGGGCCTGTAGATCCAGGCTTTTGATTAAGAACCACTAGCATCCTCGGGACCAGGAAAGTGCAGGTATTCCCGCGTTCCATCAGTTTGCTTCAACTTCCAACCAACTGAACTTGGCCAGGGTCTAGGAGCAAATTCCCCAAGTTGGCAAGCACTGATCTCAGTTACCGTACCCGAGTATCACTGCTGCTTCCAACGAGAATCACTTAAGCAATCTTAGCAGACACCCGCGAGCAAAGTCATCGGGCTCGCCTTGTACCGTCCCACGTAGCTAACTCGGCGGATGATGCCCTGATGCTTCCCTCTGCCTACCCCAAGCCCTTAAACCCCAACTGCATATCTCTTCCCTTTTTCTCAAACTCACAAAACGTTGCGAATTAAGCAGACGCATGAGGCTTAAAGTATAAAATTCGGTATGAACGTGCCGCGGCGCACCACGGCTCCTCAAAATCCAGTTTTCTTAACAAAGCCCAAAATCCCCCTCTCTCCAAGAATCGGAGAACGATTGCCCGGGACTACAATCTCCTTCCTTTCCTCTGAGGGCAAGAACCATGGTGGACTCGGGTTTGTTTTCCCACTTTAGTGCAACATTAGCGATCCGTCTGCTTCTTACTTTTCAACAGTAAAACACCCAACATTAACGCTGCCTTCTTCCTCTTTGGAGCTAAGCCTCGTGCCGGAAGCGCGAGGTTTGGGATCCCAGGATCTAGGGGTGAGTCCGGGCGGGGGCTCGGGACTTGGGGGACTGAGCCTCCGGAGTTGCGCACCGCCAGGGGAATGGGCAATCAGCACTGGGGAGCCCGCGGCCCGGGGATTCTGGAATGTGACTCCGGGGAGAGAGAGAAAGAGAGAGCGAGCGAGCCCTGGAGACGCCGAGCTGGGCCGGGAGTCCTCAGCTCGGGAGCCGGCGTGCAGTGACCCGGAGACTCCGGAGCCCAGGAGGCAATCCCGGGAGGCCGAGTGGTCCCGGAGGCTGCACCGAGGGCTCCTGCAGGCTCGCCTCACTGGGTTGGGAGGGAAGTGGGACCCTGCGGCCCGTCGACCGCCCTTACCTGGTCTGCGCCGCCTTCGCTCGTCCAGGGCGGGCCCGGGGAGCTCTCCTACCCCCAGTGAGTCACTGGGGCGGGTCGGGAATGCACCAGGAAACACCCGGCCTCCTCCCCTTCCTCCGGGGCGGTACTCCGCCGGCTCGGCCTCTTCCTCCCGGCGCTCCTCCCTTCGCCCGCTGGCCGCCTTGGGTCCCGAGCCTCCGGTTCGGCCCTTTCGGCCCGGGTCGGTACCCCCCCCCCCCCCCCCCCCCCCCCCCCCCCGAGCCTCCCGCGTCGGAGCCCCGCCTGCCGCTCAGCTCACCGCTGCAAAGGAAGCCGGGATTTGCGGGGTGGGCTCCACCCGTCGAGCGGGTGGGTTGTTCTCCAGGCTGGGAGAGCTCCATCCTGCCAGGCTCACCAGCCTCAGAGTTATCCTTGATTTGGGGGAACCTCTGCTCAGGCTAAGGCCGGATGAGGAAAAGAATTCCACTTTATGAAGAGGCAGAATTGGGAATTCCACTAAACGTACATTTTAAAAGAAAGATTCGTTCATTTTTATGTGTACGAATGTTTGGCTTGCCTGTATGTTTGTGCACCGCGTGAGTGCCTGGTGCGGGCCAAGGTCCGCAGAGAGTGTTGAATCCCTCAGGGACTGGAATTAGGGATGGGTGCGAGCCTGTGAGCCGATACATGGCTTCTGCGAGTCGAACCTCGGTTTTCTGCAAGAACAACCGTGTTTAATTTTACTATAACTCGACCTCCGTGCTGGTGAGAAGCTTCAGTAAATGTCTTCCTCCGCATGCCCCCCAGATTGTCACTGTCTCCGGTTGAACTTCAGAAGAGACACAGGAGGTACAAACATGACATTGAAGGGGCACGTGCACGCATAAAATGGTAGGCGCAAGGCTGGGGGAGTATGTCCATGCTACTTGACCCAGGTGAAAAATAACCCACCCTGGCCCCTCAAGTAACAGGGCTGCCATTGCATCTGCCCCCTGGGCACTGACAAACATAAGTTCCGACACTGGATATAGCTGGCAAAAGAAAACCTGACTTGAACTTGTCCGTCCCCCGGCAAAAATGTTAAGAGACAGGTTAAGTAACATACATCATAATGCTGAACTTAGCAGAATAATCGCTCCAAACTTTCTACCCTTCTTCACTCCCGACGACCCTCCATACTGTCAAACCCCAATGGCAGGTTCTACTGTAACCCAGGCTAGCCTTGAACTCGTGATCTTCCTGCTTCCACCCCCTCCAGTGCCGAAATGACTGGCACGCACCACAAGTCCCAACCCCCACATCATCTTTTCTCCCCTCAGCTTAAAAGAAGTAAATCTTTATTAAGTAACTTTTAATATCAGAATAAAACTATATACAGCAAATACATATCAGTGCTTTGACCATCTTAGGTGAACAGCCCTTTATTGTAAAATGTGTGGTGTTTAACGTAGTTAAATGTGTAATTCTTAGAACTTCTCCATATATGCATAATGTAATAAAATTAACAAAAACTAAACTATAATGTAATACAAACGTAATATGTTGATTCCTTGACTTATTATAGTGTATAGTGCAACAAAATACAAGACCAGTCTTGATGACATTCCTCCACTTCTATAGGACTGTAACCTAGAGATTAGGTTTCATTCCTGGCATTTAACTATTTAACTATCCTAAAAGCAATTCACATTATATCATATGCCATCAAGGCAACTTTTTATATTGCAAAAAACTATTTGTTTATTTGTTTTGTTTTGCATTTTTTCTTTCTTATCTCTCTTTCTTTTTTCCCCCTTTTTTTTGATTTTTTGAGACAGGGTTTCTCAGCAGCCATGGAACATGTCCTGGAACTCACTCTGTAGACCAGGCTAGCCTTGAACTCACAGAGATCCTCCTGCCTCTACCTCCCAAGTGCTGGGATCAAAGGTGTGCACCACCACTGCCCAGCCATTTGTAAACTTTTATATGACTTGGAACTCTTCAAATGGAAACAAATTAAAATTTATCTATTTACTGTTGAATACACATGAGATTTCAATTTTTGTCATGCTGAGAAAAAAAGATCTTTTGTTGGGAAAACAGTGCTCCAAAGAATAACTAGGAGGAAACCCACCAGTATGCTTTGCTCTTTCAACAGCAGCAGACATGAAAACACGCTGAAAGAAAAGTCACACGCATTCACAGGTGAAATGTACAAGTGTATTTTAAAGAAACCTTTGCTTGTGATTAAAAATAGATTTGGAATGATGTAAATTGATTAGAGGTTGTCCCAGCTGTTTCCATGATTTGTGAGCCTATATTACTAAAAAATAAAAATATATTTACAATGCACAAGACAAATATAGATGGAATATAAGGTATTGCACATTTTGATCTGTCAACACCCTCAATTTTCAGGCAGTAAAGGTGCATCCGAAGCTCATACTGGAAAAACCCAGGTGGCCATTTCCACGTTCACTAAGGGAGACAATGAGTAGGAACTCACAATCAAGACAATGGTATCTCTGATTATATGAGCCTTGAGTAAATTCTCCAAGGGATGACGGTCCGTATAGCAGCTTTTGTCCCATTATAACCAGTGATCCGTAAATGGACGTGAGCCCCGTTATTACCCACTAGTAATCAGAATGTCTTTAAAAAAAATCAATTGCCATCCTGCAGAATTAGGCGTGGTTGTCACAATATAAAATCCAAACAAGTCTGCAATGTCCAGGCTGGCGGTATTAAAAAGGACAGCCCTGGAAGTTAGTCATCTTTAATGTCAGGTGCCCTCCATCAACTCTTAATGTAGCTAGACTCTGAGACCCATTTCCACAATCTCAGACTGTACATTTGGCTTGTAGGTCACAGTCCTGGCATTTTTTGGTCACCTTGACACAAGCTAGGGTCATCTGGTAAGAGGGAACCTTAATGACAAAATGCCTCCCGCAGGCATGTCTATGGGACATTTTCTTGATTAGCGATTGATGGGGGAGAGCCAAGTCCATTATTGGTGGTTTCACCCCCGGGCTGGTGGTCCTGGATGCTCTAAGAAAGCAGGTTGAGCAAGCCATAAAGAGCAAGAGAGTAGGTTCAGTTATTCTAGTCTCTAGTTCAGTTCCTGACTCCAGGTTCCTGCCTTCACTCCAGTTAATGGACGATGGTATAAAAGCCAAGTAAACCCATTCCTCTCCCAAGTTGCTTTTGATCATGATGTTTTATAAGAAAATGTCCGGTAATGGTGGTGCACACCTTTAATCGAAGCACTCAGGAGGCAGAGGCAGGCAGATCTCTGTGAGTTCAAGGTCAGCCTGGTCTACAAGAGTTAGCTCCAGGACGGTTACACAAAGAAACACTATCTCTGAAAAAAAAAAAAAAGAAAATAGTCACAACCTATCGTCTTCACTTAGCCAAGTAGAATTCCTCTTTCAACAGTTCTTCCACAAGGTATACAGGAGTCTGCAGGGTGGTATTAATAATTCAGATCAAGCTAATAGACAAGATACCACTTAGCTGTAAGGAGCAGCAAGAAGCCCTCAGTAAAGATGGAGCAGTGTATACAGAAACTAGAAATGACGGTTTATTGTAGACAGAGGCTGTACTTTAGTTTCCCGGCCACCCAGACCCGAATGATTACACAGAAACTATATTAATTACAACACTGTTTAGCCAATGGCTCAAGCATATTCCTTGCAAGCTCTTATATCTTAAATTAACCCATTTCTATTCATCTGTGTATCACCACGAGGCTGTGCCTTACCAGAAAGGTTCTAGCGTCCTTCTCCTTCAGCAGCTACATGGTGTCTCCCTGACTCTGCCTTCTTCCTCTCTATACTCTGCCAATCCATTGGCCAAAGCAGCTTTAGTCATCAACCAATAAAAGTGACATTTATACAGAAGGCCATCCCACGTCAGTATATTCTTCCAGAATGTTTGCCGCCTGGGACTGCCGGCCTACAGGGATCTGTGGAAGACTAGTCAACCATTGTGTGGCAGGCTTTTCCTGGGGAGACACACGCAATACACATCTACTCTCGTTGGTTAGGCAGCCTACAGCAGCCAAAGTATCAACACCACCCAGTCCAACTTTGTGAGCCAATGAATTTTATCGAGGTCACTCACAGGAATATGGGTAACTAGTCATTATGAGAGCAGAAATGACTCAAAGACATGTGCACTAACAAAGCCCACCCCAGCGTGAGTGACTACTCACAAAACTCAGGATCTAGAGTGTACTCCACAGCCAAGTACGCAGTTCAACAGATTGGAGAGACTCCTTCCCACGTGACATAGTTGATTTAAACCTCTTCCAGGTAGCTCAGCTGCTTTCTGCTTCTTTCAGGAAGTTGGTGGTCTCTCAGAGTCTTTGCAGCTCCGCTTGCCTGAGAGTGACTCTCCATTAGCCTTTCTTGTTTTCTCTCAGGAGGGAGGGCCTATGAAATCTTGTCAGTTTCAGGGACTTCCTGGAACTGTTTTGAGTCCTCTGCCTCTGTCTTAGCAAGTTTCCCTATAGGATGGAATGTTTCTGTCTTGAAGTTAAACTGCTACACCACACCAGCAACTCCCCCTGTGCTGTACAGAATAAACTCACCAGGGTTCCCAGACACAGCAGTAGCAGGTATAGCCGCCAGGGTGCACAACCCAGCTGAGCCCAGCTCTTCTGTGTATATATCTGGGTGTCTGTCCTTCATTCCCTCACCACCCCCTAGTCCGTGTTCCAGACCCAAGCTGCATCAGCTGAGGCACATAGATTTAGTGTTACTTAAAGTCTTAGTCACGTGTCTGCTGCTGTGAAGGGGCACAATGACCAAGGCAACTTACACAAAGAGTTTATTAGGGGCTTGATTTCAGTTAGAGAGGTGGCCCACAGTGGGGAGCATGGCAGCAGGCAGGCAGGTATGACATTGGAGCAGAAGCTTATAACTTATCTGCAAGCATGGAATGGGGTGGGGGTGGGGTTATCCCCAGTGACACAGCTCCTCCAACAAGGCCACACCTCCTAAACCTTCCCAAATACTTCTACCACCTGGGGACCGAGCATTCAAACATATAAGCCTATGGGGCTGTGATGGCTATTCTTGGTTGTCAACTTCAGCACATCTGGAATTAACTAAAACCAAATGGCTGTGGCACACCTGTGAGGGAGTTTTTCCTCAAGTAAATCGTTTGAAGTGGGAAGACTCTCTTCTCTTTCTTTTTCCTTGGTGTGTGATTTAAACTCTTAAACTCTGTTATCTTTCCTTTTATATCTTATTAACTTTTATTGACTCTTGGTAGTTTTTACACTATGCACCCTGACGGTGCCATCTGCCCACCCCACTCCCACTTCCAGCGCCCCCCACCCTTGCAACCTCCCCCTCAAAGCAAAACAAACTTTAAAAGAAAAACCAAAACCCAAACCAAACAAAGCAGAACAAGAAAGAAGAAAGAAAGAAAGTAAAAAGGAATCTCAGTTGTGGGAGCTGTGGTGTGAGCAGGAAGTCAGCCTTTAGGCCCCGCACTTTCATCTTCATTTGCAAGTGTGCTCTGCCCTGAGGTGTGAGGCCTTTGTCCTCTGTCAAACCAGCAAGGGTGGGTTCTCTCAGGTGCTTCCCCGCCACCCCGACAACTGCCACCGACAACTGCCACCGTTGTCCTGGGTGGTGGAGATCCTGCAGTTTTGGCTCTGTAGCTTTGCCGCCTTTTCAAGCTCTCACAGTTCACAGACGAGGTGGATGTTGGGGTGGGCCAACTCACAGCCCAGGTCCTGGGCTTGGTGTCAGCTGCACTGGTCAGCCTGCCAGTGTCCTTCACTGTTAACCGCCACTCCCTGCCTCCTCAACCAGCTGCCCCAATGCAGCCTGTTCTCCTGCTCTAGGGCCCTTGCTTCCAGCCCTCAGTTCACATACACACACACACACACACACACACACACACACACACGCTCACACCACTCCACTGTATTGCCCAGGCAAAGTGCAGTGCCCTCTCTGCCAGTTGCTGTAGGGGGCATATGAGGTGTGTGTGTGTGGGGGGAATGTTAAGTCTCCCTCAGGGCCGGCTCGCCTGTGCCCCTGACAACAGGGTTCGCTCTAGTGTGGTGCCTTGGCAGATTGCAGGGTCAGGGCTAGTTCTCACACTCTCGTGATCCTGGGGCCAGCTCTCTCACCTGCCACAGGTAACAAGGGGTAGTGGGATGCATCTTTCCCTCACCCATGCCACCACATGACATACACACACACACACACAGAGAGAGAGAGAGAGGAGAGAGAGAGAGAGAGGAGAGAGAGAGAGAGAGAGAGAGAGAGAGAGAGAGAGATTTTGGGTTGCCTGAACAACTACTGTCTGCAAACTAGATAAGATGGCATTCTCTTTTCACAGATCTTTCTGGCACATTCCAAGCAACAGAGGTTGTGGCCGCATGTAACTCAAAACACCAGTTTTTTTTTTTTTTTTTTTTATTGATTCTGTAGGTGAGCTAGTGATGGTCCCATCATTGGTAAAAGCAGAGATGTATATATGAGGGCCAACCTGATCGCCTATACTAGGTGGGATGGTCCTAACCCTCCAAGAAAGTGGGTGCTGTTTGCACTCAGGAAATGCAGGAGACAGACGTGGAACTGTCTTCCTCTATGCTGAGTCTTTGTATTACCAAGGACCCAAAGCCAGAGAGTGCGTTCACTGGCTCAGACACAGTCCAGATTATTTGAGCAGATGTTGGCAGAGGCTCAATGTCAGGACAGCCAACTGTAAGATCTTGTGAGCCAACAAACGGTAATGCATCTCCAAACTCAAGTTTCCTATGCATAATGGGCTTATTGGACTAAAGTGAGCCAGCCTGTTGCTTTCCAAATGGATGGAACATCTTCTCAGAGAACTGAACTGTCTTTTCAATACTTTGCTAAGATTCTTGCATGGCTAAGAGGAATTGGATTGGAGGAGCGCCACGCAGAGCTGAGGGTGCCATCTTCAAAGCTTACTTTAGTACCGTTATTTGGAAATCTCTCTTCACCGTGCTCTATATAATTTCCTATATGCATTTCTGTCTCTGCGAGGGTTATTTATTAACTAACTAATGGTGATAAAACACCACGAACAAATCAACCTTTAGAGGAGAGGGTTTGCTCAGCTCACATTTCCACAGCGCTGTTCAACACCGAAGGAAGTCAGGACAGAAACTCAGCAGGGCAGGAACCGGTAGGCAGGAGCTGATGCAGAGGCATGGAAGGGTGCTGCTTACTGGCTTGCTCAGCCTGTTTCTTACAGAATCCAGGACCACCAGCCCAGGGATGGCACCACCCATGATGGTCTGGGTCCTCCCCTTGTAAGTCATTAATTAAGAAAAGGCACTATGGGCCTGTCTACAGTTGGGGCTTATGAAAACATTTTCTCAACTGAGATTCCTTCTTCTCAGATGACTCTAGCTTGTGTCAGGCTGATAGAAAACTACCCAGTACGATGTCTATCGCTTCCTAGGCTTGATCAACATTTCTAGACGCCCATAATTGCAAAGACAAGCTCCTGCGCTCTGCTCAGTTACTATGTATGTGTGGGTCTATTGCTGAAGTCTCTTAATTCTTGCTCTTTTCAGCCCAGTCCCTGATCCTAACACATGATAGAGGGACCTGGCCATGGTGAAGAGCACTCACTGCACAGCTCTTCCAGAGGACCCAGGTTCAATCCCCAGTGCCCACATGACAGCTTTCAACTGTCTGTAACTCCAGTTCTAGAGGGTCTGACACCCTCACACAGACGTACGTGCGGGCAAAACATGAGTGCACATGAAATAAATAAATAAACAAATAAATTTAAAATATTGCAAATAGACCAGTCGGTGGCAGTGCACGCCTTTAATCCCAGTACTTGGCAGGCAGAGGCAAGCGGATCTTAGTGAGTTTGAGGCCAGCCTGGTCTAAAAAAGCAAGTTCTAGGCCAACCAGGACTGTTACACAGAGAAACCCTTTCTTGAAAAAGCAAAGCAAAACAAAACAAAAACAAACAAACAAAAAACCCCAAAATTGCAAATAAACCAGTTATGGGTAACATATGCCTGGATTCCTAGCACTTGGTAGTGGAGGCAGGAGGACCAGAATTTCAAGGTAATCCTCAGCTACATAGAAAGTTAGAACCCAGGGGCTGGAGGATGGCTCAGTGGTTAAGAACACCGGCTACTCTGTGAGAGGACCCTGTTTTGATTCCAAGCACCCACACAGTGGCTCACAACAGTGTGTAAGTCCAGTCTGAAGGGTTCTGACTCCACCTTTTGGCCTTGGTGGGCACTGGGAATTCAATGTGACACACAGACATACATGCAGGAACAACACCCATGCACAGAACGTACTACTATTATTTTAAGCCACTAAAATTCTGATGTGTTAAAGCAGTTACAGAAAGCTAGAAAACTAACATCTTACTATATATTCTGCATCTCAGAGGTCCAACGCAATCTATCTCTCAGGGTGATGCTTGCCTGTCAGGAGCGCTGATC
Source organism: Arvicola amphibius (assembly GCF_903992535.2). Taxonomy (NCBI): domain Eukaryota; kingdom Metazoa; phylum Chordata; class Mammalia; order Rodentia; family Cricetidae; genus Arvicola; species Arvicola amphibius. The sequence continues at coordinate 135,458,704 of NC_052058.2, forward strand.
CTGAAAATATGTTGCTGTGCTTTTTCCAGTTCCTCTAGGCAATTCACTTATCTCAACCCCTGCTTCCTTTGTCCACCATCAATGCCAGGGCTTCATTTCTCCCTGATGCTGCTTCTGTCATCAGAACTCTCTCTTTCGATCGCCCTGCCTTTAGGAACCCCTGTGACATCATCCCTTACGTCACTTCATCAAGGATAATGCACTAGACTCTCCCATGCTGTTTCGTCAGGATAGCAGGGATGGATAAGCTATATGGGACGCAGATTTATTTCTTATAGTTATGTAGGTCAGTGAGTCTCAAGCTGAGAGACAGCGTCTGGGGAAAACCTTGCTATAATGGAATCATGGTAGACGAGAGAAGGGCAAGAGTGTCTGACACAGAGGGAAGAATGAAGGAAGGGGTCCTTGATGAAATCCCGAGGGGATAGAAGTTAGGTTCCCTGAGAGACAGCTGGTCCGTGACTAGCTAACAAGATGGCGAACTCCAAGATGGTTGGCTTCTTCCTCACCCTCCTGATCTGAGACAAAAGCCTGGAGCTTAAAGCAAAGGCTTTGTGGGGTTTTCTTCCTCTGGTAGAATCCCCTGCTGCTGGACTCACTCAATAAGTCCAAGGCCAGATCAGAACGTACTTACACAATAGCTGTGGGCCAATGAAGCATCCTGTCTTTCTTCAAATTTGCCAATGATAAACTAGGGAAGGAAGAACCTTTAAAAAAATCTCAGCCCCAACATGCTGGGCTTCAGCTTCCCCAATGCCTCTGCTTTGTAGTGGATATTTACCTTTGTGTGCTGGCTGTATATGTGGTTAGTGGTCTTTTTTTTTTTTTCATAAAAAGAATTGGAAAATGTTCCTTCAGTTTCTACGTGGTGGAATATTTGAGGAGTATTGGTGCTTACTCTTCTTTGAAAGTCTGGTAGATTCTGTGTTGACTCCATCTGTCTCAGGACTGTTTTGGTTGGGAGACTTTTAATAGCTGCTTCTATTTCTCTATGGGTTGTGGGTCTGTTTGAATTACTTATTTGATTCTGATTTAACTTTGGTATGCCATATATATCAAGAAATTCATCCATTCATTTGACTTTTCCAGTTTGGTGGATTACAGACTTTTAAAGTATGTCCTTATGATTCTTGAATTTCCTCTGTTTCTATTATAATCTCCATCTTTTCTTTTCTAATTTTGTTAATTTGGATCTTCTCTCCATCTTTTTGTTAATTTGGCTAAGGGTTTATCAATTCTGCTGATTTTTCTCAAAGAACAAATTCTTCGTTTCATTGATTCCTTATATTGTTTCTAAATTTCTATTTCATTGACTTCAGTCCTGTATTTGATTATTATTTTTTGCCATCTACTATTTTTGAGTATTATCTGTTCTTGTTGTTATGTGTAGCAGCAGGCCACTTGTTGGTTCCCAGCCACCCAGCTAGCTTAGACCAGAAACAATCACTTAGAAACTGTATTATTTAAATCACTGCTTGGCCCATTAGCTCTAGCTTCTTATTGGCTAACTCTTACATCTTAATTTAACCTATCTCCATTAATCTGTACATCACCACATGGTCATGGCCTACCAGCAAAGTTTAGCATGTCTGTCTCTGGCAGTGGCTCCATGGCTTCCCTCTGACTCCACCCTTCTTTCTCCCAGCATTCAGCTTAGTTTTCCCTGCCTAGCTAAGTTCTACCCTGCTATAGGTCCAAAGCAGTTACTTTACTCATTAATGGTAATCATAGCATAGAGAGGGAAATCCCCCATCAGTTTTAGAGCTTGCAGGTGTGTTGCTAAGTTACTAATATGAGATCACTCCAGTTTTTTTATTATAGGTACTTAGTGCTATGAGCTTACATTTAGAACTGCTGTTATTATGTGCCATGGGCTTGGGTTTGTTGTGCTTTTATTTTCATTCATTCTAAGAGGGGTTTTTAATTATCTTATTTTATTTTATTTTTGGTTATTCGAGACAGCTCTGGCTGTCCTGGACCTCACTCTATAGGCCAGGCTGGTCTTGAACTCACAGATACCCACCTGCTTCTGCTTCCCAAGTACTGGCACTAAAGTCAGGTACTACCACCACCCAGCTTTCGTTACCTTCTTAATCTCTGTCTTGACCCAATGTTCGTTCAGTTCTGAGCTGCTCGGTTTCTGTGAATCTCTCTTTGTTGTTGTTGTTGTTGATCAGTTATGGTGCAGGGCAGTACTTCAGTTTCTATATACTTATTGAGGCTTGCTTTGTGTTCAGATACATAGCCGATGTTTGAGAAAGTTCCATGATCTGCTGAGAAGAAGGCATATTGATTTGCGTTTGAGTGACATGTTCCAAGAATATCTGCCAGGTCCATTTGATTTATGTAGATATTAACTCCACAATTTTTGATGGGGGATCTTTGTCAGCCAATGATCTTTAAGAGGTGGGACCAGGTTGTTAGGGCATGACCTTTGGGTATCCAGAGAAAAATGCCGGCCCTCCCAGGGTGCGCTCTTTCTCTGTGGTTCCCGCGCAACACAGCTGAGCTTGGACTGCTTGTTCCTGTTTTGTGAGTTTGCCTCTTATAATAAAAAAATATATTTGGTTTATCTTGGAGTTAGCCTGGGATTCTTTAACCTGCATCAGACAACAGCTCTGTTTAGGTTGTGTCTAGATGACCCATTACTTGTGAAGGTCAAATGCAATTTTTGGCTCTATTACTTTTCCTTTTATGAACTTGCATGCCCTTGTATTTGATGCATAAATAATTAGAACTGAAATATCCTCTTGGCAGATTTTTTTCTTTAATGAGTTTGTAGCGTCCTTCCCCATCTCTTCTGCTTGTTTTGGGTTTGAAACCTGTTTCGTCAGATATGAAAATGACTGCACCTGCTTGCATTTTGGGTCCATTTCCTTGGAACGTTCTTTCCATACTTTATCCAGAGGTGATATCTATCCTTGATGGTGTATTTCTTGGATGCTCCACTGATTTCGGACTCTGTGTAATGAAGTTTTCATTTCCAAAATTTTAAAAATTTTATTTTTAAAATTATTTTTATAGCCTAAGTAAGTTTATCTTTTGTATTCCACGTTATCTTTCTTATTTCATTCAGCTAGTTTTCTAATCTTTGAATCCACTTTGGAGTTTGTATTCCCTTTAATTTCATTAAGCAGTCTGATAATTATACTTTTGAATTTTCTGACTAGAATTTCATGCATCTCAGTCTTCGTGAGTTAGTTTTTCTGTGTGTGTGTGTCGATGGGTCGTATTGCCTAAATTTTTTTTTGTGTTTGCTATATCTGTGTATTGGGAAGTCATCTGAGTCCTTTGGTTAGAATTTTTAAACTATCTATATTCTTTCAGTTTAAATATGTGCAGTGTTCAAGTGGGTCTGGTCTGCAGCATCATTGCTGTGCAGTAGCTCTGTATCTAAAACTTGATCGCGTGTGCTCAGTGAGTGAGCGTAATTCCCTACACTACTCAAGAACAGACAGAGCATTGACTAACTGCAGAAGAAACTACAATTGTTTCATAGGCTCACTCTGCCAATATTTTGATGCTGGATAAAAAGTTATCATTATAATTTCAATAACCATCAGGCGTATATATGACAACATTAGTCACTAAGGAAGTCGTACAGGGGAAGTAGGCTGAATAACAATGGGGCTATTACTACAGTGGGAGAAAAAAATTAAGGAGGGAAAAATGGATGGAAGGGGAAATTGGGATAACATTAAATCCTATTACAGCTATGAAAAGTTATAGTGAAGAAGCAAGAGAGAAGGGTGTGGGGCTGAGAGGAAGAAAAAGGCAGGAAGGAGGGGAAGAGCATCATGCAGAGAGAAAGAAAATGACAGCGTACACAATAGAATGGGTACTGAAACATCGAGAAGGATCATAAGAGCTAATGAACAACTGGGGAAAAAAAACAACTAAGGCGTGACTGTTGGAACGTGGTCCAGGAGTCACGTGTAGAGAATTCTCAGTGCTCGTGAGAATGCTCCGAGGAAACAAGACAAGAGATCTTGTGATCTCAGTTTCTTCTAAACACAGAATTCTTTCTTGGAATGTGTTTTTGTGTTCTTCCCAGGTGTGGCAGGCTACTAGACTCTGTTCCTGGTCGCATAGAGACCTGTTGTCTAGGACAGTGATCTGTAAGTTTTCCCCTTAAATAAATAACCTTTTTATTAGTCGTAATTCCAAACTGGTGTGGGATTGTTTTGTGAGTTACGTCTACACCTGGCACCCACGTGGATTTAAACTCCACACCTCCCGGGCTCCACGGGTCCAGACAGTCTCTGCCCACCTGGTTTGTTCTTTCCTAAGTGGTTTTTAAATCCCCATTGCAGTGCAGCACCCATGCAGCACGAGTCAGAGCGCAAGTGGTTGCCGAATGCTGTAACCCCTTCAGGGTGACTCTGTTGCATGGTGGCTTATGCGGCTTCCATGTTGCTGTTCTCTGCCCCTAGATTTTGGGTTTCTGGCTCCATGTTTGGAATTGATTTAATTACATTTACTTTGTTGAGCAATTCATATTTTCCAGTCTTTAACAAATACCAAGGTGGACACTGAAACAGGACCATTTCTGTCACCTTTGCATTGATGCTAGTCGTGACTTGGCAACAGTGCCACCTGCTGGATAACAGGGAATATGGCAGTTTTCATTTCCAATGCAACTTTTACTGCTTTCTTTACTAATACAATGGATTATATCATGCAGAGTTTATATGACTATGGGGATACTTCAATTTACTGGTTAATAGGTTTCAGTTTTCTTCTCCATATTCTATCATTAAGGAAGAATATGGCACTCCTAGGAATGATACAGTCTTTACGAACTAATAATGAACAGCTAGCTGACAGGATTAAAATAATAGAAAATCAGAGGTTATCTGAACAAGTGGATACTATGATAGACAGAATTGACTCCATATCTAATGCACTAGGAAGTTATCTGAAAGAATTCATACTGTTGAATTTGACATTCAAAAGTTATCAGAAAGTTTTGATAAAGTACCAGACAGAATGTACCTCGAGAATGGCAATCTACATGATATTCAAGAAAAGTCCAAGGAGGAGATGTTATCTTTAAAGAAGAACATTAAAACCTTAAAATCACAGGTGCAGGATGAGGACCAGAGACTTGATGCCTCCATGAAATCACTAGAAATATATCCAGGCCAGGAGATTCAGGCTTTACAAGAAAATCATAAAAAGATTCGAAATGATTGAGGAAATTATTGGACCCGATGAACAGGGAAAGAAGGCACAGGACAGGATACAACATCACCAGTAGCTGTCAGAACTGGATTACCTAGGATTTTAGCATCCTACCCCGTAATTTACTCTGACAGAGCATCAGTTTCTAGACTCAAAGGGAGCCAAAGAAAGTAGCTGGACACCAATATGAATGAATGATCTAAAAGAAATTAAACAAGCTGTTGTAACTTATGGCTTGCATTCAGAATTTATTAAGGAGATGATAAAGACCTGAGCTTCTAACATCAGGGCCAACCCCATGACATTTTTCAGTTAGTTTCAGCAGTCTTGAATGATGGACCTTCGCTGATGTTTGGAATTTATTTCAGAGAAGAAGCCAAACATATGGAACAACAGGGGAAAGCTAAAGGTCTTGAGGTTTCCTAAGATCAAATTCTTGGCAAAGGACCGAATGCTGATCCACAGGTCCAAGCTCTTTATGATGAAGAAGTATTGTCCCTATACCACAAAGCAGCCGTGGGTGCTTGGGAAAAAATTCAAGAACCAGGGAAAAGGATCTAATTATATGCCAGGGTAGGCAGGGACAGAGAGAACCCTTTACTGATTTTTTACAAAGATTAATTAAGGCTCTAATAATTCAGGGAAGGCAGGTTACAAATCAGAAGAATTGAGTAAGGTGGAACAAAGCCCTTATAATTCTGTCCAGAAGGCAGATTTATATGCCATTCTTCTGGTGCTAAGGTATTTTAAAGAACCTCTTTCTATAGTTACTGATTCACAATATGCAGAAAGAGTTATCTTGCATATTGAAATCTCTGAATTTATACCAGATGATACAGAATTGACTTCATTGTTTATCCAGGTGCAAGACATAATCAGGAATAGGCTTTGTCCTATGTACATAACACATCTGATCTCATACAGGTCTGCCAGGTCCTCTAGTACAAGGTAATGTAGAAATTGATCAATTATTGATTGAAAGTGTGTTGCAGGCCTCAGGATTTTATTAAAAACATTACATTAATAGCAAAGGTTTAAAGAAAGAGTTTTCTAATACATGGCAACAAGCTAAGGAGATTATAAAGAGATGCCCTACTTGCTCTTTCTATAATCAAACACCATTGCCTGCAGAAAGTAACCCAAAGAGTACACAAAGGAATGAAATTTTGCAGATGGATGTGTTCCAATTTATAAAATTTGGTAAATTAAAATATGTGCACCAAGCCATAGACACGTATTTAGGTTTTCAATGGGCAACTGCCTTGAGCTCAGAAAAGGCTATTTCGGTAATCACACATTTATTGGAAGTTATGGCCATCATGGATATACCTGCACAAATAATGACAGACAATGGTCCAGCATATGTATCTAAGAAAATGAAATATTTTTTTCTTATCATAATAAAAGGCACATTACAGGTACACCAAATAATCCTACATGTCAGGCACTTATAAAAAGGTGAAATCATACTATAAAGGATATGCTGAACAAACAGAAAGGAATGGAAAATGCCCCCAGAAATAGATTGCATAATGCTTTATTAACCTTGAATTTTCTTAACACTAATGAGAAAGGAACAACAACAGCAGAGAGGTATTGGATAATGGAAAAAAATTCTGAATTGAATCAACCAGTGTATTTCAAGGATGTGTTGACCTCACAATGGAAACCAGGAGATGTACTACGTTGGGGAAGGGGTTTTGCTCTTGTTTCCACAGGAGAAGAAAAATTATGGGTACCATCAAAATTAATAAAGATTCACTTTGAAAAGGAGAAACCTACTGAAACAGAGAAGTGACAGCTCATCCACAATGGTGACAACCATACAGGTGGTAAGGAAAGCCATATAGGTTAGGGCAGGGTTCTGCTCTTATCTTTGCAGGAAAATACACATCATCAAAAACTCAAAAGACCCTGGATGTTTGAATGCTAACAGAAGAAAAATTAACTATCTACTGAGGAGTATCTAGAAAACAGAATATGGCTTATAAATCCAAGTATGGGTTACAATTACATTTATACACACATGCATATATATATTAATATGTTAATATATTAACATATTCACCTGGTTTTGGAGTTGGACAATGGCTCTGTACTTCTCTAAATCCAAGTATGTTGTTAAAAGGAACATTCAGAGTTTCTGTCTCATATTGGGAGCCATCTGGTATGGGACAGAAGAAAGACTTTAGGAAAAATTTTTCTTTCTCCATGCCTTTTTTGTCTATATCATATTCTTCATTGAATGTATGTTTATATGAATGATGTTTAAGTTTTCATGATGAACAATAGATTTTCCTACAGAGCCTTTTCCTGCAGTAACCTTTGAAGTTTCCAGGAAGAAGATGGGGCCCCACAGCAACAACTCTACCTAGTTGAGATGACATCGTGATGCAGGCAGTGCTATTATAAGACTGCTTCTTTTTTTGGGTACTAGCTGTTGAAATGGTGCACCTTCTCATGACATTCTGGCCAGAACTCCAAATCAGAACTTTGAAAAAACAAACAAACAAAACAAAAACCTATCTATAGACTGCTCGGAAATTGTTTGCAACTATACTAAACAGTAATTTTGAAACTTAACCATTACTTTAATTTTGCAGGATCCCATTTATGGAACATCATCCCCATGAAAGTGGAAGCAATTCTAGAAGATGAAACCCCCATCCCCAAAAAGTTTTTTCATAGGTTTGGGAACACAGTTTAGGGGCTGTTGATTATTACTTGTATTAGATAGAGGGTTGGGGTGAAAACTATGTTTGTTAAAAAAAGGGGGGGGAACGGTAGTAATAGTGGGTAATAGAGTAAAAAGTTGTGAGCTATTATCCATGGATAATTTACATTGGTATAGTTTTTGTATATTGATACAAGTTCAAATTATAATTGTTACTTTTGTTTACATTATTTGTACACCTATACAGAGTTATTTTGTCAGATTGTATATATATATGTTATTATCTGTGTTTAGGACATTTTGTGTATTGATACAACTTTTAAGATATATTTTCATATTGTATTATATATTACTCCTACCTCTGTCTGATCAAGATACTTATATATTGTTTACATTTTGAGGTCATTGTCCTTATTTGTTGCACATTTGTTTACAGGTTATTTAATATTCTGACATGAAGTTTTAGTCTTTAAGTTATACAGGTATTAATTATTATAGGCCAATAGTTGTTCATGCTTGCTGTAGATACAGCCAAATCAATTAGGTTCTTTAGATACATAGAGATTGTATTCTGTCTAGATAGGTATTCTTCAACCACTTCAAAGATCTGTGGAACATGGCATTCAAATAACTTAGAGTTCTGTTGATATGAGACATGACTGCTTCTGACAGCACCAATCTATTCCCGAGATAATGTTGAGCACCTAAGACACTCCAGTTGGAACTCGTTTTCTTCTTAGCAAAACTGGCCTTTGGGCAAGGAACTGACAATGCCACAGCCACTGACAAGTTATATGATATCCAGAAATGGATAAGCAGAACTGTCAATTCTTCCCTAGACAAGATAAGATGGTTTTGAAAATTTTCCTGCCTCTGAAAATGGTCTGTCAATTATGCTAGGCCATAGCCAAAGTTGATTGCTTCAACACTGCAAAATGAGACTTTGGGTGATTGCTCAGGTAGCTAATGGTCTCTGTCATATATTGCTCACTTTGGAAGCTACTTGATTGTACTTTCTGCCTGCTCAGGTAATATCTCCCTTTTCAGGCCTTTGATAGGGTTGAAGATTAGATAGGCATAGTTACCATCATTTTATGATCTAGCCAAACTATTTCCAATACAAGACTTAGACTCCTTAGGATAGAATGTTTATTAAAACATTTAGCATATGTTCCTTCCTTAATATTGTTTATGCTGATTGTAATTCTAATCTTATACTTGATATATATTCCTAGTGTATACTGTTTTGTACTGGGTTTGGAACTCTCTTACTTAAACAAAAGGGGGAGGTGCTGTGGGAGCACCTTCCACTCCTTCAGCCAATAGCCTTTAAGATACCAGCCCACTTGGGTGTGGTCTCTTTTGCTTTAAAAAAAGCAGTGGTATCCCTGCTCTCTCTCTCTCTTGCTTCTGGCTCCACTTCTGGCTACTAGACTCTGTTCCTGGTTGCACAGAGGGCTGTAGTCTAGGACAGTGATCTGTAACTTTTCCCCTTAAATAAATAACCCTTTTACTAATCATAATTCCAAACTGGTGTGGGATTGTTTTGTGACTTAAGTCTACAGAGGGGAAATCCCACATCAAACTTTCTCCATTTTCCCCTGTTCTCAGCTGCTGCAAGCACAGGCTAGCTTCACAGAAAAGTACCAGGTTCCAAAGGATCCAACTTGTATTTTTATTTCTGTTCCTTGTCCTTTGGGGACTACAATGTTTCCATCATCCTTTTCCCATTTCTTCCTCTCCAAATTATCCTCCAAACCAGATGTCTCAAAGATTTATGCTCCAAGCCTTTAATCATTCCAGATAAGCATAAAGCTAGCTGGAACAATGACATCCCAAGGTCCATAGTTTCAGAAAACTTCATACCTGTGAGTATCATCAGTCAAGTATATAATTAACAGTAATCATGGAGAAATGGCATTAACCAGGTCCTCCAGAAGTATACTCCAAAGGAAAGCAGAGTGACTAGTGGGCCCTGGTAAAGCCCAGTAATTGTGGTGAGTGTGTAAGCATAGAAGTAGCTGCCTAAGGCATTTCTGTTTCCCAGGGCTCTTATCAAACCTTCCCTTATTTCAGTGCAGAAAAAGAGAAGGGGTTTTGAGTCTCCTTTCCTATTTTTCAACATCAAAATCAACTGTGGCTGCCACCAGAAGACACCTTCCCATCATGGTTGCCACCAGAAGGAAGCTTCCCATCTCAGCTCTCTGGAACAGCCTCTTGTTCTTAGGGCCCACCTATGTTCTCCAGCTAGCACAGGGATTAGATAGAAGAGGAGCTTAGAACCATGAAACATCACAGCAGGAATGAATTCCATGGTGCCTTCACCCTGGTAGTTGAATTTTACCTTCTGCTGGAGAAAATAACCTCAATTCTGTCATACTCCACTGTTTGTGCTCATAAAAGATTGCATGTGCTTATGAATGAACTTGGAAGGACCTTTCTCCATCTGTAGTATCCTTCCCTGAATCCAGCAGGACCTCTAGTCTCCTTGGAGCCATGGTTTCTCTATTCAATCAAAAATTCTCCTTTTTGATGTATTTGGTAACAAAGATGTCCTTCAAATGGCCTTTTAAAAAATCCTGCCCCAAACTCTCAATTCCTTTACTTTTCCAAGAAAACAAAATGTATCAGCAACCTTCAGCAGACACAAAACTTTCAGAAAATGTGGTCAGGACTACAAAAATCAATTGGAATTTTGTTAATTGGTATTGAAAGATCAGTGACTAAGAAAAAAGAGCAAGAACACATGCAATCTTAATTACTTTCTAAAGAGCAAGACTGAATTCTATGACTAACAATGGTGTTTTATGTCCCCGTTCTTCTTCCACAATGCCTAATTGGGTCAATTTACCATAGGCTAATCCGGAAAATTTAGGGCCCGCTCATTAGTGTTGTCCTTCCCAGTTTAAGCGAAAGATTCAGAGTTTGCAAAGGCTTGGGAACGTTGATGCTGGCTCTTAAACTGAGCCACCAAGTAATAGGATGGAAAGTCCAGGAAAGTACCTGCCTGGGATGATCAGTTATCACTTATAAAGGGAGGAAGAAAGGGGGTGTTATTCTATCTAATAAAAATATCAACCTCTGGGCTGGAGAGATGGCTCAGAGGTTAAGAGCATTGCCTGCTCTTCCAAAGGTCCTGAGTTCAATTCCCAGCAACTACATGGTGGCTCACAACCATCTGTAATGGGGTCTGGTGCTCTCTTCTGGCCTGCAGGTATACACACAGACAGAATATTGTATACATAATAAATAAATAAATATTTAAAAAAATGTCAACCTCTGCTTTTCCATTTCCTCACCCATGGCTCTGTGTCCAGCAATCTTTGAAATCTGCTATTCTGCTGTCAAGGTCAGAGGTGTGTATTTCAAGGATCCGTATTCCCTCTACTGTTGAGAGTTTATCATCTGATAGCCTAAACCTCACCTTTGAGCACATGACTTTCAAATTAAATTTTTCTTTTCTGCTTTATGCTAATTTCCTCTGAGCTATTTCAGGGACTGTATTTGGAGTCTCTGCAGTATATTCCAACTTAGCTTGTAATTTAAATTTCTGGTTCCATATTCACTGGAAAGGTCTATGCAACCACCCAGGCCATTCTGCCATCATTATGTCTCAACATTTCCCCAAAAGTGGAGGGATCATCCTTACTATGGCAGTACTGTATCCAAACAGTACAACAGGGGGCTGTGGCCGCTTCAGAGACTTCTGCTTGGTCCTAGGAATTCATCAGCTTTGTCATTGAACTCCTGACACCTTGGTTACTATTGATATTTGTCTAATATTCCTCCTAGGTCAGAGTTACATCTTTACAGCTCTTTTCTACAAACTAGAAATAAATCTTGTGGCAAGTTCTGAAAATTACATACCCTGTTATCCACATGGAGGGTGTGACAGGAGACATAAGTAGATGCCAGTAGGAAGACAAAGAGCTGTAGCCTTATGAGGCCAACACACAACCCCATTTCCTATTGCCAAGGTTATTGGCAATCCTGGGAATTTCTTAGAGGTCCAAGTCCATCTTAACATAGGCACTTGAAGGTCTCTCTCTCTCTCTCTCTCTCTCTCTCTCCCTCTCTCTCTCTCTCAATCTCTGTGTGTGTGTCTTCCATCTCTGTCTCCCTCCCTCCTTTTCTCCCTCTACCCCCAAAATCCAAAATCCTCATACACGTTACACACTCTTCTTCTTCTTTTAAAAGATTTATTTATTTATTTATTATGTATACAGTATTCTCAGTATTCTGTCTGCATGTATACATGCATACATGTATGCATACAGTGAGGCTGATATGTATTTTCTTCTCCTCTGTTTCTTTTTTTATTACTTTATAAATAATACCAATCAAATTTCCCCCTTCCTCCTCCCACTTCCCTCCCACTCCCCCACATATCGTCCTCCCCTCTATGCTTCAGTCCTAAAACAGGGCAAGGCACCCTTTCCTGTGGAAAGTTCAAGGCCCTCCCCCTCTACATCCAGGCTTAGGAAGGTATGTGTCCAAAGAGAATAGGATCTCAAAAAGCCAGTACATGTGGTAGAGACAAATCCCAGTGCCATTATCATTGGCCCCTTAGTCTGTCCCAACTGTCAACATTCAGAAGGTCCAGTTTGATCCCATGCTTGTTCACTCCCAGTACAGCTGGAGTTGGTGAGCTCCCATTAGCTCAGGCACACTGTCTCAGTGTGTGAACCAACCCCTCGTGGTCCTGACTTCCTTGCTCATCTTCTCCCTCCTTCTGCTCTTCAACTAGACATTGGGAGCTCAGTCCAGTGCTCTGATGTGAGTCTTTGTCTCTGTCTCCATCTGTCACTGATGAAGGTTCTATAGTGATATTCAAGATAGTCATCAGTCTGACAAAGGGACAAGGCCAGTTCAGGCACCCTCACCTTCACTGCCCAGGGTGCTAGCTGGGGTCATCCCCATGGACTCCTGGGAACCCCTCCAGAGCCAAACCTCTTGCCAACCACAAAATGGCTCCCTCAATCAAGATATTTTCTTCCCTGATTCCATATCCATCCTTCCTCAATCTCAACAATCCCACTCCCCCAAGCTCTCCCCAACCCTCCCCTTCTCCCATCTCTCTCTCACTCTCCCTTCACCTCTACTCCTTCCCCCCATGCTCCCAACTAATGCCTGGCGATCTTGTCTGCTTCCAATTTCCAGGAGGATCTATATATGTTTTTCTTTGGGTTCACCTTATCACTTAGCTTCTCCAGGATCATGAACTATAGGCTCAATGTCCTTTGTCTATGGCTAGAATCTTCTAATGAGTGAGTACATACCATATTTATATTTTTGGGTCTGGGTTATCTCACTCAGGATAGTGTTTTCTACTTCCATACATTTGTATGCAAAATTCAAGAGGTCATTGTTTTTTACAACTGAGTAGTACTCTAATGTGTAGATGTGGCACACTTTCTTTATCCATTCTTCCATTGAGGGGCATCTAGGTTGTTTCCAGGTTCTGGCTATTACAATAATGCTGCTATGAACATAGTTGAACAAATGCTTTTGTAGTATGGTTGGGCATCTCTTGGGTATATTCCCAAGAGTGGTATTGCTGGATCCTGAGGTAGGTTGAGTCCCAGTTTTCTGAGAAACCAACACACTGATTTCCAAAGTGGTTGCACAAGTTTGCATCCCCACCAGCAATGGATGAGTGTTCCCCTTACTCCACATCCACTCCAGCAAAGGCTATCATTGGTGTTTTTGATTTTAGCCATTCTGACAGGTGTAAGATGGTATCTCAAAGTTGTTTTGATTTGCATTTCCCTGATAGCTAAGGAAGTCCTTAAGTATCTTTTGACCATTTGAAATTCTTTTGTTGAGAATTCTCTGTTTAGTTGAGTACCCCATTATTTAAGTTGGTTATTTAGAATTTTAATGTCTAATTTCTTGAATTCTTTATATATTTTGGAGATCAGTCCTTTGTCTGATGTAGGATTGGTGAAGATCTTCTACCATTCAGTAGGTTGCTTTTTTGTCTTACTGACTGTGTCCTTTGCTTTATAGAACCTTCTCAGTTTCAAGAGGTCCCATTTATTCATTGTTGCTCTTATTGTCTGTGCTACTGGGGTTATATGTAGAAAGTGGTCTCCTGTGCCCATGCATTGCAGGTTACTTCCCACTTTCTCTTCTATCAGGTTCAGTATGGTTGGATTTAAACTGAGGTCTTTAATCCATTTGGATTTGAGTTTTATGCATGGTGATATATATGGATCTATTTTCACTCTTCTACAGGCTGACATCCAGTTATTCCAGCACCATTTGTTAAAGGTGCTTTCTTTCTCCCATTGTATAATTTTAGCTTCTTTGTCAAAAATCACGTGTTCATAGGTGTGTGGATTAATAGAGGGTTATAAGAGCAGAAGCCATAAGGAATGAGAGAGTACAGACAATGTTATGAGAAGGACTTTTGAGTAGATGTACTTTCTTAACCTAGTAAAGTTAAGAAGAGCAGATGATGGTAAATGAATGGATAGGAATCTCTTAGATAAGTGAGCAGATCCCTTCCTTATGGCTTACTGCCAAAGCCTTCCTCAATGAAACTCTTCATACTCTTCTGATTTAAAGTCTAATGCATGAATTTTTCTTCATTCAAATAAATTACCTGAATCTAACTATAATATAGTTTAGTTTATTACTGTCTAGTTCCTGGCTGAAATTTAAGATGTGACATTGCCTGTTCTAGAATAAATAATGTGAATATTTATAACTATAAACACAAATGTAACAAACTTTCGTGCATGGGGAATTAACTAGGATCCTTGCTGGATAGATTTAAAAGTTACGTGTCAAAATTGAAATCAAATAAAGTATCAAAAAGTGGTACAAACAATTCAGTATTTGAAAGTATGAATTAGCAAATATTTTCTCCAAAGAGTCAAGCAATAACTCTTTAAGCTTTTAGGCTATAGAGCTTCTGTTGCAGCTACATCACACCAAAACTGATCTATAAACAGATGGCCAACCTCTAAGCTAAAGCACTGGTTCTTTGCTTTAGTAAGCATTAGAAGCCCTCGAAGATCTTGCTGAATTTAAACTGTGAGGTGCCCCTCTGTAACTATGATCTGGTTAGTCTGTTGTCCTAAGTGTTCGCATTTCCGTCCAGTTCCCTAGTGGTGCTGATGCTGTTGAGTCTATGATACATGACTGTTGCTTAGAGTAAAACATGACCCTCTACACACTTGTCATTTCCTGGAATCCCTTTTATTTTTAAATAGTCATCGATTTCAGCATAGTTTCTAACATATTCAGCATCTTAACTTTGTAATTCTTTCATGAGTCTTCTTTCTTTTCCTTATCTCAGTTGAAGTAATGATTACTTGCTATGTTGTCCAAGTTGGCTTTGAACTCTTAGGTTGAAGTGATCTTCTTGCCTTAGCCTCTTGAGTAGCTGAGCCTAAAGATACACATGAGTATTTTGTTGTTGTTGTTGTTTTGTTTGTTTTTCAAGACAGAGTTTCTCTGTGTAGCCCCAAGTGTTCTGGAACTTGTTCTGTAGACCACACTGGTCTTGAACTCAGAAATCTACGTGCCTCTACCTCCTTAGTCCTGGAAATAAAGGCATGCACAATCACTGTCCTGCACTACATTGGTTCTTGCTTCTTGGAGCTTGTACTCATCTCTCTATTATCTAAATTCAGACAATAATTCCAAGATGACAGATGGTCTGACACCAAAGGAGTCCACTAGCCATTGCATCTGTCAACCCCAGGATAGGAAGCTTGAGACAGATGGGATAAGAATGCTCCAGTGCTATGGTAGTACATACAATACAATAGTGGCAGAACACACAAATTCATCAGTAACTTTGTGCTACACATTACAGACTCAAAGGCTCTTACAAATTGTATAACTATATGTTTTTGTGACTGATGGATTAATGAATATACTTAGAAGGACTCCCCAAAAGGGGAAGACAGAATCATACCTTGTAGGCTGGAAAAGAAATATACCAAAAATCTCCCTAATAATCATAGCAAATAACCATTTAAAATATCATTGTTAAGAGTTTTTTTATGGAAGTTATGTTGTGTAAATGATTTGACCACCGAGAATTATTTCTTTCTACCACTTCTCCCTTTTCTGGATGAGGGGTTCCTGCTGGGGTTTGGGTCTGGGACAAAGCAACAAATGTGGGGAGAGGAGATTAGAAGGGGAAGATCCCCAGGATCCACGGAGATGGGAGGAGAAGAGCAGGGAAGGCTGCCAAAGGTGTTCTGCTGCAGAGCTCTAGATGAGACTGGGGGATTGGAGCTGGAGAAGAGGAAAGAGAAGAGAACATCTGCAGTCAGCCTACTTGGATTCCCAGCAGGCGTGGCCTATCGTTTAGCAGGAGGTGCCTGCTGGAGTTAGGGGTTGAAATACAGGGACCAAACCGGGGTGGGGGGGGGAGGTTAGGAGGGGAAGATGTATGGGATAGAGAGCAGCTGGTGTTCTGTTGCAGAAGTAGGGACAAGAGTCTCTACTGCATGTGCTGGCTTTTTATGATCCTATTCTCTTTGGATGGATACCTTGCTCAACCTGGATGTAGTGGGGAGGGCCTTGGACTTTTCACAGAGCAGGGTGCCTTGCTCTCTCTTAAGATTAGAGGGGGTGGCGAGGAGGATTGTGGACGGAGTGGGAGGAGAGGAGGAAGTGATAATTTGGATTGGTATTTTTTTAAAGTAATAAAATAATATTGAAAAATAATAACATAAGCAAATAAAAATGATAGAGATAGGGAAGGACAGTACATACTCATCAAAGGAAAAATCCACCAAGATGACATTTCAATTCTTAACATCTATGCCTTAAACACATGAGCACCCAAGTTTGTAAAAGAAACACTACTACAGCTTAAATTACATATTGGCCCTCACAAATTGATGCTGAGGGACATTAATGCTCCACTTTCACCAGCAAACAGGTCATCCAGACAAAATCTAAACAATGCTGGTGCTGACAGACACTATATACACCAAAAGTACCTAAAAGATATTTACAGAACATTTCACCCAAACATATAAGAATATATAGCCTTCTCTCCACCTCTCCACCTCACTTTCTCCAAAACTGACAACATACTCAAACACAGAGCAAGTCTCAACAGATAACAGGAAACTCCCTGTGTCCTATCAGGCCGCTTACAAATGCATATAAACTGAACTCTCTGCTGGATAAAAAAATGAGTCAAGACAGAAATGAAGAAATTTAAGCCTTTCCAGAATCCAATGAAATGTAAAACACAGCATACCTAATGAGACAAAATCAAAGCAATGCTAATAGAAAAGTGCCTATATAAAAAAAGGAGACCTCTCATACTAACAACTTAACAGCACACTTGAAATCTCTGGAACAAAAAGAAGTAATTGCACCCAAGAAGAGTAGATGGAAAGAAATAATCAAACTAAGGACTGAAATCAATAAAATAGGAATAAAGAGAACAACACAAAGAATCAATGAAAAAGAAGTTGGTTCTTTGAGAAAATCAAGAAGATATACAAATCCTTATGCAAACTAACCAAAAGGTGGAGAGAGAATATCCAAATTAAGAAAATCAAAAATGAAAAAGGAATAATTGCAATAGACAGTAAGAAAATCCAGAGAATAATTACAATAGACAGTAAGAAAATCTAGAGAATCTTAAGGACATGCTCTAATAAATTGGAAAATCTAAAATAAATGAATAATTTTCTCAGTAGGTACCACTTGCCAAAATTAAATCAAAAGTTCAGATAAACAATTCAAATGTATCTATAACTCCCAGTAAAACAGAAGCAGTCAATAAAAGTCTGGAAATAAAAGCCAGGACCAGACAATTTTAATAGAAAGAACATTGCCAAGCTTATTTTATGAGGTCACAGTTATCTAATACCCAAATCACATAAAGATTCAACAAAGAAATTGAATTACAGGTCAGTTTACCTTAGGAGCATAGGTGCAAAACTACTCAATAAAATACTTGCAAGCTGAGTCCAAGAATATATCAAAAATATCATCCACCATAATCAAGTAGACTTCATCCCAGAAATTCAGGGATGATTCAATATATGAATATCAGTAAATCACCAAAAGAACAAACTAAAAGAAAAAATATGATAATCTCACTAGATACACAAAATGTTATTGCAAAATTCAACTCCCCTTTCATAGTAAAAGTCCTAGAGAGATTAAGGATACAAGGGAAATACATAAACACAATAAAGGCAATTTACAGCAAGCCTATAGCCAGTATCAAATTAAACGGAGAGAAACGCAAAGCACTTTCACTAAAATTGGGAACAAGACAAGGTTGACCACTTTTTCCATGTCTGTTCAATAGAGTACTTGAAGCTCTAACTCAAACAATAAGATAACCGAATGAAATCATCAAAGGGGACACAGATTGGAAAGGAAGAAGTCAAAGTATCTCTCTTTACAGAAGACATGATAAAATATGTAAGTGTTTCTAAAAATCCTACCAGGGAACTACTGCACCTGATAATAAACACCTTCAGTGAAGTGGCTAGATACAAGATGAACTAAAAAAATAAAAATCAGTAGCCCTCCTATATACAAATGACAAATGGGACTAAGAAAAAACTAGGTAAACAGCACCTTTCACAATAGCCTGAGGTTATAGAAAATATTTGATATAACTCTAACCAAGCAACTGAAAGTGTCTGATAAAAATTTCAAGTCGTTGAAGAAAGAAAATGGAGAAGGTATCAGAAGATGGAAAGATCTCCCATGGTCGTGGATTTGTAGGATTAACATAGTAAAAATGACCATTTTACAAAAGCAGTGTACAAATACAATACAATCCCCATTGAAATTCCAACACAATTCCTCTTTTTATTTTTATTTTTCTCTCATACATTGTATCTGGGCCACAGACTCCCTACCCCCTCTCCTCCCAGTGTTATGTCCCCATGAACATCACATCCTTTTCCCCCCTCCCCCTGATGCACGCCTCCTCTTTTCTCCACTGAAAAGTATAAGCCTCCCAGGGATATTCAGACATGGCTTATCAAGTTATTATAAAACTAGGTTATAACCCCCTCATACCAAGGCTGGATGAGGCAACCCAGCAGGAAGAAAGGCATCCTAAAAATAGGCAAAAAGGTCAGAGATAATCCCTGCTCCCACTGTTAATAGTACCACAGAAACCCCAAGCTGTACCACCATGACATATATGCAGATGATGAAGGTCCAGACCCATCAGACTCCCACTTGTGAGTACAGTATTTGTAAAACCCATGGGCCCTCTTGACCCCTCTGGCTTCTACAACCTCTCCTAACTCTCTCTCAGCACAGTGTTTTGCTGTGGGTCTCTATATCTGCTCCCATCAGTTGCTGGAAGAAACCTCTTTGATGACAATTATGCTAGGCACCAATCTGGTTACAGAAGATAGCCAGAGAGCTGGTTTGAGTCCTGTATTCTCCATTACTAGGAGTCTTCATCAGGGTCAGTCACCCTTCATGGATTCCTGTAAATTCCCCTTCCATTAAGTTTCCTCCTTGAGCCTGAAATGACCCCCCAATTCCAGTCAACCTCTCCCAGTACTCTTCCCTCCAATACCACCACCCCTAATCCCTCCTGTTCCCATCCCTATCTGCCCCAAGGTCCCACTAGTGAAATCTATTTCTCTTCCTCTGGAAATTCATACATTCCCCTTTGAGCCCTCCTTGTTACCCTAGCCTTTCTTGGATCTGTGGCTTGTAGCATGATTTTCCTTTATAGCTAATATCCACTTATAAGTGAGTACATACCATGTTTGTCTTTCTGGGTCTGGGTTACCTCACTCAGGATGATGTTTTTCTAGTTCCATCCATTTGCCTGAAAATTTCATTATGTAAACTGACAGAGAGCCCACCCCCCACCCCGTTTAGAGTAACAGCCACACAACTCATTGAGCATGTAGAGCTCGAGCTGGTGCCTAAATGGAGCCTTCACCCCTATGATCTAATCTCTTTGGTGATGGAAGATACTCTTCAGGCTACAAAAGAGAAAAACATGAAAACCAACCAAGCCACAAACCTTTGACTAAAATTTGTCTGCGTGCAACGTATGTTGGGGTAATTGTGCCACCAAACTTGTGGGAGTATTCAACCAATGTCTGATTTGACTTAGGCTCAGTCCATGAGAAAAGCACATATCCAACACTGCTTGAGTACCAAGAACCAGAGACTGATACCCCAGAGATCTAGTGTAAAAACCAAAAAATTACCCCTAATATATTCTGTAACACTCATAGACCAGTGCCCTATCCAGTTATCAGCAGATAGGAGCAGAGGCAGAGACATTATGCAAAGACAGAGAGTATATAATCGGAGGTCTCCATCAAATCTCTCCCCTCAGAGCTCAGAGATCCTACATAAGAGGAGGCAGAAAGAAGAGTTTAAGAACTAGAGGGGATGGAGGACACCAGGAGAACAAAGCAGGCCTTCTAAATCAATAAAGCAGTGTACATATGAGCTTACAGAGACTGAAACAACAAGCACATGGATCTATATGGGTCTATACCAGTCCTTTGTGTATATATTATAGCTATTAGCATTGTGTATTGATGTAGTAGGTGGTCTTCTGTCTATGGTTGCTTTCATTGGTTAATAAAGAGATGGCCTTGGCTTTTGATAGGGACAGCAGCTTAGATTAGGCAGAGTAGAACAGAATAGAATTCTGGGAGGAAGAAGGCAGTGAGGCAGATGCCATAGAACTCTACTCTCTGAGATGGACGCAGGTTAGATCTTCCTGTAAGCCACCACCTCGTGGTCTACACACATTAATAGAAATGGGTAATCAAGATATGAGAGTTAGGCCAAGAAGAGGCTAGATATAATGGGCCAGACAGTGTTTAAATGAATACAGTTTTCTGTGTAATTATTTCGGGTAAAGCCAGGCGGCCAGGAACGGATGGCAGGAATGCAACCTGCTGTTCCTTCTACTGTTTTCATGGGACTTCTGAGTGTGTGCACAGGTGGGTATCTGATCTTGTGCTTGCCTCTTGGATTCTTTTCCTCCTTGGCTTGCTGTGTCCAACTTCAGTATGATTTTTTTTTACTGCATCTTATTATATTTTCATTTGTCCTATACCATTGGCAGTTAGGAAGATGAAAATTAAAGTCATAAGAGAACATCAGCACACACCTATCAGAACAACTACAATCAACAAGAACCACAATTAAACACAGTGGTGACCCAAATTCTGGCAAGGCAGCCTACATTGTGGTAGACGTGTGATTTGGCATAATGGGTGCAACCACTCTGAAACTGACATCCACACAGAAGAAGACTGTATATATAATGTAAAATTGAATACAAAATCTGAGTAATATCTGTGACTTATATCTATACCAATTTCCTGTTTGTGATATGTTGTCCTACTGTGCAAGGAGTAGATTTGCTGGAGGTTTGTAGAACTAGTCTCTATTAATTTTAAGGTATACCAAAAATGTGGACTTATTATTATATTGGAATAAAAGTAAGAAATATATAGAAATGCATCATGATCTGGTTTCAGTCCATTACTAAAATTAGAGACTTACTCAAAAGTTGTCTCTGGCCTCATTCTTATAAATAATATGCAATAAACATCTAAAGTACAAGTATTCCAGTGAGGTATTAACTCTATGGTTAAGTTACCCAGATGTTAGGTAACATGGCTCACATGGTTGATATATTTAGTTTTTTTTTTTAGGATCCGCCTACTGACTTCCCTAATGCCTAGACTAATTTACATTTTTTGCAGCTGTGAATATGCATTCCCCTTGTCTAAAACTAAACCAGCATTGTTTTGATTTTTCTTGTTTTTTATTTCAAGTCAATTTCAGTTTTATTTCTTTGTCTTTACAATAACTACACTATCACATCAGTTAAATTATCTGCTTAAGACTAAGGTAGGTTTTTTTCTTTCTCTTTTTTTTATTGATTTTATTGAGCTCTACATTTTCTCTGCTCTGCTCCCTGCTTCTCCAACCTCCCTCTCCCATGGTCCCCATGCTCTAAATTTACTCAAGAGATCTTGTCTTTTTCTACCTCCCATGTAGATTAGATCTATGTATGTCTCTCTTCGGCTCCTTATTGTTGTCTAGGTTCTCTGGGATTGTAATTTGTAGGCTGGCTTTCTTTGCTTTATGCGTAAAGGAACTTAGGAGTGAGTATGTATGTTATTTGTCTTTCTGGTTACCTCACTTCAATATGATGATTTTCTAGCTCCATCCATTTGCCTGAAAATTTACAGATGTCATTGTTTTCTGCTGTGTAGTACTCCATTGTGTAA
The DNA here is from genome assembly GCF_903992535.2 of Arvicola amphibius. Classification (NCBI taxonomy): domain Eukaryota; kingdom Metazoa; phylum Chordata; class Mammalia; order Rodentia; family Cricetidae; genus Arvicola; species Arvicola amphibius. Next base: position 135,480,805 of record NC_052058.2, read on the forward strand.
AGTACCACATTTTCTTTATCTATTCTTTGGTCAAGGGGCATTTAGGTTTTTCCAGGTTCTGGCTATGACAAAACATGCTGCTATGACAAAAATTGAGCACATGTCCTTGTGGTATGATTGAGCATCCTTTGGGTATATACCCAAAAGTGTATTTCTGGGTCTTGAGGACGGTTTGTTTCCATTTTTTTTTTTGAGAATTGCCATACTGATATCCAAAGGAGCTGTACCAGCTTGCACTCCCATCAGCAATGCAGGAGTGTTCCTTTTAATATGTGGATTTCTATGAGGATGTTACATGGTATCTACCATACCATTCCTTCTTCAAAAAGAATCAACAGAAATGGACCAGGAAGAAATTGACAGCAATGCCTCTACGTGTCCCTGGCATATCTTGATAGAAGTGCAAGGGAACACAACTGGGTGTGACTACGTACTAGTCCATGTGCATGAGCCCTTTTTCATTTAACCCCAACCATAGCCTAAGAATTGTAAATGTGATGGAGTTTCTTCTAGGATATCTGAGGTAGAATCATCCCAGGGAAATGATGTAGCTTCTTCTGAGAATCAAGAAAGTTGTAACAGAAATTAAATAATGGAAAACTGTCTTTTTGAGAATACAGAGAATCTACACGAACTCATTTCTGGATTTGATACAGAGTGCATACAATAAATTGAACTCTTCTCCAAATGACAAATACACTTCATTTTTTTTGCCAATAAAAGAGGCTAGTAGTTTAGTTTAAGTGACTCAGGTGAGAACCTTTAATATTACAACTCTCATTTTTTTTATATAAAATATGGATTTAAAGGACAAATTTTTTGCTCCTTAACTTCACATTTATTTTTGATTGAGCATCACTGGTCTATATCCAACCTGCCTGTGATGCAGAAAGGGAAAAATCAGAAGACACAAAAAGACAGCTAACTATTCAAAGCCTGAGTTTAATTATGAGACAGGGACTTGAAGATCCTAACAGAACCTGCTAGGCCACGGAGGTACACAGTACCCTCAGTGGGTTGAAATGTGCCATATACATGTAGTGAATTATCGTGCCATAACCTCATACAGTCACACAAATGGTATATTGGTCAGATCTTTTGAATATTTAATGATATGGAAATATAACCCACCCTGATCTGTACATATCTATATATATGACATAATATGTACATATATCAAATTAGGACACCATACCCCATAAACTTTTTATTATTGAATTTTAAACTGAATTAATTAATATTAAATTTTCTGGCACTGCTGTCATGCTCATGAAACACTTTCAAAGAGGCAGAAATTGAGAAACTGAATGTCATCAAGTAGGTTTCTGGAAACCTGAAAAATCACAGAACCACACAGCATGAAGGAAATCAAAGACAAGACAGAAGCTATGTTAATATTACTCTTTGAGTTTGTCTGACAGCTTATTACTCTGTGTTTGAAAACTTGAATGAGTGAGAAAGTTAATCTTATTTTTCTGTGCTGAGATAGAGAAAAAGTGGAAAATCTTTCCAAAAATTATGTTGTAAACTTCAGCGTGAAACAATTCCAAGGGTGGAGATGACTAGGAAGTGCAGAAAATCACAGTCTGTGAAGTGTTTTGTCAGCCAGAAACAGACAAAGGTAAAACACAACCCAGGTGCCAAGGTTCTCTCTGGGCAAGGGCCAAGTCAGTCACACCGCACAGTCTGGTGTTCCTGACCTGGTTTATTGATGAATCTATTCCCGTTGTACTGACTGGGATCGATTAGCTTGTCTCTGTAGATCTGCACTTGGCCCATGGACCAGTGACAAATTAAAGGAACAATTCAAACTTCATTTTATAAATAATCCCTCTGTGCTCCCCGTGTCTCTACTTTTATAACATTACCAGTCAAGGGACATAGGTGAGTTCTGCTAACATTTGATTATAGGGGAAAGAAACTCCCCAGTTAAGACAACCATGGACTTGTTTTCCGCTTTCCAGGCTTTAGCTTAGTCCCAATTAGCCAAACTAGAACAGCAGGGATGAGACTCACGTGATCAAATGACTTTATATTAGAAGAAGTAAATACACTGAGTTACTTTATTTTTTTCAATTAAAAACTGCAACGTGATTAAGTTTCAAAATGTTCTTAATTATTACATTTTAGCTACACAAAATAATGAGTTTCATTATAAGTTTTAAGGTGTATGTGTAATATACTTACTGCACTGCTGGTGTTCCTACGTGCATATGGCTTTATTTATCTGACCTTGTTCACTTAGGTTTGTGAAGAATGATTCCTCCATAATCACGTGAGAAAAAGAATCCATAGAAAAGCAAAATGTATGTATGTGTATTTACAAGCACAATTTCCTTTTACAGCCTTCTGTCCTGCATCTGTGTTAAGGTATTACAAAACAAGAATAATCCTATAACAAGTTAACTATACGGGGCCATCCTTTTGGCAACAGAGAAGGCAGAGGAATTCCAGACTGCAGAGTGCCCATAGGTTGAATTACCTTGCTGACAGCTCTTAGATCTGTTACCATCCTCCATTTACCAGATTTCTCTCTCTCTCTTTTTTTTTTTTACAACAAACACAGGAGAATTCCAAGGGCTAGTTGATTCCTCAATATGTTGAGCATCTAATTGCTCCTGTAACATTCGTTCTAAAGCCTGCAATTTATCTTCAAGCTAGAGGCCATTGCTTAACTCACATTGGCTTCTCAGTTAGCCATTTTAAAGGTAGGGCTGTTGGTACCTCTAAAGGCTTGTTAGTTGCTTTACATTCTTTATTTTTATTTTTATTAAAAATTTCCGCCTCCTCCCCGCCTCCCATTTACCCCCCCCACTCCCCCTCCCTCTCCTGTCCAGAGAGCAGTAGGGTTCCCTGCCCTGTGGGAAGTCCAAGTTCCTTCCCCCTCCATCCAGGTCCAGGAAGGTGAGCATCCAAACAGGCCAGGCCCCCCCAAAGCCAGTATGCTAGTAGGATCCAAATCCAGTGTCATTGTCCTTGGCTTCTCAGCAGCCCTCATTGTCCGCCATGTTCAGGGAGTCCGGTTTTATCCCATGCTTTTCAGTCCCAGTCTAACTGGGTTTGGTAAGCTCCGAAATATCAGCCCACCATCTCGGTGGGTGGGCGCACTCCTCACAGTCCAGACTTCCTTGCTCATGTTTTCCATCCTTCTGCTCCTCATTTGGACCTTGGACGCTCAGTCCGGTTGCACCAATGTGTGGCTCTGTCTCTATCTCCATCCATCGCCAGATGAAGGTTCCCTCACGGTCCTGACTTTCTTTCTCATGTTCTCCCTCCTGCTCCTTGTCCAGGACTTGGGAACTCGTCGGTGGCTCCAATGTGGGGCTCTTGTCTCTAGCTCCATCCATCACCAGATGAAGGTTCTATGGTGATATGCAAGATAATCATCAGTATGGCTATAGGATCTGGCCTTTTCCGACTCCCTCTCCTCAGCTGCCCACGGAACTAGCTGGGCGGGCATCTCCCTGGATACCTGGGAACCCCCTCTAGAGTCAAGTCTCTTAATAATCCTAAGATGGCTTCCTTAACCCTTAGGATATATTGCTCCCTGCTCCCATATCACCCTTCCTATATCCCAAGATCCCATGTCCCCCAGGCTCTCCCTATCCTCCCCTTCACGTTTTTCTCTCCTCATCTCCCCTTGCCCCAACCCACCCCACCCCCAAGGTTCCCAATTTTTGCTGGCAAACTTGTCTACTTCCAATATCCAGGAGGATAACTATATGTTTTTCTTTGGCTTCACCTTCTATTATCTTCTCAAGGAATCACAAATTATAGGCTTGATGTCCTTTATTTATGGCTAAAAGCCGATTATGAGTGAGTACATCCCATGTTCACTTTTTGGTCTGGGTTACGTCACTCAGAATAGTGTTTTCTATTTCCATCCATTTGCATGCAAAATTCAAGATGTCATTGTTTTTCACTGCTGAGTAGTACTCTAATATGTATATATTCCCACAGTTTTCTTCATCCATTCTTCCACTGAAGGCATCAGGTTGTTTCTAGCGTTCTGGCTATTACAAATAATGCTGCTATGAACATAGTTGAACAAATGCTTTTGTAGTATGATTAGGGCATCTCTTGGGTAAATTCCCAAGAGTGGAATTGCTGGTCCTGGGGTAGGTTGATCCCGAATTTCCTGAGAGAAACCGCCCACACTGCTATTCCAAAGTGGTTGCACAAGTGTGCCATTCCCACCAGCAATGGATGAGTGTACCCCTTACCCCCACAACCTCTCCAGCAAAGGCTATCATTGGTGTTTTTGATTTTAGCCAATCTGACAGGTGTAAGATGATATCTCAAAGTTGTTTTGAGTTTGCATTTCCCTGATAGCTAAGGAGGTTGAGCATGACCTAAGTGTCTTTTGGCCATTTGATGGAGGATTCTCATTGGCTATAAACAAACTGCCTTGGCTTTTTGATAGGGCAAGATTTAGATAGTGGAGTAGACAGAACAGGAAAAAGGAAGTGAGGTAGATGGCTCAGACAATTGCCCGCCTTTCCTCTCTGCACAGACCGCCATGGCCTCTCCTCAGTGAGACAGATGCGATGAAGCCAGCCGCCAGATCAGAAATGCTGAATCTTCCCCTGTAAGACACCACTTGTGGTGTTTACAATGATTATTAGATATGGGTTAGTCAAGATGTGAGTAAGAGGCTGAAACTAATGGGCCAGGCAGTGCTTAAAAGAATACAATTTGTGTGTTGTTATTTCGGGGTATAAGCTAGCCGGTGGCCGGGAGCTGGGCAGGATGAAAGCAGGCCTGCCCGCAGCTTCCTCACTACAGCCATTTGGACTTCTTCTGTTGAGAATCTCTGTTTAGTTCAGAGCCCCATTTATTTATTTATTATTTATTTTTTTTTTTTTGGTTTTTTTGAGACAGGGTTTCTCTGTAGCTTTGAAGCCTATCCTGGAACTAGCTCTTGTAGACCAGGCTGGTCTCGAACTCACAGAGATCCGCCTGCCATCTGCCTCCCGAGTGCTGGGATTATAATTAAAGGCGTTGCGCCACCACCGCCCGGCCAGAGCCCCATTTTTAAATGGGTTAATTAGTATTTTGAAGTCTAGTCCTCTTGAGTTCCCTTATATATTTTAGAGATCAGACCTTTGTCAGTTGCAGGGTTTGTGAAGATCTTTCTCAGTCAGTAGGCTGCCTTTGTGTCTTAGTGACAGTGTCTTTGCTTTACAGAAGCTGCTCAGCTTCAGGAGGTCCCCTTTATTCAATGTTGCCCTTAATGTCTGTGCTGTTGGGGTTAAGCTAGGGAAACATCTTCTACAGCCTGAATGGGCTCGGTGACCTTCCTGCATAGTACCTACCTTATTACATCCTTCCCAGAAACAAAATCTGCCATTTTACCGGTTAACCAGCAGATGGTTGCTGTTTCACAAGTCGTGAATAGAATCAATGCCAATGGTGACTGACTGGTCCTGTGCTAAAATCCGCCTAGGTAACTTGTAAAAAAACTGAGGAAAAAATGAGTTGCTCCACAGATTAGATGTAATCAAATCAATTCCATACATGGAGCAAGAAGCTCAGAGTCCTGGGGGCAGAGAACAGAAACCCAGAAGCTGCACACGCTGGGGTCACAGCGGCCAGCAAGCAGTGCTTCTAATCATGTTGCTGGGACAGAGTTGCCCCCCGGGAGTTTTTAGTGGCTGGGAAAAACAGCACTTCTGCTTGGGCTGGTGGCTGTAGCTCTGTCAAACTTTGTTGTGGCAGGGATTTTGACGGGGATTTGGGGTCCGTGATGAAGCGGCTCTGCAATCCGCCCAAGAGGCGTGCAGTTAAATTCATGTGGGGCACCGGGTGATGGTAGAGATATTGGGCGCTTAAAAGAAATCTCACACTGGCTCAGATCTGACCAGATAGACAGTTATTTATTTTAGGGGGAAAAACCTATAATCAGGATCTCCTGCTGAAACAATGGATGGAGATCAGATCCAAACAAGCTGAACAGCGAATGGGGACAAGGGGGGACAGAGAGAAAAAGAGGCCGGCCGTGCTTCGGCAATCCTGGTAAAATAGTCTATGAGGCCACGCCCCAGTAGGCCCGTAAACCTTCTTGCAGCAGTTTTTAGGGGAGGGACTGGAAGGAGAGGAGGGAGGGGAAGAAAACTGATTAGGCTGGAGAAAATTAATTCATTGATTAATTAATAAAATTGTATTAATAGTCTCCAAACTAAATTAGAAATAGCTGTTACAGTTAGTCTCACTGTTGGCCATTCTTCAAAGGTTGTGACTGCTGTGATTCCCTTATACAGGGATGTATTCCAAAATTCGGTGTGTGTGTTGTGTGTGTGTGTGTGTGTGTGTGTTTGGTACACGTGTTTGACCATGTGCAAACTTTTCCTTCAACTTTCGATTATAAATCATGTATAATAAAAGCAAACAATTAATGATGAAACGAGGGAGTTATAACAACATACTATTATAAAAGCTCCAGAATTTGGGGGTGTTTATGTCTGAAATTTGCTGTTGATGAGTTTTGAACTGTGGTCCTCTGAAACTGAAACTGTGGTGGCAAAGCTGCTGAGAACGAGAGGGCAAGCGAACCTATAAAAATAATAATAAAAAATAATAATAAGCCGGGCGGTGGTGGCGCACGCCTTTTATCCCAGCACTCGGGAGGCAGAGGCAGGCGGATCTCTGTGAGTTCGAGACCAGCCTGGTCTACAAGAGCTAGCTCCAGGACAGGCCTCTAAAGCTGCAGAGAAAACCCTGTCTCGAAAAACCAAAAAAAATAAAAAAAATAAAAATAATTGCATCCTACGAGCTTTTCATTAAACGTAGGCATCATTTCTACTACATAAAAACCTAAAGAGAAAAGGAAAAGAAAAAATTTAAATGCCTCATGTGAACAATTTCCCCAATGAGGACAGCTTTCCTGTCCCCATAGAGGAGGGTGCTGAGCTCGCCTGAGTTACCTTCCTGAGCTGATGGCTGAAGTGAGCCACTCCTCTGTGTTCCACACCTCCATGGGATGCATGTGGACAAAACTAAAGAATGTTTGATGACCATAAAAGAGCAAAGCCCTGAAGAATTTAAGTACGGTACATGTTATCTGACATAGACAGATGATAAAATACCCATGAGATCTTGATAACATCAAACAATCCACCAATAACCAATAGCTACCTCACTTCACAACTTGATTTTTTTTTTTTTTTTTTTTTTTTTTTTTTTTTTTTGGTTTTTTGAGACAGGGTTCTCTGCAGCTTTAGAGCCTGTCCTGGAACTAGCTCTTGTAGACCAGGCTGGTCTCGAACTCACAGAGATCCGCCTGCCTCTGCCTCCCGAGTGCTGGGATAAAAGGCGTGCGCCACCACCGCCCGGCTCACAACTTGATTTTTAAATATAAATATAATCCTTGTAACATTAAGTCTTAAGACCCAAACCAAAGCTTTGCTCTTCTCTTTTTCTTTCTTTTTTAAATTACTTATTTATTATTTATTTATTTATTTATTTATTTATTTATTTATTTATTTATTTATTTATTATTTATTTTACTGGTTTGCCCAGTATTTGTGTTTAGGCATCACATCTAGTATACATTTTCCTTTATTACAAATATTATGCTACTTGTGATAAGAACATATAAGTTAAAATGCACAAAGACTTAAGTCTTGAACTGAGAGGTGGCTCAGCGGCTGAGCGCAGTGCCTGCGAGTCCAGAGGTCCCCAGCTCGATTCCCGGCTGTAACAGAGCGGTTTTCGGCCGTCTGTCCCGAGCTCCTGCGCCCTCTTGTGGCGTCAGTGGGAAAAAAGACAAGTCTTCAGGTTGAGGGCCAGGGAATTTCAAAGGACTTCTGAGTTGCACAGTAGCATTATTCACAAGATTCAAAAGGTGAGAACCATCAAAGAACCCATCAGCAGAAAATGTATATATACATGCAAAGAGATAATAATCATGATGAATAAACTTCTGACATAGGCTGTAATATGCATAAACAACGAAGACATTGTGCTCTGGGAAATATGCCAGTCACAGAAGGACACATATTGTATGTTTTTACTTACGTGAGGCCCCTAAAGTAGTTAAATACCTCGAAGCAGACAGTGAAATAATGGTGTCTAGGGCCCAAGAGTGGAGAAGGTGGGACAACACAGAATGTTATTATTTAATCAGTGTAGGGTTTCAACTTAAAGGGTTCTGTAGATGGATGGCGTGATGGTTGTGCAATAATATGAATTTATTTTGTAACTCCAAACTTTGTGAAAGAAATTGTTAAAATTATAAAATTTTATTGTACATATTTACCAAAATTAGAAAGCACTCTAAAGAAAAAGGTGAAAGAAAGGGAAAAAAGGAAGAGGAGACATAGATCTCAAACCACATATTCAACAATTTTGAAACAAGATTTCTATTTATTTATTTATTTATTTATTTATTTATTTATTATGTATACAATATTCTGTCTGTGTATGCCTGAAGGCCAGAAGAGGGCACCAGACCCCATTACAGATGGTTGTGAGCCACCATGTGGTTGCCTGGGAATTGAACTCAGGACTTTTGGAAGAGCAGGCAATGCTCTTAACCGCTGAGCCATCTCTCCAGCCTGAAACAAGATTTGTTTACAACGATAGAAAAATAAAATATTCCAGTCACTCAGCAAAAGAGGAAAATCTGAACTTTCAGGAGGAAGAAATGACCTTGTAAAAGCATGACACCTACCTATTTGTATTATCGGGGGAAAAAAAAGTTATTAAGAAATTAGTTTCACTTACGGGAATATTCCAGGCCCTGTTGGTAGATTTGAGCTTCCCTGTGGAAAATTGTGTTTACCCAGAAGTGCAGGGTGAGGGGCTCTGAAACTCCTCAACCGAGGCAAGTTTGTCTTTGTATGAGTTCTAAATAGTGAGTGTAAGAGGAAGGACAGCTAAGGGAGTATGAATATGCAAATAAGCAAGGGAGCATCTTCTAGGTCTGACTGGGGCCGAGTGAAGAAACCATGACTCACTGTCCCTGACCAAATTAGGAGGCCCCCCAGTGTTCTTCTTCCGTTTGTTCCCTGCCCATTGCTGCTTTTCTTCCCTCCATCTCTCATACATACAATCGCAGGCGCTTGCCTACTTTTGCCTGGTTGATTGTTCCTGCTTTTAGTTCTAGAACTTTTCTTCCTTGTTCTCCTTTCTCTCTCTCTCTCTCTCTCTCTCTCTCTCTCTCTCTCTCTCTCTCCCTCTCTCTCTCTAATATTTAATAAAATTTAATAATTTCAATTAAAATGTAATTTCATCACTTTCCCCTTCCTTTCTTCCTCCTAGTCTTCTCAAATCCCCTCCCTCCAATTCCATCTGTCACCCCCGCTTTCAAATCAATAGCCTCCTCTCCTTTGATTGATATTGTTGTGTGCGTGTGTACGTATGTATGTGCATAGATATATAAGTACAACCTGCGGAGTCCATTTTTATTGTTTGTGTGTATATGGTCTTAGGACTGACCACTTTGCATTGTTATTGATTGAGAATTCCACACATGCATGTAATATATTTCGAGCAAACTGGTCCACATTCCCCGCCCCTCCAGCTCGGCTCGTACCACTTTTTCTCCAACTTCAAGTGCTCTCTCTTAAATCCATGTAAGGCATCTTAGCACTGCCAGAAACTATTCAACCCTTCTGTCATTGCAATCAGAGTGATTATTACGTTTAAGTTATTCAAATGACCTAATCATCTATGTAAACTCTTCCGGCTTTCCTCATTCCCTGAAGCAAATGACTGAAACCCAAGGAAGCATGAAGGAGTCTGCTCCCTGCCCAGCCATCTAGCTGTCGGCCTGACACAATCTCAACAGGAGGCCTAGACTGTAAACCCCTGCCCCAGTCTTGGCAAACATTGTTGTAGCAGCCAGAACCCCACTGCGGCAGGCTTTTCTACCTGGTCACTTCCAACTTAGGTTCAAATCTCCCTTCAGCGTAGGATTTCCTGGGAGAGTTTCATTAACTCCATAAGAAATGTTCTTGCCCTGAGTATCAGTAAGTTCCTCTAATGTTGGTTTTATTATGGTTTATAGTATCTAGCTATAAAAGGAAAGCCCCAGGAAGATGAACCAAGGCTTTTTTTTATCTTTGCCTTTGTTCAAACTTTCTATGAGATTCAGTAACCATTGAATCTAAAACACATTGTGCCAAGAGTGCTTACCTCTCAGGGTTCACAACGTGCCTTTGCTTCTTCCTTGTGTAAGAGGCTCAAATCTGACTCATTCTTCCAGGTGTGCTCGAGAAAGCAACCGTGATTACTAAACAGGCTGCATGTGCTCATGTGGCATTGGCTCTGAGCTATAGTTTCCTTTCTGCCAAGATGAGGAATTCACTGCAAGAACAAATACTAACATGCTGAATTTGCTTTTAGAATGGCTCTTGAAACATTAAAAATACTGAAATTTCTGGAGATAATTATTTTGACACTCATTTCTCCAGGATAACTGAATTATTAAAAATCAAGTGATGCATGAGAGATAGAAGGAAGTTTAGATTCAATGTATGGAGCAGACACAATGGAGAGATTAGTGAGTGGTTAGCAAGGGAGGATTATCCAAGACCTCCCCATTTCCTTGTTGCAGGAGACCTTGAAAGCCTGTGGTAAATGGGTGAGTTCACACTATTAAATTTTTTATTAGACTGTCAGTCTTGTGAATCTCCTGCAAAAACATGGATCCCATAAAAATGATATTTGGTTCTTTTCAGCTGGTTTGATACAACCTTCCTCAGTGTTGCTTATATTTCATTCCTTTGTTATACTTACATTCAAAAGGCAAGCAAAATAATGCAAAGAAAGCTATATTCTAAAATGAAAAGCTGTATGGGATAAAATGTTGAGATTCTGGGTCCTCCTTTAAAAAAACAAGCAAAGCAGAGGAGACTTCATATTACATGGCATATATTTGAACCCTTTATTTCTAAATTTTAGAAACTTGTTAACTTTCATAGCTAGACAAAAAGTAATCACATTTGTAGGTGCAACCAGGCTTTTATTTAAATGGGGCAGGGAGTTTGTGCTCATTATAGGAAGCAAATAAACAGCAACAAATAATCCATGTAACATTAGAGATGGTAGACATGAGGATTTGCCCAACACTTTGTCTACATGCTGCAATAAGCAAGGGTTTAGTGTAAATCTTATGAAAAAAAATCTTATGAAAGTTTGGATAGAAATATTCATCCTATTAATAATAACACTCAAAAATATTCCCTGTCCCCATTCTGTTTATATAAAAAGTGGAAAGAAACATTATAGATCACCAGTTAAATTATTCATTTTTGATGGGACTATCCAATTTGATTGTCCTCTTGACTCTGCTCTGACTAAACTGCTTTCTAGGCTCTAATTCTTGTTTCTTTCCCAACGTGGCAATTTCCTCTTATTCCCATCATCTTCCTGCCTAATTAGGTAGGCTCAGCAGAGCATGGGAAAGACTGGGCCAGTCTCCCAGAGTAGTCTCCCATAATCTGCACAGATAAGGACTATTGAACCAGGCTCTTTGATATGTTCTACATTTTCCCAAAGGAGATGATGTTAAAATAGAAAAGTTTGTTTAATATTTGTGGTTCTAGTATTCCTCTATCTTCATTCCTTATAAGGAAAACTTAAAGGTGAGGGAAGAACCAAAGATGCACACAGTCTCACAATACATGTACAAACAGATAGTGTTTCCTGTCTTACACTTTGACATAATAACTTTTCCACTTTATAACAGTGCATATGTTTAGCCACACAATCATCCTGGATTCTACTTTCAGTACAATATTCAGCGCATTGCACAGCTGCTCTATACTTTATTATAGAGTGGGGTGAGGTGATTTTTGCCAATGGTAGATTGAGTGTTCCGTGCACATTTAAACTGAGTTCTATGAAACCACTGTGCTCAGTAGATTAGAAGTATCAAACACATTTATATGCAGTATGACTTCCTAAGGACATAGCCCTATGGTAAATCAATGACAATCTGTATATGCATACACACACACACACATACACACATACACACACACACACCATCACCAATAATGACAACAACATCCAAAGAATAAAGCAAGAGATATCTGCATTTTATGTAAAACAAGAAAATAGCAAAAAGATCAAATATTTATTTACTTATTTACTTACTTTTATACAAGGCTTATGCTAACCTTGAACTCCTGAGCTCATGTGATCCTCTTGCCTCAGTCTCAGAAGTAAAGGAGAAACGTGACAAGCGGTGCTCTTGTTACAGGGCATCTCAGGGTGTCTCCAGGCAGCAAGAGCTGCTCCTCCAAAGAGGATCCTTTGCTCCTGTGCTCCAGGCACAAATGCTTCCATGATGGTAGAGGGTCACAGGTCCACAGAAGTCTCAAGGACAGTCAGGGAAGAGCTTGAGGATTCCTTAGAACATAAATAGTGGATCTCGTTGGAAGACTTTTAGAGACAATCCAAGTCAAAGCATTAGACTGCTGTCCTTGATCTACTTGCTATCACACTACACCTTCCCTTCCAGAACAGTTTCCAATGAAGTTATCCAATTCTCTTATTATTTTTTTTTACTTTTTTCATTTTTTCCCTTTTATTGAAAATAGATATGTTTTGGCCAGGTAGTAATGGTGTATACTTTTAATCCAGCATTAGGGACAGAGGAAGTCAGATCTCTTAGTTTGCGAGCAGCCTGGTAAACAGAGCAAGTTCAAAGACAGGTATACACATAGAAAGCCTGTCTTGAAAATCCAAAATTATATTTTTTCTTCTCACATAATATATACCTTGATTATGCTTTCCCCTCCCTCTACTGCACATGTTTCCTCCCCACGTCCCCTCCCATCTGAATCCACTCCCTTTCTGTTTCTCTTTAGAAAACAAACAGAATAACAATATTATTATAGTTAAGATATAATAGGAGAAAACAAAAATTAGCACACTTGACAAGACAAACAAACAGAAGGAAAGCGTCCAAGAGGAGGCACAGAATTAGAAACCCACTTGTTTTCACAGTCAGGAATCCCATAAAAAACACTAAGCTGAAATATAATCAGCCTGCTGCAGACCTGTGTATGCTGCTTTAAGTTAATGTGGTCATTTGCTTCTATATCTTAGAGAATCAATTCATATGGAATGAGTAAGAGAATTCATGAAAGGGAATGTATAAAGATAAATATGCAAAAGTCATCAAGCTGTATCTCAAAACAGTCAAAATCAGTAGTGAAGGAAACATAAAAAACCTGCATTTTGTTAGCATATAAAATAATGGACTTCACTATGTAATTTTCATGCCTGTGTATTATTTCCTCATGTTCACCCGCATTACCCTCTGCTGCTCTTCCTCTCCACTCCTCTTCCTTTTCCCCTCATATGCTCATGTAAGATATGTCAGATAGGTAGACAGACAGATAGCACATATAAAGGACATAATATTTGTACTCTGGTTTTAAGATGAGAAATTGGTTAGACTTTCATGTGAGAAATGATAAATGTATTAAGCAATTTTAAAGACGTTTTAAGTACATTTATAGGCACATACAATTTTTGTAGATTAAAAAAGGAAGTAGTTATAAACCATCATTGCCTGATTAATCTGTAATAAAAATCTATCTAAAATGTCAGTAAGATTTCCCTTTTCTTTTCCTTTGAAACCAGACAATTTTGTCCTAGATTTTAAAGAGGGAAAAAATCAAAGGAGAAGAATGATGGTTAAGAATCATAATAAGAGTAGAAAGCACATTCGGTCATTAAAACATAATATTTAAGCAATTGCTGATTATCGGACCAGTAAATAAATCAAAAAATCAACAAAATAGAATGAAAAATCAATAAGCAGTATACAATGTATGTAAGCACTCAGGCAATGATGATGGCAACATTTCAAAGCAGTGAAATGGATTATTTGATATTTGGTGTTTATGATTTTTATATATCTAGAAAAAATAATTTTGAGCCTTAGCTTACATGACATACAAAATAGATCCCAAATAATCTGTCTCTAATTTTTTAAGACAACACAAAAATAATAGAAAAACAAGGATTTTTAAATCAGGAAATAGAATAAGAAGAGTCTTAAATTGTTACATAATACGAAGGGATAAAATCATTGATTAAATCATCTACATGAATATATTAGATTCTATCCCCAAATATAGTATAAACAAAATTGAAAAGACATGAAAATATGTACAAATATTTGCTTCTTACAGACCTGTAAGAGATAAGTGGTACTTTTTAAATGTATGAGACCAAAAAAAAATGTTCAATAAAAATGAGCAAAAGAATAACACTTGTACAAAAGAAAATAACTGAGCCTCATCATTATTAAAGATGTTGATTACAAGCAATGATAAGATTTTACTTACTGAGTCTGACAAACAGTTAAAGGCATAGAGCCTGGCTCTTGACTCCTCGGTCCTTGCAGTACAGTTTGACCAAACACTAAAGTTCACATACTCTGCCCAGTCATCTGATTCAGTCAGCTAGGACAATGACTACTCAATAAAATCTTGTTGATAACAGTAATGCAGACAGTCCCTGACTTATAGAAGCATGAGTTAATGACTTTCTTCCTTATCATGATGCAAAACCAACATATATTTAGTAAAAATGTAACTATACATATGTAGTTTGATGAACTTTTCTCATCTGGACTGATGGTGCCCTTTCAAGAGTTGAAGGCCACCTAACAAAACAAAACAAACAAACAAACAAACAAATAAAACAATAGCACACAATACCTCTCTTGAATTGTTGGCCAGGGTGAACCAAACATACGGCCAATTACAGTTGCCCTTGGTTACTCCCCAGAGTTGGAAAGTAAATCTTTCTAGCTGAAGACACCATGTACTTTAGAAACAAGACAGAGAGTCCCCTGAGTTGAACTTGACTTGAACGTCTCCTCCCTGAAAACTAGTTTTCATGGTACCGGACAGATCAAGACATACAAGCTTCCAATGGTGGGAGACAACCATTTACCCAGCTATAACATCTATGAACCACATCAGTGAACAGTATGTTACAATAATCCTAAGTGTGGCAGGAGTGGCATGCATTGGTGGTAACCATTCTCTCTCTCTGTCTAACTGGATGTAAAATCTGCTCAACAAGAAGGGAACCATGCCTGGTACTGGAAACCTAGCCAACTTCTCAGTGAAGTCATATTATTTGAGGAGAATTTGCAACCGCTAGTTTACTGAAGCAGAATGATTCCTAAGAACTATCTATAATCATTGGTCCTTATACCCACAGATAAGTGCACTCTTCATTTCTTATCAAGGAAACTTCTCTTTGCAACAGATGGAGACCACTGCATAAAGCCACATCCAAGCTACGTGGTAGTGACACACATCTTTAATCACAGCACTTGGGAGGCAGAGGCAGGTGAATCTCTGTAAGTTTGAGGCCGTCCTGGTAAACTGGGCTGATGGAGGAGAGTTATCTGTCTATGTTACTTTCATTGGTTAATTAATAAAGAAAACTGCCTTGGCCCTTTAAGAGAACAGAAAATTAGGTAGGTGGAGTAGACAGAACAGAATTGTGGGAACAAGGAAGTAGAGTGGGGCAGACGCTTCAGGCATTCGCCATAGTGAGTCGCCATGATTCTCCTCTCCGAGATGGACGCAGGTTAAGATCTCTCCTGGTAAGCCACACCTCGTGGTGCTACACGGATTACTAAATATGGGTTAAAGGAAGATGTGAGAATTAGCCAATAAGAGGCTGAAACTATGGGCCAGGCAGTGTTTTATTTTTTATTTTTATTTTTTTTGGTTTTTCGAGACAGGGTAGAAAGAACACAGTTTCCGTGTAATTATTTTGGGTAAAGCTAGCCGGGTGGCGGGACACAGCCCCGCCGCTTCCTACTACACTGGGCTAGTTCCAGGACAACTAGGGCTGTTACACAAAGAAACTCTTGTCTCGAAAAACAAAAACCAAAATGAAACAAAACACACACACACACACACACACACACACACACACACTCAGTCAGAATTCAGAGTTGTGGAGCCCAGTTCCGATTGATACAACAACAAAACACTCCCACCCTCTAGAACTCAAGATATTCTGGGCTCTGAAGCACTGGACAGTTTCACTTTTCCAGCTCTGCCATATGCAGAACACTCTGCTTGTCTGATAGGCTCATGTCAGCTCCATTCCATACCTGGAACTGTATTTGTTCACAAGCTTATAATATGAAGAGATCTCCATTGCAGTCTGTACTGCATCATCACGGGTTGTCTCTACAGCTCTCTTCAGGGACCCTAAACCTGCCACACAGTGTCAGAGTGACATTCATGCATACTCATATCAGGGAGAGAGTTTTGGCTATAGTTTTGTGAGTCTCACCCTTCTTATTCATTCCATATTATTAAATGGATCCACTATGCCATGCTTGCAGTATATGCAGAATATTTTCTTCATAGTACTTCTTCATGACCCCTTTATATTTAAAACTAGCACCACCTGGGTAACACTTCCACATTATCAATTTCTGCTGCCAGCAGGAGAGGTAGCTTTGGCTATTTCTGAACCATAGCTTCTGTGTGTTGACCCCAGGGAAACATTCCCAGAAGATTTTGCTTCAGTGTTGCTGGTCTCTTCTTAAGAGACCACTAATGTCTCAGCTCTAGCTGCCAGTATTAATTGTTTAAATAAAGCAAAGGTTTCACTTTAGCGATTCTGGTCCTTTGTTAATCACATCTATTTCTTCAGCTTCAGCTGACAAGATACTACAGATTCTTAATGTAAAAGATCACACAAATGGCTCCAGTGGAGTCCTTGCTTCCCTTTGAAATTTCACAAGCCAGACCTCCATCCTTTGCATTAACTTCTAGGTTTCCAGAGCAGCTCATTAAGGTCAGATCACTCCATAGCTTTTTCAGTTCCAGTTCCAAATACCCCCCAGAATCCTTCCCAGAACAGCATGGTCATATCTGCCTGAGTAATATCCCTTGAACCTGGTAACAATTTCTGTCTTTGTTAGGTTTTTATTCCTTAGAGATCATGACCAAAAGCAAGTTGTAGAGAAGGGGGGTTATTTAGCTTACATATTCCAAATCACACTCTACTGAGGAAAGGCAAGGCAGAACTGAGGCAGAGTCCAGGAGGAATGGCACTTGCTGGTTTGTTCTTCATGTGGTGCTCAGCCTGCTTTTTAATACAATCAGGACAATATACCAAGTGATGGCACTGTCCATAGTGAGTCGGGCCCACCCATATTAATTGTTATTAAGAAAACATCCCACAGACTTGACTACAGGTCAATCTGATGGAAGCATTTTCTCAACTAAGGTTCCCTCTTTCCAGATGACCCAGGCCTGTGCCAAGCTGACATAACAAACAAAATACCAGCCTACACAAGGGGTTTTCAGAGGACATGAGCTCGGTGAGGAGGGGAAGAGGGAAAGGATCTGAAAGAGTTGAGAGAGGAAAGGTGAATATGATAAAAAAAAAAACACATTGTACAAAATTCTCAAATAACTAATAAAAATAAACTTTTAAAATTCTTTCAAGAGCAAATCTCCACCCAGATGTCCAGGAATACACACCTTATGATGTGAAGAAACAGAGAAAAACAAAGGAGCAATAAAAAGAATGGAGAAGGTAGATTGTGTAGGCTGCTAATGCATGTTAGAAAGTTTATGATTTGCTTAGATGACTACTGAATTGTTCTAAGCAGTGCAGTGACATAGCCGTACCTAAGGGCATTACAAATGACAAGAAGCAGCAGACTAGGGAGAGAAGTATTTAAAACATTATAGAATGAGGCAAGTGATGGAAAGACATGAAGGAGGAGCTGGAGGAATGATAAAGAGAATAACCAAATATTTTTAAGGTTCTCCTCTCTCTCTCTCTCTCTCTCTCTCTCTCTCTCTCTTTCTCTGCATTAGTCATGGTTTATTGCTATGAAGAGACACCAATGACCAACACATGACCACAGCAACTTTCATAAGGAAAACATTTAATTGGGCTGATTTACAGTTTAATCAGAGGTTTAATCCATCATTGTCATATGAGAAACATGGCAGTGTGCAGGCAGGCACAGTGCAGGAGAAGGATTGAGAGATCTACGTTTTGGTCTGCAGGAGACTGCCATCTTAGGCCTAGCTTGAGCATATAAGACTTCAAGCCTGCCTCAACAGTGACACATTTCCTCCAACAAAGGCTATGACTACTACAGTAAGATCACACACTTCCCTCCTAATAGTGCCACTCCTTGAGAGTCAAGTATTCAAACACATGAGTCTATGGGGACAATATCTATTCAACCAATACACACACACATACACAAATATGCACATAGATGAATGCAGTTATTCATGCACATATGCACACACTTTTTAAATGAAGATATTCTACTTGGAAGAAAATGTTCTCCCTTAACAGCCATAGTCTGGTGAAAACCTGAAATATCAGACATAAAACCTCTTTTCAAGTTGATTGGAGGAGTCCAAGAAACTCTGCAAACAGTATAGGCTATTGCTTCTGCTGTTGCTTTAGTAGCCTCTTCAAAGTTGAAAGATAACTTTTCCTGAGGACATTGGGTACCCTGAACAAAGGACTCAAAGTTTTTGAGTAAGATGTGTGTGATCCAAAACCTCCTCCCTGAAGACTAACTTAATAATGCTGGAGTGAAGCAATCAATAAACCTACCCAACTGTGATTGACATAAATCATAATGAATCAGCATGGCAAGCTATCCCTAAAGTGTAGTGATGGCACTGATATCTTGGCAGTAACCAACAGCTAAGTGGGATGTAAGGCCTGATCATGAGAAAGGCAATAAAACCCAGACATGGAATGAAGCCAGCTATTCAGGGACAGTGCATGTGCATCTTAGAGAGGAACCTATTACATCACTAAACCATACAATTCCTAACTGTATTCTAAATATTCATCCTTATGCCCGCAGATAGTGTAGCTCTCTCTCTTCATCAAATAAAAGTGTCTCTTGCTGCTGACCGATCCTGTTACAGAGAGCCATAGCTGGTCAAAATGCAGAGAGACTCTGTTCCTAGTATTCCCAATCCCAACTGAATAACTATACTAGCCCCACACCTAAAGCTCAGGGAATAAGGCAGAAAGTGGTGAAAAGATTGTAATAGCCAGATGACCAAAAAGCTTGCTGTAAAATGGTGACTCCTGGGAATTACAAGGAATCAACACACAAGATACATCTAAAATGCAGCTGCCTAAATAAGGCTTAAGCAATGATAACACCAATGGATGTGTTAGTGTGAAAAGAGGAAATCTCAGAGCTGCAACCCCTGGACACCGAACTATGAGCACTGAAGTCATATCTTCAAAGAAGACATGGTGACCCTAGTCCTTTCTTCCCCTTTTCACTCTGCATATGATGTGAGTGACTTTGCTTCATAATATGTTTCTACTGTAGTGTCTTGCCTTGCCATAGACCCAAAAAAAGGCTAATTGATCATGGATTGAAACTTTTGAAACCGTGAGATAAAATAAACCTCTTAGCCATATGAGATAATTTATATTGAGTATTTATGGCGGTTGAGTTAATTCATATTGAATATTTGTGACAGGAATGGGAAGTTAATATAGTTTGAAATGATGGCTACTGAACTGGAAGGCAGAAAGTTTTATGAGTAACCTTGCATCAGTGAGTACCATAGGGCCTTAAGTTCAAACCATGAGTTACTCTTGCCAGACTAGATATGCTTCCCAGGCCGTGGGAAAGTGTTATCTCACCCATAACTCATTATCAGCTAGACCACCTGTTCCTCACCCGGTTGTCACTCTAATGAATTTTACTGTTCTGCCCTTCATGAAGTTATTCAAAAATGCTGATCACATCTTTTCATAGGAACAGTTGAGCTTCAGTCCTTGTTAATTAAACTCTGATCTCTTGTGATGACAGCTTCCGGTAGTCTAGTCAGTTCCCAAGTGTAACCTTGGTCATTCTTTGTGAAACAGAGTGTCCCCATCCCCTGGACTGTAAGCATATGTGGTTAAACACTGAGTGGACCCTGTATTCATCTCTCATAATCCTTTTACAGAGGGAGTTTTCCTCCTTGGTGGTGAATGAATCAGGTGGCCATTGGTTACTTCATCTCTAAACAGAGAATTATTAATGAATGTGTTATATGGCCAAAAACTGTGTCTTTAATGACTATTTCCGAGCCCATTTGAGAAGAGTATAATTCTGAAGTGGTTCAATGACATAGTCTATGAATGCTAAGTAGGTTTAGCTGATTGATGGATTGCATCAATTTAACATGTTTCTTCTTGGCCCTTTTTAATCTTTATGTAGTTTCATACCCATGATCTGCTGTAGGAAGACTTACAGCCAGTGGTTACCCACCCTCTGGGTGTGGCCTCTTATACTATATAAGCTTATACTATATAGGCATGCGTTTGCTCTTTTCCGGTTGCTGGATTCGGTTACTATTCTCCACTCAAGCAGAAGATTCCGATTTGTGAGTTTACCCCTAAATAAATAACCATCTATCTCTCAATTATGAGTTAGTATGGGATTTCTTTTAAGCATCCTTCCACGATGATCTTTTTCCTTATTATGAAATATGCCTATTAAAATTATTTTTACATAGCCCAGAATGGCATTAAACTTCTAGGTAGCCAAAGATATGGCCCCAATGTTCCTCCTGCCTCAACCTCTCAAGTGCTAGGATTGTGGGGTTACCACCCACTGTATCCAGCTTACTTTGCAGTAAAATAACCCAGGGAGTATTTTGAAGTATATAGGTTCTGTAAATTGGATATCAACTGCTTCTCACATAGCTGAAAAGTAGCATTATAAGGGAATATTGGAACCTTCAGACAGTGGAACATGGATGGGAGGTCTTTATATTATTAATCATGGTAGCATAGAAGAAAATAGGTTTCTAGCCCTTTCCTTCTCTCTCTTTGGCTTCCTAGGTATGAGGCAAGTTTTCTTTTATCATACACTCCTGTCATATTTTGCTACTTTGCCACAGGCCCAAAGCGATAACATCAATTGATCATGAACCAAAACCTCTAAAAGTATGGCCTAAAATACATATTTTCTCCTTTATAAATTGATCATTACAGATATTCACTATAGTGTCAGAAACAATGCATAACACAGTGGGACAGCTACTGGGAAGAAAGCTAGGGCTCATGAGACTTTAAATTTTAAAGGGTCTTCTTTGACAATAGATTCAGTCTTTTAGCCCTCAGTAGAAGTGGCCTCTTGAGCCTCATCTCAGGTGATTCTTGAGACAGGAGTCATGGAAGAAATCTTTGATTTTCCTCAGAATCCACTTCCCACTATCCTTCTTGTAGATGTTTAACTTTGACTAAGTCCCACGAGTTCCCAAAAGATGAAGGGATTAAAAAAGTCTGACAGAACTAGTCAGGGTTTCTAACTATTCAAAGAGCTAGGTAATGTGCTAAGGAATTGTTAGTTGGGTGTAAACCAATGGGTAAAGTCATATAACATTCCATTATAGCCTAAAACATTAGCCTATAATGATTTAGATAAGCCCACTAACCAGTCATTTTTATGTCTAGTGTGATAGAGGGGGTTAGAGAGAGCCCTAAAGCCTGCTGGATTAGATGTAACAAAATCCAAAACCTGTGCTTGGATTTAACATTGGTATTTGAAGGCTTAAGGAGACCGGGATATCTTTTGATTTGGTTTTTGAGATTTTAATATAATTACATGTCTCCCTTTCTTCCCTCCAAACCTCCAATATAAACCTCCCTACTCACCTTCAAATTCATGACCTCTTTTTTTCACTAATTTGTATCACATGCATACACACACACACACACACACACACATTCCTAATAATAACCTGTCCAGTCCAGATATTATTATTACTAGATGTATGTGGCCAGGGCTGACCATTTACAGAAGAGGAGATGGAAAAATTGTAAAAGCCAGAGGATCAGAGAATTTGCTGTGGGTTTGTGCCTCCTAATAAAATCCGAAGCCACACACATATAGTCTCACTTACACAACTGCCCAATGAGCTGAACAAGGATAATATCCATGAACATTCCAAAGTGAATGGTGAATATCCCATAGGCCTCAACCCTCCACAAAGAACTAAAGGCAACTGAGGAAAGTGGGAATTGGAGGCACGGTCTTCTCGGGGAAGAGAACATGAATTGGTAGTTAAGAGATGGGAATAGTGGAATGAGTTAATTTGCATGCCCTCTGCTCACCCAGAAGACACTCCTTTCATTATGATGGCAAAACATTCATTTGCAAGGGGAGCTCTCCAGTCCCTTAGAAATGCTCTGCACTTGCACATTTTAATTTTCAATGTGGTCTTAATTAAAATATAATTTATACCACATTCCCTCTTCCCTTTCCTCTCTTCAGTATCTCCCCTGTCCTCCACCTACTTTCAAGTTGGCAGCCTCATTCTTCTTTGATTATTTGAGTGTGTGTGTGGTGTGTGCAAGTGCGCGTGTGCATGAGCACCTGCACGCATGTGCGCATGCATGCACACAAATCCATTTTTGTTGGTGGTACTATACAGTTTCATGACTGACCACTTTCCATTGATCAAAACCATTAAGGTTACTCATCATTGGGGAGGCTAGTTTTCCTTCTCCCAGAAGTCATTAGTTGCCTGCAGTTCTTTGTCTAGGAGTAAGAGCCTGTGAAATTCCTACCTTCTCATATTAACATGTCTGTTGATATTGTCATTGTTCTGGTCTTATTTATGCTTCCACTTCTAGGAAAGATTGTTTCACAGGCGTCTGCCTGGTATTCTGGCACTAACAATAATCCCAGATGCTCTTTCACAACACTCCCTGGGTTATAGTATAGATGCAGGAGCTGAGACGTAGTTTTATGGACTGAAGATGTATTCACCACAACCTGTGTATTGCTGCATGTGTCCCACATGATAAAGCCTCAAGGATTCATGATATTTTATATTTACCTAAAAGTATATACCATATAATATATATATATATGTATATATATATATAGAAAGTTATGTTGTTTGACTTGACAATGTTTCTTACATGAACTGGAGACTAATAAAAACCCTATTACCAGTCACATAAAGCCTTACTTTCAATGGTTAATTAGGGTAGTCCAAGTGATTCCCAAAACAATATGCATTATTAATATAATCCTGAATTGACTTTCAGGGGCTAAGGGTGGGCCTCTCCTATGAAGACAGCGCATACTTGGGGCACAAAACTCAGAAGACTTGAGCTAGACCTGCCCAGAAAGCCTCTTTCCTCTAGTTGAGTGCCCATTGTTCCAGAAACCACGATGAAAGCTACTAAGTGGCCGTGCTGCCTAGTTCTTCATCAGCTTGACCACAGCCTACAATTATCGAAAAGGACTTCCTTCAGTGATAGATTATAATGTGGGAATATAAGCAAATAAATCCTTTCCTTTCTAGCTTGCGTTTAGCTGTGGTGTGTTTAATCACAGCAACAGAAGCCGTAACTGTGACAGCAGGGGAGGCAACTGAACAGGTCCTACTCGGCTGCAAGACCTGGGAACTGAACAATTACCAGCACAGTAAAGACTGTATAAAGGCCACAATAAGTGACACAATGTGGTGAAATTCAATAGTTGTCTAATTGGCCCACTCAACTACAGAGAAATGGTACTGAAGACCTAGCAAGGTTCCCAGGGCTAGAGAGGTCATGGGTCTTTGGAAAGAATTTCCTGCTGTCATTGTTCTAGGCCAGTGTGATTCCTCATTGCCTTCTAAACCTTATCTTCAGATCAAAAGATAAGTGTAGCTATCACCCATCGTTCAGGTTTCTCTTTACAGTGCTCCACTTTTCTATGAGCCAAGTTTGATGGAAATTGTAGTCACTGAATGCAATGCTGAGATATTGGGAGTGGGGAGATCCCATGCTGCAGGAGTCAAGTGGCACCCCTGAGCTACTCAAAATAAGGTAAGCGTATAAGTTTTATACTGGACGTTAGTAACAATAACAATAATAAGAGTAGTCTAACTCAAAGATCTGCACCAGTGGACCACAGGTGCTTAGTACCTTAGGTCAGGAAGCCTTCCAAAGTCTTGTCTGTATAAACAAAGGAATTCTAGGTCAAGTGATAAAATCTAATCTGCCTCATAAAAACAACTCTTTGGTCACTCTAAGATTTAAGTCATTGAATAATGAATCCCTAAAAGGTGAAGTGAGGTCTCCTTTGTGAAGGACCTGAAGACAAGTCTAAAATTTTCCAGTTATTCTTTCTCCCATCCTTCACCAAACATGCCTATGGACGTTTTACCAAGGTGAGTGTGCGTTGGAAAGGAAATAAATGAGCATTTTAAGGGCTAATGGGCACTGGCTTTTAACACTATGACACAATAATTGTCACTGGACTTCGGGGGGGTCAGATGATGAGTGGAAACTTTAGCTCAACTCACTGTGGGTCACGGTAAACCAATAAGCCATCCTATGACTATGTTCTGGACTAGAATGCATCGCTGTTGATGCTTGATCCCCTGGTCTGAGAAGGGAGGGTTCCTATTGTGAAAAGGACCAAGAAGACGTCAACATAACTGTGGTGATTCCCCTGATGGCTTCACAGCAGGCAGGGAAAAACAATCAGGGTGAGGTAAGAACGAAACTCAGTTCAGCCTGATTTTATTGTAACCGGTGCTGGACCAGGACTTTTAGAGTCTGGCCTAGATCTTTTCCTTTAGCCATATTTAATCATAGCACAAATTTGGGGGGATGGATACTTAGGTAAAAATTAGCTGAGGCCCAAGAGTACAACAAAACTTAAGACATGTTTACATTGCAGTTCTTCAGTGGGGCGGTGATGGCGCACGCCTTTAAATCCCAGCACTCGGGAGGCAGAGGCAGTCAGATCTCTGTGAGTTCAAGGCCAGCCTGGTCTATCAGAGCTAGTTCCAGGACAGGCTCCAAAGCTACAGAGAAAACCCTGTTTCAGAAAAAAAACAAAACCAAATTCAAAAACCAAAAACCAAACCAAACAAAAAACCCAAATAAAACATTGCAGTTCTTCAGAAAGTACATACGGTTTCAACTATAAGATAGTTTCCTGTAGACTTTAAAACAGTGTTCAAGGTAAGGGTCTAGGGAGAACGACTGAGGTAAACATCATGGCTGCGGGAGTCAGGATTGACCTGGCCCTAAGTTAACATAGAAGCCACTTAGGCTGCTGTAAAGCGCATGGGACATCACTTTTAAGAATGGGTTTATGGCCTAAAAGCAACACTTGTGATTTAGGAGAAAAGGTGGTCTGAGCTAAGCAGATACAAAAATTGTGTAAGATATGGGCAGAGCCTGTCTCATCAGACAGCATAGGATCACAAGCTGTAATCTACATCACCGTGGCCGTTCCGGGAAGAGCAGCTGCGCATCTCATTCCACTGGAGAGGTAAGATGTGCGTTTGAACTTTCTGCCTTCCTCAGTGCTTATCTTTGTGCACAAGAGGCCTTTTTGCCCTCTACACGTAATTTTTTTTGTGCACCCCAAACATAAAACTAAAAGAAATAACTCATTTCTGGAGAGACTGCCGAGGTCTATGCCAACAAAGAACTTGAAAATGCGAAAGTGGAGAAGATGAATACCCTCATTTAATTATGCTGTTTGGCTTGTGCGGAAGACTGAACGATTTGGAGGGTAGAAGCCGATTATCATAAGCTTAATCAAGTGTTAATTGTAATTTTAGCTGCCTTGCCAGATGTGGTTTCATTGCTTAATTAAATTAATACAGTCCCTGTACGTGAAATGGAGCTAATAGCCTGACAAATGATTTTCCCTCTCCTGTTAGAAACACCCAAAGGAAGTTATTTTCTTACACTAATACAACATGAATACCTTCCTCTGTTGTATGTTGCATGTTGACTCTCTGTCTCTGTCATAATTCAGTTCCAAAGAAAACACCATGTTTCCTTCCACAAGATATCACAAAGGGCATTCATTGCTGACACTCTGTGGTTTACCTAAAGATTGAGGAAATGGCCAATACTCTAGACTCATTACATAATTAACTGCTAAAGAGTGAAATATAAAACTGATCAAAGTTTATGGTCTTCTACCTCAGTTAATATCTTGGAAGCAAGAGAGTCAGCACATTGAAATATTTCTTCTGAGACAAAGGAAACCTGGTTGCACCTGGATTCTGTATAACCAATTCCTATTGGGCCTCATTCTTTAGTTCGGTGTAATACTCTGTCCCAGCTCCTGACGGACTGGGTTTAATAGGGCCCCAAAGAGGAGAATATGATGGGTCCAAGCTGTTCTGCAGGTTGCTCTGCTCTTGGGACTTCTGAGCCAGCAATTCAGTGATATTTGGGATGCTGGAACCAGACAGGATGCTGTTTAGAGCCTTTCACTGTAGGTGAAACTCAGGTGCTCCTTTAGCATTGTGAGCAAAATCCTCCAATTATCTCTGGATAAAAATATTTTCTTTTTGAGAACTAGCTTTTAGCAAACCAGTGGACTCTTGCAAAAACTGAATATTTAACCGTGTGCACCAATGGTCTACACAGCCGGAGCTAGCCACTATGAATGTCATGTTCTCCTATATTCTAAGTAGGGTTACATGCACACGGCAAAACTCCATTCCTCAATGGAAATGGGAAATATGAGAGCAGACTCTGAAGGCACAGCTGTGGTCCACTAAGAAGTGGACAAAGAACTCATTGTTCCTCTCCTACTGTGCTCTCTTCCCCCTGGCCCCAGAGAGCACTTTGGACACATAAAGAGTTCTTACAATTGATCCAAGAAGAAGAGAAATCTCACACCTGGTTCAGAGTTGGTTCTGGGTAATGTGTTGATAGCACCCCTAAGGTGCAGAACTATAAGCCACTCTCTCAGAAGACTCAAGCTCAGTCATAAAGGGAAATCTTCACAGTTTGCAGAATTTCCAGCAGGACACTGACTTACATGCTTGATCGCATGTGGTTATATAAAATTTGTGTGTTTTAGCCAATGACTGGGCTGAATGGTAAGGAAGTAGAAGAATTAAGGCTGTAATATCTGTAGCAAGGAAAAGGTGTGGCCAATAGACTTCTCTAAAGGGGAAAATGGGGACAAGGGTGTTTGTGCCCCATGCCGGTATCCACCACCACGTGACCTTGACAGAGGAAGTCTTTAATAGTCTAGTAGATAGGATATTTATTTTGGGGATGCAATCAGTTTCCCGTGATTCCCAGAAGAGTTTGTTCTATGACAGAGATGGGCACTACATGGGGACTCAGTAACAAGTATTTCTGGTCACCAACCTACCTGATTATGGTCTCCACTGAGTGCCAGTGGCCGAGACTGATACTGAAGTCTCAAGACAACATCATTACTTGGAAAAATGGTCTGCTGCCGGATGCAAGTTAGCTACTTTATACTGTTTCCATTATGAGAGTGGCAGCAATCTGTTCTCACCGGTTGCCATAGGTACTCACTCTGCATATAAATTTGCCTTTGCTGCATGCAATGCTTCTGCCAAAATGCCAATCCATGAACGTCCAAACAACACGGCTTATTTACTTCCACAGTGTCTCACACAACATTGCTTCTGAACAAGGAACCCACTTAACAGCAAGCTAAGTGCATTCACAGCCTTAGACTGATAGAATTCACGGATCTTACCATGTTTCCTGCCATCACAATGTTGCTGGTAGATAGAACAATGGAATGGATTTCTGAGAGTGTATTTACAATATGAATGATGCCAGTGCCTAACAGGGCAAGGACAAAGTTCTAAGCAGGGGCTGCATACTCTCTGAGTCAGCTCTAGTACATAGCACTGTTTCTCCCATAACCAGGATTCACAGGCCCAATAAAGGAGTAGGAATGGGAGTTGCACGGTTCACTTATAACACAAAGTGGCCATTCTGTTCTCTTGGCCTGTGTTCTATTTGCCTACTACCTTCATCCAGGAGGCTCTCCAGTCATACTTTCAAAAACTACCACCTAGCCATCTGGAGCTCATCATGCCTCTCCATCAACTAGCATGATAGCCACCATATTGCCTGATTCTGAATTCTAAGGAAAATTAGATTTCTCCTCTGTAATGGAGATAAGGTAGAGTGTGTCTGGAACAAATGAGATTCTTATCTTAGTTTCTTTTCCTGTTGCTGTTATGAAATACTCCAACAAAAGGAACTTAGAGGGTTGTTCTTGGTTACCTCATTTAACTCCTTTTCCTTGGGGCTGTCTGGGGATCTCTGTCCTGAAATAGGTGGAGCCTTTTCAGAAGCCACTCTTACTTGGATTTTACTTTGTGACAATTAGCTTCATTAAGAGCATGGGTATGTGAGAGGGCAAGAAGGCTTCGCATATGTTTGGGGGATGGGTGCTCAGGGAGCCAACCTGCTGGCACCGGCTTTGCCTCTTAGAGCTGCTGTGCCTCCGTTCAGGTTGGCTTGACTAGCTCCTACCTCACTGTTGCAAGCCCTCCTATTTACCTTGCTCTGGGTTCCCACCTTTGTTCCTTTGACCCCAAGCTTCCTTTCTGTCCCAGCGTCTGTTTTCATCGTAACATTTACGACTAAGATGTAGCTTCTGCCATGTCTGCTTTTCTCTTATTATCCGTGCTAAACTAGCTATTGCCTCACTCATAAGGTATGCTGGGCATTTATGAGGAGAGGCTTGGGGAAGAGATTTTAATTAATAAAGTAAAACACATCCCCCCTCCAGAATGTAGGCAGGCCTCATCAGTTGATATGAGTGTTTAAATTAAAGAAAAGGTTTAGCATTCTCTACAAGACTGTTTTTGGATTTCTATCATCACCACCACTTACCTCTCTTGGGTTTGTTTAGTGATCCATATTGCAGACAATAATTCAGTAGTCTTCATAACTACATGGGCCAATTTCTTTGAACGCAAACACACACACACACACATACACATATACATATACACATATATGTATATGTCATGTGAGGCCAATATTGTTCAAACTTGAGAGAATCTAGAGTCACCTAGGTGACAGGTCTCTGGGCATGCTTGTGAGGGATTATCTAGATGACAGTAACTGAGGGGAGAAGAGTCACCTTTACCACAGGCAGAACTATTCCATAGGCTGGGGCCTGGACTGAATTTTTTTTCTTTTTCTTTTTTCTTTTTTTTTTTGGTTTTTCGAGACAGGGTTTCTCTGCAGCTTTAGAGCCTGTCCTGGAACTAGCTCTTGTAGACCAGGCTGGTCTCGAACTCACAGAGATCCGCCTGCCTCTGCCTCCTGAGTGCTGGGATTAAAGGCGTGCGCCACCACCGCCCGGCTGCCTGGACTGAATTAAAGGAGGAAGAACACACTTTCATCCCTCTCTGCTTCCTGACAGAAGGTGTTGTGTGACAGATGCTTCCGTGCTCCTACCACCATGCCTTCCCTACCACGATGGACTATAACATCAACCTGTGATCCAAAACAAACCCTCTCTTCCTTAAGTTGATTTTGTCAAGATATTTTAGCACAGTAACAAGAAAAGAATACAGGTGACAGGTAGATAGGAGATGATTGATAGATAAAAGAAGCTAGCTAGATAGAGATGATGATAGATAGATGACTAGATAGATGGATGATGATAGATAGGAAGAAACAGACAGACAGACCGCTAGATATAGATAGATGACAATGTAGACAGGCAGACAGATAGATCTGTTCTAAGGAGAACCTCCGTTTTTCTCAATACAATGTCAATATCGCAATGCAAGACCAAATCCAAAAAAGCAGTTCCCCTAGACTTTTGGTTATTATTCCTAGAAATTGAGTTCAAGTGTGGTTCAAACATTAAGCACTTTAATACCTGGTGCAAAGTCCTTCTCTCCTTAAATTAGTTAGTTGTGATTAACTTATCAATAAACAAGCCTGCGCTGACATGAAAAAGGGTGATTAAGAAGCTGAGATATTCATATTCTCCAGTATACTGATGGAGGACTCTCATTGGCTAATAAAGAAAACTGCCTGGCCCATTTGATTGGCCAGCCTTAGGTGGGCGGAGTAAGACAGAACAGGAAGAAGGAAGTGAGGTTAGATGGCTCAGTCAGATGCTACGCCTCTCCTAAGTTAGACGACTGCCATGCCTCTGCTCAGGGAGAGAGATGCGGTGGAGCCAGCCGTTCAGACATGCTGAATCTTTCCCGGTAAGAAACCACTTGTGGTGCTACACAGATTATTAGATATGGTTAGTCAAGATGTGGTAAGAGGCTGAAAATAATGGGGCCAGCAGTATTTAAAAGAATACATTTGGTGTGATTATTCGGGGTATAGCTAGCCGGTGGCCGGGAGCTGGGACAGATGAAAAACAGGTCTGCCCCATCTCCACACTACAGTATACAATAAGTGACACAATTAAGGAATTATAAGGCATTTCACCACGTATATAAAAAATGTAAGAAAATAAAACAAAACCACAATGCTTGTGTGAATATGTATGTTGTGTGCACAGAATGTGTGTATGCATGTACACACACGTTTCTAATTGTTCATTCTCTCCTTGTACTGTTTATTACATTATAATTATATATATATGTATATATATATATTTAAATAGCTTTCATTGTTACTATTTTTTTCTTCAAGATGTCATATTCTAGAGAAGTTTCAAATGAGTGAGTCAATGATTTTAAGTTTCCTCTAGTCATTCCTGGTGTTCTTTGTTTAAGAAGAATAAGAGTGTGGTAATGTGATACGTCTAACAAAGTGTGTCAAGATTAGTCATTACACAGAGGCAGACACTGATCTGAGAAACACTTGCAGAGTAAAACTTTATTTAATTGCACATTATAATCAAACACTAACGAAGTCCATCAAGATTAGTCATTACGCAGAGGCAGACACTGGTCTAGGAAACACACATAGAGTAAAACTTTATTTAAGCGCATATTGTAATCAAACACAGAAATGAGAATATTTAATGAGAAAGTAAAGATGCATTTCAATGAGAAATTATCAAGTTTGTTAATTGTAGACATGCTAAGTACTACTGATATAATTAATTACAATGATAAACCTTACTTAGTCCCCTGTATATGTTTTCAAAAGTTAAGCTTAAAACAAGTAACTAAAAACAAAGTTGTCTATTCTGATATACCTGGGCAGCCCTCAAATACTTCAGAGAACTGAAGAATATGGCATTTAAAATGTTGATTAAAAAGCTTATTATATCAGACAGAGACTCCCAGATCCTAGCAGTGACCCAAGGTCTCCAGAGAAGATTATAGGACACCAACGATGTCTCCACCTGGACCACTGTCACTGACCACTGTCTAAGATGCCCCAATGCAATACCTGCTGCTAGGATCTGACCCAGACTGTGGATAAGCAGCGAACACTGGAGAATTGATTGTATCACTTTTGCCTAGACAAAATAAGGTCTATGTCCCTCTTCCATAGGAGAGAAAAAAGCTCTTACCTTATGAGCCTGATGAAGACCGCTGTTCTGGTATTTCTACCTCCAATGCTATTAGAGACCTGGCCATGGCTAACCGGGTATGGACTGGTCCCTGTCACTTTTAATAGATTTGGAAGCTGTATGGTCTACGTTCAGGTATAATTTATCCTTCTTGGATCTCTGACAGTATTGATGGCTGGCTATAACTTTGTCATCTTAGCAGCAGGCAACCAGATTCTTTCCCAAGGTAATAGCCAGCCCATTAGCTCATTTTATATATAAAAATCAAGCCTTGATATGGGTCTTTAAAAGGGTCTGAGGATATAAAGGCTTATAAGCTTTAAGGGGTCCTCAAAAATGATTTGATATGTAAATGCAAGTTATAAAAATATAAGTAATTTATGATATAAAAAAAGTTTCAGATTGTTTCCCCTTCTGTGACACAGAAGTTCAGAGTTAGCACTTAATAGAGTTCTGCTAAGCTGGTACAAACTTACAACTTAAGTTTACTTAAGTAAGCTGAACAACGCTTACTTACTGCTCACTTACAAACTCGAGATTTTGGATTTATTTAGTTGCCATCTAAACATAAACTTAAAGGTGTTTCTCGTCAGGGCCAAAAGAATATCCCTGTCCTAGCTATTCCCTGACTCTCAGAACAGAGAAAAAAAATGTACATGCTTCTAAAACCCAAGTCCTGTAGTTTTTGCTAGAACTCAACTGGGTCCGCTCCTGCTGTTTACAGACACCCATTACCCACGTTTTTCTGGTATGTGGATTTTAGTATAGATTGTGTGATTCTAATATATCTAAAACTCGTATGTCCTTTTATAAAATAAAAATTCATATTGTCCTCAGAAAAAAAAAACATGAAACCACTTCTCACAGTAAAAAGGATTCCAGATAAGTACACCCTAAGTTTTCATTACCTATCTACTTCAGATTATTTTTCTCTCCCCTGGTCTGGGACTCCTCCCTTCCTGAAAGTTTCGAATGTAACATTTTCCTCTAAGTTTATAAATTTTAACTTCTGTTCCTAGTTTAAACTTTCCTCAACAGGTTTCCACTTGACTGACAGACATGCTCAAGCATCAGCTGCTGACTACTACTGCCTCCAAATGACTGCGAACCCTGGGACTTGCTGAAAACTGATACAGCCCATCCCATATAAATGCTCCCTGTCTCTTCAGCACAGTCAGCAAAGCAGATGCTTCTGGTAAATGCCTGTTTGCCTAAATTCCCTCCTTACCTTCAACTATCCTTTCAGCCTTCCGAGGCCTTGATAACAATGCCCCAAGGTCACCTCAAAGTAGTCACAGAAAAGAACACATCATCCCATGCCCCAGCCCAAAATATGTTGAAATCCTAAGACAAGGGGGAGTTTTCTGGCATGGCAGAACAAAATGACTATAATGCCAATTGACATTCTAGGAAAATAGGCCCAAAGTTGTCAATTAGTGGATTTATTAACTAAAATGGTTCTACAAGAGGATAAGACACTTTAGTTCTTTATGCAGACCCATCAAACCAAAGAGGACCCTCAAGTTTATAATTACAATTTGGTTGTCTCAGAGATCAGAACTACAGGGCCTGGTAGTAGAGGATAACCACTGCCCTAGAAAAAAATCTATTAGCTAAAGGTTCTTGGGTCCCAGTACTTTTCCCTTAAACACCTGGGCAAACAGGACTCATGATTAGATTCTGTCATGGGTACTTGTGAAGGGGGGAATGTAGGACCCAGTCATGACAAGTTCAATAGAGGCCCAAGTCTCAGTAGTTTACCCTAAGGCAATACCAAGAAAGACCACAAACTGATACCACCCAGGAGCAGACCATCCAAAGGAAATTCCTAATATTCCAAGCATAGTAGATAGGATCATCTGCCAGCACGTGCCCATCCCTTGTCACCAGGACAACCCCTAAACAAATGTCAGTCAATCATGGGTCCTGAACCTTAGAAATCCCTCACCCCATCTTTGTTATTATAAAAAATTTCACCCCTACTGAGCTTGGGGCTCTCCAATCACACCAATATGTTGAACACACAGAAAGTCCAAGTTTGAACTTGGATAGGAAAAAAGACTCTTTGCTTTTGTATACAGGACTCCGGTCTCCTAGCTGGTTTCTGGGGGGATGCTGTGAATTGGGCATAACAGTTGCCTAGATAGTTAGGGAAAAGTAGAAGCTTTATTTAGTACTGGGAACTCCTTGAGACTATCAGGAGGGAGCAAAGTCAGTGTGAATGTCATGTTTAAAAGAATTATTGGTCTATTGACTATTTTAGTTAGTAAATAGTATTTTTTCCTAAAATAGAGTTTGAACATTCATACACATAAAAGGTTCTTTTCAGTTACGGAGAGGAAAAAAAAATTCCTTTAGATGTGTTTGTAAAGTGATTGAGATTCTAATAATCTGCTTAAAAAGAAAAGAAAAAATTAAGTTTCTTTGTTCCCTGAGGCTGGAAGAAGTCACACCTGCCCACCTGCTATTCTTCACAGCAGGAAGAACTGGTTCTAGCCAGTTGATGGTACCACCTGACAGGCCACAATCAAGGGAGGACCCTGTGAGGCCAGGAGCGCTGGGTGCTTATTTGGAAAATCACAAACAGGTTCCCAAGGCCCTAGACTGAGAGATGGAATCGTTAGCAGACTCAAAAATTCTTACCTACCTCCAGCTGCCACAAAAGTTTCCCTGGCCTTTCAAAGGAGTGGTTCAAGTTCTTTGAGGTTTGCATATTTTATCTTTTCTTCTGTTCTCTTAGGGATTTTGAGAAAATACATTTCAGAAAAAAATAAATCTGAACATTCAATGATGTCTGTGTCTCCCCATTAACCAGGTTTTGTGTTTGCCATTGTGGTGCATGCTTTTATGCTTATAATCCTAATTAGGCATCCAAAGGCTGTAATAGGTGATACCCTGGCACCTAAGGGCCATATACACCATCCTGGAAGGGAACTCTATGCGAACTCACTAAAAGATCTTTGGACATGGTGGGTGGGCATAAAGAAGTCTCAGAAAAAAATGGGGTTCACAATTTCCCATTTTCCCATCTGTGTCTAACACTAAGTGTTAGGATTTTATTCAAACCACAGGCAAGGCCTAACTCACTCTAGATTGCCTGGCAATTCTGAGAGTCTAATTTAACACGGGAATCATGAACTACTTAGGTAAATTGCAGGCCTGGCTTACAGCAGCCCAATCTACATTGCTGCTGCATGAAAACAGTTGTGTTTAGTGGCGCTGCAGAGTCTGATGGAGTCTCTCTGGTCATAATGTGAGCTGGGTGTTAGGAATATTTTCTACAGCAAGCACTCTGCCAATGCAAAATAATCCCAATCAAGCCAAATCAATCCAAATTAAAAGATATCCAGGTTTAATTAGACACCTGTGCTCCCAGGTGGCCCCGAGGGGAACAGGAAGTCACCATTGCAACCACCAAAGAGGAAAAGGGAAAAACCACTTGTTTATTTTCTGGGGAACAGTTTAAATAGCCCATGGGAGTGGTCTTGACTTTTCCTGCGGAGGGGACAAGGTTCGAGGGGTACAGAAGGAGGGGTCTCCAAAGATAGAGGTCGAGGCTAGGATCTACATTCTAGATTGTTTGTATAAGGGGGTGACAGGAAGCTGAGGTGATATTTATGACCAACATTTTAGGCTCTCTTTGGAAAAGGGGCGTTGACTCAAGTCTGGCTACTTCCTATGGGGCAGGGTCGACGTGGTGGAGGGGAGAGCTGGGTATTGGTGGGTTCATGCTCAGCCAGAGCTGTAGCTGGAGAGGCATCCTGTTCACTGTCATCCTGGAAATGCCAGGCTTCTGTTTATTTAAAATATTTATTTATTATGTATACAATATTCTGTCTGTGTGTATGCCTGCAGGCTAGAAGAGGGCATTACAAATAGTTTGTGAGCCACCATGTGGTTGCTGGGAATTGAACTCAGGACCTTGGAAGAGCAGGCAATGCTCTTAACCTCTGAGCCATCTCTCCAGCCCCCAGGCTTCTGTTTTTGAGGGAGGTAAGAAGGCAGGTGTCTAGGAAAAAATATTGTTATTACCTGTCTTGTTTGTATCACCAGAGATGAGTGTGCCAGGCTGAAGAGCAGGTAGGCCCTTTACTGTGGCATCTGGGAAAACCAGAGGGTGGAAGGTCCTAACTGCTGGACAGACCAAGTGTCCTGAGTAGGTTCCCGCTTGAGCCTGGAGAGATGGTACCAGCACGGGTGTCCCAAGAGCTTGGCAGTCAAGGGGGTGGTGAGGATTAAAATGTGACGTCCTGTCCATCGAGGTTTGAGAGACCTAGGAGTTAGCTGTTTGAGGAGTACTCTGTCCCCTGGGGGGAGTGGGGCAGGTTCAGGGGCACTAGGGTCCACTGGTATGGCGGCAGGTAGACAACTGTCAGTGAGAGAAGGGACCTCAGAAGTGAGAGGTAGGGTAGGTACCCCACCAGTGGAGGAGTTTGGACTGGTAAGTGATGGTTAAGGAGAAAAATTCTGCCATAAAGCAACTCAAAAGGGTTCAGGCCCATAGAGGAACATGGGGTGGCCCTAAGGTGAGGGCAATGGGGAGAAGGGAGGGCCAAGATAACCTGAAGTTCAATGGAGAGCTTGGTTAGCTGTTTTTTGATGAAGTCCATTGGCCCTCTCCACCTTTCCCGAGGATTGTGGATGGTAGGGGATGTGGAATTTCCAGGATATGTTGAGAGCTTCTGACACAAGCTCCATGACCCTGGAAGTGAAGGCTGGCCCATTTTCTGGATGTGTCTGTGGGACACCAAACCAAGGAATGATGTGGTCCAGGAGTACCTGAGCATATGATGAAATTAACCTGCCAATCTTTGCCTGGTTGGTGTCCACGAAGCTGGTATAGAGACTGACGTATGTGGGAGAGCCCCCTGTGGGTTGGCCTGGGCACATGTCTGGCAGAGGAGTGAACCTGTGAAATACAATCTCAGAGATGGGTGGGGTCAAAGAGGGACTCGAAGAAGCTGAACAAAGCTTTGGGGCCTATGTGTAAGGTCTGGTGGATATCTGAAATTATTGGCAATGCCTGGTCCTGAGGAAGTCTGAGACAGTTATTTAAATAGAACCATCCATCCTTTGTTTTTGTGACCCCCTTTTCATAAGCTCATCCCTCTTTTTGGTTGGTAACAGGAATGATAGGAGGGAGCTAAGAACAAAATATGTTCTGTGGAATCCGAGGAGCTGGAGGCCAGCCCCCGGGGCTACTGGATCAGCCTTGGCATTGCCTAGGGCTATTAGGTTCTTGGAGGAACTGGGCGTCCCCTACAGTGAATAATGGCTACTTCTGCAGGGAGCTGGAGGGCCTCCAAAAGGTTGGTTATAACAGGTCCGTTAACTATGAGCGTGTCCT
Source organism: Arvicola amphibius (assembly GCF_903992535.2). Classification (NCBI taxonomy): domain Eukaryota; kingdom Metazoa; phylum Chordata; class Mammalia; order Rodentia; family Cricetidae; genus Arvicola; species Arvicola amphibius. The sequence continues at coordinate 135,517,422 of NC_052058.2, forward strand.
TGATAGTAAGGAAGCCCCTTTCCTTCCAGAGTGCAGAACGAGTATGGACTATTAAGAAGGCATGTTTAGAGTCAGTGTAGAAATGAGCCTGTTGACTCTCGGCTATTTGGAGTGCCCTAGTCAAGGCAATTAATTTGGCCTGTTGTGAAGAGGTTTCCATTGGCAGGTGGGTCGCTTCAACCATGTCAGTGGAAGTGACCACTGCATAGCCTGCCTGGTGGTTTCCTGATTTATCTAAGGGAACTTCCATCAACAAACAGGGTGAGTTGGGGGATCTGTAAGTGGCTGGTCTAGAAGACCCAGCCAGGATGAGGTTAAAGCCTCTGCAGCCTCTGGGCAAGAGTGAGAGGAGGTGCCAGAAGGGGAGGGAACAGGAAGGGGAGTTGCCCAGGTTTAGGCCAGGACTGGAAGCCAAACTAATTTGAGGGTCTTCTAGAAATAATAAGTGAAAAGCCTGGACTTGTGAAGGCCCAAGGGGGGAGGGAGGGAGGGAGGGAGGGAGGGAGAGAGAGAGAGAGAGAGAGAGAGAGAGAGAGAGAGAGAGAGAGGCGTGTCTCAGAAGGTTTGAGAGGCGGTGGGTGGAATATACCGTGATTGGCCTGTACAAGGTGACCTGGAGAGCCTCCCGAATTCAGCTGTTGCTGCCAGGGCTCTCAGGCATGGTTCCCATCCACAGACGCTGAGTCCAGCTGTTTGGATTAAAAAGACAACAGCCAGATTCGAAGGCCCAGCCTGTTGGGTTAGAACTCCCATGGCCACTCCTGACCTCTCATCTGCATGGAGATGGTAAGGCTTGGTGGGGTCTGGAGGAGCAAGGGCAGGGGCTGTTAGAAGGGCATCTCGCAGTAGAGAGAAGTGGCGGTGGACCATGGTCATGTGGGTGAGAGGTCCCGTGGGCATCTCTCTGGCTGCCTGGTACAGAGGCTTGACTGTAATGGAAAAGTTAGGGATCCAATGGTGAAAGAACCCTAGCAGACCCAAAAATGAGAGGATCTGAACCCCTGTGGTTGGAGGCTGTAAATCCCGCAGTGCCTGGACCCTGTCAGAGGTAAGGATTTTAGACCCCAGGCTAAGTCGAACACCCAAATATACCACTGTAGGAGAACACAGCTGAGCCTTAGTTGGTGAGACTAAGGGATCTGAGGAAGTTCAGGAGTGCAGAGGTGGCCTGTTGGGACAGAGACAGTGTAGGACTGCAGAGAAGTAGGTCATCCACGTACTGGAGGAGCGTGCTAGAACCTGTGTCAAAGTTTGAGAGATCCCGAGCCAGAGCTTGGCCAAAGAAATGAGGGCTATCCCGGAAACCCTGAGGGAGAACAGCCCATGAAAGCTGTCTGCAGGATTGGGTGCAATTACCTGGCACAAGTGAGAAGAAAGCAGGAGCTGGAGAGATGGCTCAGCGGTTAAGAGCATTGCCTGCTCTTCCAAAGGTCCTGAATTCAGTTCCCAGCAACCACGTGGTAGCTCACAACCATCTGTAATGAGGTCTGGTGCCCTCTTCTGGCCTGCAGGCAGACACACAGACAGACTATTATATACATTAATAAATAAATATTTTTTAAAAAAAGTGAGAAGAAAGCACGAGACACAAACAAACCTGCTTAGGAGTTTATTAGAGGGGAGTGCATACAGGCCTGGGGGTCAGTGTGCACAGAGAGAGAGAGAGAGAGAGAGAGAGAGAGAGAGAGAGAGAGAGAAATGGCAGTCCAGCTTTTAAAAGTTGCCTAGCACATGCACACAGGGGGTTGGCATGGCTATGTTATATACTGATGACACATATGGGCGACTCACACATGCACGCAAGAGTTTTAGTTGAGTCACACATGGAGATAACCACGCATGCTCACACATGGGCCACGCGGGGCCCTTTGATCCCGAGGGCTCATCTGCAGGTGCCTGCCTTTAGAACCTGGAAGTGCAGCCTTATCTGTAGCTGAATAATTACATTCCACCCTTTTGTTTATTATAAAAATTTGGGGGGTTGGGAGATCTTAATGGGTGGGAATGGGGGCGTTGTAAGGTCTCTTGTGACTGCTTCATGCTGACTTTGTGGGCATTGAGGAGTTGAGATGTTTGACCACGTCCTAGGGTGGCTGATTACTGTTGTATTTTCTGGGCTCTGAGGAACTGGCCGGCTGGCAGCTTGGACCTTGCAAGATACTGGAAAGGCAGAAAATTATGTCTGGAAAAAAATTAGATCCTGGTGATTAATAGAGGAGAGTCCAAAGATGGAAGATAGAGGGGGGTTTTGGGGGAGGGGTGGAGGAGGGAATTTCCCAGGGGTTCCTGAGACCAGGAATGATGAGGGAAGAATTAAATGATACTTATTCTGGGCAAGTCTGGTCCATTTAGAAAGGTCCATTTGACTCGCTGGAGTTTATAAAAATATGTTTGAAAAGAAATAAATTTTAGACATATTAAAAGTTTATGCTTACAACAGTAGAATGGAAGATGTGGGGAGGAGAAGGAGGGAATTATTGAAAAGGATAATTATTAGACCCTTTAATGTTTTACCTGAAGTAAATACTTTTGCATCATGGTATTACCTTAACACCCAGGAAACACTGCTGCAGTCAGTGATAAATCTGTTATGTTAAAGTCTGTTTTATGAGTTTTTGGAGTTTGGGGCTACAAACGCATTATTGTTTCTTACCGCCTGGGATTTTGACAGTTCTTGTACCTTTGGCTCTATGTTTAATGATGGTTCCTGTAATAACAGCTGAGTGGTTAACTGGAAATTTAAGCATGACATTGGAGATATATGGAGAAGTTGGTAAAGTATATAGGAGAAAGAGGAAAAGGGCAAGTATGTGGAGTTTTTGGCACAGGAGAGTTGAGTAAGAATGAGACTTTTATTTTTCTGGAACTGGAGAAAGAGTGGCTGATGCTGGTGCCATCTGGAACTTAAGGGCACTGTTTGAGTTACTGTTTATGAGGGGGTAACTTGAGCTGGAAGAGTAAAAGATATTAAGATGCTACAGGTGAATCCAATGAGGAAGTCCCTCGAGCTTGGCAGCTGTGGGAGTTACAAGAATTTAATTTACTTTAAAGGGGCTCTGCCATTTAAGGGAAAGGGGTAAGGGACATTGATCTGGGGGAGAAAATAATACCTGATCCCCTATTTTAATCAGCGGTGGGCATGAATTAACACATGGTTGAGGTAATGAGTAGTCGGTAAAATCCCATAATAGGAGCATAGATGGGATAGCAGCAGAGTAAGCAGGTGATCAGGAAGGGAGAGGTTTTAGGTGAGAGGCCGGGGGTTAAAACTGGCTGCCCATACATGAGTTCAAAGGGTGAAATGAAAAGGGGGCTTTTGGGGAGGGCCCTAAGCCTTAGTAGGGCCAGAGGCAAAAGTTTTACCCAGCTGAGGTGAAGCTCCTGTGACATTTTAACAAGAACATTTTTTAAAGAGTGGTTAGTTAGTTCTACCTTCCCTGGAGACTGAGGGTGGTATGGGATATGAAAATGCCAGGGGATGCTAAGAGCCTTGAACAAATTTTGAGAAATCTGGGAAGTGAACTCTGGGCCATTATCCGACTGAAGAGAGGGTTGGGATTCCAACCAGGGGATGATTTCTTGGAGAAGAACACCAGAAGCTGTCTGGGCCCTCTTATTAGTGATGGGAAATGCTCCAATCCACCCAGACATTGTACCACTAGACCAGGAGATATTTAACTCTTCTGACTGTGGGCATATGACTAAAATCCAGCTGCCAATCAGTTCCTGGAAAGGAGCCCCTGGCCTGGTGGGTGGGAAAACAAAAGCTATGGTATTTGGTCTTGGGATCTGACTTTTGACAGATTTGACAAGAGGCAGTGATAGCTTTTAAAAACTCTAAGTCCTCAGGGGTGGGTTGAGGTGAGCCTTGACAAAATGAAACAGAGCTTTGCTATTGGGATGAAAGAGCTGATGTAGGTAGGACAGAATTTGCTGGGTGTCACGGTGTGTGTGTGTGAGAATCTGGGCTGTACTGTATGAACCCCCTGAGGTGACTGAGGTAGGTTTGGGCTCTGGAATGCTGCTGTTCTAGCTGCTTGGTCAGCCTGGTTATTTCCCTTGGAAATAATGGAATTGTCAGTCTGATGAGACCGACAGTGAATAATTTCTATAGTTTTGGGGAGATGGGAGGTTTGAACACGTCCATAATGTAACCTGAGTTAGTTAAGGATCCACCTTTTGTTGTAAGAAGCCCACGCTCCTTCCAGATAGGGACAGGAGGAGATGAAAGGCATATTTGGAGTCTGTGCAAACATTTAAAGAGTGTCCCTTTGCTAACTGGAAGGCGCAGATAAGAGCTATCAACTCAGCCTATTGATTAGTGGTGTGGGCAGGGAGTGCCTGTGCCTCCACTATCTCAGTATCTGATACTATGGCATAGCCTGCTCTATGGGTCCCATCACATAAAAAGGAGCTGCCATCTGTGTACCAGGTATAAGTGTCCTGGGACAGTTTGCCCTCCTGTATATGTGAGGGGTGGGGTAATAGAGCCTCTAAAATTTCTATGCAAGAGTGAGACGGGGAGTCATTAATGTTAGGTTGAGGTAGATTTGAGATATTAAGGGGTGGACAGCATTGGAAAGTGAGTGTGGCATCTTCTACTAGTGCCACCTTGAGGGAAAGAACTCAAGAAGGGGGTAAGGTTTGTAAGCCTTTGTTTTATTTTTTTTTGGTTTTTCGAGACAGGGTTTCCCTGTAGTTTCTAGAGCCTGTCCTGGAACTAGCTCTTGTAGACCAGGCTGGCCTCGAACTCAGAGATCCGCCTGCCTCTATCTCCCGAGTGCTGGGATTAAAGGCGTGCGCCACCACCGCCTGGCCGCCTTTGTAAGTTAAGAGATGGGACAGATTGTGGTGGGAGAAGACAGTGGTGGGCAACCCAAAAGTTAGTTTTTTCGACTCACATATAAGAAGCTCAGTGGCCACTAAAGCACGTATGCAGGGTGCCCAGCCCTGAGTGGTGAGGTCCGTCTGTGAAGCTATTAAAGTGAGAAGAAAGTGTGACTCAGGAGAGTGTGTCGGGGTGGGCAAAGTGAGTGTGGCCCCGAAGCGGCTAGAAAATATCTCAATCCAGTAGAGGTGCAAGGCAAGCAGGTTTGACTAGGAAAGACTGAGAGAAAAATTGTCCTTCAAGAATGCGGGGCAGTGGCAAAGTTTTTTTTTAAATATGTATTTATTTTTATTATGTATACGATATTCTGTCTGTGTGTATGCCTGAAGGCCAGAAGAGGGCACCAGACCTCATTACAGATGGTTGTGAGCCACCATGTAGTTGCTGGGAATTGAACTCAGGACCTTTGGAAGAGCAGGCAATGCTCTTAACCGCTGAGCCATCTCTCCAGCCCCCAGTGGCAAAGTTTTAAGTGGGGAGGAACGGGTCCTGTCTACCCCTGTAACTGAAATTGGTGAGGGGAAAGTAAGACCTGAGTGAGATGTTAGAACAGAATAGGTAGCTCCCATGTCCAAAAGAAAAGTAATGGACTTACCCGCTACCCGTAGTTTTACCCTAGGTTCAAACAGGGTTATGGGATATAGCAAGTCTGGGCAGCATCAATCCTCTGCAAAGCTGAGAAGTTCGAAGGCTGACACAGTCTCACTTGCCGATGTTGGTGAGGCCAGACCTCTGTGGTGTGGCATAGAGGACAAGCCCGCATGGAGGGCATTGTGATTTCCAGTGTCTAGGTTGCTGGCAGATAGGGCATGGCCTCGTAGGAGGCCCAGGGCAGTATCGTGCCAAATGGCCATTTAGACCACACTTGAAGCAGCCTACTGGTGAGGTTGACTTAGCCTGGGCTCCACTGGGAGGGAGCCTCGTGATTGACTTCCCTTGTTCCCCTTCCAGTGGCCTTAGGGCAGCTGCTAAGGCTTGGGCCTGCAGGGTTGCCATTTGTTGCAGCCTTGTCTGTTGGGAAGACTCAGCTGCTTCTTCTCAGGCATTAAAAACCTTAAAGGCCATTTTCACCAATTCCTGTATAGGAGTTTGGGACCTTCCTCAGCCTTTCTTAACTTTTTTCTAATATCTGGTGCTGACTGAGAAATAAAATGGATAGCTAGGACCGTGGCTCCCACTGGGGAGGTCTGATCCAGCCTGGTATATTGAACCATGGTCCCTTGTAACTGATTTTAAAAAAAAATGGCTGGGTTTTCATCAGCTAGCTGTGTGATCTCTTGAAGTTTGTCAAAATTAACTACTTTTTCTGAGACCATTTCTCTACCCCGAAGGAGACAACGAACCATGATGCCCCGCCTCTGTCAGCTGCTTTGGCCAGGTTGGTAGTCCCAGTGTGGTTCTGTGGCCGGCACAGCCACTGCCCCCACAGGGACCGTACTGTCTGTCTTCCAAATGAGTCTGGTCTGCATATTGTCTCGCTGCAGGCTGAGTTCTACTTCACTCCTCTGGAGGGAGATAGAAACTTGGATGATGTAGTCATGCCAGGTTAGATCATAGGCCTGGGACAGATAACAAAACTCTTTAATATAAGCAGAAGGATCCGCAGAAAAGGAACCTGGCCGCTTTTCTGAGAGATATCTGGAAGAGAAAAGGGAATATGGACTTTCCTTATGCCACCGACTCCTACTGCTTTCTGCAGAGGGCAGAGAAGGGCTGAGTTATGGTGGGACCTTGTATGGGAGGAGACAGGGGTGGGGAGGATTGGGAGGGGCTAGCCCAGTGTGCAGAGGGGGTCCAAAGGTAGGAAGATACAGTAAGAGGGAAAGATGGGAAGAGGGGGAGGAAGGTGGGTAAGGGGAAAGTTGAACTTGAATTTTCGCTTTGGCTAGGGAAGGGGTAGGTGAGGGTGGGTAAGGAGAGGAAAGTGGAATTTGTCGTTCCACAAGAGGGAGTTGTATAGAAAGGGTTCAAGGGAGTGGGGGAGGGGCCAGTGCCTCTGGCTGCATGGTCAAGGCTGAACTATCTGGATCCCAATTCCCAGATGGCCGGGAATCTGGAGGCACCATGTTCTTAGCAACCAATACCAGTGCTGCAAGACACTGGCTACTGAGAGAGGGGTGAGAGCGCAGAGCCCAGAAACCATGGACATAGGAGAGTTCTGTCCATTTGTCCCCATGGCAACAAAAATTCTCTAGGTCTCAGAAGACGGTAAGCTCAAGGCTTCCCTCTGGTGGCCGTCGTGTCCCATTGTCAAGATCATACTGAGGCCAAATCTTAGTGCATAGAGAAATTAGCCACGCGGGACAGATAGTATCAGAGAGTCCCATTTTATAAAGATCTTGTAAGAGGCATCCCAGAGGTGATAGCGGATCTGGTTTTGAATTTTAAGTGCCCATTTTAAAAGGCTATGCCCAATTGTGTGGCTAAAGTCTATTACAGCATGTCCGCCAAAATAGCTCTTGGGGCTGTGGAAATCGAACGTTAGGCATCCCTAAACAAACAAAGTCCACCTCAGTGAACCTCTCAGCTTGTCGCCGCTTGTGTCAGGCTTTTGGCGTGGACCGCATCTTCCTCAAAAGCCAGATAATAAACAAAAGTAAACATGAGTGGGTCCCCCTAAAACCCTACTAGCATGGACAAGGAAAAGGGACTCACCAAGACATGGCTACTCTAGCCCGGGAGCCAGTTTTAGCCTGGCATGGAGATCTGGGGGTCAGGGATAAGGGTGCTTCCAACATGTGGCTGTGGGCTCACGGGAAAGGCTGCCTCCTCCCCACCCCCCAAAATGTTAGGAATGTTTTCTTACGCAAGCTCTCTGCCAATGCAAAACAATCCCAATCAAGCCAAATCAGACCAGATTAAAAGATATCCAGGTTTAATTAGATATCTGCGCTCCTGGCTGTCCCCAAGGGGAACAAGAAGTCGCCAACGCCACCACTGAAGAGGAAAAGGGAAAACCACATATTTATTTTCTGGGGAGCAGTTTAAATAGCCCGTGGGAGTGGTCTTGACCTTTCCAGGGGAGAGGTCAAGGTTTGGCAGGCCACCTTGACCCTACTTGGGGAGGGGTCAAGATTCACGGGACACAGGGGAGGGGCCTTCAAAGATGGAGGCCGAGGGTAGGATTTACACTAGGTCTCCTGAGAGCATGTCATGTCCTGTGGCTGCTTTTCTAGAGAGTACACATGGCTACCACACATCCCTCATCCCTTCAGCCTTGTAGTTACTACCACCAAGAGTGTCAGAACGACACCAGAGGCCTAAGCCCATCAATGTTGGCATTTCTTCTCCAGAACCACAGCTGATAATTGAATAATGCCACTTCTGTGGGTCCTTGAAATCCCATCTTTCACTCAGCATTGCGTTCAGAGTTAAAGGCATACCAAATCACATCAGACGTAATAACTGTCGCATGGTCTGCCTTTTATGCATCTTGTTCACTCTTCAGAGAGGCATGAGGGCACAGCTCTGAGGAATGAGTTCAAATGCTATTACAATTCATGCTCATTTGTCAACTTTAAAAGGACAGATGTCTAAACACTACTTTCTGGGTAAAAATAAGGCTCCGTTTTAGTTGCCGGAGATTTCGTGACAGTAACTAGTAACAACAAAGACATGCGTATGCGTATCACGCATTCACCCGTGCCTTTCCACTTGAGCCTCACCTCGGTATATTTGAATTAGCAAAGGCTGTTTGGTAGAACAGGACCCATCTGTCCAGGAACTGTCCCAGAGGGACTGAAGTTTCGTCAACTGCTGACTTGTGGCTGTGTTGGGGGCCTGTCCGCAGTTGAAACTCTGGTGAGTTGATGGAAAGGCATTGGCTAAATCTGCAGGGGTCTTTGTGAATACTGGAAGGGCAAAGCGGGGGAATTTACTCGTCCGCTCTGAAGGACCACACAATGTTTTTAGGAAGGCTTGAAGCATCCAGGGTATTAAAGTGCAGTGATTTAATAGGGTTTTTTTCCACCTCCAGTGTCAATAGTAATTATAGGAATTAGCTGAAATGCACTACTGCTTAACCTCAGAGCAGAAATACGTTGTCTTCTAGGAGGTCATCTCTCTCCCCACCTCGCTCTACTTCTGTGATATTCAAAAACAAAGAAAAACAAAACCAGGGGTGGTGGTACATACCTGTAATCCCAGCAATCAGGGACCCAGACAAAAGGGTTCCTAATTTAATGCGAATCAGAGCTACACAGGACTACTTTCCTAGGTGAAGGAGTGATCTGAAATGTGCTGTATCTAAGCCATCGTAAGTGGAAATACATAAACACATCTACAGATAGATATTTATGGATAGTTATCTCAGATGTCTATAACTGTCCATAGGTATTAGTGAATTCCAAATCTGTATAATACCAACTTCAGATTAAAACTATTAAAAAAGAAGTGAAAAGTCTCTTGGGTCTCTTCTAGAAACACTAATAAGGACTCCCTGCACCCCTCCCCCCGACTTTCTAGTCTGTTCTCCAAATTCCCATGTCCTCACACGATCACATTAGAGACTTAGATTCAATATAGGAAACCTAGTCATTGGGTCCATACAGGAAGTCACCACTCAGTAAGGCCCCAGACCTTTGTTTGGCCAGGCTCAACATGACAGTTTTGGGCTGAATAGATTTACCAAATTAAAAACATAGATCACCTAGATTTAAGTTTCAGTTGAACAGGTGGAATATGGCTTATGACATGCGGAATTGATTTTTGTTTGTTTGATTGGTTTTGGTTTTTTGAGACAGGGTTTTTCTGTAGCATTGAAGCCTGTCCTGGAACTAGCTCCTATAGACCAGGCTGGCCTTGAACTCATAGAGATTCGCCTTCCTCCGCCTCCCAAATGCTGTGCCATCACCATCCAGCTATGGAATTGATTTTTAAACAATGTATTCAAATCATACAGTGTTTTGGGGGAAATTATATTACTAAAGAAACCTTACATGTAAGAAAACCTGAAAGTGTGCAATAAACCCCAAATTGGTTCAGCTTGGATAATTGTTATAAAAACCATAGGCAAATCAGTTGTTCCCAATGAAGTGACACTAGGTATTTCTTTTTTTCCTTTTTATTATTATTATTTTTTTATTAAAAATTTCTGCCTCCTCCCCACCTCCTCCCCACCTCCCATTTCCCTCCTTCTCCCCCCACTCCCCTCCCCCTCCCTCTCCAGTCTGACCCTAGGTATTTCAATCACACTCAGGGCTCATGCTCAGGAGTAGTTGACCATTGCAAAATGGACTCCATGTTTGTATGTGTCTATGTAAGCTTTCTGGTTTGGTGGTGTTTGTCTCTTGGTTTTGGTTTTGTTTTGTTTGACTTTGGGTTTTTGTTTGTTTGAGAGAGAGGGAAACTGGGTTGGTATGGAGGTAGGGAGAATTTAGGAGGAGTTGAGGGAAGTGATCAAAATACATTGTATAAAATATTTAAAAGTAATTTTGAAAAGTAATAAAAATTCTGTAAATTTACTATCCCCAAATGATAGTATTTAATGCTCTCTTCAAATATAGCCATGAAAAGAAACGGAAAGCAGACTAGAGGGAGGTTTCACACAGTTCTGGCCACTTTTCAGACCACCTTGTAGGAAAGACTGGAACAGGGACAATGGCGTGACAGTGACGGACAGGACTACACCTGGACCAAGACTGCATAGTTAGGGTTACCTCTTACCATATAATTTAAACCTAAACCAAACTGGGGTGATGGTTCAGTGAACAAAGTACTTGCTGTGTAAACGTGAGGACCAGAGCTGGGATTTCCAGCAGTGGGTATTGAAGCCTGCCTCTAATTCAGAGTCTTGGAAGCAGAGACAGGGAATCCTCAGAGCAAACTAACTAATTAGATTAGCCATACTTGTGAGTTCTGAACTCAGCAAGAGATCATGCCTCAATGGATTGGAATGACGTCAATAGAGGAAGACTCCCAGTGTCAACTTTGGGCCCACGAACACATATGCATATATACATGTATACACGTGAACACATACATATACATACACATGTACTACATAGACATAAAGATGCAAGACATTCTTGCTAAATTTCCTGGCAAAACCTTGAAGGTAGACTTAGGGATCACCCAACAGCTTCCTTGAGCAAACCTTCTTTTTCTATTTTCTTATTTGATTCTTTAATTGGCCTATTGAGGATGAGTGACCTATTCTATCTTGTTTGTAAAGTCCAGGCACGAGCCTAACAATGTGGGTATCAAAAGAAGAGCCAAGGTCCACTAAAAAAATGAGTATAAAGGAAATTCTCCGGAGCTCAGCTCTGATAGATATACAATGCCCTGTCCAATTAAAGCAGCCAATCACTGTGAATGGAGAGATTGCTGGGCTTTCTGGCATAGCCTGCTGTTCAGCTCCTTCTAACTGGGATCATTCTGCCATGGCATAGAGTTTAAGCTTAATGACAGGGATCCAAGTTCAGCCAACGGGGAAGAAAAGATACCGTGTTATAATTTGAAATAGTGTACTAATGATGATAGGGCATTTTGAAATCAGCAGAGGAACCTGGGACTCTTACCCCTTCCACCCCAACCATATGCCTGGTCATTTGGTATCGTATAAATCACTGGTGACAAGAACATTCCTAAGAGAACATCATCATCTTTGTTTTGAGATTTGCAGAAAATCCTATCATGACTAGATGATAAGGGATAAATGCAACATCATCTGCTCTACCAGCTGTGGGAAGATGTGAGCCAGTCTAGGAACAGCATCAGATATCACATTAAGACAAATATAAATAAAACCTAAATAAGAGGCTGGGGAAATGGATCAGCAGTAAAATGCTTGTCATGCAAGCATGGAAATCTGATCCCCACACATTCACAAAAGCAGGCATAGCACCTCACACCTCTGATCCCAGTATTTAGGAGGCAGAGGCAGAGGCAGGAGGATGGATCACTGAGGTTTGCTGGCCAGCCAAGCTAGCTGAATTGGTGAGTTCAAGGTTTGGTGAGGGACCCAGCATCGAAAACGAGGGAGGAAAGTGATTGAGGGAGACAACTGGCATCTGCCTTTGACTTCTACTTGTGCATGTACACATATGTGTATACCTATACAAACACATACACGCATGCATGCACATGCACACACACATGCCATATTTATACACTATACACACATGCATACTCACAGACCCTTTGCTTATAAGTCATATGGGTTTTGCAATAAGAGTCCCCTATTTTCTACTCCAGTTGGATTTTTTAAAGTCAAGATCCTTGCCTTAATGCCTATTCCTTAGTTGGAAATGGGATAAGCAGCAGGACCTTGTTCCAGAACGATTTGGGCTTATCCTTTGAGAAATAGCTTGAATGAATGCCACATGCAAAGGAAAGACTACGGATGTGCTTTCATGCCTAGAAAGACCAATTCCAACAACATTCCTGTTTAGAAACCATAGCTCCTTCAGAAGAAGGCGCTTCAGCCTCCTCTATATTTGGTTCTTCCCACTGTGCTTTCTAAATGGTTAGGTTATTTGGGGTAAGCGTTTCTTAAACGTTCATTGTACACAAGATTACCATATGGTCAACTATTTCTCTGGAACGTGAAGGAAGAGGCAACTGCATCACGTTTTAAAATAACAGTTTTGTCTCTTTCCAATATTTATACTTTTATTCTTTTATTGTTACCAAGATTTCCAGTGCTAGCAATCCAACCCAACCCAAGGAAATGTACCGTCAATAAAACCTATCCCCACAAAAACCCAGATTCTGGACTTCATAGACAACTATAAATCAGTTAGGCTCATAAAACTGGAAGAAATAAGAAGGAGCCGTGAGAAGCCTGTCAAAACAAATAGATACTATTATTTTAAAATAACAAAATATTCTATGAAATAAAAGCGGGATGAAAAATTCAATAAATGACAACAAATATCAGGGGGCAGGAGAGAGAATCCATTAACTGAAGAGAGGTAACCTGAAATGATGCAGTATGAGGTACAGAAAGATGAAACTTCAATAAAGATAAAACAGCCAGACAAAGAAGCACCAAGGAAACAGATGATGTGCAAAATCTACCACCCAAGCTGACCTCCCTCTCACTTGCAGAATACTTCCAAGCACACAGGAAGATGCGGGAACTTATGTGGACAGAAATATGGGGAGGCCACAAGTGTGTCATAAAACAAGCCCAAATAAGTTTTAAAGTGTTTATATTATAGAAAACATGTAAATATATCCTAGTATTACAAGAAAATGAAGCAAGAATTTGGTAACAGTAAAACTTCGAGGGACTCACAGCTACATAGTATAAGTCAACATAGTCCCAAATAATGGCTGAGATACTTAGTTACAAGAAAATGAAGGCACACTTTAAGGTTCTGAAGCACTCTCAGTGAAGCCTAAGTCTGAATCCAAAGAATGCATATGAAATCTGGACATGCAGCATGAATGTCAGGAATAGCAGTGGTCCTCTGAAGATGAATGCTGGGGACGGCAGAATCACTGAAGCGTGTGCTAGCTATGCTGGCTGGTGTACACAGAGGAGCAACAAAGAGAAACCCATCACAAACAAGGTAGGAACAAAGAAATGACACCTGAATTTGTTCTCTGACTTTATAAGCATGTTATGACAGGCATGAGCCTGCATCTACACATACAAATACAAGTGATTTTTGAAGAAATATTTTGAAATTAGTGGTCACAGAGAAAAAGAAACATATTTTCTTCAGTGGTATAACTATTGGTAAGGGACCTCTATGCTCTTTCAAATACCCCTACATCCTAGATACTAAAAGAAACACTGAAAAATACATGAGGTCATTTATAAATAAATAAAGAAAAATCATGAAAATAGTAAGGAGAATAGCTAGGAAGAAGGGAGTAATGGGAGTGGGAAGGGAACAAAAGAGGGTCATGGGCATGGATATGATTAAAAAATACATTGCGCAGAAAACATCATAATGAAACCGGTTATACAATTAACATATGCTAATAATAGAAGAGATAACTGAAAAATAAAAAATAGCAAAACAAAATTTAAGTGATACAAATGAAGAAGTTCAGCCGGGCGGTGGTGGCGCACGCCTTTAATCCCAGCACTCAGGAGGCAGAGGCAGGCGGATCTCTGTGAGTTCGAGGCCAGCCTGGTCTACAAGAGCTAGTTCCAGGACAGGCTCCAAAGCCACAGAGAAACCCTGTCTCAGAAAAAAAAAACAAAAAAAAACAAATGAAGAAGTTCTTATGAAGAAGCCTAGAATGTAAATCAATACATTTTTAAAAAATTGACAGCAATCAACAATAAACACATAAGACATCTTTCCTTATTAACCAAAGAATTGGCTGTCCAGACACTGGTGTTTTCAAATGTTCCATAAAGAACATGTCACTTCTACTCAACACTGAATAAAAAAAAATTAGCACCATCACAGTGTTATAAAAATATATATTTCCCATTGCAATAAAATACTACTTTGTAAAGCTAGAAAATCAAAGATAAAGGGTATTGCCGACAAGCCCACCTTCACAAGGGTTGCAGAGACAATGAATGACTCCATGGGGATCTTTGGGAATCTGTCACACAGCTGTATACCAGTGTAGCTACATACTCTACTTCAGTGATTCACAAGTTGATAGTATTTGTAGGGCCCAAGGCATTCTGAATGTTTAAAACCTAAAGTTAGTGATTAGAAAAATCTATGATCGTCACCTATTTGGAATATACCACTGTGGTAGAGCATTTGTCTAACATATACAAGGCCTTGTGTTAATTTCCGGGCACTGAAAAAGAAAGAAAACTTAATACGTGGTATATCCTCAGTTCCTTCTCCCTAGAAGCTGTCGATGCTGCAATGATTAGCATACAGAAGGCCTCTTTCACAAGGGACAGAGGAAAAGAGGGAAACTCCACTTGCCCTCACAGGACTTGAGAAGATTCAGCTTTCCTCACAGAAGGCAAGGTGCTGGAGAAGAGTTTTGAGCTGTTTAACGGCTTGGGTCAACATGTCATCCATAGCAAAGCTCATAAGACCAGCACTGCCTCGCTGTACAAGTGAAGTTCAAGGTTTTCTTTGGGTTTACTTCAGTAGCAGTAATGGAAGGCGTTCTTTTCCTCTGAATGATTTCAGTATGGACAATTCTGATATTTCATCATTCTTCTGTTTTTCAGAATTCTATTGCCAAGTTCAGAAAGTTCAACTTCTAACGTTTAGTATTTTGGTTGCGCTTTTTAAAAAGTCATTGAATTATATATTCTTTGTTTAATTTTCATTTATATTAAATAGAGACCTCGTCCCTATGTTCTAGTCTCATTGATACTGAAGAGTACTCTGCAGCCTATCAGAAGAGAAATGTAACACTAATCTAGCCACAAATCCTTTGGTCTACAATGATGTCCTGCCTGCAAAATATGCTAGGGCAATGGTGGTACAAAGCCTGTGGGAATAACCAGCTAATGTCTGACTTGACTAAGACCCTCTCCATGAGATAGAACCCATATCTTACACTGCATGGCTCACTAAGAACATGAGACTAGATAGCTCAGGGACCCAGGGACCTAGGATAAAGTCAAATACTATATATATATGCATACATGTATGCATACATATATGTGTATATATATATATTGATTTCTAAAGACATTCTGTTATATTAGAGATCAGATATGCTTCTTCCTGCAGCAGATGGTAACAAATATAAAGACCCACAGACAGACTATATACATAAAGTGAGAGACCTTACAACACTCAGCCCTAAATGGTACGCTTACAACAAATCCTTCCTCTCAGAGATCAGAAAACCCTGAAGAAGAGGAGGCCATATAGTGCAAGATCCAGGGGATATGAAGGACACAGAGGAAACCATGCCCTCTAAATCAACAGGATCACAGCTCATAAGAACTCATAAGGACTGAATCAGCATGCATGATCTGCATCAGTTCCTCTGAATAGTTATTATGGTTCCCAGTTTAGAGTTTTTAAAATGGGACTTCTGAGAGTGTGAATGAGTGGGTCTTTGGCTCTTGGGCCTTCTCTTGGAATCTTCTCCTTCCATTTCTTTGTCTTGTCCAACTTCAATGTGGTAGCTTTGTTTTATCTTATTATTTTATATTTTATTTTATCATTATCCCTTAGACATCTGTTGGATTCCTAACGAGAGGCAGAAAGGGCATGGATCTGGACAGGAGGGCAGGAAGGAATTGGGAGGAGAAATTATAATAATAAAATATTATGTCATTAAAAATCGATTTTCAATAAAAGTGTTTTTTAAAAAGACAAGGCTTTGCAATACACATAAAGGCTAAGATCCATAGTTATAAAAAATTTAATATGGCATTTAATTTTTGAGCCTCTACATATCAGAGAGATTGGTCAGCGTCATTAGCTTCTTGTCAGTCTTGCCAAGTTTGAGAGTTAGTCTTATAACAACTCTGACGGGACAAAGTAAGCTGTTTCCCAGACACTTACAACTGCTATTATACGAGAGCAACCCTGTCTTCAAGGCCACCAAAATGGATTCAAGTAACTCCCGATCTGTTGTCATTCTTATGGACTTCCCCCCCTTTAAATATCTTTTCAATTTTGAAAAACTCATAATTCAACGATTTGGACTCTTATCTCATGTTGAAACAGTTAACATATTTTCCTTAATTTTTTTTCTATTTTATCTATACTTCAAATATGTTGGTCTACTTTTAAATCACTTGTTATATTTTAAATATGCTCCAAAACAATTATACTAGCCTTCTTTTTGAAACCATATTCATATTTATGTCATATTATAAAACTTTTACTTCATATATGCTTCTTTTAGTAGACAAAATGGAACATTAGCTAGCTAATCATTTTCTGTTAAAAAATTTTATCTCATTTTTTTCCTCCTTAGGCTCCTTTGTTTTCTCTTAGTAAGTTTTTCAGTAATGCAAGATTTTCAGTTGATTCCTCTTCTCCCTCATCGTTCTCTCCAAACTCCTATATGGTTACTTTCTACCGTAATGTTAGTGTTATCATTCTTACGCCCCTCTTCCTATATCCTCTGTGCCCTGTGTGACTTTCTCACTGCTTCTGTCTAACTCGTTGACTCTGTCACTGTCCCTGTAAGCTACTATAGCCACCACCATAGAAGTCCGCCAATCACTACTTTCTTCCTTAGTCCGCTTTCATATTACGGCTCTATACTTGCCTTTGACTGCCTCTCTCTGTTAGTTTGGGCTTTAGAGGTTCTGAATGTTCTTTCCCTTCTTTGTAAGATAGTCTTTGGTTTTCTCGAACCCAGTCTTATTTGTTCTAACTTTGCCTCACGCCTTTTTACTCTGAGGCATTGTACTTGTTTACTGTGCCGGCTAGATTTATGTCAGCTTGACACACGCTATAGTCATCATCCCCTGAGAGGCCGAAATCTTGATTGAGAAAATACTTCTATAAGATCAGATGTAGGCAAACCTGTAGCACATTTTCTTGATTAGCGGTTGATGGGAAGAGGTTCAGCCCGTTGTGGGTTGGTGCCATCCCTGGTCCTGGGGTCTATAGGAAAGCAGGCTAAGCCGGTCATGGAGCAGCTGTTCTCCAGGGCCTCTGCACCAGCTCATGACTCCTAGTTTCTGCCCTGCTTGAGTTCCTGCCCTGACGTCTTTCAATGATAGACTATGAAGCATAAGTGTAAGCCAAATAAATCCTTTCCTTCTCAAGTTGTTTTTGGTCGTGGTATTTCATCACAGCAATGATAACCCTAACTTAGGTATTTACTAATATGTTTGGGGAAAAAAAAGTGTACTGATTCTGGCCCTCTGGAGAAATACCCAGCCTTAGTTTTGACACTTAAGTATCAGGACTTCCTTACAGGGACATTCTGTGCTGCCCCACTGGAACACAGGCCACTGTGAGACCTAGAGGAAGCCTGCCTCTTCCTCCCCTCTGTACATTCGTTTCAAGGCTGTCTTGAAGTCCATTGCAGTGACACTGGTGGCAGAGCTAGTACCTGCTGGGCTGGATCACTGACGAGGCTGCCTTTCATCGGGGTGGGGGGACCAAGTGAGGGGCAGGAACAAGGAGGAAGTTGTGCTTCCAGGAAAGCAAGTCTAGGGAAAGAAAGTTTCTGTTTAAGGTGGCGTGAAGCAGTAATCACACCCAAGAGGTTCAGGGAGTACAAAGATGAGTAACACAAGACTCCTGTTTGAAAATGAATTATTTTTTTATCACCTAAAGGATGGTGGACCTAGTCAGCTTCAGATCACCGCATGATATAATCCATTTATGAAGAGGTCAGATTAGGGGGGAGTCTCATATTTTTGAAGGGGTTTTTTATAATTCCTTAGTCTATTGCTTGCTCTCATGCCTGTGGCAGGACAATGGCTCATGGTCAGATATGTGGTATAGCAAAACTGCTCACTTGAAGGCAAAATTATGGAACACAAAGAGCCAGGATACTACTATCCTCTTCAAGAGCATACCCTAGAAAGCCAAACTCTTCCCACTAGTCCTCACCTCTTAAGAGACATGCCACTCTTCAGTGGTGCTACTCTGGGCATGAAGTTTTTAGCACTTGAGCCTTTGAGGGCATTTAAGCTCTGAGTTATGACTGATAACATGAATGTGAATCAATCTTAGGGCTGAGCAACTACATCATTATGCCAAAGGAATCTAATTTCTACACATTCTCTAAATCTGTCCATAGCCCATCTGGTTTCCTAAACATCAAGAAATGTTTCACCATGCATTTTTGTGTATGCTTTTCCACACAACTTTTCTATTCCTTGTAATTAGCCAGAGGTGATCACTTCACCACAAAAGCAATGGATTTCTGGCCTGTCAGCCAGCACAGTGTGGCACTGTATGCTGGAAATACTCAAATACCGATTTGCTCATACTTGAGAGGGAATTGAGAATGAGGGCCTACAACGAGCAGGTAAGGCAGTGTCAGACTGGGCACAAAGCACATTTAGAGTTGTCCTGGATGATGCTTCCCAAGTTCTTTAAAATATATTTTTTATTTTATTTATATTTTAAAATAATGTGCATATTTGAAATTAAAATATAATTATACACTCAGTCTTTTCCTATTCTTCCCTCCAAACTCTCCCATATACACCCTTGCTTTCTTTCAAATTCATGGAGGAAAAAATTATAACCTTCCTGTTCAGTTCACATCATGTTACTTGCATGATTTCAGATGATTTCAGGTCTGACCACTTGGGACTGGAAAGCCAGCTGACGGGCTCTACCCTATGGAAGACTATTTCTCCCACTCAACACCATGGCTGATGGGGAACCTCCTTCAGCCAATGACCTTTGAGGGGCTGGACCAGGTTGCGCATGGCCTTGGATACCAAAAAGTACTTGGGTTCTCTCTCTCTCTCTCTCTCTCTCTCTCTCTCTCTCTCTCTCTCTCTCTCTCTCTCTCTCTCTCTCTCTCTCTCTCTCTTTCTCTCTCTCTCTCTCTCTCTCTCTCTCTCCCTCTCTCTCTCTCTCTCTCTCCCTCTCTCTTCCTCTCTCCCTCTCCTCACCACACCTGAATGTTGGATTCTGTTCCTGTTCCCCATTGTGATCTGTGAATTCCCCTTTAATAAAGAATCCCTTATTATACCATATTCGGAGCTAGTATGGGATTGCTTTATTCATGTTTTCTCCCCCCAAATGCCATTCCCCTTCATCTGGCACCCAACATGGGAACATGTCCATGCTTACCAGGACCCCTGCGGCACTCCCAGCTCCCCAGCCCAGGCACACTTCCCGCTGCTGCCTCTCCGTGTGAGACCCAGACTACCCCATGCACAGCACACTGCTGCAACTCTCTCCGTGTACAGAATCACTTTAATTGTCCTCAATAATTGCTCTAAAATTGTCTAGCAAAGCATATTTGCCAATATCTAAGCAGGCAACAACGCACGAAAACAAAGTGGGACTGTTTGCAGCTGCTTGCAACTCTTCGTCAGGCGGCTGCAACTGCAGCCCCTGCTGGCCAATAACGATGATTACACATACAACAATTCATTGACATTTCCTAAGGAAGGTAAGCAAATTAGTAAGTTTAAAAGTTATATGATTATGGACAATATCACCATTCAAGAATTTAATAACCGTTTTGCTTACCCTATGGGTGCTATTTTGCAGAGCTTATGTGATTTTTTTTCCTTATATATCCATTTATTAGATTTTGGAAATTTCCTTTGTTTTTCATATTATATCCTTAAGAAAATGGTTTGATAGCAGAGCCAAGAATGAGGCACTTTGGAAATGAAACAGACTTTATAGACTAATAATAAACAGCTAGATAAAAAATTTAATACCATTAAAAAGGATAACATTAATTTGACAGACAAAATTCAATCCATGTCAAAGGGTACTGAAGAAATATCTAAAAAAATTCATACTGTTAAATTTAACAATCAAAGTCTGTTTAAAAGTTATGATAGGTTAACGGATAGGGTATCTCTCTAGGAAGGTAATATGCACACCATCCAAATATTGCCCAAAGATGAGACCTTATCTTTACTGGACAAATTTCAAACCTTAAAATACATGTGCAAAATAAGGACCAAAAGTTAAATAAATCAATGAGGGCACTAAAACAGTGTGCTGGGCAGGAGATTAAGACTTTACAAAAGACAGTGGTAAAAAGATTTAAAAATTATTAAAACTGATGAGCAGGGAGAGAAGGTAAAGACAGGGTTTAGTCTCACCAGTGTGTGACAGAGTCTGAGATGACTTACCCAAAATTTTAGCTGCTCATCTGGTAATCTCCTCTGAGAAGCCATCTGGTACTAAATATCCTAAAGTATTCAAAAATGGAAATGACAACCTGTAGGTATAAGCAGTCTAAAAAAATTAGCAAGCAATAGTATCTTATAGCTTGCATTCACCATTTGTCAGGGAAATAGTGAAAACTTGGGCTTCAAGCAATTAGACTACTCCACACAATTGGCTTCAATTAGTCTCAAAGATGGACCCCAGCTACTATAAAAGTGCTATTGGCAAAAGGATACAAAAAATTTTAAAACAACAGAAAAAAAGCAAAATGATTTGAGGCTTCTCAAGATCGAATTCTTGATGAGGGCTATTACTCAGACCCACAGGACCAGGCTCTATATGATGAACACACCTTGTCCCTATGCCACAAACAACCTTAAATGGTTGAGACAGGATTAAAAAACCAGGAAAAAGAATTAAATCATATACCAGGGTTAAAAAGGGCCAGAGAGAACCCTTTAGTAACTTTTTACAATGATTTACTAAGGCTGTACAAGTAGTAGTAACAGACCCAGATGCTAGATGAGTACTTATTGAATCTCTGGCTTTTGAAAATGCCAACTTATAATGCAAAAAAAAAATATTTGGGCCTTTAATGGTCAGATACAAGAAAAAAGACTGCCAAACTCTGCCAAAACAGGGCAAGATAGTTTTGAAATTTTTCCTACCTCTAAAAATGATCTGTCAGTTACTCTAGGCCTTAGCCAAAGTTGGTTGCTCCAACATTGCAAACGAGACTTTGAGTGACTGCCCAGGAGGCAGCAAGTTGTCTCTGTCATCTACTGCACATTTTGGAAGCTGCCTGATTGCACTTCCTGCCTACTCAAGTAAAATTAATCCCTTTAATCAATGGGATTAAAGACTAGTCATAGTTACTTTTCTCTTATGACTTAGCCAAGCCATTTCTAATACAAGACTTAGACTCCTTAGAATAGAATAATTATTAAAACGTTTAACATATGTTTTTTGCTTAATATTGTTTATGCTGGTTGTAATTCTAATTTTTATACTTGATATCTGTTCTTATTGTATATAGTTTTGTATTGAGTTTGAAACTCTCATTTAACAAAAAGGGGGAGGTGATGGGGAACCTCCTTCAGCCAATGGCCTTTGAGGGGCTGGACCAGATTGGTTGAGGCCTTGGGTACCAAAAAGCGTGTGGGTCCCCCCCCCTCTCTCTTTCTTTCTCTTACTCCCTGCTCGCCACACATAAATGTTGGATTCTATTCCTGTTCACTGTTGTGATCTGTGAGTTCCCCTTTAATAAAGAACCCCTTATTATACCAAATTTGTAGCTAGTGTGGAATTACTTTATTCATATCCCCCCCCCCAAAAGGCATGTTCCCCTTCACATGGCTGCTTCACAACTTTTAATTATACATTTCCTGTAAAAAAAAAACGACTCTTAATGTTCCTTTTCAACTTTAAGTTGTGCTTTGTCTTAGATCATTTTCTAAAATTGGGTGACCCACAGATTAATTCATTTTTGTCACTATGCCATTAGAAGGTTCGATTCATTTCTGTTTTTATTACCAACACACAGTGGCTTGTCCAAAATTACCTTCACCTAAATTCCACATGGATGAACTTACAGCATTGTTAATAAGATGACTATTTGCTTTAGGAAGAATTTATAATAGGTGGAATAAATCTTCTCGCTTTTGAAGTAATACTCTACTATACTAGCAGGCATGTGCACACAACCATGATGATGGTGAAGCCAGTTTAAATGTGAAAATGCCAGCATGTCCTTTTTGCATGGTCACAAAAAAATCCACAATTCCTTCTCTAAAAGTTCAGTGCTAAAGTTATAATATAGCATTTTAGGAGAAGATAAAGTGTTCCCTTTCCTCATATATCCCCCATGAACTGCTGAGCTATCAAAGTGCCTCATAAATAATGCAAGCCGCTTTCCCATCATTAATAAATACTACTGCTAAGTGAACAGAAAATTCAATGCACCCCTTTTATGGAGATCACAAGACACACACTTAGCACGACTTGCTGACCCTGTCATCAAAAATTACCGTCTCTTGAAACCCTGGCTGGGTCCTTTAACTTTGGAAAATGAAGAGTTGGGTTTTTAATGGGAGGCACTGAACACTTGGATAAAACCCTGACTTTACTTGAGAACTGATATCTAGAGAAACATTGATTTCTTCCAATCAGAGCACAGTCTTCCAATAATGACACCCTGGGCAAGGATTTGGAGCTCTTTTATGAAATCTTCTTGTAATAATGCCAAATTAAATGCTAAGCCAGATATAATAATGGTCATATTATCATTCATGATATGTTACAAATCATTGCTCATGCATCTTGTTTCTCCAATGAGGAAGATGCCACTCAGGCATCTTATATTCCTATCACAGAGATGGATTAGGGAATGCAGCCTAAGGTATGAAGCACCTTAGTGACTATATAAATCTAATCAAGGCAACTACCTACGGATCAGGTATGGTGAAGCCCATCAAATGTTCAGGTATTGTGTCTGTTGTTTTATTCTGTGTCACAAACTAAGGTCAAATCTTTCATTCCTAATTTTCCAAGCAATAACTCATGCCTACACTAATATCTGTGTGTGGATGATTGACTTTGAGTAATGCCCATGAATCCCCCTTTTAGGAAACTCTTCAGCAGTCAGGAGATGCTATTTTCTGGTATGTGGAGTCCCTTGCATTAAGTTCTTCTGAATACTCAATTGTTCTTTCCAAATGGTGCACAAGTTGGACTTTGGCAACTCCAAATGTTCCACTCCCTCCACAATGTATGATCTAACTTTGATTTGTTCTTTTACTCAGTCATAACTCAAACTGTTCTGCATGGCCAATTTTCCAGAAGATGGCAAAGCAATATGTGCCATTTTCTAATGATAGGACCCACCATGATTAGCCTCCATAGGACTCAAATGTGCTCCTCTGAGAAAAAACTTAATGTACTTTCTAGGGAAATTTTATTATCATGTTCCAGATGCTCTTCTTTTCTGACCAACTATATCAGAGTAAACTTTGGGGCATGTTAAAAAGCTGGCTGTTGAGCCTCATTCCAAGATCTACCCGATTACAATTTTAGAGAATGAAGCTTAGGGATTTTTACTTTTATAAGCTTCCAGATGGCCCTGTGCACAATCTAGTTGGAGAATTACTCAGAGTAGATTTTACCTAATGTTCTTTTCTGCCCTGACATTCTGAGATGCAGGAAGCATCCAAAGACTATCACTAGAGCACTTCACAACAAAATATCAGGAAGGCCACTTGCAGCTCCTGCCACCTCAGACTATGGCAAGATTGTGCTCAGAGAATCCTGGACACGATGAAACTCCTGAGGGCTAGAAATAATAAATATGGATTCAAATTCAGTATTAGCTCCACATCTGCAGTCTTATATCAACCAGCTAATCACTAGAGTGTCTGTTTTATTTTTATCTTCAAGGTCTGAATAAAACAGTGACTTCCAAGATTGCAGAGAAATCAAGCAGATGAATGATTTCATAGGAGTTTGTGCCTAGTGATATTCCCCCTAACATTTAAATAATTTAACCAAGGCCAACTGCTTTCCAATTTTTCTATTTGTAAAATGACGTGAAGGTTACTTTTGGATTGTGAGTTGTTGTGAGGGTCATGCTGGATGTGGGAGAGAGACTATGCAAAAGACACACTGTGAGGACCTTGGGCTCCATATCCCTGTGCCTGCCTTGGAGGAGGCACAGGCAAGGCCATTGGTTAAATCTGAAACTAAGGTCTTGAGGATTTTTGTAAATACTATTAAACTATTCACGTTAAGGTAAGAGAATTATCCTGGATTATGTTGAAGGACCCTTGTGTGACTGCATTGCTTCTTGGAAAAGTGTGAATAAATGTTTATTCACCTCACATAGGACATTGACAGTAGACCACTCAATGATTCCATTACAGTGAGTGAGGGGCTATACTTAAGAATGTGAGTGACCCAAAGACAGCTACAGAAGAGCCTACTTTAACATGAGTGACAAGTCATGAAATGTATCCTTGGAGCTTCTTGCCTGCCCAGTGTGCATACAGCTTTACCAAACAGTCTCTGCTCTCCAGCAATTGTTTGATGCTTTAAGGGGAGAGGCCTTGTGATTTTTTTGGGGGGGGGGTAACTATTGAGCTTCCTGAGTCTTACAAGGGCCTCTCCCTTCTTGGAGGAAGGAATGTGTTGTTTCAGAAGAAATAGTTACCTATCACTCTACCTCTTCCTCCAGCTTTTAGCACCCCCTTCCCACTTCTGTGTTCTCTATGCTTTGTTAGGGCTCATCTAGATGTCTGTCAACTTTCTTCTATTTATGTCTTAGCATTGCGATATCATGCAAAATAACAGTCTATTATCAGTAGATTGACCACTTATGAATCTCTATAATAATCACCACTCACTGTTGTTGTGGCAGGCCGATTGTTGGTTCCTGGCTGATCAGCCCCGAAATAATCACACAGATTAATTAAATCACTAGGCCCATTAGCTCTAGATTCTTATTGGCTAACTCTTACATATAAATTTAACTCATCTCCATTAATCTGTGTATCACCACATGGCAGTAGCTTTCCGGCTAAAGTTCTGGCATCTGTCTCCAGTGGGGCTACATGGCTTCTCCTTGATCCACCTTTTTTTTTCCCTGCCAGTTTTCAGTTTCGTTTTCTCCACCCATCTAAGTTTGGCCCTGTCAACAGGCTAAGGCAGTTTTTCTATTTACCAATGCTATTCACAGCATACAGAGGGGAATCCCACAACACACTGCAAAAAAGCGATATTTCTGTTCACAATCAATGCTAACTGCCATAATAATCTATATATACACATCATATTCATTTAACGAAGTAATAGGAATGCCCTCCCCACTTGAGTTCGTGATTTCCCCAATCATTGCTTTTGCCATAGTTTACATTACTAGTCATAAGTTCCCTCCTGAGGAGTGGTCTCAAATCTAATAGGAAAGCAGTTGGTCGCACCTATAACAGTCATGCCATTATGGTACAAGGAGACACATCTTAGTCAGCTTGCTGGTAGTATAGCATACAAGATCTATAACCAAACAGAAAGGGAAACCACAATTCTAACTCTAGTACCTCTAGCACAGATGTTCTCAACCTTCAGGTCATGACCGGTTTGGGGTCACATATCAGATAGCCTGCTTATCAGATATGTATGTTACAATTCATAACAGTAGCAACATTACAGTTACGAAGTAGCAACAAAATAATTTTATGGTTGGGGGTTGTCATAACACGAGGAACTGTATTAAAGGCACCAAGAAGGTTGAGAACCACTGTCCTCACACTTTAACAGCCAGACAGCAGGGAGAGGAGCTCCCAAGTCAGCTCCACCCTAATTTTTCATGTCCGTTAGCCAAAGTGTGCAGTGTCTTCAATAATGTATCTTCATCTGCTACAAACAGGCTCTAGTGTTGGCAGCCTGCCAATGGTTTTTAGGACCTCATGGGCTTCTCTAGTCAAAATCCCACAAGGAAGTAACTCACCCCTCAGCACTGGGATTTGGATTCGATAACCTTATTGCTCCTCAGAATACCCTTCTCAATCCAAGATGGCTTTCAAACAAAACAACATCACAAAATAAAAACTCTTCAGCTGCTGCTCTCACTGTTCTTCCAGCTACTTTTCAAAACTAGTCAGATACCTGAGGGATGACATTATAAAATAAAATGTATAACATATAATAAATGCATACATTGCATAACAAAAGCATTTTTTTTCCAAAGGCAGGACCTCTGAAAGCCTACTACCATTTTTTCCCAAGTAAGTGAAAATTTTGGGAGTTAGCAGCTATATCCAGTTTTTAAATAATAGGATACAATATATCATGAAAATAGCCTCTTCTACCAACATTTTCTTTAAAATAACAAGATTAGTGGAATGGTGGGGATGAAAGGTATCACTGTTCTGGTGGGGGCTCCACCCAAAGCCCCTCCCCCCGTTTGCCTCATATTCCTTCTAATCTTCTTGCCTCTACTAACATTGGTGAAATCTCACTGATTGGGTAAACTATATGTCCAAATTTAAATTATGTATAATTTAGATATACCTGACAGGTAATAATACCCTGATTCTTAAGTATCTTTACAGATTTGAGAGAATGGCATTTAATTAAAAAAAAACCTTATAATAGAGACATGCCAGCTCCTGCAACATCCCATAGCTCCTCCAAGAAGATTCAAGGCTGTAAAAGAACTTTCAAAGGAAGCTTACTTTTGGATGTGGCAAATCCAGACACAGAGGGAAAAACCTACCTTTCAGCTCATCAGCTGCCTGGACCCTGCCTGGAACAGATGACAGTACACTGGAGGAATCAATTGTCTCATCCTGCCAAGACGGATGGACCAAACCCTAGACTCAGAAAAATCTGTCAGGCCTCCTGGGTTCAAGAGCTAAAGGCAAGTACTGTTTCTGAGACAGGTGTATGCCAAAGATTGCAGAGAGATTTGGGATGGCCTGGATAGCTGAGAAAAAAAATCTCAATCTGCTCATTTATTTATCCCTCTCAGATCTGTCTGATGGTATTGGATGACTAGGTACTAGAAGCTCGTTACTTTATTAGTCAAATTACCTGCTAAAAGTACAGACAGGTGTGCCTCTTTCACAGGCTTCGTAGTCCAGGATTAACAGGTTTCAGGTGTAACTTCAGGGGTTTAAACATTTGAAATTTCCTCTGGTTGTCTTCTTTCGACCTGAAGTCATAGCCTATTGCTATGGTACCAAAATGTAAATCTGTTCTGGGGTCTGATAGACAATTGTAGGTTTCTGGGAGAAGGTCTGATGCTGTATCAAGAAATTGGGTCTGGTAAAAACTATTAGTCTCCAGAGCCTATTTTGACCTTATCCATTTTTGAGCATATTTTACAGGTTCACTCCTGACTGGGCCAAGACCAACCTCTGGAGGGCCCTCCGGATAATGCCAGCACCTGCACCAGCACATGGGACTTCACCACTGGTACCACCTCTCCAGGCTCAAATGGGCACCTATCCATCAACTGAAATTTGGTTTTAAACAGCATATCTGCTCTTGTGTCTCATTCATTCATCCTTGCCCTATACAACCAGGGTGCTTCTGCGGTCCTTTCATTCTGACAGTTGTCACCCTTCTTATGGCTAGCCCCATTCATAATGCTGATAACAACAATATATTTTTCTCTTAGCAACCCGCCTTCTCAGCTCTCTCAAGGAACAGATGCTTGAGGTCTCTAGGATGGCAACTAACTGGATGCTTCACCTCCTGCTAAATGTGAGCCCACCAACTCCCAACACTTCCCTTCAATGCATTGTCCCATGTCCTCCAGAAGTAGTCAGATTTGAACCAAGCACCCCTATACCCAAAGAGTCCAGAATGTTTAGGTAGGAACTTCACCCCGAACCCCCTCCCCTGGAGTTGTCTCAGTTCAGACTCTGGCCCTGAGAAAGTCTGCCTTCTGTAGCTTTACCCCCGAGGGCATTAATAGCCCCCACCTAGTAGGTTCCCCTCATGGTCTCCTCAACTTACCCTGGGGCCACCCAGGAATTCTTTACTCAGAATAAACCTGGATTTGTTAATTTGGTTTGATTGACTTATTTTATCAGCCGTGGCTGATTCCCATTAACCAGGAATTAAACTAAACAACCACTTTATTTAGCTCTTCCTACTCTGTAATATTCTGCATGAAGCATCCTACATCTTTGCACTGGGATCCTGCAATTGAGCCACCATACAGCTCTTTGACCCCAACTGGCTTTGTGGGTGTTCATTAAGGATGATAAGGGTGCAGTGTCATGCTTTTGCCTGCCATGCCTGCAGCTAGAACTCACTTCTGGGGTCTGCTGGTCTCCAGGGTCGTATTACAACTTCCACCTCTCTGTTGGCCATGCCTAGCTGCTGAAGGATCTTGAGCTATGTGTGCAGTCTCCATCCACAGTATAGTTTCTTACAATGTTTCTACACATAATCTGAGCGGAAGATCTGCCCAATGGTAGGACAAAACATTTTTGCCTGCCATGTTTTATGTCTTTTATGAATGGTTACTTGGGCTTTAAAGCCTTCTAAAAGCTCACTAGCACAGGATTTGACTTTCTGTCAATTTTCCCTTAGGAACTTCAGTACCACACAAATCTTTTCATTTATTTTGGAGTGACCTGGATATAACTCTTTGACCAGTTTCCCCTTTCTTCTAATCCTCTCTTGAGCGCTTTAGCAGCTTACAGAACTGATTTATGTGCAAGTCTAGATCATTCAGATCTGCTGGAGCCTCGTCTATCCTATAAAGGTGACACGCCAGCATGAAGTTTGCAAAGTCACTCTATGTTGTAATGAGAGCGGCAGGCTGAATTCCCGCCCAGATCCTGGCTGCCTGGCTAGTTTATGCCCCGAAATAACAACACACAAATTTGTATTCATTTAAACACTGCCTGGCCCATTAGCTCTAGTCTCTTACTGGCTAACTCTCACATCTTGATTAACCCATTTCTATTAATGCGTATCGCCACTTGACTGTGGCTTACTGGCATGAGTCTAACCACCGCCTGTCTTGGGTAGGAGAAGCATGGCATCTGCCTCACTCTGCTTTCTTTCTCCCAGAATTCTGTTCTGTCTACCCTACCCACCTAAGGGCTGGCCTATCAAAAGGCCAAGGCAGTTTCTTTATTAACCAATGAAAGTAACACATTGACAAATGACCCTCCAACCTCCAACTGAGTTGGTTGGTTTATTTGTTTGTTTGTTTTTGGCCTGTAAATTCAGTCTTATCAGCCAAGTAACGTGGGAATCAAACACCATCTCTCATATATCTTAATTATCTCAGTAATGCCTTCCTTTTCTCTGTTGTCTTCCAGGCCCTGATAACCAAGGGAAACTCAATTAGCAATAACCACATATCCCTACTGGATTATGTGGGTTAGCCAGTCAGGGGTTGGCTTATATTATACAACCTTTGTCTCAAATAGGGATGAGTGATTAGATTACTCAGATTTTCTTTTCCATGGCTCTCAAGTAGATCACATCTTCTCCCACAGTCCCACCAGTTCACAGACCAGTTGTCAAAAGCTTTCCTACTACTTGTTTTTAAAAATCTTTCTCTATTCAAGCAATGATTTCCTTATCAAGGCTGTATCTGTATGGTGAAACATGAATTCCCCCTCCCTCTATGTTAGAGGTCAGACCTATCAATCACTTCTATTCCCTTTGTCTGTGTTAGAGGTCAGACCTATCATGTCTATTCTTGCTGTGTCCTTCTTAACTGTTCAATTCTTCCCATAAATTCCAAGTTTTGTACATAATTTGTATTCTCCCCCCTTTTACCCTGCCATCTATAAATAAAATGGCAAGCCAACAACTCCACCTCTTCTTTTTATACATTCCTTTACAAATCAAAGACTGATGGGGAGGGTAAATTCTGCATATTTTCTTCTTGGTCTAATTCCTCCCTTACAAGGGTAAGTTATTTTGGGATATAAAGCTCACCCTAATTAACACATCTTTTCATCTACAGCTAAGGCCACACAACTGCCTACAATCCTGCCCCATATACACTATTTTCAGAGATTATAATATAGTCTCTAGTCCATAAGTCATTTTGAGGAATTGCCTACATACACAAGACAGATTCTATTCATCAGTGAGATGTACCACCTCAAATCATATAAAGGAAAATGGCCATTCTAGGAATCTTTCAAATACCCTCCACCTTCAGACAGTTCAAACTTCATTGCATATCTATCAGTCATACTTGGGATGATGCAGCACAGCAAGAGGCACCCGACCCCATATCACATGGTGGTGAGGAGCTGCCCCACTGATGCTCCACTCTGAGCCATATTAGCTTTGGTCACATTGCTCATCAGTCATTACAATGGTTGTGCAACTGCTCCTATTCAGAATATCTTTTATTCAGTTGGTCTCTGTCTAGGCATCGACTGGCACACATTTTCCTTGGGAGATGTAAAGAGATATCTCTTCACTCCAGATAGGGCACCAAATGATAGACCAAAGAAAAATTTCCACCCAAGTGTAGTTTGTCGAATGGTGATACTTAGAGAAGCAGAAATGAAGGGTGACTTACAACAGCGGGGGTGGCTCAAAGGCAGGTACATCACCGAAAAGCTAATCCTACCACAGGTGATTCATGAAAGTTGCATCTGTGGGATTTCCTCCCCAGTCTACAGCGAGCTTCACCAAACTGTTTCCTTTCCTCCATCCAATTATTTATGGCATTATATAAAGGGGACTCCTGAGTCTTGTAAGCTTCACAAACTTTGTGGGACTTTTAAATTTAATGAACATTCTCAGGCTTAGGATTTTCTTCCCCTAGAGAGAGGATGTTTTAGTTTGGAGGAAATAGCTAGACAACACTCTACACAAAAGCATGATTAGATTGCTAAGAGACAGAGAGAAACTATACACCAGTCCCTGCCCCCACTGACCTCAGATTTGCTTTCCAAGAGTTTAGTTAACTGCAGTCAACTACCATCTGTAAATATTAAATGGAAAGTTCCCTTACTCATATTTTTAAAATCATACAGCAGCTGGGTTTCATGACGCAATCTAACACCACCCTGGTCCATCACACCTGGGTCTATGTGATTCCTCACCCAGCACATCTACGCTGTGGATGCTGTCTACTGGATAGTCCCTTATCAGTTGTCACGTCATTATAGCGTGTCTATGTAGGGTTACACACTACCTGCACTCACTGGCTGTCTTGGAACATACCCCTGGCATTTAAGGTAGGAGCTACATCAGGAAAGAAAACAAGTTGGGAAGGATAAGGTAATGAATGTTATGTCAGAACAGACGATAAACCAAGTAACAAAGATGACTTTTAAAAGATGAAAAGGGATCCAAAACAGATTCTCCCTTAGAGGTTCCAGAAAGAACCAGAACTTTCAAGATGGTTTTTCTTCTGGTAAGGCTCATTTCATATACTGACCTCCATACTATCATACTATTTCTTTTCTTTTTAAAAATATTTTTTATTGTTTTTATTGAGCTATATATTTTTCTCTGCTTCCCTCCCATATTCTCCCCTCCCCTTCTACCTCTTCCATGTTCCTCATGCTCCCAATTTACTCAGGAGATCTTGTCTTTTTTTACTTCCCATGTATATAAAATCCATGTACATCTCTCTTAGGATACTCATTGTTGTCTAGGTTCTCTGGTATTGTGAATTGTAGGCTGTTTTTTTCTCTGTTTCATGTCTAAAAGGCATGTGTGAGTACACATGATATTTACCCTTCTGGGTCTGGGTAACCTGGTACTTTCTAGATCCATCCATTTGCCCACAAATTTCAAAATGTCATGATTTTTGTCTTGCTGGGTAGTTCTCCAGTGTGTAAATATATGACATTTTCCTTATCAATTCTTCAGTTAAGGGGCATTTAGGTTGTTTCCAGGTTCTGGCTATGACAAACAATGCTGCTATGAACATAGATGAGCACATGTTCTTGTGGTACGATTGAGCATCCTTTGGGTATACATCCAAAAATGGTATTGCTGGGTCTTGAGGAAGGTTGTTACCTATTTTTTTTTGAGAAATCAGCATACTGATATCCAAAGCAGCTGTACCAGTTGGCACTCCCACCAGCAATGAAGGAGTGTTTCCTTTACCCTACATCCTCTCCAGCATAAGTTGTCATCAGTGTTTTTGATCTTGGCCATTCTTACAGGTGTAAGATGGAATCTCAGACTTGTTTTGATTTGCATTTCTCTGATGGCTAAGGATGTTGAGCATTTTCTTAAGTGTCTTTCAGACATTGTAGATTCCTCTGTTGAGAGTTCTCTGTTTAGCTCTGTACCCCATTTTTTATTGGAATAATTGTTCTTTTGATGGCCAATTTTTTGAGTTCTTTGTATATTTTGGAGATCAGCCCCTCTGTCCAATGTGGGGTTGATGAAGATCTTTTCCCATTCTGTAGGCTGCCATTTTGTATTGTTGACCATGTTCTTTGCTTTACAGAAGCTTCTCAGTTTCAGGAGGTAACATTTATTAATTGTTTCTCTCAGTGTCTGTGCTACTGTGGTTATATTTAGGAAGTGGTCTCCTGTGCCAATGCATTCATGTATACTTCCCACTTTCTCTTCTATGAGGTTCAGTGTTGTTGACTTTATGTTGTGATCTTTGATCCATTTGGACTTGAGTTTTGTGCATGGTGATAGAAATAGATCTATTTTCTTTCTTCTACATGCTGATATCAAGTTATGCAAGCACCATTTGTTGAATATGCTTTCTTTTTTCATTTTTAATTTTTTGCTTCTTTGTCCAAAATCAGGTGTTTGTAGGTATGTGGATTGATATCCAGGTCTTTCATTTGGTTCCATTGGTCCTCCTGTCTGTTTTTATGCCAATACCATACTGTACTGTAGCTCTGTAGTAGAGTTTGAAGTCAAGAATTGTGATGTCTCCAAAAGTTCTTTTATTGTACAGAATTGTATTGGCTGTCCTGGGTTTTTGCTTTTCCATATGAAGTTGAGTACTGTTCTTTCAATGTCTGTGAAAAATTTTGCTGGGATTTTGATGGGCATTGCATTGAATCTGTAGGTTGCTTTTAGTAATATTGCCATTTTTACTATGTTAATTATACCTACCCAAGAGCATGGGAGCTCTTTAAAATTTTTGGTGTCTTCTTCAATTTCTTTCTTCATAAATTTAAAGTTTTTGTCATACAAGTCTTCCAACTGTTTCATTAGAGTTACTCTGAGATATTTTATGTTATTTGTGGCTATTATGAAGAGTGATGTTTCTCTGATTTCTTTCTCAATCCATTTATAATCTGTGTAAGGGAGGGCTACTGTTTTTTGAGTTAATCTTGTATCCTGCTACATTATTGAAAGTGTTTATGAATTGTAGAAGTTCCTTGGTAGAATTTGGGGGTTCTTTATGTAAACTATCATATTATCAGCAAATAGTGAGAGTTTGACTTCTTTTTGATTTGTATCCCCTTGATCGATTTTTGTTGTCTTACTGCTCTAGATAATACCTCAAGAACTATATTGAATAGATATGGAGAGAGTGGATAATCTTGTCTTTGAGATTGCTTTGAGTTTTTCTCCATTTAGTCTGATATTGCCTGTTGGCTTCCTGTATATTGCCTTTATTATGTTTTGGCATGTTCCTTGTATCCCTGCTCTCTCCAAGATCGTTATCATGGGGGGATGTTGTATTTTGTCTAAGGCTTTTTCAGCATATAATGATATAATCTTTCTTTTCAATTTGTTTATATGGTGGATTACATTGACAAATTTTTCATATATTGAACCATCCCTTTATCTCTGGAATGAAGCCAAGTTGATCATGGTGGGTGATTTTTCTGATGTATTCTTGGATTTGGCTTGTCAAAAAATTGAGTATTTTTGCATCAATGTTCATGAGTGAGATTGGTCTGTAATTCTTTTTCTTAGTAATGTTTTTGTGTGTTTGGGTATCAGGGTAATTGTAGCCTCACAAAAAGAGTGTTCCTTCTGTTTCTATTGTGTGGATCATTTTGAGGAGCATTGGTATTAGTTCTTTGAAACTCTTGTAGAATTCTGTGCCATACTCAGTATTCATTTTATTTTTATAGTCCAGGGCCCTATGTTTCCCTTCTCCCCATACACCAAAGCTAGAAAAAATTGTATTCAGATGCATAAAGCCAGAAGTGGTGACTGTTTCAGAGGATGAGCTCAGTTGTGAAATCCTGGAGCACAAGATTATCCTGTGATACTGGACATGATACCTTGGAAAGGACCATAGACTCAGCCTAGTTATATTGAAAATATTGATTAATTACTGCTAGCAGGACAATAATCTCTGAGCCACCCTTGAGATTGCTGTGAGAAGGCCAGGTGAGAAAAGGACTTGTAAAGGTAAAAACCACAAGAAGACCTCGAGTCTCTGCACAAGCAAGGCAAGAGCTAAGGTGCTCTGCCAAGATTAGGTAGTCAAGGCTTCCTGATTGTCTGAATAAAGAGGTTACAGAAGTTAAAAAAAAAGCAGTTGTCTTAACATAACAAGTAGACCATGCTATACATTTCTGGGTATGGGGTAACTGAGTCAGGGTTACTTGGAACCTATTCCCAGGGACTGAAGTCAAAGACAAATGGCTAGTGAGTATCAAGATGAAAGCCTAGCATAAAATGGAGTTTTGCTAACCATCACCATACAAAGAACAAATGTTCCATGTTTGGCTATGTCTCCTTTATGCTCACACTCAGGAAAGCAGAGGAAGGTTATGCAGACCTGAGCATGTCTTCAGGAGCTTTCTTAACTCCACCATCAATTGTAGACACAGTAGCACATAGACTATAGCTTACAGGCCCCAACAGATATGGTAAGCTTCCCTGATTTTGACTTCTTTCTTAGCATAATTTTAGTGCTTTAGTAACCAGAGAATTCAGTAAGTTTTACTTATTACTGTTTGTTCTTTATGTCAATATGTGTGTTGGCAATTTTTTGAGATTCTATGAATAAATTGGTAGTAAACATTATATTTCTTTTGCTATCTCAAAAATGTTCTTTGAATGCAGGTAAGAATAATTGAAAGTCAGAAAGTACCTATCTGGGGAGTTTAGATAATTGGGTAGATCTCACTTATCGGTGGTAGAATCATCTGATGAATGAATAAAACAAGTGTATTAGTTCTCATAAGGTTATTCCTTTGGCAACTGTTAGACGGACGCTGCAGAAAGATGCAAGGATTGTCTTAGTTTAGAAGTTAAAACCCTGAGTGTCCATGAATGCAACGGAGATGAAGATGGATTATGTAAGCAATCTTACACAGTACTCAAGATCTCCTGGATATTACTCTGTTTTAGTATGAGAATACACTGAGGATGCCCTCCAGCTAGACACAGTGAAACAAACTGGGACACAAGAGACTTTACTCAGTGTACACAAGGGGAACCACGCACGTGGTGTTTCAGGTGTGATAGGTTACACACCTGCTGGTCTTGGGATGTAGCGGCAGTCGGAGGAATTTGGAAATAAACAAAAATAGTCCTTTTAGAATAAATCAGTTTTAATAAAGGGAGAAAAATGGGATAAACTTACGCGAACCAAGAGGAAAAGGGAAGAAAAAGGGCCGGCCTACCCCAAACCCAGTTCTTTTAAAGGTATCCTCCGCCCCTGGGGCGGCCATGCCCCTCAAACAAGGGAGTGGTCAGCCGCCCCAACATTGGGATGGTCCTAATGAGGACAACATATTAAATACTGCTTCCTGTGAATTAGAAGTAACCTATCACACCTGGAAAGCTCAAGCCAATGTCCAGAGATAAGAGTCTAGACACATATTTCCTGACTAATACATCAGGCTTCCTTCTTGACAGCAATTTCATGTAAATGGATCATTCAGGTCTCTGATCATGAACATAAAGTCACCTATCAGGTTATTCACATACCAGCATAATGTATAGTATATCTTTAACCCCACCCCAACTGTTTATTCATGCCTCAAGTGACCCAAGGACTGAGAACTACCCTCCTGGAACATGGCGCCTTCCCTGCCTAGGATCTGTTGTGATTGGATGGATTTTCTCAGAACTCCAAGCAGGTAGGCCTTCCAATGCCAGAATAATGGTCAGCCATGATAAACCAAGCAAAATTCCATAAAAGCCACCAAGTGCCTGGTAGGAAGAGGACTTCAGTGAGTCAGGCACTTAGGCATCAGGGTGTCCATTAAGTAGATAAATCCCCATGAAAGATGGCTCCCCTTGTGGCTTGTTATAGGGGTATTTCTGCTCTGATAGAGGAGCTCTAGTTCAGTTATGAGCACTCAGCACTGGAAGGCTCAGGGAAGCAAAGCTTTGCCCTAGGTAAGACACCTTCAGAAGCAGAGAATCTGTGCTGAACGACTTCCACGCCCCTCTTCCAGAAGGAAGGCAGAGCAGATAAAGATATCAGGAGCTCAGTAATAAAGAAAGCAACACTCACATATGTGAGCAAGATGGGGAGAGGTGGGTCAGTTTGTGACTTTATAATGTTCTGATCTGTCTGACTTTAGGCTGATGATACAGTTCTTGTTTTGATCCATCTTAAGCATTCAATGGCCTTTCTGATGTTCATGTTCTGTGAAATTGTTTATGTCCATCAAGAAAGAAAATGAAGCCCAGCTGGAAGCAGGCACTGACTTCTGCATGTCAAAGCATGCTTTTTTCCTTATCTTAACAAAGTTCAAGGCTGTGGTTATTATTTAACAAGGACACTGGTGAATCATGCTTTACTACAGTCTTTTCTTTAGAAACACAGGGAAATAATTTTAATTTGGAAGACAATGTTTCAAATCACAGAATGCATTTAAAAAAACGTAATAAGCAGGGTCTGTACTAAAGGCATCCAATCTTGTGATACTCAAATGTGTGCTGGAAGTGTTGATGCCATCCATGATGCCGACTTCCAAGAGGCCAGAGGGAGAATGCCTGCTGAACACCATCATTTGCATCTCTCTGTTTCCTGGATACTAGGTGAGCAACCAGCTCACATTCCCACCAGCATCCTTTCACTCACATGGTGAACTCTATCCCCTATGGACTCAAGTAAGCAATTCATTCCTTAAGTGGATCAGAGTAAGGAGAACAGCAACTAATATAGCAACCCCACGATGATACCAGAGCCACCTAAAAAATGGGTATATCGAAAGCCCCACACATTCCTTCTTCAAGGGGAAGGACATTTCTGTTCACACCAAGAGCTCATACCACATTGACTAGGGTTCCTACACCTCTTATACAATCAGGGAAAGCTCTTCGACAGGACAAGAAGAGACTTTCGGAGCCAGGCTAGGCTAGGAACACAATGGCAGAGGCTATAGGATCAATCTCCTGGGACATAGGATAAATTGAACAGGAGAAAATGACCTAGCGGAGACTGGGATTCACACTGTTATTGGAACAGGACTATGAGTAGCATACCAAACCAAAGCCAAGCCATTGGCTGCTGCTAAAGTAAAAGACTTAACTGGGGCCCAGAGTCTCCTGACATGACAGATACAATGTCTAAACCGTAACTGAAATTCCCTTATTGTGCCCGAAAACAGGAAAATGGCAACTTGAATAAGTTGTTGCCAACACAGATGAATCAGATGTTGGAATTATCCTGAGAAGGCTTTAAAGTAGCTTTCAATAGCAGCAGCAGCAGCAGCAGCAGCAGCAGCAGCAGCAGCAGCAGCAGCAACAACAACAAAGCTTCTCTAGCTAAATGCATTCTAGAGACTCAGGCTTTCGGGCTTTACTTTGCCTCACTACAAGGCCGGCAGCCCTCTCTCACACCTTGCTGTGCATGGCTGCCTTCTGCCTGTTCAAATGTTCTTTGTAGGAAAGCCTCAATGTTCACATTACTGGAGTATTCCTTACACCTGTCCACACAGACTGAGGGTGGGTCAGGGTTCACATCTTTCTTGGAAGATGAAGGAAAGTTTATAATTGTTACCTGTAAAAATCACCTTGAGATTTTTCTTCAAGGGTCCTCCTGTCTGGAGCTTTGAATGGAAGTTCTTTACCCAAGTCTTCTTGGTTGCAAATTCTTCATCCCAAACCTTCATCCAAACCTCATGCCCTATATGACCTCAAAACTTAAGGAGAACTGGGGCTGGACAGATAGTTCAGTGGGCAAGAATATTTACTGTGCAAGCTTGAGGTCCTTAGTTCAAATCCCCAGCACCCATATAAAGCTGGTAATGGCTGTGTATACCTGTGAGCCCAACATTTGGGAGATCCAAGGCAGGCAGATCCCGGGAGATTGCTTGCCAGCCAGCCTAGCCCAAACAGTGAGTTTGTAGTGCAGTGAGACTCTGTTTCAAGAGGGTAAGATATAAAGTATAGAGGAAGACACGTGATGGATGGCATCCTTTGTCCTCGTCATTGCACAGACAGGCACAGGTACCTCCACATTCCGGTGCATGCAACACACAGACACACACAGACACAGACACACACAGACACAGACACACACATGAGAGAGAGAGAGGGAGAGAGAGAAGAGAGAGAGAGGAGAGAGAGAGAGGAGAAAAGAGAGAGAGAGAGAGAGAGAGAGAGAGAGAGAGAGAGAGAGAGAGAGAGAAATTAAGAAGGAGCCTTTCTGATACCAATCATACTTGTTTAGCTTCACAGTATGGTGCTTAGCAAATCCTTCTATGAAAAGAGAGAAAATCACTGAATTCTTTTTTTTTTTGGTCAATACTCTAAAGATAAATTTAGTTACACTTCTGCCCTGCTTAGAACATTCAGAGGCTCCCTGCTGCTTTTAAGGAGGCAGCAGGAAATTGCAATGACATTCCAGCTCTTCCTCCTTTCCCTCTGGGTAACTGTGTGGCAGCTTGTGGCCGCCTCCAGGGGACTCGTCTGACAGCATCACCTCTGCGCCTCCGTTCCAGGCCACCGACCACCTTGTCCCTCTCTTCTCACTTGTCAGCACATCCTGTTGGTAGTTCACTGAACTTGCCACCCAATTTCTAGCTCCACCTGGTATTGCTCGCCCTCTTCTTATCTCTTATCACAGGTATCCAAACATATTTCACTCTGTGAATTGTTTCCGCTGCTATGCATGTGTGATAGCTAACGACCCTGTCAGCTTCTCTGAAGCCATCGCCAAAACTCCTGTACTTTTTATGCATGCTTGCATTCTGAAAAATATCACCAAGGAAAAGGCAACTGACGACATCTCTCTAAACTTTCCCCCTTTCACTCAAGAATGTGTCGCTAGATGTCATGGTCATCGCAAGAGGGGCTTGTTACACTGGATAAAGGAAGCCTGTGTTCTGTGAATCAAGAGAATTCAGAAGGACCAGAGATGCCTTTCCAAAAGAAATAGATAGACCCTGCAGAGCTGTTCAGGTCAAACAAAAGCAAGAAGAGATTACCAAGGAACACTTGGAGACCTGAGGAAAAACAATGAGCACCCCATGGGGAAGGAAAAGACTCCATTTGCAAATATGGCTGAGAAAGCAAAGGGAGAATCTCCAACATGGTGCACGAGACTCTAATGAGAAACTGATTTGGACAAAGATAAAATAAAAGCAGGGATACAAGGAAAGGGGGAACTGCAGAACTTTGAACACAAATGAAGAGCCACAGCAACCACCACTTCAGAACAGACTTGATAAATAAAAGTATGAAAAACTGAACTGGGGAGGAATGGAGATGACAATGCCAAGAATAAAAGTTAGCAGCAGAGAGGGAAAGGTTCAGATTTCCAAGGTGATAGACATGAATAAGACATAATTATACACAGGCCCCAAAACTGAGGAAAAAGACGGAAATACACTTGGCATATGTTCACATAGTTTATGCAATGAAAGGAAATGAACTTGCAGAAGATAAATATAACTTGTGAAATTGTAAAAGCGACAAAGATAATTACATTATCACGGTTGGTAGGAAGAGATTACATGCAAAATGAATTAATTTCCACATTCTCATCAACATCTCTCCATTTACCCCAAATGGCAGCCATGAGACTCTGTTGAGAATCGAGAATATCGAAGTATATAGTGTAAAGTTATGTAACAAAACTATAGAAGGATGAAAAGCAACGAAACAGCTAATAATATGTGTTGGTTTGAGATGAAAAGTAAAACGTATCAGAGACTATAATCATGATACATTATGAATAGATTCAATTCTATGTTAAACTATCAAGGTATCCTGTGACATAAAAAACAAACATTCCATTTCTACTGAAGGTTGCTACATGTGCCAAAAGACACATGTATCAAAAACAAAGAAACATGTAACAAACACAGAGAAATCCCCAAACAGGATCCAAAAGATAATTATTTCAGAAACTTAAAAAGACATTAAAGTCATATGTGTCATTTATATTAAAATAAAATGATTATTAAATTAAATATATATTAAAATATATTTTATATAGTCCAGATAAATATAAAAATAATGCCTTAGAAAAATAAAAGTAAAATTTGATGTGAAGGAGTTAGCTAACAGATATAATCAATGCGTTCCCAGCTCCTGGCACAGGGCAACTGATGGGAAGGTCTTGGTTCTGTCGTTACCTGGGAGATGAGTGAGGAGCAACATTTGTTCTGCTTTGGTCTTGGCGGAGATCTTCATCCTGAGATGCTCCAGGGGAGAGCTGAGAGCTAAGGGGTTCTTGATTGGCTCCTGGGTAAGGCCAGGTTACCAGAAGGACCAAGCCTGATCAGATGCTGCATTCTTTCAGCCCATCTGCCAGGGAAGAATGGGAGCTGGAGGTGGGGCCATCCCCGGGTGGCAGATCCTCAGAGTTCTGGGCTGCTGAGCACAGAGAAATGGGAGGGGGACGGTGGGTGCTCTGAGCTGCATGGGGAAACCTCCATCCCTGTATCCCAGCAGGAAACACCTTTCCTGTGCATCTCTTCCATTTCACTTATCTGGACGTGGATGCCTTTAAATAACAGACAAAAGCAGCTAAAACATGTCCCTGAGTTCTCCTAGATAATGCTCAGACCTTAGAAAGGGCCTTACAGAACCTCTATTTTGTAGTCAAATCTAACAAAGTTGTGAGTAGGTTGGGGCTACCACTTTTTTTAAAAGGGGTCAGATATATCTGTGAGTCTGAACCCTGTCGAGTCTGCCCTACATTGGGCAATTAGTGTCAGGAGTAAGCTAAATTAGTAGGACACCCAGCAGATGTTGGAAAATCAGTATTTGTGGATAAAGCCCTGAGAAATATAATCAGAGTACACAGAAGAAACAGTTTGTAAGGACTTGCCAGGCACCCACTAAGAAAAGGCAGCTATGGGCTTGGTTTTAAAAATAGTCTCAGGTGAGTTTAAGATGAAGATTTTAATAGACCCCAAAATAAAAATACTATATATCAAAACATGCAGCCAGTTGTTACAATTTTGATTTTGATAAAGTTCGGGTTTTCATATAATAAACAAGAATATAGAGAGCCAAGAAACCTGGTGGTGGAAAAACCTGTGACACCAGCACTCAGGAGGATCCTGAATTCAAGGTCAGCATAGATCATGGAGCAAAGCTTACACAGCAATACAACATGTTGCAAAGCCTCAAAATAATAATTAAAAAAAGAAAAACGAAAAGGAAACACCCACAGGCATCTGCTGACCTGACTTAAAAACCCACACGCTGGCAAAGACACTCTGACATGAATGAGTTCCAAAGATACCATACAAATAAAAGCAGCTGTTCTCCAGCAGATGAACTCCAACTACAGTCTCATGAAGTTCATGAGATGGCCAGGTTCATGTAGACAGAAGGCAGACTAGTGGGTCTCAGGAAACGGGGCAGAGGAGACAGGACCTAGTATGGAGAGTGAGAAGTCCCAGCCTCGGGAGAGGAGAAGTGACAGGACTGGAGACTCATGATGGCTTCACGTGGTGTGAATGAGCAAACACCACTGAACTGTGCACGTAGAAATGTTGATGATGGCCATTTTTTAAAGTTATATGTCATTTTACCACAACACAAACCTGCCTAAATGGTTTTTGAAAGAAAAGGAAGTCAAAATATTAAAAAACAAGAACAGCAGAAAAAAGCAGCCACGAACTTATGAGGAGCAATAAACTTAAATTTAGGAGGGTGAGGAAGGTGGCTCGTCACACAAGCATGGCAACCTAACCTTAAGCTCCAGAGCTGGATGTACCTGAAGTTGCAGAGCTAGCAGGTGGACGCAAGTCCCTGGGGCCTGTTGGTCGGAGAGTTTATGCTAATTGGAAAAGCTCAGCTTCAAAGACAGAATGGTATCTCAAAAAATCAAGTTGAGAGTGATTGAGGAAGTTACCTACCATCAACCTTGGACTCCACATACTTGGCCATACACACAGACTCACACACACCAAAATAAATCTAAGAAAGATATATGATATATTTTTTTGAGACAGGATGTCTCTGCAACTTTGGAGCCCTAGCCTAGAACTAGCACTTGTAGACCACGCTGGCCTCAAACTCACAGAGATCTGCCTGTCTCTGCCTCCTGAGTGCTAGGATTAAAGGCGTGTACCAGCACTGCCCGGCTAAGATACATAATCTTAAATGATGAAGAGAGAGGCAAGGCATGGTTAAGATCTGCGCAGAGTTATAGATGGTTTCACAGTCTTGTGATTCCCAAAGTGAACTATGCTGATAAGTGGGATGGGCACAAAGTCTCCCAGAGACTGAACCTGTAGATAGCCAGGACTTTGGGGCTTCTTTTCCAACTCATGAGGTACTCACAGTGGGTTATGTGGGATACAGAAAGAGCTCCTGTATAAAAAGCATACACACAGAAACCTACAAACCACACACACACACACACACACACACACACACACACACACACACCACATACAAGTAAGATTGACATTGAATGTTCTATAAGAACTAATCTGTTCAGTGGAGAAACTCAGAAACATGGACAGCTCTCAGGCAGTTCTTGCAAACTTGAGTAGAAAACGACTCTAAAACCAAATAGAATCTCCCTCAGTGTCCTTAGGACTGGCTTTAGGACCTCACATGCACACAAGAGCGTGAGAATGCTCAAGTCCTCCTATGAAATGGTGTAGTATTTGGATATGATCCCCACACACCCTCTCATTTATATTACACCATCTGTAATATAATTTATAATGCAAATGATATGTACTTGCTATATTGCATTAACAAAGGAATGACGAGGAGGCTGCTTATGTTCAGTAAAGAGGTGACTTTTAAATATTTTTCATCCACAGTTGATGGAATCTAACTGTATACAAAACCAAGCCATAAATTAATTTTAATTATGAACATTGACAGTCAAAATCATATGACAATGTAGCCATCACCTCAGGAATATATTATAATATCACTTTAATTATTCTGTTAATGAAACCTTCTGCTGGGTAAATTGAAATTTCTGATCCTTTCTATGAATCCTGGGAAGGCTTTGACATAAAGATACTATCCCGATTTTTCCCAGAGAGCAGTAATAGTTGAGAGGATACACAGATAACTTTTATTATGATGAAGAAAATACATGTCTTCATACAAGTAAAACTGTGAGTCATTAAAATATCCATCAACGTTAAGAACAAGGCAAGTATGCAAACAAGCCAATTACTGGTCTCAAGTGCAATTGGATAGAAAGGCAAATAAAGATATTGGGAAGGATGAGTTAAAAGAAAATCTTAGAAACAAAATGATCACAATTACGGTGATTAATTAACATTAACATACAGAATTCAACTACTTTCCTATACATTCGGCTGGAAAACAGAATCAATGCCATCCAACCGAAAATGGTAACCACCCAGTAAGATACCCAGAAATGAACAGCAAGAAATTTGGAGGACTTTCCTGAACAGTCCTATTTACTACATAAAATTAGATTTGAATACAAGCTGAAATCGTGGAGTTCCCAGACAAGAAGACCTGCTGTGTAAACCCATTGTGACCCCAATTTGATGCTGATAACACACAGAGTAAGGGGGCGGAGCAGAAGAGAGTATCCACTTGAAAATATTAATACTAATATGAGTAAAGCTTTGGAAATCAAGAGCATCGAGGCAGATTAATCAACAAAACACAACAGCACCCCGAGAAACTTAATTTACGCAGACGGTGACAATCTGACCAGAGGGAAGAGTCTCATATGATAGAAATACTTTATTCTATGTCTAGTGTACAAGTGACCACCCTTGGAGAAAAAAACAACTAAATCTTTATCTACATTTCTTATGATGAATCTTAAAGAATCAAAAGTTATACAGGTAAGCAAATGAAAACACTGGTTTAGAAAGAAAACGGAGTAAATTTATTTGTAAACTCAATACAGGGAAGATCTTTTGGAGGGCAATCTTACATTCTACAATGGAAACCATGAATAAGCTAGCAGCATAGAGTTTTAATATATGTCAATATATATGCACTCAATAAATAGCATAAAAAACAAATGCCAAACAAAGATTAAGAGAATAAAAAACTGAAATTTGTATAAAAGATAGAATATAAAATTGAAATTACCAAAATATATATGAAAAATTCAACCTTGCTCATGGTGAAATGAAC
Source organism: Arvicola amphibius (assembly GCF_903992535.2). Classification (NCBI taxonomy): domain Eukaryota; kingdom Metazoa; phylum Chordata; class Mammalia; order Rodentia; family Cricetidae; genus Arvicola; species Arvicola amphibius. The sequence goes on from NC_052058.2 coordinate 135,561,939, forward strand.
TAAAATCAGAATATGGTTGCCTTATCATTTTTATCAGTCAGATTGGGAAGGGAAAAATTAAATATGAAAATATTTAACACCAGAGAGCTGAGCATCTGACCCTTTAATTGTACTCTGGGTGGGGGTACCCACTGACCACAGAGGACCATTTGGAAATATTTATCAGAAGTCTAAATGCATATAGTCCTACCTACATCCATTTCTAAACTGGAATTTATACCAAGATACAGTCAGAAAAGAATATGGCAAAGTATGCACTAAAAAGCTAACTACAGACTTGTGTATAAAAATAAAACCTGGAAATACTGTAGCTACGTGCTCACCATTACACCTGGAAATACTGTAGCTACGTGCTCACCACTAAACCTGGAAATACTGTAGCTACGTGTTCACCACTAAAAGGCTAATTCAACAAATTCTAAGCCACCAATGGAGTAGAACACTAAGCAGCTCTCAAGAGGAATGAGGTAGACCTTTAGATGTCCTTACGGAAAGCTCTCTAGGACAAAACACCAGATGCAAAGCACGTTTCAAGCAAGAGTTCTAGGAAAACAACAGCCAAGTCTCTCCACACTCTCCTCCCTCTCTGTCCCCACCTTTTCTTTCTTCCTCTAAAACTGTTCCTAGGAGGAAATGGGAGCAAGGGGGAGACAATTTTGAACCATACACATCTTATAACTATAAGCACAGCTAGTCTTTACCATTATTTTTAAAATGGTAATAATTACTCAGATAGTCAAAGCAAAGGCTAGGGTTCAATTTTTAACTAACAAGAAGACACAAAGCCTGGTCTGTAGGTACCAAAACACACCTATTTGTTTCCAGTTACTTTAATAAAAACGCATAACACCAGCAAAAAAAATTTTGTGCATCATTTGTTGATACTGGATGTAACAGATACATGCCGGGAAAGATCTTGCTCCAGATGGTGACATCAACAAAGTCTCCAGATTTGCTACAGCACTCTATACTATCTCCTCTCTTCAGTCACACACACACATACACACACACACACACACACACACATACACACACACACACATGCCCACATACACACGGGGTACCACCAAGCCTTCATCTTCCTGCAGCAAAATTAATGGCTGAGAAAAAGTGTTGTTTATGTATTTGTATTTATTGACTTATTTTTTTTTCTTTTTTCTTTTTATGGTTTTTCGAGACAGGGTTTCTCTGCAGCTTTTTTAGAGCCTGGCCTGGAACTAGCTCTTGTAGACCAGGCTGGCCTCGAACTCACAGAGATCCGCCTGCCTCTGCCTCCTGAGTGCTGGGATTAAAGGCGTGCGCCACCACCGCCCGGCTTTTATTGACTTATTTTGTCTTGAAAAATGCAATCTTCCCTCATGATTCCATCTCTGGAGTCAGAAAATTAAATTTTGGGGGGGAGTTCGGGAGCTTGGTATAGTTTTTAAGCTTTGAGAAAATCGACAACATAATGGAACAGGAAAAGATTTTCTTGGTGAACAATCCTCAGACCCCATCAACAAATAAGATGTGAAATGCGAGCAGACCAGTATGAGCTACATAGTCAGACCCTAACTCAGAAGAGAAAAAACCCCACAAACAACAACAGCCCCACATCTATCTCCAGTGGATCCACGCACTGACCCTGAGGCAGCTCTGCACCTGGAGCTATGGAAGGCAGCGCAGGAAAGCAAGATCCTGGTACCACTAGCTCGGCATCTACGAATCACCAGCTATATCTCCTCACCTCAGCTCCTGTCACACAGTAGCCCAGAAAGGTCTCGACTTCTTCTCTCTGGTCCCACCATGAGGGAAAAACACAGGATACATTCCCTTGGTGGGGTGCAGTTGTACAGATGCACAGACTTCTACTAATGAAGTCTGACACGCAGAGCAGCTAACACGCTCATTAAAAACACACACACAAAGGTTTATCTGAGAGTCAGTTACTCTCTTGTTAACACTCGAAACTCTATTTGCCCTTCAGCTTTTGCACAATAGAACAAACTCAGTCCCTTGGGACACTGATGTAGCATGGAGCTTGGAATCTACAGGGCCACAGCTTTCAAACGCTTTAGCTAGGGCTAGTCCTAGTTTAGAAATGATACAACCTGGGTGCTAATTTCATTGACAGTGCAGATTTACAGGAATCCGCTTGCTCAAAACATCATCTAGAAGGCCCGCTTCCTCTCGGATACAAAGTTGGTCATTAGGAAAGACAAAATGACAAAAAAAAAAACAAAAAAAAAAAAACAAAGTTAAATCACAGAAAAACCGACAGAGAATTGAATTTGTGTTTGCCTTCCTTTAGCAAGGAAGTTGTTAAAATGGACCCAGTGAGCGCTGTTCGTCCTTGGTTTCAGCCTGGGTCTGTGCATGACACAGACAGACAGTAAATTCTGGTGTGTGAGCCCATGACAAGGGGCATGCAGACACGGAACACCGACTGGACAGGCCTCTACTGGCTGATTAGAACCACTGAGATCTACCCTATAGGGCTGAGCAGAGGGGGCAAATGACCACGAGTGCCCCTGCTGAGGACAAGGATAGGACTACGGGAAGTATGGGAAGAAAGAAACGCAAGGGTGTTGGGATCTCTTTCGTTAAAGTAACCAGGGAACTAAGACTAAGGGCTGACAGCTACCCAGACACTTCAGAGCTGTTCCATTTGGCATGACATGGGGTTAGGGATCCAATTCTCCGCCTCCCAGATACTTTTCCTATCTGTGCATGTCCTGTGTGGTGATATCAAGCAAAGTCTTTGGAGACAGCCTCCACGAAGTTTGGGGCCGACATGAGAATGCCAATGGTGCAGATGATGGTGAAGACCGAAAAGGCCATAAGGCACAAGCGGTCCACCACGCAGGCCGCAAACTTCCACTCGCTGCAGACCACCTCGCTCTCATCCTGGCAGCGGAAGCGGTTGGCAATGTAGCGGACCTCCTCCAGGATCTTGGCCAGGTCAGAGTCCCCATCGGAGGGGTGGGCACCATGCAGGAGATGCTCGTCGTGTGTCGGGGAGCAGGCCAGACGACCACACACAACCCCAGAGTCTGGAGTCGGGGCACAGTGCATGCCCTCCAGGCCTCGGAAGCCGATGTAGAGTAGGTTGCCATTGCTGGTGGGCGGCCCAGCACCTGCGCTCAGCTCCACGCTGGCCAGACTGCAGCGGCGAGCCTTGTGCTGACAGGCTGGCCGCACCTTGTCCTCCCCGGGCCTCTTCATCCGCAGGAACCACGCACACCAGTTCAGAAGAATGATCCTGGTCTGCAAAGACAACGGGATGTCAAGAGCCTCCCAGAGTTGTCTCTCAGCCGAGCCCCACAGCAACATGACCCACGAAAGAAGCCTGCTTTATAGGTTCTGGGGAGAACAGGCGCCCCTGTCTTCTCAGTGAATTTATACAGCAAATCAGTGAGGACACCTGGCAAGCATGGAGTCAAATGTGGGGTGAGACTATGACCTATGTCTGTTTATCAATGTGGGAACAAACTGAAGTTCCCCTGGGGTGGACATATTACACTCCATATGAGAGAGGAAAAAACAGTAAGCTCAGTAAGAATGCCCGAGATGTGTATAACAGGAAGAGTCATTTTCTTTTCTGAACCTTCCTTTTGGACTCCCAGGGGTCCTCAGGTCTCAATTCCCTGGCTCTCATACCAACTGTGAGGTGTCCTTCAAGATCACTACAAGCTAAGAGAGGCTCTGTAATACGTCAGACAGAGTGGCTCCTCAGCTTGGGGTACCTTCAGGGTTCTGACATCGGATAACCACACCTTCTATGAGAAAGTCCGTATCTTTGCAAAGCTGGTTTTAAAAACTGCGCCAGAATTACCAAGAGAATCAATGAGAAACAGAAAAATGAGGGTGGTTATCTCTAATCTGTTCTTAGGAGTTCAGAGGATGTGTCTGTGCCCCATGGATGCCAGACTGTGAAGGCAAAGGCGTGTGATGATTTGCTTTAACCTATGTAAATGGACCACGGGGCCTCAGGGGCCTATGGAAAAAGAACAGGTAAGATATTAATATGGAAGAAAGTTTAGGTGCTTCTAACCCAACTCATTAGGCTCTGATGATGAGCAAGTCAGACCGGGGTTGGGGCAGTATATGGGAAGGGCAGAAACAGGTGTTAGCATGCTTCCCATCAACAGTCCAGGTCATGGAGGTCCTCCGACAACAATGCCTCCTGCTGGTGTGCACGTAACGAGTGCATGAGTGGCTGGGTGTGAGTGATGCCTAAAAAAACCTTTCTATAAATTGTTTTTAAAAGGCTGAGGGCTGTACTTGGGTATTGGAGTTTATCAGCCTGACCCTTAAAAGTTTTATACATGGGGAGTGCCTGATGCAGAGAAACTAGGGACAAGTTACCCTGAGAGGTGACAGGTTTCGTGTTTTGTGACAGCTGAAATCTCAGTCTGGACAAAGAAGAAGTTTCTTGAAGACAGTCACAGTGTGTGAACAGTGTGCCTTTTCCTACAACACCTAGAGTCACACTTCAAGTTCATCTTAGGATAATAGAAACACTTTCCCAGGCTTCCGTCTGTAGGGGAAGATGCAAGGCGTGAAGCCCACGTCTGCAGTGCTTCGTTCTCAGCAGCCAGTGTTGTGGCATCTTAATAATAAAGAGAAAAAAAATGCAAAAACCAGGTCTGTAGCTAGAGAGCGAGAAGCACAAGAAATGTCAAGCTGAGGTTCCCCACAACTGGGAAGCCTTTCGCAGCCTTCTACTTTCAGGGTGGTGGACTGCACTGGGGAAAACCCGTGGCTGTAAGAGTTTTTCCAAATCAGAAAACAGCAGAGGTCCACAGTTCCCTTCCCATGAGACCGAGCATCCAGCTCAGTCATCTGGAGCCATGAAATGAGAATAGCTTCCCCATTTTACGGATTGACTAAAACTCAGAGAAGGATTGACTCAAGGTCAGCCAGTCTTTTACTGTGTTTAGACCGCTGCAAGCCTCATCTACCAAAGGTGCCCCAGGGTTCTCTTCAGAACTCCTACGACTTAGCCCAAGCCCTCTCTCAGAAGCCACCAAGAAGGTCCGTGCTAGATCTCAAAGGAGGCTGTCAAACTGTAAGAAAATCTGAATCCCAAGGCAGCCGCGCACACGAGAGCCGAGCAGGGTTGGTTCCCTTTCCTGCCACACAGGGGTCCATGTGTTCTCTGAGAGGCATCTGCAACTAGTAGGATCCATTTCACCAAGTCTATTTCGAATTCCATGGCTTTCAAGGATAGCACATCTCCAAAAATGGAATTATTCTTCTGGTACTTATCAAACCGTGCCTATGACCTCTTCTGTCAGCCTACAGTTTGGTTGTTACTTGTGCAAATGTCACATAATACCACTGCACCCAGCAGTCTCTTCTTCATAATAGCATCAGACCGTAAGAGTACCTGGGAGGCTGTTTATGTTTCAAAGACACGTGGGATGAATGAAAAGTACTGTATGCTTTATAAAACACACTTAGGTTTTACTTGTAGCCAACTGGTTTTTAACAACCTTTTATCCTGAGAGACTTGTAACAGACAGATGCTCTTAATTAAGATTCTGGGAGAAGAAAGTGGTACCAGTTCATTAAAAATGGTTTTGTGTCTCTGTGTGTCAGTTCCTTTATCTTCATACCAGCCAAAATACTCAAAGAAATAAGAATGAGTGTATTTTTTATATTAGCATAAACACTAGAGAAAAATAGGGAATTCATTAAAATGGTTGTTGCTAAAATGGCTGTTGTGAATAGTATTTTGACTGGGCAAAGATGTGTTACATTTGTTTATGCCACAGAATATTTAACTATATAAAGGGGTGTTACATTTCTTTATGATACATTTGTTTAACAATGTAAGGATGGGTTACATTTGTTTATGTTGCATTTGTTTAATTACCTAAAGATAAGTTGCATTTGTTTCACCTTGCCTGCCTAAGTTACCTGATTGGTTTAATTAAAAAAAAGCTTACCAGCCAATAGTTAGGAAGGAGAGGAATAGGTGGGTCTGGCAGGCAAAGAGAATAAATAGGAGAAATCTAGGCTCAAAAAGAAAAGAAGAGAGGAAAGAACAAGGGAGAAAGAAGATGCCCAGGGTCTGCTGGCCAGGCAGCTGACAGACAGAGAGACATGAATTCTGGACTTGACTGGATTCTGGTGGTCTCTCTGAGAGTCTCTCAACTTGGGCACAACATTTGGTGTGTTGGTCGGGAACCCTGGGGACCCTTGCCAGAAACCCCCCCCCCAAAAAAAAAAGGTCTAGAGGTTTGTTCTGATCTGATACTGGTAAGATTTTTGCATGTGTGCTGTCAACCTGAAAATAACTGTGCTGTTAGTCTGATCTTTATATGTTTTTTTTTTCTTTCTAAGGCCAGTCAGTGGCTCTCACAGAGATAGTGAGAATGGGTGGTTCAGACTCTCACTAAGGACAGACGTGTCTGGGCGGTGATCCTGGAAGGAGAGAGAGACGTCTCTCTCAGGAGGCAGCAGTTGTGGGGTTTCTGAGCAGACCACAGACGAGGAATCCTCTTGGTCTCAGCAGTCCCAACTTTCTGAGCAGACGTGGAACTCTGTTGGTCTCAATAGCCTCCCGCTTTTCTGGGATTCTCGAGAGGAAGAACCAAGTTCTGAGCAGACCACAGACGTGGAATCCTGTTGGTGTCAGTGGCCTCCAGCTTTTCTGGGTTTCTCAAGAGGAGAAACCAGGTTGGGATGTCCAGGTTTATTTTTATCTTTATTGGCCCCTATGTCTTTGTAAATGTCAAAGATGAATTATGTTTGGGAAAAGTTTATGCTTTTGTTTCCACAGGAAAAGAGAAATATATGGATTTTAGTCATTTATATACAATGCGTTAAAAATACTTATCACCTTTGATTAAGATGTATACATTTCTGCTTTTGTCTTAAATATTATATCTATGTAATGTTCTGCTGGACGAAAATCACAGAAAAAGACTTTGATGAAAATTTGTATATTGTCGGGAAAATGAGAGGAGAGACAAAAAAGTTTTTAATAAAAGTTTTTATGTAGTCTAAAAAGCAAAAAAAATGCAGAAGGTATATGAAAAATTGTGAAAGGCCAGAGGATGTGAACTATGTTTGCTGTGGTTTCTCATAGTTTCTCATACCTGTAAATACTAAATCTAAAAAGGAAAACATAAACATGAGCTGAATGTTTAACATACTAGGTTAATTCTGGTTTAAAAAAAATCTTGTTTGTCTCTTTTTTGAAAAAAAATATGTATGCTTGTTTTGTTGAAAAGTTAGCCTATGGTAACTGAAAATTTTATACTTGTTCCCTGAGCTCCGGTCACTAGATTCAGGTTAGCAGGAATTTGGATGTCTTTTTGATATAGATAATGTTAAAAAACTGTTTTATGCTGTTCTTTATTGGGAAGCTGCATCTCAATGTCTTTATACACAAGAATGTACCTTGCTCTGTCAATTAAACCTTGCAATTCAAGAGTCACCCAGATAAAAGACTAAAAGGGATCATAGAGAACAGCTGAGACTAGAGTCCCCAAAAAAGAACAGTTGCAAAAATATACCTTAACAATTTTAGAAACACCAATGCCAGGTGATAGTCACCAGATGTGTCAGCTAAGTTAAATCTGATAACATATGATATAAAGTCCTGGTCTTATTAAAGATGAAAACTTTAGAAAAACTGTTAGAAATACAAGTTAATAATCAGTCATCCTTGAAGTACTGATATAATTACAGGGATAAGTCTTATTTAGTGCTCTGTATAGATTTTTGAGGTCAATTAAAACAAGTAGTTAGTAATAAAGTTTGTCTAATCAGATATACCTGGGCAGTTCTAAATACTTCAGAGATCTGCAGAATATGGCATTTAAAATAATAATTAAAAAGCTCATATCTTTAAGTCTTTGAAGAAAGAAATTGAAAAGGATACCAGAAAATGGAAGGATCACCTTTGTTAACTCTTGATAATGATGCCCCAAGTCAGCTGTAAGCAGTTAAAAGAAGACGTCATCCTGTAATCCCTGGTTGACATGCTGAGTCAAAAGGGAACTCCCTTACATAGGAAGACTCTGTGCAGGTTTAGGAGAGAAATTCTGTTTTTTATGGAACTATACTAGAGGAAAGATACGTTGCTCCCGCCTGGCTTTAAGGGACCCAGGATTGGTTCCCCGAGGTACTCGAGAAGGGGGAAATGTAAGGACATGGAAACCTTTAAAGAAACTTTGCTTGATCAGGAGCTGCTTAAGGCACTGGGTTCAAGAAACTTTGCAGCATCAAGAGTTAGCTGGAAACAGGAACCTTTGCTAAAGTGCAGACCAACTGTCCCTAGCAGCTAGCCCCCTGTCAACACCCAGCTTTGTGGTCTAGACAGAAGCAGGAATAACTGCTAGGGGGAGGCCAGGGGCAATGCACAGAAGCAGAAGTAGCTGCTTAAAGGAGGAAGAGGGTGTGCAGAAGTAGTCCATACCTTGTACTCAGCAAAACTAACCTCCTTGACCCCGAGTAAACCTGGCTTGCGGTTTTTGCCTATATGTGTCAACCCCAAATGAGGAGTAGGAGCACTCCCTACTGTGCTGTGTCACATAGGGACCTCTCCCAGATAGCTGGAATAAGAAATAAACCTTGTTTTTGCCTTCTGGACTTGACTGGATTTTGGTGGTCTTTCTGGGGTTCTCCAGAAACAGTACAACAGTAGGACATACAGAAAGAAAAGGCTAAAAGCTCCTAGACAAAAGGTAGATAAAGGAAAAACAGTTAATTTAAGAGAGCTAGCCAGAAATGAGCTTAAAGTAGTCCAAGCATTCAAAACTAATAATAAGTCTCCACGTCATGTTTTGGGAGCTTGTTGGTGGCCTAAAAGAAAAAAGCGTGGTACAAATGGTTATCAATATTGGTGGTTACAAAGGACTGGAGTAAAAATGGAAGGCAAACTTTCTTATGTGTGATGCTGCTCTTACTCTTGCTTTTGAAACAGGTTTGTGAAATATGTTTCAAAAGGATGGATAGGCAGAAGGGCATGTAAGTCAAACCTGGCTTAGTTCGCCCTATGGTGTACCATGATGCTAAGAAAGAAGGACATATAGGCGAGTGTGTCTCAGCTTTGTAACAGAACCAATGACTTCTAAAACAAGCTTCATGGTCTACAGCAATGGCGTTTGAGACATAACTACTGAGACTGAGTCCGTGCCACAGCTGCGATCGTGAACTTTATGAGAGGTTTTATTATGTGTATAAGGCGGGTAGTTGAGAGGAACTAGTACTCTTACAAGGCCACTGGAAAATACATAGCATCTTTTCCTAAGCTAGGGCACTGTAGGGTATTGCATCACGGCTGTCTTCAGAAGGCTGGAAACCCTTTGTTCTGCTGGGAATCCACATGCATCTCTTCCCTTATGCTGCATTTCAGCAGGTGGGCGCTTCCTAGATTTCCTTCTGGACAGGAGCAGTACTGAATGGGTCTTCAGACAGGCTCCTTTAGAGATAGAAAGGGCTGCTTTTCATGTCCTCAGATGAAAAGACCAGGGAGATCTGCAAGGCTCACTAGTGGTGGTAGGTCAGGACAGCTTTTCTCTACCTTGGGTTTCATTCTGGAACAGTGTGGGAGAGTCTGGGGTCAGCCCAAGCCCTTGTCAAGGTCTCTGTGCATCAGCGAAGAGCAGAACTTCAGGGACGGGGCCCTGAGATGCCGTGGACGGTCAGAATCAGCAGATCATAGCACCTGCCTGATGCTTGCAGGCGTAGGGAAGTGATGATGCGACCTGGGATGAACCCTGATCCATTTCCTTTCGTTCTCTGTTCACTATCCAATAGGAACTCTTCATCTGATGTCATGGGTTTGGGGGTAGATTGTAAACCTCTATGTATTGATTGGATAGAAACTCGGCCCTCTGCAGTGTTAGGTCTGCCCCTATTAAATCTAGTAAGCACATACTGAGAAAGTTTTAGGAAAACAAAACCTGAATGTGTATTGAACATACACAGATTATTTCTCTTGTATTGTTCCCTAGCCAGCACTACATAAGAAGTACTGGTAGGACATTTACACGTCATTAAGTCTCTACGTCATCTGGAGATGATCTGTCGTACACTGGAGGATGTGTAAAGGTTCTGAGCATGCGCTACACCATTTCTACAAGGAGCTTGGGAACATTCAGTCTTCTCTAGTATCAAGGACTATGGAACCAATGCCCTGTAGACACCGAGAAACACTCATGCTGGTTCTTATTCTTCTCACTCCTCAGTCTGCTGGGAAGCTCCAGCCACATTAATTCATGGCCACTCTCCTAGTTCTTCCAACTGCTACACAGTCCTCCTCAGTGGATGTGTGGAAGGACAGCTTCTAAAGCACAATACTAGTAGGACACACAAGCAGGCAATCTGGAGGCCTGCTGGGACGTCAGTCTAAAATACTGTCACCTCCACGGCACTGTCCTCAAAGACATACAGAAGGGTGAAATCTCTTGAGGGCCACTAGACAATAGAAAACTGCAAGAGGCGCTTTCAGGGAGGGCTGGCACTCTACAAGGACAGAGGACGTACCCACTTGGGCATTTTGCCACCATCAGGGTCATGGTGATGATACCGCAGCACAATCACCGTCACCACCACAGACAGGCCCACGATGATCATGGTGCTGGCGAAGTATTGTGCTGTAGAGAGACCAGAGGCAGTGTGAAACCTGGGGCCTCAGCAGCACCTACTGGGATGATGCTCTATCAGGGCCTCCTGTGTGGTCATACTAAAAAGCAGGCTGTAGTCTAATAAACACTCTGGTAGCCTAATACTTCTGGTAGAAAGGGACAACCTAGATCTTTCCAAAGACTTCACTTCCCACTATGAAACAGAAGCAATAACTCTCCCACTGAAGCCGAATGGACTCTGAGGGATACTGTTCCCATTCCCATGACACGCTGGACTGGAAATAGAACCCTGGCTGCAGCAATGAGTCCTGAAAACTACCCTGGTCACAGCATCCTTCACACGATCTCATTTGCTTCCATCGAGGAAATTCTAGAAATATGGAGTCTTCCTCTTTTTGTCAGTTATCCCTGGGCAGAAACACCTAACCGAGACAAAACATTTGTTCCCCTCCCATTTCTCTAAACACATATTTAATAAGTGGATGCTGAGTAATCTCAGGAGATAGGAACCAAGAATTAAAATATATGCTTTAGTAAAAAAAAAAAAAAACCAACAATATCCAGGTGAAATAATGAATCTCAAATTGTGAAGTCTTTGACTCCAGAGCAGAAAATATGAGTGGGAGGAATACAGAAGTAAGGGACATTCTATCACACACATTCATGTGTACCATCTCCCTGGAGATGTCTCATGCTGTGTTCTTCTGGCTAGTCTTGAACTCCTGAATTCTGTAATCCTCCTGCCTCAGCATCACAAATACTGAGACTACAGGAACATCATCACCCGTGGCCTTTCTTCAGTTTAAAGGCAAGCCACAAATTTGGACATCTTTCCCTTCCCACTTGGACTTAGGTATGGGCCATGGTGTCTTGTAATAGTTATAGCAAGTCACGTCTCCACAGCAGGGGACAGAGGGGAATAATAAATCTCTAGGACCTTGAAGGACATGTTTCTCCTCCATGCACCTGTAGGGAAATCCTAGGCACATTGGAATCCTTGTCTTACCTATCAAGGGCACGGAATCAGATGTGGCAGGCATGATCTCAGCCACGAGCAGCATGAAGACAGTCAGAGAAAGCAAGACAGTTATTCCTGAAACAAAAATGTGAGAAATTCTTAGTCATAACAAACAGCAAGGCCGAAATTACACCTCACAGAAGCTCAAAACAGTTGTTTCAAAAGCATTATGTAGGTTGCTGGGGCTACACCGTGAGACCTGTAGTTTCTGTACGTATGGGTGTATGCATTTTTCTGGGTACAGTTTTGGTCACCTGCCAGAACCCAAAGGACCCTCGAATGGAGACAAGTTTAGTAGGTACAACTTTGAGAGGATCAACCGGCACGGTTAACTCTCAAGGTCCTGACTGCATTAATACTAAGATGCAGTTTTATACAGCAGGATCAGGAAACCATGTGGCCAGAAGACTCGTTTTCATTCAAGTCTTGACTTTACAACTTAATTGGCTGTGTGACCTTGAAGAAGATATTTAACAATCTAAGCCCTATCCTAAGAAAATAGAGGGCTTGAGAAAGCTTTCTTCAACACACTAAGTATGTATTTATTTAGCAATTTTTTGATATAAGCAGCTCATTTTACCATCCAAACCCTCACTTTTCATATTCTCACAGGGGAAGCAATTCCAGAAATTGCATTCCTATTGTAACGTGTGTGATAATTTACCAATGCAAGCTGATATTAAGTTAATGTGTCTCCTATCCATAGAGGAGACTGGCTGGCTACCACTGAGGAGCAAAGTGGGTGACAGAGAGGGAGAAACAGCCCATTAGGGGAGAACTGATCTGGTCCCTCACTATATCCCATTTTCTTCACAAAATCACGGAATCCCTAGACCCTGACAATTCTCAAGAAGGCTCTCTCCCTCTCGAGGAGGCAGAACCAGGAGTTTCTGGTGTCATAAGTCTGATCCTGGCACAGGGGCTGATGTATGGTAGTTGACAGTGTCCTGCAGAGCTTGCCTCAGAGAGGGCCTTGGATACTTACCAAGGGAGATTTTCTCCCCAGAGTCTGCAGGGAGCAAGAACACCAGCAGAGCCAGGGCCGAGATGAGCACACAGGGGATGAGCAGGTTGAGACCATAGTAGAGCGTCCTGCGGCGCATGGTCACTGTATAGGTGACATCTGGGTATGGCTCTTTGCAGCATTCATAGAACTTTTCATTCCTCTTGCCAGGGATTCCTGAGTGGGGTGCCGGAGAAAGGAGGAAGTTCATCAGAAGACACAGCTGCTTTTTGTTTCTAACTAAGTGTGTACTATCCAAGAGCACAGTCCTAAAAGTGAGTGATGGGTGTTTGAACAAACTTATATGGGTGTGCCACAACTGTTTAAAGGTATCTCAGTGTTAGTCAACCATACTGGTGGATAGTCTTTTGATGCATTAGAAGTACTTACACAGTGTCAATTTTACAGCATTACAATTGCAATTATCAACAGATACCACATAACCGTGTTTCTGTCACAGGTGGAAGAAATGTACAATGGAGTCAATAACATTGTATCACTTACTGGTTCTGTAGCTGGCTTACTTTGTACAGTGTAAATGCATTCTACGGTCTTCACACAACAAAACTGCATGGCCCTTTTCCAAACGTATACCTGATGGTAAGTGACTCATAATAATATTGGTTTGGATTTAAAATGATGCAATATAGGTATAAAATAAAAGCCAAAATGTCTACAGAGAGAAAAAAATTCAAACTATTTTTCTAAGCCTTAGAGATTTGCTGACAGAGCATAAATCACTATGCAGGCATCATGTCAAGAAGTGTGTGTACTGAAAGGAACAGTTTCTCAGAATCTCAGCTTACCTTCTGAAGATTAAGAATGCTAGGCCAATGGGCTTAGGAAATTTAGAACCACCCTGATCTGGACCATGTTCAAACTACCTGACTCACACACCGTGTATCCCCCTCACCCCATGCTAAACTGTCATATACACCTGTTGCTTTATAATCTACTGCCCAGCCCCTCTCAGCAGAGGACTGACTTAGTGTCTAGTTGAATTGTGTCTCCCAGAGTGGAATGTTGTTCTCTGCCCTAACACTGCTGCTTGTACTTCTGATTGAACCCCCACTTGTGATGTTTGTCATCTGCACCATCAACTTCAATGTGCAGCTCAGCCATGCTAGAGGACTAGAATGGACCCCACAAAGTCTCCTCTAGCACTGCTGGTTTAGAGGCCCTGCCATGGCTGTTTGCTGCACTCACTAACTGGCTTCCGCTGCTCATCCTGGAGCTCTCAGGACGTGATGGAGAAGGCTGCCAAGTGTAGCCAGTGAAAGAAAAAGTAGAAAAATCCCCAAGTCTTTCAGTTCACGCAGGCAGAGGGCACCTCTCTTCTGGGGCATAAGGTCTTTGTTTGTGCTAGCCTTACCCATGAGATCCCATTCTCCATTGGGGATGTAGCTGCTGATGTCGGCCTCCTGCATCTGCAGGTCCAGGGACCACCCTCCATAGGACCAGGACCCGAACTTCAGCTTGCACTGTTGCACATCAAAAGGGAACCAGCGCACATCAATATAGCAGGAGCTCTTGAATATGCCTAGGTGAGCATGGGAAATGACCAGAAGATTGAAATGGCGGCAAGAGAAACAGGCTCAGAACACACCACAGTTCCTGCAGCCTACTTCCCTCCACATACACCCTCCCCCGACACACACTGAACTCTTGCTAGGACCTATTCAGAGCAAGTCAAGGTGCTTTTCCCCTCCCTGCCCCATTTTCCTTTTGGAAAAACCCCTAGAGAAGCTCAGCCAAAATGTCACTGTTTCTTAAATTAAAACATAACAATAGCTTTTGTTATGGAAGGCTTTTCTCAGGAAACTTTGTGCAAATAAAATTAATTATATCCTTTATTTGCCAGGAGCACATTCCGAGTCTAAGCAATATGAGAAAAAGAAAGGGTGCAAGAAATCTGAGAAGTTGATAAAAATGATGAAGGAGTTAGAAAGAGAATTGGAAAGAGACAGGGAGAGGCTGGAGTGTGCGAGTGTGTGTGTGTGTGTGTGTGTGTGTGTGTGTAATAAACAGTTACTTATCTGAAAATATATGTAGAGTGTAACTCTATCCTGTTCAGTTTCCACAGCAATGGGATAAGGTGCAAAATTAAAGAGAGAGAGTTTGGATGTACAAAAACATACTTCACATTTCTTTGCTGAACTAAAGACTGAACGAAGGAAGGGACTGAAGAGTTTTACACTTATACACTCTACTGCACACTCATGCTGAGAAAACATAAATTGTCCCTTGGAAGTCCTTTAAATGTGCCTTACATTCTCATATACTTGGGGAGACAATTCAGGGGGTGACAAGTTCAAGGCTATCCCAGGAATCTTAGTGATATCGCAAAATAAAGAGGTAGAAAGGTAGCTAGGGACTGCCTTTCTCAGTGGTAGCGTGCCTACTTAGTATGTATGAGGCTCAAAATTCAACAGCAATACTGTAGTGCATATGTGTGCGTATGTATGTGTGTTTATGTATATATATATATATATATATGTAGGTAGGTGTGTATATATGCATGTATGTGTACATATACATACATATATACACACATATATCACATGAATATGACTTACAGAATTGCTTCAGATGCCCACAGAAGCCTGAAAGTGACCACTGGCATTCCCTTACCATTTGTGGACTGAATTTCTCCTAATCCAAATACAGTTAGAAAACTATATTTGATTCCATTTCTATGACAAGACCCAAGAAGGAGACAGAAAAGATTCAATGGTTGCCTGAAGCTTGCAGCAAGATCAGTTTACTGTCAACAGGTAAGGGATAATGGGGACATTCTAAAATTCAATTGTAGCGATCCTCTGAAAATTTACTAAAATTCATGGAGTTAAGATTCTTTAAATGTATAACATGTAAATTCTACCTCCATCTGCCTCTTAAAAATAAACATAGAAAGTGGGTGGAGAGATGGTCTATTGGTTAAGAACACAGGCTGCTTTCCCAGAGATCTCAGGTTCAATTCCCAGCACTCACATGGTGGCTCACAAGCACCCATTTCTTCACTGAAAGTATGCTGGAAGGCATCACAGAGCCCTCTCTATAAGGTACCTGCAGCGTGGAGGAAGGGCTGGAGAAGGCAAGCAGATGTCTTAAGACAGAAAGCCTGAAAAGCAACACTTCTCTAATCAATACAAACATCAGTGAGAGGGCTATGTCTCTGCTGGATTCAACCACTTATTCATTCATTTATCGACATAGCCACCTGCAGTTGAGAAGTGATGGATGGTAAGGTGAGCAAACAAAGATTCTGTCTACAGAATTCGTATCATCTGCTAAGCAGAGGAGCATTGTAAACAACAGGCAAAGCCAGCTTCACCATGTGCTGTGAGATGAGGGGCTAGAGGTGTGTGTGCACGTGTGTGTCCGCGTGTGTTTGCGCGTGTGTGCGCGCGTGTGCGCGCATGTGTGTGCGCGTGTGTGCATGTGTGTGCGCATGTGTGTATGTGTGTTATGAGAAGCTATATATTCAAGGGGCGCATATGTTAGGAGTGTGTAAGCGTGTTCTGAGTGTAGTCACAACAGTGTAAGCAGTGGGTTCCAGATATGTTATAAGCAGTTTCAGCGAGGAATATTTAATTCTTGAAAATATGTTAATGAAGCTTCTAAATAATAAAATAAAAAGAATCGATACTCATGTACTAGAACACACCTTGAATGTGCCTCAAAGGGGAGGGAAACAGATCAACCCCTTGCAACCATTTACCACCAGGAGGTTAAGAAGAAGAGAAATCAGTTGAGGAACAAGTCATCAGGGGTGCTCCCTGGAAGGCCCTGGGTCTTAACTTCATGAGCACAGAATGCCTACTATCTTCCTAGCACTGAAGGACCTGTCAACTTCCTGTGCCAACTGGGGAGAGATGAAGGAGAAAAGGCCTGCCTATCATGTTTATGGCCCGAAAGAAGAATGGGAAATCACTCAACAAAGGAGAGTAGACTGTGAATTAACATAAATAAGAACAAGCTAGGCCATGGCAAAGACCTCTGAAATGTGATCTTAACTTCAGAGATGATACCCAGAGTTAGGTAAGAGAAATGTGAGACCTCCAATAGGAAGGGATAGGTGGTTAACCAACATGGAGTCAATCCTCCCCTCAGGAAGACAGTCCTCAGCATACCAGTCCTCCTCAGGAGGGAAGTCCTCGGCACAACAATCCTCCCCTCAGGAGGGAAGTCCTTAGGACGGATGCACATACTTGCTTAAATTTTCTCACAGGATGGAGGCCAGGGGAGTAGATCTTACCTGGAGGAAGATATTGGCAATGCCCAGATGCATTCACCAAGACATTGGTGTGGAATGTAGCATCAAACCGCTCATCAGCACTAGAAACAGGAAAAGGATTCATGAGCCAGAATCTCTAGGCAGTGGGTTTCTTACTGTCCTTAGATTGTTGTGCTTATGGGTCAGAAAGCTTTTTGAAGGTTTCCTGTTTATAGCTGGACAACCCCATAATTGCCTGGGAGAATCAATGTGACTTACCTGGAAAGCCCTCTCAGTGAGGTGCCAATGACCACTCCCATTTTATATGACATGTGATGTCCTAATTTTCTTTCTGTTGCTACTATTAAAGAAACTTAAAAAATAAAGGTCTCTGGTTCACAACTCTAGGTTACAGAAAAGTCAAGGCAGTAACAATGTATCCCATGCACAGTCCAGATCTGAGAGAATAAACACAAGGACTCCCACTTGCTTTCTCTCAGCCAGCTTTTTCCTTTCTCCCCTTGGTCAGGCCTCCCTGCCATCGTGTGATATTATCCCAGAGGAAGCATAAATAAATATCTACTCATCCCAGATAAGGCACCAAGGACAGACTTAAGTAAGGATACCTCCAAAGTCCCACTTGATGAACCAGTTAAGTTTTATGGGCGGCTAATTACAGGAATATTGGTTAGGGGTTGCTTACAGGGGCAGAAACGACTCGAAATATTTGCATCATCAAAGTTTACCCCAGAATGAGTGACAGCTCAGAAAAGCTGGAAACATGGCACACACTGCATAATCTACAGTAAGCTGAATAGTTTAAAGGGTGTCCAACAGCAACATAGGCAGGAAAGGGTTGCTTTGTAGGGATGGACCATCCACAATTGCCTGGGCTCTCTCCCCATCAGTCACTAATTAAGAAAATGCCTACAGCCGGATCTTATGAAGGCATTTTCTCAGTTGAGGCTTCCTCCTCTCTGAAAACCAGCTCCTTTTTAGTTGATATAAAACTAGCCAGTACAGGTAGTCTAGTCCAGTGGGCTGGGCCCTCACATAGCAATCAACAATCAAGAAAATGTCACATAGATAAAAATGCCACATAGATAGGTTCATAGGCCAACCTAATGGGAGAAATTTCTTAATTGACGTTCCTTCTTCGTCCAGGTGATTCTAGTTTGTGTCAACTTGACGAAAACCAGCCAGTGTACCAAGCTTCAAGAGTCTCCTTTACATCTAAAGGAACAAAACTGGAGCCACACTCCTACTACCTCCCCTATCTGCCTCTCCCACTCAGGGCCCTCTCACCCCACTGCTGGCAAGTGGAAACTGTCTACTACCATCAGAGCTGCTACATTACTCACGCTAGTCAACGCTAAAACCATTTACTCTTCAGGATGATCAGCCCAAGAAAGCCAAAGTAAACACCATTGCCTACTACTTTCTCTTTATTCTGTATTTTCTACCTCACAACCAACCCAGAGATTTGTCATGGTCCCCCCCGCCAGGGTGCATTATATCTTGCTTTGGGAACTACTTGGAAAAACACAAAACAAAACAAAAAACAAATCTTGCTTAATGATAGTTATGTTCTTATTCCTGCATCAGACCATTGCAGATTAAAGTCAATTCTATGTATCCTTAAGATGCCAAACATTATGTAAATAAACTGCCCCAAGAAAGCACCAGCAAGGATGAAGAGATAGCTCACTGGGATCATGAGAACTGCCCTCCCCACCCTGGCACTCCCACAAAAAAAAATCAGGTATGGCTATTTATACCTTTAACTACAGCATTGGTGGGCAGAGACAGGTGGCTCCACGAAGCTCTGGCAACTGGCCTATGTAAAACAGAGAGCTTCCAGTTCAGTGAGAGGCTCTGTCCCAGCCAATAAGGTGAAGGATAATAGGATAATAGAGGGAGACACTGGGTGTCACATCTGGCCTTTGTGAACACCCGCGCGCGCGCGCGCACACACACACACACACACACACACACACACACACACACATCTCTAAATAAGTAGAAAACCCAGGCATCCAGTAAACTCACTGGCCACACAAAGTAATGTTCCTCTTCCATTGACAGCCAAGAGCCCCAGCTGGGGCTGCCCGTGTGGATAGCACCTCAAGCAGCCTGCTCTGTGTCCAGGGTACCTCAGATGGTCACTCAAGAGTCACAAGGCACGAATGATCCATCTTCCCTGGGAGCCACACAATCATGGGTAAAAAAACTTTAAAACACTTAAAAACAAATGTAAAACTGTGGCTGATGAAATAATTTTCAACACATAGTGGGAGGTTCCACTGGTAAGCGCCAGGGAGAACAAGAAGAACAAAACTGACGTGTGCCACAAAGGACAAGGCCAGTAGAGCCCACATCATTGGCAGGAGCTCCACTGGAAGACAATAGACAGAGTGGGAGGGAGCAAGCTGCCAAAGAAGAAAGGACACAAAGGAATTTTCTAAGCAGAAGGAAGCCATTCAGTTGTGAAAGAAGAGAGATGTATTTACAAGGGTATGAAGGCCACGGAGAGTTAGAGCCCCACGCACCTGTCACTGGGCAACTTTAGAAAATTTAGGGTAAAAACTGAGATGGATGGATGGACGGATGGACGGACAGACAGACAGACAGATGAGAGAAGACTTTTATACTCAACTGGGATGGGAGAACAGAGTCACTATATCGTGCGATGCTGACGGCTAGAAAAATCTGAGACCAAACTGGAGAGAGACACTCGGGTTGGCAAGAAATGAGAATCAGACAGAAGAAAGTGTGTTTAGGAACACAGATTTTTTTTTTAATTTTATTTCATTTTGTTTGAAGGCAGTGTTTTGCTGTTGTAGTCCAGCCTAGCCACAAACTCTGAATCCTCCTGCCTCAGTGTCACAAGTGCCGAGATTGCAGCTGTGCACCACACCTGGCCAACATCATGGATCCAATTAAAGTACATTTTAAAATCTCATGAGAGGCAGTTCTTCTGTTCCTGTCAGTCCCACTGTTCTCTGTACAGTGTACTCAAAGAATCTCCTATTTCTTCTTCTTCTTCTTCTTCTTCTTCTTCTTCTTCTTCTTCTTCTTCTTCTTCTTCTTCTTCTTCTTCTTCTTCTTCTTCTCCTTCTCCTCCTCCTCCTCCTCCTCCTCCTCCTCCTCCTCCTCCTCCTCCTCCTCCTTATTTTCCTTGTCCTTCTTCTCCCATCAATGAAAAACTAAAAGAAAGAAACTCAAAAGGGAAAACATACAAGGGTGTCAAGATTCAGATACAAAACAAAAATATGATGAAGCTTACAGGGAGGGAGGAAAGCAATTTATCATGGATGGGCTGAAACTGTAACAAACATCTATGTTCTCACACTCAACTCAGCAGGGGGAGACAAAAGATAGAAGCGCTCTTGGCTACATCTTTACCTGTCAGTGGCTGCAGGAGACTAGCTACATCACAGCTTCCGTAATGATCCAGGATAGTACTGTGACTTTCAAACTAGTTCTTTGGAACCATGAGATTCTGGGGAGGCTCTCTGTGACCTCAGAAAACGTTTTCTTTTTGTGCTTTATGAAAATGGATATAAAAATCATCCCACACTCAAATGACAGGATCTGAAGCTTTTGCACTTCAAAGACAACCAGTGTGTTCATATGGCTCATTTTCCTCCTTTCTGAGTGAACAATGTAGCAGGTTTTCCTTTTGTCTTTCCCTGAATGCACACACGTTTGAATCTCTTACACAAGTCACCACGTAAGACTTCAGCCTGGCATTGCCCTTTTAAGAAGTACACATATGTACTTACAATTTCTCACAGTGAACCTGTGTTCCTACCAAGGTTGTTGATCCATGACATCCACAGAAAGTGTGAGGTGCTCACTGAAGCCGAGCGTTTTCATATGACGTTTGATTTTTATGTTTATAATAAATGCCACCACAAACATCTGTAAGATCCATGATTCAATTATGAAAACAAAAAAGCAGTTCCTAAAAGCTTTCAAGTATTTAGATAAATTTAATTGAAGAGTTCTCAAGACCACAAGAGAAATGGGCTACACACAAGATAAAACGCTGTTGCCATTAGCAACGGCAAACGTGGGTGACTCCACGGCTTGTGAATATTGTTCATCCAAACAGAGCATTGGAATGGAATGGACTGTAACACTGCAGCTGCCATCCAAATAGAACCTTGTATTCAGGGTGGCAGTTTCACAGATCTGTTCCAGGCAAGGTAATTTCATCAATAAATAATACAAAAGTAAACTTGTGCAATGGATTTGTGCTGCTACCACTTACCTGTTCTGCACATTACGTCTAGATAAAAGGCAGGTTTGAAAAGAGAAGGGGCCTGTTGCAAAGCACGAAGCTTAAAATATAGCCGTCCTCAGAAACTCAGGTGTGTAAAGCCAGTCATGGACCTCAGCGTCTCTGAATCAGGACAGGTGACCACATGTCCCAGCCCTGTGCCAGTAGAGCTGCCCTACAGATACCAGAACACAGCAACCGCTGTGCAGTAATCTCCAGGCTCAAAGCTAAGAATACTGAAAATACTGGAGGACAGTCTACAGGACTCCACTTCCCTCTTTCCTCTGCTTCTGGGGGTATCGTAAGTTTTTCTGTCAGTGACTGGAAGATGCACAGTTCTTGGGGACATCAGATCTGTCATTATAGTCCCATCAAGAGCTGCCTTTCCAGGCTGCCTCAACTCTCCATCAGGCAAGCAGGACAAGAACCTGTATGTGGTAGGAGGAGAGCTCTGAGCTCCATTCCCATCTCTACCCAATAAAGGACAATGAGGGAAATTAAATCAAATATTCAGATTAGGGTTCTCTATCTTTGAGATGGTCAGGTGGGTTGGGCAGAGCTCTGCAGGTAAAACTGAGGAATCCGTGTAGCTGGAAGGGGACATAATTGCATTACATACCTGGGGAAAACTGGGACATGGAGACTTCGGGAAACTGAACCATACAGTGTGTAAGTCTATCCCCCAAGAAGTTATTCAGGAAAAAGGTCTTGGGTGCAAACTGAAGGAGACAATACAATACCACATTCTGCCTTCAGAAATGTTGTAAACGCATAAGCAAGGAGAATCTGCAGAACTCAGCTAGGCAACAGAGGACAGGACTTAAGGGTTTCCCTTCCGCACACCCCCTGAGCTCTGACAGAGTACATGGTTCTGCACCCAGAGAAAATCTTGTCCCGGTCACTTCAGCTCTCTTGATAGCGCTGACATCTACTGCAGAGCACGAGGGGCCGGTCCTATGCCGAGAAGGTGAGAAGTGACCGTGCCACCCATAGAGGAGAAACCACTCAGCTGAGACAAACAACCAAGTAGCTAATCTCCAGGAGGCTCAGTCAGACTAACATCAAGGAGGCAAGTGTGTAGAACAAACGAAGAGTTTTAAAAGGCATCCAGGTGCACTGCCCTCTGCATATAGGGTATACAGATATATATGTGCAAAACCTACCATGTGAGTTAAGGATGACGCCTCATAAATGAGGTCCCATGAGAAATCAGCCCAGTCTCTCTTGAGTTCTGAGTACCAAAAAAGGAAATGAAAGTATGATTTATCAAAAAAAAAAAAACAAAAAAAAAACAACAACCACCACAACAAAACACCACAAAAGAAGGCAATCCATCTGTGTCAGAACACAGTGGGTTTAAGGCACCATTTATTTCAAATTTCTTAAGAAAGACAAAAATTAGCTGCCATTAACAAGGTAAAGTATAAAGCTGAGCTTTCATGATGTAAAACAGGTCTAGAGAAAAACCCGATGATGCGTATTCAATGATCTTTTTACATAGCTGTGTCTATACCTAAATATCTTGCATAGATTTTTTTGTTTTAGTTCTTTTTTTTTCCTAAGTGTGAAGAGTCTTCAATCAGCTATCCATGAAGTCTATCACATCCCATGACCAAAATTATTTGAAAATTATATAAGATGGTAACCTTATTTCATGGTCCTTTCTACCTACCAGAGATCTAAGGAAGTGTGACTGAAACACAGGTAGAGAACTTCCAGAAGAGAGCACTCAAGAAAGAGAACAAAATAAAACTGTGGCTGCAAAGGGCAGAGGGGTTTCAGAAGAGAAGGAAATGGGAGGGTGATATAGGCCAGAGGCTACAAAGTAACAGCTAGGCAGGGTGAATAACTTAATATACAACATGAAGTTTAAAAATAATAAAAGTTGTATTGTTTGGGAATTCCTATTAAATGAGTGGCGTTGGCTGCTCCCCCAGCCCTACATATATCAGAATGATGTAGCTATGGCAGATAATGGACACATCATTTATTTCATTCCAGTGATATTTTTATATTTATATCTCCCCTAATATTCTGTTTCATGCCTTAAGTAGAAAGAATGAAACTTATTTTTGGAGTATCTTTCTTTTCCAATTACATGTTACATTCAATATGACACCATGCATGTTTCTGTAATAATTACAGCTGAATCTAACATTGAAGGTTCCAAAAAGGCTCTAAGTAACACAGGATGATGCATGCTATCCGGCAACCACAACACCTCCACATCTCTAAATCCAGTTGAACATCATTAGCACAAGGAAAGTGTTGACCCATAGCAGGACAAGCCCCTCAAATTGGTTCTTTCTCTTTAGAATTCTCTTACCTATTTGAGCTTTTGCTCCACATTACAAATTGCAGGATCTAGCTGTCCAATCACATAAAGATCCTGTTGAGACTTTAGTTGTAAAAACATTAAATTTTGTTTGAGAAAATTTGCTGTCTTCATGGCATTGTGTTTTCCAGGCACACACTGATGCAATTAGACATTTAGGAGAGTCTTTTTCAGTGTACATTGATGATGCTTAACACCTACAGATGCTGGCCATGAAAACTGTCATGTTACATTTTCTAATTGTCTGTTGTAAGAGAATGTAAATACATTCTATATTTTCATTGCCCCCCTTCCTTGTGGAACATTAGTTTAAGATACGTTACATTTATTTATACTATGGAATATTTGTTTAATGATGAAAAGATGTGTTGCATTCTTTTATGTTACATTTCTTTAATTCTGTAAAGCTGTGTTACTTTGCCTGTCTAAACACATGACTGATCTAATAAAGACCTGAATGGCCAATAGCTAGCCAGGAGAGAAAAACAGACAAGGTTGGTGGGCTGAGAGAATAAATAGAATACGAAGAGAAGGAGTGAGAAAAAGAGGAGAGGAGGATTCCAGGGGCCAGATAACCAGTCAGCCACAGAATAAGAAGGAAAGAAATACAGAACAAAGAAAGATTAAAAACCCCAGAAGCAAACCATAAAGAGAAACGGGATACTTTAAGTTAGAAAAGCTGGCCAGAAACAAATCAAGCTAAGGTTGGTCATTCATAAGTAAGACTAAGTCTCCATGAATTTATTTGGGAGCTGGCTGGCGAGCCCCCAAAGAGTAAAAACAAAACAAAATAACAGCAACAACAAAAAAAAACCTATATCCCCAATCCAACATATTTTGTGTAGATAGACTTTCTAGGAAAATACAGTCAAGGAACCATGTACTTTTTTCTTTTCCAGCCTTCTATGCTTTCTCACTTAAAATTATGTGGTTTCTAGGTATTTATTTACATGATGGCAAGTAACAGTTTTATTTTGTTTCACATACCATAGTTACTGACTACTCGAGGAGTATTTTCATAGCTCTCCTGTGGATACCAGAAACAGCCGACGGCACCAGCTACGATGTGTGTTTTTTATGTATATACCTACCTTTATTGAAGTTTGATTTGTAAATTAGGTACAGTGAGATTACCAATAGCTAAGAGATTTCGGCATGGTACATGCCTGTAATCCCAGGATTTGGACTTGAAGACGTATCATGAATTTGAAGAAAGCTTGGACAGTTAGCAAGATCTTATCTCCAACAGATTTAGAAGGGAAAGATTTTAATTAAAATTTAAGCATTTATGCTTGTAAGTCTTATTTTATACTGGGGGAATTTTCCTGTATCTCGTTTAGAAAGCAGACTGATGAAAAGACAATCAGTGTGAAAGATAAATCTGTGAAAGAGCCAACTGGATAGAACAAGTTACTAAGCCACACAGAGAACACTTAAAATTCAACAGTGTGGAAAGAAATCCACTGAAAAGATGGGCCAGACAGTTTAACAGACATGTCACCAGAGAGAAATACAACAAGGAGCGTATGAAAAATGTTCCTTACAGTAGAATCTGGGAAATACAAATTAAACCAGACACCATTACATACCTATAATGGCCCAAATCCAGGATGACAACAGCAAATGTTGGTAAGGACGTGGGATAGAAAAGACACCCCCACCCACTCCCCACTGCTGCTGGGAACACAGAACAGTAAGCTGCTTCGGAAGAGTTGGGCAGTTTCTTATCCAAATAAACATACTTTTATCAACAAATCTAACAACTGACTTCTGGAGTTTCCCCAAGGGAGTGGAAAACTTGCACCTACAAAACTATGCAACCATTCAGATCAGCTTCATTCACAGTTACCAAAGTTTGGAAGGGATAGATACACTCTTCAGTAGGCAAGAGGGTCGACTGTGGTAAATCCAGACCATAGAAGGTTGCAAAAATGAGGATAAGGATGCATGTTACTGGGGGGAAAATGCCATTGTGAAAAGGTTACAAACCACGTGGGTCCAACTCTGACTTTCTAGAAAGGGTAGAGGTTGGAGGGAGAGGATGAACAGGTCAGACACAGAGGCATTCATGGGCAATGAATATGTTGCTAGTCAGCGGGCTCAAATATTAGAGTCTCTTCAGGGCTTATATATCAGGGCCCTTAGAAGTCAGTCAGCGTTCTCAGCCTGAGTTCTGAGACCATGGCATGAAGATACGGTAATGCCCTGCAGCTGTTGACTCCCAGTGTCTACAGGTTCTCTGGTTCTTTACAGTTTCTCTCCTGTAGTCCCAGTTCTCCACTTTGACTCACACAACCCTCTCTTGTCCCCTTCTTCCTATACAGGATACTCACGAACTGTTCCGTTGTTTCGTCCACTATCAGAAACCCAATGGCCATTGCTCAGAAAACTTGTCTCCTTCCTCTGCGATGGCACTTGGAAGCCAGGGTGAGAGACAGGGTACCTGCCAAGGCTCAGGAGTGAAGGCACCATGAGGTGTAGTCTGGATGGCGAAGGCATGGGATGCCCAGGCAGGACAGACTGCTGCAACCCACTGCCAGACGAGGCCATGCTTCAGCGTGAATCAGCATGCTTCAGCATGCTTCAGCTGCAGCCTGGCCGGCACTCTTCTACTGTTGCTTCTGCTGCCATGTTGACCCAGTCACCCTCTCCTGGCTCTGCTGCTCCTTTCCTCGCATTGCCAGCTCAGCCTGCACCCTTGGAAGTATACAGAAGGCAATTCGAATGAAGCCTTGTATTGGATGTAGTGCTACATCACCACCTGAGCCAGGACAGTTGAGTGTCTGCAGTCAATTCCCTGAGGCCCGAGAAGCCTGCTTAGGCAGCAGTGGTATTTGAACAAATCACAGTCACAGCCACTTGTCTGGGCCAATCAAGGTATTAACACAGCCACGGACACTTGTGCCTTGGGAAGATGACAGCACTCTATTCGGGGGATGTGCTTTCCCTTTTTTGTCCTTCTGGCCAAGGTGGAACGGTCATAAAGTCCTCTAGAGCTCATCAAAGTTTATGACGGCAAAAAGTCTGGGAGAAACCATTCCAAACGGCACTGACTGCCCCTGAGCCTGAAGAAGCAGCCACACCTCTACACAGTTATCTCACGGAGTCCACTGAGACAGGTAATGACGGCATACGCCACGCCTAGCAGACTGTTAAATGAAAAGCTCAGGATTTTTACTCAAGACAGCTGGTAAAGTCAGATAGGTGCTACGTACGCTGTCAATGACTTTTGTTCTCTACATCTTTGATTAATTACAGGAAAATGAACCTCAAGACTGATTGCACATATACACATAAAGAGCACATTATAACTAGCACTGATTTTTAAAGATTCAAACAGGGCTTTACAATACTTCACACGTACCCAGTACCCCAGTGAAAAGTGGGTCTTAAATGTGCTCTGTAGGATAATGGTGACACATGCCATTGGCTACTTATTTGACTGCACAGAATATGAACTTCAGGAGTGAATGGTACTGTGCACTGTGGACTCTAGATGATGAGGAAATGTCAACGTAGGCTCATCAATTATGACAAATGGAATACACTGGCAGGTGAATAACATGAACTGGGTGCTGAGGATGAACTGGGTGGGGGGCAAGGGAGCTATCATTGTATAATTGCCCTAAAAATAAAACATAGGGCTGGGGACATGGTTAATATTTAAGCACTGCAGGCCATGGATTCAATCCAAGGCAGCATAAAATAAATTCTTTATATACATTTAAAAGTCAACATGATTTTTGATCCATATTTCTACTTTTATAAGTTTATATTCTTTAAGTTTCTAAATCTACTGGCACAAATGTATCTATAATGTTGTTATTAGATTTAAATGTCTGTCTATAGCAACCTGGACACTAGTAACCACGTACAACCATCTTCTTTACGTTTGAAATTATTCCCCAGGGCGTGTCTATCAGGTCTTTTCAAAAGTCAATATTGTAAATGTGTATTCTATTTTTCTTATTTAATGAATTTCTAGTCTTTATTATTTCTTCTTTTTCTCTTAAAACTATCGATACTTTCTTGAGAATGGCATTTAAAGTCATGAATTTTTGCTTTAAGTAATTTCTAATGTGAGTACTGGAAGATACTTCTACATATATATCTGCATGGGAAGTAAACTTATTAACAAGTTTTACAATGTCTACTGGGGTATGTACTTCTTCGGATACTTGCTTTTTGTAGTTTCTGCTTTTGCTTTCACCCTTACATGTATGTGGTTTAGTTCTTACTATTAATGGATTTTTCTTCTTTAGTGTTTGCTGAGAGATTTCTGTGTTTTTTTTTTTTTTTTGTTTCGTTGTTGTTACTTTGTTTTTGTTTGTAACCAGCAGACTAATCCATGTAGTTTTAACTGATTAGCTGTGATGGGCTGTTTCTACTATTCCTACTCACTCACTCTATTTCCTCCTTTTCCTAGCCTCTTGCAGTTTCCTTGTTCCTTCTCCTTTTACTGTATGGTGGATACAGATACAACTCTCGCCTTTCTGCTGGTAGTACGCGATCGTTTTTAAATTGTGTCTGTTACTAAAGTTGGCACCTCTATGGTCTTCCCTGGCACTGGATGAGCGCTTTACACCATATACTGTATAAACACCGGACCTCACGCCACGCTTTTCCGATATTTTGATCCCACTTCTGCTTTTTCGTTGGTCTTGAACCCACAGCCTTGTACATACTAAGCAGACATTCTATCTCTGATCTACTCTTGCACCCTTTGTTTTTAATATGAATTTACCTTTATTATCTCATAACTTCAACACTGTTTATATTAAGCTAATCCCTCACCCATTTACCTGAATTTTTAAGTGACTGACTTTGTTCACTCTTCTCTCACCTCGCTCCTTCACTCCTACATCTACCTTCTGGTCACTTCTTTTATGTCACTGTGCGTCCTGCATAGTAAATTTCTTTAGTCTTTGTTTCCTTACCTCAGTACAAAGCATGGACAGAATTCTAGGTTGACAATAATTTTTTTTTTAATGTTTAAAAGTATTACGATGGTGCGGGGGCACCTATTGCCGCATTTAAAAAGCGCTGGGTCTGCCTAACTGCCATCCTCCCTCATTCAGTTATCTTTTCCTCTATCTTCTCCCAGAGCCTCCTTTGGCTTCCCCATTGTATTTGCTCAGCATCTCTTTGGCTCCTTTCTTATTACACATCCCTCCCCAGACTCCCATCTCCTGAACCCGAGGATTTCTGTTTTAGACTGATATTATTAAATTCTCAGCAATTCTTGTGAATCATGTCCTCTGTACAGAAAGCACTGTTTCAGTGGAGCGCTCCCCTCCCCCCACAGCACACGCTGGCGCTAGCAGCTTCCATCCAGGCACTGCCTGAGCTATTCTGCAGCTGTGTGTGGATTGCAGGCAGTTGGCGGATGTGGAAACTGAGCTTTCTGGGGATGGTCTAATTAGAAGAGCTTGCCTCCCTACCTGGCCATTTTAGTGTTCATTTTCAAATCTTTTTATGCCATGTTAGTCTGTACTAGTTTGGCTTTTCCATTGAATCGTCCAAAGCATCTGCCTTGCCCCATGTGACTTAATACATTCGGAAACACGCTCCCTTTTCTGTCTGTACGAAAGCCGGACCTTCCCCAGTTTTCTAAAGACGCAGTGCTCGCCAGGCTATGTGGAAATACCTGCTGATCTGGCTAAGTCTAGGAACCCAGTGTCTTCTAATAAGAGCTCAGCCTTCCAGAAATGATACACAGTTTACCTAGTGTACAATTAATGGCACCGTCTCTCAAGGGCTACTGACACATGGGCAGCATCTGCGAGGACCTGGTCAGAGATGCCTGGTAGGCTGATGTCACATCAGTTCCATTGCTGTCTCCCATTCCTCCCACTTCCCTCTGACTCAGACAGGAAATTGCTTCTGCTCCATCAAGGGCATCTCACCTGGCATCCCAGGCCAACAATGAGTTCTCTAATTTGATGACTACGTCTCATTTCAACTAATTTTACTTGATTCTTGCTTTTTAAAGGCGACGGAGCTCTTTTCTGGTGTTTCCAGCTCTTAACTGTGTTTAATTATGTCCCTTTCACTGTGTTTGTAAATGCTTACCCAAAGCGATCTGATTCTTTATTTTGTAATTATAACTTAAAGAGTTCATTTCCAGCAGCAGTTTTTAAAGTTGTCTTGATTCCCAGTGCCTTTCTGTGTAACTTTTTTTTTTTTTGTAGCATACACAGAGGGTATGGAATCATCATAGCTGGCTCGAAGGGTAAAGTTAACTTTTTACCAAATGTGAAAACCCGAGTTTGATCTTGGATACCTACATAGCAGGAGGAGGGAACCTCTAGTTGTCCTCAGATCTCCACATATGTGCTGCAATGTATGTTTGCACACGAGTGTACACATGTGTACCCCCCCACAAATTAAAAATGTAATAAAACTAAGGAGTTAAGTTACGAGACACAGACACATCCTAGTGGAGTAAGAAGGGGAGGAGGGAAATGAATGCAGCCTGTGACTCCCTCACAGCCTCCCTCTACAGGCACCCGTGGAGCACTGCACTCAGTATCCCTGCAGCCTGAGCCATCTGTTAGTCAGAAGAGCCCAT
Source organism: Arvicola amphibius (assembly GCF_903992535.2). Lineage (NCBI taxonomy): Eukaryota > Metazoa > Chordata > Mammalia > Rodentia > Cricetidae > Arvicola > Arvicola amphibius. The sequence goes on from NC_052058.2 coordinate 135,591,953, forward strand.
GACGCCAATGCGGGCTCACTACCCCCATGTTGGAGCAGGGCACGTGCAGATTACTGGCTAGCACACTGGGATAAAAACTGTATCTCTGTAATTCCGGCCATCCTATGGGGGCACATATCCTATGGGGTACATCATCCCATGTGATGAGCCCAAAGGACTGCTCCCCAAGTTCTTCAGAGCCTCTCAGCTCCCACCACTTGTCATGCTGATGTAAGTGGACTGAGGCCGGTCTGTGTGATGTCAATATCAAGAATAGCATGCACCCCATTTCCTTTACAAACACATGGAAGACAGCCCACTTCCGGCACAGCCTAAAACAACCAAGCTTTCTTCCCATCTTCCTTTGCTATAGATTGGAATTCCCCTATCCCCACACTACCTAGTGGGCAGGCTTTGTTTGATCTCAGCCCCCTAGGGGTTCCACTCACTTCAGCAGGTGTGGGAGAGGATGCACAGGCTGTCCTCCTGCCTTGGTGGGTACTTAGCTTTGGGACTGGCAACTGTTGATTGAATTAACCAGAATGGAGTATGGGAGGAAGAGCTGGGCTTAACCTCCCCAGCCTGTTCATAGCTTTCACTTTCATTTATCCCACAGCATTCTATGTGAAGGAGTTCATGAGATAAAAATAAATTTCAATTCCCGAGTCACGTGATCCGGTGTGCTCTACCAGCTTTAAGCCCAAGGGGAAAGAGGAGAAAAGAAAATTTTGGCCAGTTAGAAAGACAATACTATGATAAATATTATTATGTATGTTAAGACTCACTGCTGTAAAATTTACCTGCATGCATTGCTGTGGCCTTAGGCCAGCCTGCCCCAAAACCAATGCATGCAAACTAAGATCTTCCTGAACCACTTGAAGCACAAAGTTCATGCTGAGGTTTGCCAGTGACTAACTGGAACGTAACTGGTCTATTTTGTTGTTGTTTTGAGACATGATCTTGTTAAATAGCCTACACATAGCCTACGTTGGCTTATCGCTGATCTACGTTTAGGTGTGTCGATTAGAGCTGTGAGCCACCACACCTGGCCATATATATAATAATACATATATGTGTAATATATATTTAAGTCTTTCTTTTTAGTAAAGAAACTGACCAATGTTAATCTGAATAAATTCCAAATAAACTAAGTATATGCTTTCAGAAAAACAGCAGCACTATGACAAGATAGAAGGAAAAAAATCTAAGGGAGCTGTAAGATTAAAATGGTAATGAACTCTTTAGGTTAGATGAAACCATCTCATGGGCAGGAATGGCAGTCAAATAAAAACAGGGAGAGAACAAAGCTGGCTCCAACCCATGTCTCTACCTGCCCTTTTATTGGATGCACGGGCATGTGCAATCATTCCCACCTCTCCCTTCCTCTCTCCACTCCTCTTTGATGGATACTGGGAGGAAGGGGCTGCCTGTATAGCAGGGAACACGCTCACTATTGTTTAAAGACACAAAGGCTATGGTGTCTCCTTGTGGCAGCCCGGATGGTCTATACATCATTAGTCCTTCTAAGCCAGACAAATAACTGCACATAACACACAAAAACCCAATTAAAAAATGGGGCACTGAACTGAACAGAGAATTCTCAACAGAAGAAGTTCGAATGGCCAAAAGACACTTAAGGGCATGCTCAACCTCTTTAGCAATCAGGGAAATGCAAATCAAAACAACGTTGAGATACCATCTTATACCTGTCAGATTGGCTAAAATAAAAAACACCAATGATAGCCTTTGCTGGAGAGGTTGTGGAGTAAGGGGTACACTCATCCATTGCTGGTGGGAATGCAAACTTGTGTAACTGCTTTGGAAAGCAGTGTGGAGGTTTCTCAGGAAATTTGGGATCAATCTACCCCAGGACCCAGCAATCCCACTCTTGGGAATTTACCCAAGAGATGCCCAATCATATTACAAAAGCATTTGTTCAACTATGTTCATAGCAGCATTATTTGTAATAGCCAGATCCTGGAAACAACCTAGATGCCCTTCAGTGGAAGAATGGATGAAGAAAGTGTGGAATATATACATGCTAGAGTACTACTCGGCGATAAAAAACAATGACATCTTGAATTTTGCATGCAAATGGATGGAAATAGAAAATACAATCCTGAGTGAGGTAACCCAGGCCCAAAAAGATGAACATGGGATGTACTCACTCATAATTGGTTTCTAGCCATAAATAAAGGACATCGAGCCTATAATTCGTAAAAAATCCTAGAGAAGCTAAATAAGAAGGTGAATCAAAAAAAAAACATATAGTTATCCTCCTGGATATTGGAAGTAGACAAGATTGCCGGACAAAAAATGGGAACTTGGGGGTGGGGTGGGATGGGGGATGGGGGGATGGGGAGAGAAAAGTGTGAAGTGGAGGATGGGAAGAGCTTGGGGGAATAGGATGGTTGGGATATAGGAAGGGTGGATATGGGAACAAGGAATTATATATCTTAATTAAGGGTTGGCAGAGACTTGACTCTAGAGGGGTTCCCAGGTGTCCAGGAAGACACCCCCAGCTAGTTCCTTGGTCAACTGAGGAGAGGGTGCCAGAAATGTCCAGATCTTATTGCCATACTCATGAATATCTTGCATATCACCATAGAACCTTCATCTGGCGTTGGATGGAGAAAATGACAGAGCCCCACATAGGAGCACCGGACTGAGCTCCCAAGGTCCTGATGAAGAGCAAAAGGAGGGAGATCATGAGCAAGGAAGTCAGGACCGTGAGGGGTGCGTTCACCCATTGAGATGGTGGGACAGAGCTAACGGGAGATCACCAAGTCCAGTTGGAATGGGACTGATGGAACAGGGGACCAAACCGGACTCTCTGAATGTGGCTCATGGTGGAGGAGGACTGAGAAACCAAGGACAACGGCGATGAGTATGAACTCTACAGCATGGACGGGCTCACTGTGAGCCTTGTCAGTTTGGTTGCTCACCTTCCTGGACTTAGGGGGAGCTGGGAGGACCTTGGACTTAACATAGTGAAGGGAACCCTGATGGCTCTTTGGCTTGGAGAGGGAGGGAGTAGGGGTATGGGTGGAAGGGAGGGGAGGGGAGGGGGAGGAGGAGGGGGGGAGATGGAAATTTTTAATAAAAAAATGAGGAAAAAAGTGAGACAATGGTAAAAGGTGCAGAGAATCCAGACGAGCGACAGACAACGTTCTGTGCCAGGAAGAATCACACCAGGCTAACGTCCCAGACGTCTCTATTTGTCTCACATATTCTAGAGTATGATCTGCAGAGGGCAGTGCCACAGATACAGAAGAAGCCAAAACAACTCCAAGAATTCTCATTCTCGCTAGGAAACTGATATATAGACAGTAGCCTCCCCCCCCAACCAATGCAGAAACCAAGTCGTCCCTTCATCGCAGCTCCAGGGAAGGTCTTCTGCTCTTTGATTTTATCAGATGAGAAGGAAACAGACTTCCTATATATGGTTAAAGTGATGCTAGAGAAGGCCAAGTCGGGGTACAGGGCTGTTCAATCTGCAGCGTCAGCGGAGGGCACTCAGGGAACTGAGACTTCCTTCTTGCTCCTCCTGCAGTAACAAGAGCCCGTGTCTTTCTGGTACTAGGGGACGCTGCCTATGAAGCCTGGGCATGATTACTACCGGACGAGATGAGCTGATATCTCCTTCCTCTGCTTTTGATCTCACCAAGTAATGCCCAAAGTGTTCACGATATAACACCCTTTGGTCTATTGGATAAAGCCTTTGGAACAAATTAAATTCTACAAATGCCTACCATCTCAAAATTTAAGGATGTCGTCACATAGGATCTGGACCCTTCATCATGGAATTCCCTACTTCACTGTAACCCTGATCTCACTTCTAATGGGTAAATGCCTTGACTTATGACTTTCATTTTCTGACTATAAAAAGCTCATGTAGCTACTTCTACAGTGGAACATGTCATTCAGGGAAACATCTATCCAAGATTCTCCTGAGCCATAGTAGCTCGTGTTTGGATAAACTTTCTCTTATTCCATTAAAAAAAATCATCAGCCATACCAAAAATCTCAGAAATTCTTAACTCTAAGAAGAAAAGAAAAGTGGTATATGCTGAGACTAGATGGTACATCCTAGAATTCTGGAATTCTCTGACTTGACTTTTAAAAATCACTCCCATAATAATGTGACAGACGGGAATGAGGAGTGTTCCTGAAATAAAGCAGAAAGGACAAGTTCTCAGCAAGAAAGAGCAGATAAAAGAGAAGCTAAGTGGGAAATTGGAACTGAAAAATAGAATAACTGGGGTTAGAAACACATAGGCAGGGCTCAGTGGCAGAGCAGAGAGAAACACAGAACAAATGGGTATCTTGAAGGTGGATGGACAGTTTCTAATGTGAACCATAGGTCACAGAGAAAAGTGTCTTAGAAAACGAGAACAAAGTTCTGGGTGCGTGAAAGATCTAGGAACATTTGTGTCCAGAGAGTCTGTCTCAGAAACAAAAAGATATGAAAGAAAATGACAGCAAAATTATTTGAAGAAGCAATAGCTAAAGACTTTCTCAAATTAAGCAAAAGACATAAATCTATAGAGTTAAGAGGCTAAGACCTAAGTTGAACCCAAGGAAAACCAGGCCAATACACATCATGATCAAACACCTGAAAACCGAGAGGAAGAGGGAACCTTAGAGCAGCAGCAGGTAAAGCATAGAAGGAGAACCCAAAACAAAATGCCAGGTTTGATCAGAGACCAAAGGAGGTGCATAAAGTGCCCGAGTGCTGAGAGCCTACGGCTGACAGCACAGGACACTGGCCTTGGAGACACTGCTCAGGAATAATGAAAAGATGCCGAGACTAAGTGAGCTGATAACCAGAGAAATCACTTTGGGGGAAAGTGCCCCAAGGAAGTTCTTGAAAACAGAAAATAAAGAAGATGATAATGTTTTTATGTCTGAACCAGTAGAAGAATATAAATACCATTATACCGCAAAACTTGATCTATATGTAACAGATAATACTCAAAACCACCCTAGGACAGGTAATCAGATACTTTCAAAACATTATATAAACACAATCTTATTTTTTTCTTAAAAAAAATTAGGCTAACCCATAGGAAGGCCTGGAAGACGAAGCAGTGAAATACAATACATATAAAGCAAAGATGACTACAGGCCACCAACAAAATAGACCGTAGAGCAAAGAAAATTGTGAGAGACAGATGTAAATCTACCCAGTGATAAAAGCTCAATCCATCAAGAAGACACAGCTATCAAAACTGTGTTTGCAAATAAGGAAGCTGTAAAACCTACCCTATGTTTGCAGGCGTCAACACGTCTCTTAGTAAGAGATGTCAAGACAACTAAGCAGCGGGGATGCACAGGGACACTGACAACTATCCACCAACGGGATTTAATTTGAATTTACCAAGCTGACTACCAAAAACAAGAAAGTTTTTTTTGTCAGCACCTTTAAGTGCTGAACAAGACAGACATATCCTGAGCCACAAGACAGACCTCAGTAAATTTAAAAGAAGTGTCATATCAAAGTGTGGTATCTGTTCACGATGGACTCGAACAAAATGTGAGTTATAGGAAGATAACAGAAAAGTTTTCACACCTGTGGAAATGAAATACTAATTTGTAATCCATAACCCAAAGAGATAACAGCTGGGAAACTCAAAAAAAAAAACCCACAAAAAACAACTGAATAAAACTAAAATGCCATCACAATAGGAACTAGGGAGAGAGTTCAGTTGGTGAACTGCTTGCTACTTAAGCGTGAAGACTCAATTTTGATAAACAGGACTTGTGCTGAAAAAAAAAGTTATATACACAAAGACACATAATAGTTTATTAGAATGTGGTCCAGCTGGTCCAACAATGGCTGTCTATAAATGGAAGGTCCAAGAGTCTAGTAGTTGTTCAGTCCATGAGGCTCAATGTCTTAGCTGGTCTTCTGTCTATGCTGGAAGCCCTAAGAAGTAAGTTCTAAAGCCAATGAAGGAACGGACTTAAGAATGGGAGTGAAGGCAAGCAAGAGGAGAGAGACAACTTCCTTCTTCCATGTCTTTTTATACAGGCTGCCAGCAGAAGGTTTTGTCCAGATTAAAGGTTTATCTTCCCACCTCAAAGACCCAGATTAGAAGTGGGTCTTCTCACTTCAAATGATTTCATTAAAAAAAAAAAAAAGTATCCCTCACAGATGTGCCCAGTCATTTGGGTTTTAGTTAATTCCAGACACAGTCAAGTTGACAACCAAGGCTAACCATCACATGGTACTAAGTTTTATTGAGGAACCAAAGCAAACACAAACCTGTAGTCTTAGTGAAAGGAAAGACATAGGCATTGCCAGGAAGAGCTGAACTGAAAATCCAAGAACAGAGCCAATAGCCATGCTCGGCTGATTTCTGCAAAAGTGTGAAGCACGTTAGAGAAGTGCAGACTTTTATCTTATGGAGCTAGTGTAAACCCACCGGTAAACAGATAAACACTGCTTGGAACTGCACTCATTTCTGTAACGACATTACGGACAACAGACTCAAATGTCAAGCCTCTAACTATAAAGGGTTTCTTTTTGGAGGGGGGATAAACTTAGGTGTGAATCTTTGGAGCTTAGAGTTAGGTGAAGATTTTTAAAGCATGACACCAAAACCACAGCCCAGCAAAGCTTAGTATACTAGACTTTTACTAAAACCAAACAAAACACAACACTTTTATTCCATGAAAGAGCCTGCTAAGAATGAAAAGATGAACCACCAGAAGACAGCATCTCACACACACAACAAAAGACTTATACCTCGAATATGTAAAAATTAACTTTAAAACAAAATTCCCAGTAATTCAATTAGAAAATAAACCATAGACAAGACAGAGATCAGGCAGATCTATGGACAACACACACCATCATTAGCCACTGGAGGAAAGCAAAACAAAACACAGTGAGACATACAACTCCTCCACACCCTTCACAATGGCTAAAAGGAAAACAGAGAGAACAAGCCCCAGGCAGGAGGCAGAGAACCCCCACCTCCACCCCCACTTATGTTTTCTATGGAAAGGCACATGGAACAGCTGCTTTAGAAAGGAGCCATCTAGCTGCTGCATAGCCTGCCAAGTGCTTATGTGTCCAGAGACATGGAACTTTATGTTCATACGCGCACGCGCGCGTGCACGCGCACACGCGCGCGCGCACACACACACACACACACACACACACACACACACACACAGAGTCTGTGTAAGAGTCTTCCTAGTAGCTACAGCTGTAATAGAAACTGTGAATCTCCCCCCAAAAATGTTTAAACAAACTATAATCCACCAACACTATGGACCTCTACTCAGTCAATCTCAGAAGACGGAGAACTGCCTGAGTCCAAGTGTACAAGATCCCTGAAATGCCACAGTCACAGGGGCAGAGCTGATTGGTGCCTCACAGGGTGAGGGCAGGGTCTTGTGGCTGCAATTATAAGAAAAGAATGACAGATCTTTGCAGGGTCGGGAGAATGACAGTGACATGGGTCACATATGTGATGGCAATGCCTAGAGTTGTACACAGACAAATGTATGTAAGCCAGGCAAGGGGGCACACACATACAACCCCAGAACAGAGGCAGGAGGGTTGATGCACGTTTGGGGACAGATGAGTACATGCGGTAAGTTCCAAGCTCATTGGGATTATATAGCAAGACCCTGTCTCAAACCAACAAAAAGAAAATGAAAGAAATCCCTGAATATAAATCCAGGAAATCTGAATAGCCCTGTGAGTTGTAACAGTATCCATTTCTTGGGTTTGATATAGTATTTAAGTTAAATAAATGTTATCATTGAGGGGCTAGAAAGATGGCTCTGAGGTTGAGTGCACAGTGTCCTCGCAGGGGACCCACGTTTGATTACCAGCATCATGGGTGACTCACAACCACCTATAACTCCAGTTCCAGGGAATCCAACAACCTCTTCTGGCCTCCAGGAGCACATGCATAAACCCACATAAACACACACGTACACACAATTAAAAAGAAAACAAATAGAAATCTTTAAAACCACATTATTATTGAGAAAAAAGTAGATGTGATTCTTCGTACCTTTCCCCCAATTTCTTACAATCTATAATTACTTCAAGATTTTTAAAGTTTTATACTTACCAAGCACCCAACAATTGAGAATTGGTATACAACTCAATGGAATATTAATGTTTATGTTTAATGATACCATTAAAACGATAGTGTATGAAAATGTGAAAAGCATTTCTGAGGACTGAGGAATGCTTTTATCATAACCACATAGAATGGACCAAGTAGATGAACTGAAGGAAGATACGTAAAATGAAACTTTGCTTCTTATACAAAAAGGCTCGGGAATTAAACAATTCATACTTCCCATGACCCCTAAGCCCTTATGTTCGACCTCTGACATTCTCTTGGTTTTACACCTAAATCAGAAGATCACTGACAACTGGGGCTAACAAAGTCACCATACAGAGAATGACAACACCTAATGACAGGACAGGAAGCACCACCTTCAAAGTCAGAGGGCAACAGGTATACAGTAGGCCAAATGACAGTGGACAGAAAGTACAGGATTGGTTAACAGTGTAAGAAGTGTCAGCCGCAAGTAGAGTCTACAGCTTGTTCTCCTTCCTAAGAACATCAAAAGGACTGTCAGAGGCACAACACACCTCTCCTATTAACTGAAGATGTGCATGGAATCCTGCAGTGACTCATTAGAGTCGAGGATCCATGAATCCATGGGAGAAAGGAGCAGCACAGCCAGCGCAAGACAGAAGCATTAAGATGGGCCCTGCTCCTTCTCCACAAGCCCTGTGGGGAGAGCACTATTCATCACTCATTTGGTTTTCTGGGGACAGCAGGAGGGAGACAAGACTATAATTGAGGTTAGTGCATGGGCTGAAACTCACAGCTTTCAGCCACCCAATTCTTCCTGGCTTCCACCTAATTAAAGGGATGCAAGCTGATATTCATGCTCAGCGGGGCCGAGTCTCGCACAGTTGAATCCAGGGGAACCACTCTCAGGTGGGAGACGACCAAACTCCACATTCCATACCTGCCATTTCAGACCCGGTAACACACAGACCAAACTCCAGTTGTTAAACATTCAGGAGCTTCTCAGAGATAAGAGAAAGGGAGGCAGAAGTCACAAAGAGTTGTAGGCTCCTTAAAACAGGATGAGACGAGGTACAAAGGACCAGGCAAAACTGAGACGTTTCTGTAAGGCAAAGGACATGGTCAACAAGACAAAACGGTAACTGACAGAATGGGAGCTCTTCACCAACCCCACATCAGACAGAGGATTGAGCTGCAAAATATACAAAGAACTCAAGAAACTAGACATCAAAATACCAAATAATCCAATAAAAAATGGGGTATAGACCTAAACAGAGAACTCTCAACAGATGAATCTTAAGTGGCTGAAAGACATTCAAGGAAATGTTCAACATCCTTAACCATCAAAGAAATGCAAATAAAAATAACTCTGAGATTCCTTTCAGTTGTCACAATGGCCATGATCAAAAATACTGATGGAGAGGATGTGGGGTAAGGGGAACACTCCTGCATTGCTGGTGGGAGTGCAAACTTGTACAACGTCTTTGAAAATAGTACGGCGATTTCTCAGAAAATTGGGAAACAATCTACCTTAAGACCCAGCAATATCACTTTTGGGTATATACCCAAAGAATGCTCAATCGTACCACAAGGACATATGTTCATTATGTTCATAGCAGCATTATTCGTAATAACCAGAACCTGGAAACAAGCTAGATGGCCTTCAATTGAAAAATGGATAAGGAAAATGTGGTACCTTTATATAATGGAGTATTTACTACTCAGTGTTAAAAAATAATAACAATCTTGACATTTGCAGGCAAAAGGATGAATCTAGAGAAAAACCATATTGAGTAAGGTAACTCAGACCCAGAAAGACAAATCTAATATGCACTCACTCATAAGTGGGTTTTAGGCATAAAACAAAGAAAAACCAACCTACAGTCCACAACCCAAGAGAACCTAGACAACAAAGAGGACCCTAATAGAGACATATATGGATCTACATAGGAAGGAGAAAAGACAAGATCTCCTAAATAAATTTGGAGCATGGGAGTCACAGAAGAGGGTAGATGGGGTGAGGGGAGGAAGGAAGGGGAGTGGAGAAAAATATATAGCTCAATAAAACAATTTAAAAAAAAGAATTCTGGAGCACGCCAAGATTGCCAAAGCCAATCTGGGCTCTCCTCTTAACTTACTTGGTATACAATGACTGCGGATGGGCCTTGGTGCGTGTGTTCTACCTGGTACCTGGTAGTTCTAGAACCTTGATCCTCAGATCCCCATGCAGCAATCCTGCTGCAGCGTCCATTTGTTTCCCAGCACACGCTGGAGGCAGGAGTGGGGTGTGGAGAAGAAGTACAATCCACTCTTGAGCTATTTCCCTCTATTGAGTCCCCACTTTGTAGCCTCCTAAAATGAGAATGTACACCAGATTCTCCCACTCCATATTTTACGGTTATCAGCACTAATGTAAGGAAGGCATATTCCACCTCAATTCATTGAGCATTCTTCAATAGCTACTTCAGCTGTTAACTCATCCATGCTTGAGTCTCATAGCAGTCCAAGTTCATCAGTTGAGTAATCACGTAGAAGTAATAACATCATTGGTTCATACTCATAATATTGAAATCTCTTATTTTTTTAACTCTCTTGGTGCTCTGGCTTGGGACTCCGTCACAGAGGTAAACATGGGAATGTAGCTATTACCTATGCTATTCGGAGACCTCCAGCAGACACAACCAAAAGAATAAATCATGAATATGGGACTTAAAAAGTCGGTTTACATGATCAGAGGGTAGATAGTTCTGTAAGCTGGGGGAAACCAACAGATACTCAATCAAAACTGAGGCCTCAGAATAGCAGGTACTAATGATGTACTAATAGTACTAACGATGCTTCCTCAGTCTGAAGCTGAGGCCTGGAAGATCTTTTGAGGGTCTCTGGTGAGCCAACATTCAAAGGCTGGTGGATCTGCAGTCCAACTGATGCTCCAGAGACCGGCAGTGACATCACTCCTCCTATGCATCTGTGGATCCTCTGTTCTTCTGTCCTTCATTCCATCAGCCACAGCCTATCAAGTGCCATTCACATGCAGAGCCATCCTTCCTCTCCAACCCCCATCCACTTCCCCACCATCTCTGGAAACAGACACACCTAGGCATCCTCAGCCCAGTCAAACACACAGGTAAAACTGGCCGTTACATGACTGACATTGCTTTGGAGCCGCTATGCAGAAAACCAAACTCTAGTTGGCTCAAATCACAGCCTCTAAAACATTTTCCACTTGTGACTCCTCCAACAGTTTTACATAACTTGGGTAGAGAGGCATATCAAACATTTACTGAATCAAAAATCATAAAGAATTTTATTGTATGCTCATATAGCCCAAGTGTAGGTGCGTGGTTGATCGGCAGTTATGATTCACCAGACAAGCTTTAATATATATAATTCAGTTTTAATAAAGGAAAGGAAAGGGAACTTACAAATCCAAGGTTCCAGCGAGGAGGGCAGGAAAACAAAGAGAGCGGGCCACAGGCCCGCAAGATTTTATAAGTCAATATTAGCCTAAGGGGGACACGCCTAAGAGGGACACGCCTTTAGACCAAGGGGGCCACGCCTTTAAACCAAGGGGGACACGCCTTACAAAACAAGGTTTTGGGCTAGGCTTCCCCTTCATCTCCCCCTTTTGTCTAAATAAGACAGAACCAAACCAAATACAACTATATTCAATAGGAACAAATAATAAATATAAAATTACAAACAATATTAAGAAGAAACATATAACAAAAGTTTTACTAAGTATTCTATTTCAAGGAGTCTAAATAATGTAGAGGGTAACTACAATTATCTAATCTTCAACCCCATCAAAGATCTGAGAAGGGAAGTAATATTACTTAAGCAACCAGGAAGTACAAACAAGAAACTTCCAAAATGTGCAACAAATGACAGAGACAACTAACTACCTGGGCAGTCACCCAAAGTTTCGTTTTGCAATGTTGAGGCAACCAACTTTGGCTAAGGCCTAACACAACTGACATAACATTTTTCAAAGGCAAGGAACTTTTTGTAGAACTGTCCAACCCTGTCTTGGCAAGATAAGACAATCCTGTTTTTATCCATTTACGGATACTCTGAAACTCTGTCAGTGGTCGAGGTATGGGCTTTTTCTTTGCCTAAAGGCCACTTCTGCCAAGAAGAAGACAAGCTCCCAGTGGAGTGTCTTTGGTGCTCAACATTCTCTCGGGAGTAGAGTGGTGTTGCCAGGAGTGATTGTGTCTCATAAGTACCAAACTCTAGGTTAGATTAAAGGCCATGTTCTACAGCTCTTCAAAGAGGTCGAAGATTATACTATCTATACTAAATATAATTTCTATGTATCTAAAAAACCTGAAAAACAACTGTGCAATAAATGAGGACAATATCCCCAAACGTAAACAATGTCATTATACAAATAATATCAGAGGTAGAAATGTACATTGCAATATGATAAATATCTCAATATAACAATTGTTTTAAACAGAGGTAGAAGCATACTCTCATACAATAGAGGTAGAAGCATATTCATATACAATGTTCAATATACAAGAATCAACACCAATGCAATTTTCTAATAACAATAATTCACAAATACCAATCATCCCATCAAACCAGGTAATCCCCCCCCTTTTTTTTTAAACACCCCTGAGTCCATATAATACCTCCCCCATCCCCTCAACCCTATACCATCTACCAAATGATGTCCCTAAACCAGAGGGCAAACTCTGTTGGGAGAGGGGGCGTCGTCCTCTAAGATTGCTTCTAGCTGACATGGGGGCGACGTTCTTCTCAGGGGGTTCCATGAAAGCAAATGATGGTAAAATTCCCAGAATAACATTTTGTCGAGGAAATTGTAACTAGCCTCTGAGTGTTTTGAGGAGGTCCGGCCAGAGTGTTGTCAAAATTGTACACCATTTGAAACTGTCTTGTGTAGTTGGTACCAAAAAAAAAACCAAAAAAAGGTCTAATTTTAGCGCTATTAAAAAACATGACGTCATAGTAGCCAGGTGAAATTGATGTTGTGGGGCCCCATCTTCATCCTGGAAACTTCAAAGATTACTGAAGGAAAATTTGTTGTTTGTTACAGGAAAGGTAAACATTATCTACAAAGACATATACAGACATATATATTCGATGGAAGGTATAATAAAGACAGACAGATATGAGGAAAGGCAAAGAAAGTTTATCAAGTATCATCATCATCATCATCATCATTATCATTATTATTATTATTATTATTATTATTATTATTATTATTCTGTCCCATTTCATGGCTCCTGACCTGAGACAGAAACTCTGAGATATCCCTTATAAACAGGCTTGGAATTGAAGAAGGACTGAGCCATAGTCCAACTCCAAAACCAGCTCTATATACATATAAATAAAGGCACAGTATATATGTAAAAAAATGTTTTATACTTACTAAACATATTCGGGTTCTGTGTTGATCCATATTAGGTTGTAACTAGTGTCCATGCATCAGTATTTAAATATCCAGGGTCCCTTAAGTTCTTTGAAGATGAGTGGTTTCCTGTGGAGATAAGAAAAGAACCCTGCTCCCAACCTATATGCTTTTCTTACCATCAGTATGATCATCATCCTTGTGAATGAATTATTTTTCTTTTCCAAGGGGCTTCTTCTCTTCAAACCGAACCTTTATTAATTTTGACGGTATCCACAATTTTTCCTCTCCTGTGGAGACAAGAGCAAAACCCCTTCCCCAACGCAGCACATCTCCTGGCTTCCACTGCGAGGTCAGCACATCCTTGAAATAAACTGGTTGATTTAATTCAGCAGACTTTTCCATTATCCAATGTCTTTCTGCAGCCGTTGTCCCCTTCTCATTAGCGTTGAGAAAATTCAAGGTTAATAAAGCACTATGTAACCTATTTCTAGGGGTATTTTCCACCCCTTTCTGTTTGTTTAACATATCCTTTATAGTTCTATTTGATCTTTCTATGACTGCTTGACCTGTAGGATTGTATGGTATACCTGTAACATGCTTAATATTGTAATAAGCAAAAAACTGTTTCATTTTCCTAGAGACATAAGCTGGACCATTATCCGTCTTTATTTGTGTAGGTATACCCATGATGGCCATAACTTCTAATAAATGAGTGATTACTGAATCAGCTTTTTCTGAGCTTAAAGCAGTTGCCCATTGAAAACCTGAATAAGTGTCAATGGTGTGGTGTACATATTTTAATTTGCCAAATTCTGCAAAGTGAAACACATCCATCTGCCAGATTTCATTCCTTTGAGTGCCCTTTGGATTAGCCCCTGCAGGCAGTGGTGTTTGGTTATAAAAAGAGCAAGTAGGGCATTTCTTTACAATTTCCTTAGCTTGTTGCCATGTAATAGAAAACTCTTTCTTCAAGCCTTTGCTATTGACATGATGTTTTTTATGAAATTCAGAGGCCTGCAGCACACTACCAATCAACAATTGATCAATTTCTGCATTACCTTTTGCTAGAGGACCTGGCAGACCCGTATGGGATCTGATGTGTGTTATATACATAGGGCAAAGCCTGTTCCTGATCATGTCTTGTACCTGGATAAACAATGAGGTTAGTTCTGTATCATCAGGTATAAATTCAGCAGTTTCAATATGTAAGATTACTCTTTCTGCATATTGTGAATCAGTAACTATATTAAGCGGTTCTTTAAAATCCCTTACCACCATAAGAATGGCATATAATTCTGCCTTCTGGACAGAATCATAAGGGCTTTGTTCCACCTTACTCAAATCTTCTGATTTGTAACCTGCTTTCCCTGATTTATTAGCATCAGTATAAAATGTACGTGCTCCAGTTATCGGAGCATCACGGATGATTCGAGGGAGAATCCAAGAAGTTCTCTTTATAAAGTTAAGCCTCTTGCTTTTCGGATAGTTGTTATTGATTTCTCCCAAAAAATTAGCGCAAGCTCTTTGCCATGGTTCGTTATCTTCCCACAACTTTTTTAGTTCATCAGCAGTGAAAGGAACTATAATTTCTGCTGGGTCTATGCCTGCTAGTTGACGAAGTCTCAATTTGCCTTTTATAATTAATTCAGAGACTTTTTCCACATAAGTTTTATTTTCTTACTTGGTTTATGTGGTAAAAAGATCCATTCTAAGATAATATCATCTCTCTGCATTAAAATTCCTGTAGGAGAAATTTTGGAAGGCAATATGACGAGAATACAACTGAGCTCTGGATTCACCCTGTCCACATGTGTCTCTTGTAATTTCTCTTCAATCATTCTCAGCTCCTTTTCTGCTTCAGCTGTTAATTCTCTGGGACTGTTTAAGTCTTTTTCACCATCCAAGGTTTTATTTAAATGAATTATCATATCAGGTGTTATGCCAACAGCTGGTCGTAAGCTGGAAATGTCTCCTAACAACCTTTGAAAGTCATTGAGAGTCCGTAACCGATCTCTCCTAATTTGTGCTTTTTGTGTCTTAATTTTTTGCAAACCTATTTTATAACCTAGATAATTAACAGAATCTCCTCTCTGAATTTTTTCAGGAGCAATCTGCAATCCCCATTTAGGTAAAAGTATTTTTACTTCTTCAAACAGTCTTTCTAAAGTAGCCATGTTTGAATCAGATAACAGAATATCATCCATGTAATGATAAATTATCGACTTGGGAAATTGCTTGCGTATTATTTGCAATGGTTGATTTACAAAATATTGGCACAGGGTGGGAGAGTTCAACATGCCCTGTGGGAGGACGGTCCACTGGTATCTCCTTGTAGGTTGAGAGTTATTATAAGTAGGCACTGTGAAGGCAAACTTTTCTCTGTCCTTTTCTTGTAAAGGTATAGTGAAGAAACAATCCTTTAAATCAATTACTATGAGAGGCCATCCTTTTGGTAATAAAGATGGCAGAGGAATTCCAGATTGCAGAGAGCCCATAGGTTGAATAACCTTATTGATAGCCCTGAGATCTGTCACCATTCTCCACTTACCAGATTTTTTCTTAACAACAAATACAGGAGAATTCCAAGGGCTGGTAGATTCTTCTATATGTCGAGCATCTAATTGCTCTTGTACCAGCTGTTCTAAAGCCTGCAACTTTTCCTCAGCTAATGGCCATTGCTTTGTCCATATTGGTTTCTCAGTCAACCATTTTAGAGGCAGTGCTGTTCGTATCTCTGAAGGGCCATCAATTGCTTTGCATTCTTGTACAGCCCGAACAGCCGGTTTCTGCCTTCTGTAATATCTTTTAATATTTCCCTCGGTGATATAGGCTCTAGAAGCAGCAGGAATGTTAATTTGGGTATTCCATTGCTGCAACAAGTCACGGCCCCATAAGTTCACTGCAATATTGGCTACATATGGCCTTAATTTTCCTATTTGTCCTTCTGGCCCTATGCATTCAACCCATCTCGTGCTCTGCTTTACTTGAGATAGGGTTCCAATTCCCAGGAACTGAACATTTACATCCTGAAGAGGCCAATACGGATGCCAAGATTCTGGAGTAATGATACTTACATCCGCACCTGTGTCCAGTAGGCCAGTAATAAAAACGCCATTTACACATACTCTTAACTTTGGTCTTTGTTCATTTATAAAAGTCTGCCAAAATACACGTAACTCATCTTTCAGGCCATTTTTGCTTTTAACAGCAGGCATGGGGCTTTCTAATTTTCTTGACGAGGCATGTTCTCGGCAGTAACTGGAAATGACTGGACCACATTCGCCATGGGGGCCTGCGAGAGGCCCCCCATTGAGTTTCCCAGTGGCAACAGGTTGCCTTGTCTATCTCTTGTTGACCTGCACTCATTTGTCCAGTGTCTGCCTTTTCCACATCTCCTACATATACCTGAAGGCTGAGTCCTCCTACGTCTGTTATTTCTAGAAGAGGCATTATTATTATTATTATTATTGTTATTATTGTTATTATTATTATTATTATTATTATTATTATTATTTCTGAAAATCCGTTGTCTGCAATTCCTTTTAATATGTCCCATCTTGCCACAGTTAAAACATTTGGTAACTTGATGTCTCCTTTTTGCATTAGAAATTGCTTCTTCGACCCATGCTTCAGTGCCATAGTCAAATGATTCAACATTCATTGTATGTAAGACCCATTCGTCCAAGGGCGCTGATCTCATCTTTAAAGGCCCCAGGATCCTTTTACACTCCACATTGGCATTCTCATAAGCCAAAGATTCAATTATTATACGTCTTGCTTCTGGGTCAGATATCCCTATCTGTACAGCTTTAGTTAGCCTTTGTAAAAAATCACTAAAGGGTTCTCTCTGACCCTGTTTAACTCTGATATATGATTCCAGTCTCTGTCCTGGGTCTTGAACCCTGTCCCAAGCCTTTAAAGCTGCTGTAGTACATATGGATAAGGTGTGTTCATCATAATTCGCTTGTTCCAGAGGATCGGAGAAAAGTCCTTCACCTAGAATTTGATCTAGGGAGATCTCAATTCCCTTTGCTCTTTCCTGCTGTTCTAAAAGTTTAGCCTCTTGTCTGAACATGCATTTCCAATTTAATTGTGACCCACTCTCTAGAACAGCTGATACTAATTGTACCCAATCATGGGGCGTTGCCTTATTGCTTATAGACCAAGTTTTGAGCATCTCTCTAACAAAGGACGAATGTAGCCCAAAGTTCATAATGGCTTGTTTAATTTCTTTGAGATCATTCATACGGACGGGTTCCCATGTATATTCCTTGATGACTTTAGGGTTTTTGGAACCAGTCACCTTTTCTGACGTTACTATTGGAAAGGCAGGTAGAACTTTATGGAAATTATCCCGGAGAGTTTTACTCATTGACGGAGTTAAATTTCGCCTTTGTACCGTTTGCTCCTGTTCTATAATTTCCTCAATCTTTTCTAATCTGCTTACTATTGCCTTTTGTAAGGCCTGGATCTCCTGTCCAGAATTATGCTCCAAGGCCTTCATGGAGGATTCCAAAACATGAAGTTTGTCCAGTAGAGTTAGTGTCTCATCCTTGGATAGAATTTTCATGGCCTGAATTGTGCCTTCTTGTATTGACAATCTGTCAGCCAATCTGTCATATCCTTTAGACAAAGTCCGATTTTCACATTCAGCAGTTTTAATTCTCTCTGATAATGTTTCAGACAGGGACTGAAGTTTACGATCCAAATCAGCTGTTCTCTCCTCCGCAGCAATGAGTCTCTCCTTAATATCAGACTGTAGTTTTTCTAAATTTTGCTCATTTGACCGAGTCATATCAGACAAAGCCTTATTCCCTTCCTTGAGACCTTCAAACTCTTTCTTGGAGTCCGTCTGAATTGTTTTTGCAAATACCTCGACCGACTTAAAGTTGTTACTCAAAACAGTTGTGCCCTTTCTTAAGCATTCAACCTCTGACCTAAGAATCCTGGTTTCATTCTGTAAGGACTTTATCATTTTTCTATTTTCAAACCATGTAAGGGAGAAACCAAATACGAGAAAAATTGCAAGCCCTATAAACATCCAAGTTATGGGAATATCATATGTATCCTGTAATATTTCTACCATAGTACAATTAAATAGACTGCAGAAGCTTTCAACGGTGATATGGTCAGACATTTTTTTTTTTTTTTTTTAATCAAAAGAAATTTTACCTGAAATGACCGTTCCCTGCCAGTAGGTCGCTAGGGCAATAACCGCTCGGCCAAACCGAGTCACACACACGTCCTTTGCTCCGTACAAGCGGGGCTGGGACAGGCTAGTCTGGGAAACTGCTCTGAAGCAATCAAGAGCCCAAGGCCGAATCCTTGCCACGCAGTGTGGGAACTGGAGCTGAAGGCTCCCAAATGCCCGAGTTGGACGCCAAAATGTAGGTGCGTGGTTGATCGGCAGTTATGATTCACCAGACAAGCTTTAATATATATAATTCAGTTTTAATAAAGGAAAGGAAAGGGAACTTACAAATCCAAGGTTCCAGCGAGGAGGGCAGGAAAACAAAGAGAGCGGGCCACAGGCCCGCAAGATTTTATAAGTCAATATTAGCCTAAGGGGGACACGCCCAAGAGGGACACGCCTTTAGACCAAGGGGGCCACGCCTTTAAACCAAGGGGGACACGCCTTACAAAACAAGGTTTTGGGCTAGGCTTCCCCTTCACCCAAGCCATCCTTGAACTCACTATCTAGCTGAGTGTGGCCTTGAACTCCTGAAACCCCTACTTCTCCAGTCCAGGGATTGGTATTACAAGTATGTCCACCACTAAAAATGTATTGTAAAACAGCTATTTACAGTTTTTCATTACAGATGAAAATATATTGGCATACTAATAAAACTTACATTCATCTATTTCTATTTTAATTATTTAATTAAAATATTAATTATTAAACCTTGGCAGAACATTCAGTACTACATGCCAAAGAGAATTTTCAGTTGATTGATATTTTGATTTTATAATCATAAATGTTGAGAATGCCACCTCACAAAAATGCCACCTCACAACACTAGCAGAAGAATGTTTAGAGTCACCTCAGAAATTTTGGAAATTCCATCCTAATCCTTGGCCAAAATTCATCTAATATTTTGTTTTATAAGCCCAAGTCAGCAACTCAAACAGTAATTTAAAAAAAACATCCATCCTAACACAATATAATTCAAAAGAATACTATTTTGATACATGCTAAGAAATGACAGTAGGACAATACTAAGCCTGTTAAAGGTGCTGTTTCTATAAGAGTAGAAAAATTGTGTGGTTTTAAAAATCCACAGATGACAAACACAATGGTCTTGAATCTAAGCTGATGTTTTAGGCATGACCCCATCAACACCAGCTGATATGTCAGCATATGCAGCGTCTGTGTGCTGTGTTCTGAGCCAGGCTGCAGTGACACTGTACAGTGTGTGCTGTGTTCTAATCCAGGCTGCAGTGAAGCTGTACAGTGTGTGCTGTGTGTTCTAATCCAGGCTGCAGTGATGCTGTACAGTGTATACTGTGTGTTCTAATCCAGGCTGCAGTGAAGCTGTACAGTGTATGCTGTGTGTTCTAATCCAGGCTGCAGTGAAGCTGTACAGTGTATACTGTGTGTTTTAATCCAGGCTGCAGTGAAGCCGTACAGTGTGTGCTGTGTTCTGAGACAGGCTGCAGTGAAGCTGTACAGTGTATACTGTGTGTTTTAATCCAGGCTGCAGTGAAGCCGTACAGTGTGTGCTGTGTTCTGAGACAGGCTGCAGTGAAGCTGTACAGTGTGTGCTGTGTTCTGAGATAGGCTGCAGTGAAGTTGTACAGTGTGTGCTGTGTTCTGAGACAGGCTGCAGTGAAGCCGTACAGTGTGTGCTGTGTGTTCTAATCCAAGCTGCAGTGAAGCTGTACAGTGTGTGCTGTGTTCTGAGACAGGCTGCACTGAAGCTGTACAGTGTGTGCTGTGTTCTGAGACAGGCTGCAGTGAAGAAGTGACATAGATTCGCTGTGCATTTGAAGTTTCAATTAATTTTTAGTTGTTCAGAAACCCTTAACTGTTGCCAGCTTTTCATAATGTCTATCTGCATTCAGTTAGGTAACTGGATCAGGGTCATGACATCGGGTTTAAAGAGCTGAAACTTAGAAACAAAGGTTTACCTCCGGCAGCTCTGAAAGCTGAGAATAAAACAGGAAGGAACTAGCAGGCCCAGCACTAGAAGGACCCACTCTGTGGTTTGCAGAGGCATGTCTCCTTACTACATCTGCCAGAGAGCCGAGGAAGCCTAGTCCTACATATCTCTTCTCATAGAGGGCCTGATGCCATTTATGAGGGCCCCACCCAATGGCCCCGTTGCCTCCCAAACTTCGCACCCTGATACCAGTCACTTGGGGGTTGAGATTTCAATATATGACTGAGTCAGGAATACAAACATACATCTAAGACACGTCACCCCTGTCTAAGATGTGGCTCCATCTAACCAGATGTAGGCTGTGTTTGCCATGCGTGTTCCTGTGAACAGCACTTAGCTAATGGTGAGCGTTGTTATCTCATCTTAGTGTGATTTGAAAGTAAATACTGCTTTTTGTTTTTAAGCGTTTCAAGCCTGCTTAAAATAACTTTTATCCTTTGGGTACAGATCCCTCTTCATATATTTTAATTGTCTTATCTAACAACATCACCGGTTTCACCTAGGTGATGAATTAATATTCACTGCTTGGCCTTTGAAGCCACATGCCTGTGTCACTATGTTTTCTCAACAGAATTTACTTTAAGCAGCATGAAATAGCTACCATGTCTTCTCATGCACTTTGTCTTTAATCCATGTTTGTCAGTATTCTTTTATTGTAAATCCAGTTTTCTTTTATAATATCTTACAGACAAGACTTTCAAATGCCTCTATTTTCAATCATATGGTAATCTTGATTAAAATCTACCTTTGGTTTATTTATATCTGGTAGTTTGACGTTGACTGGTTTTATGGCCCAAGTCTGTCTAAGGGAAAATTATTTAGGTTTCTTTATGGTTAGTGACTTTTAACTAATTGCTGCTTTCCTATTATTCGACCTTTTGCCATATTCCCTCTAAAGTTGGGAGAAAGGAAACTTTCCCATTCCCTTGAGGTTCAGGTTTGGAGGCCCTGTGGACTGAAGTAACAAAGGCAGATTAGCAGTAGCAAACGGATTTTTATTCATGAATGCATGAGCACACAGGAAATTGTGACTTTCCAAATAACCCAAGATGAGGGGTGGTTCAGCAAGCTGCAAGGGGAAGAAAAGGGCCCCATGGAAGAACAAGGGAGTTTACAGATGAGAGAAGGAAACAGTTGGAATGTTTGTTTATGCAGCTCCAAGTGACCTACCTTGGCTTCTTGGCAGGCACTAAAATTTCACTGGAAAGGGATCTGGTGAGCCGGCTCCCAAAGGCTTGTGCCTTCAGCCACAGAGGAGATCGGAAAAGCTTTCTGTACCAGTTGACTGTCAGATGGTTTTAGCTTAAAGTCACCCTCAGAGCCAGGGCAAAGCTCAGGGATGGAGCAGGGGCCCAGACTGAGGAAAGCCCTGGATCCATCACCAGCACCACCCAAAACAAAAACAACAATAACAACAAAACCAATCACCTTTGCTTACTTCTGTGGTCACTTCACTTTTCTTCCTGCATTTTTGTTGCTCTTTAACATCTAACAGTCTGGATGGCACAGCACTGCCTCGGCTCCTCTCACTGCTACTCCAGCCTCAACACACCTACTAAGCTGTGCATTTCTCACTTGCACATCTAACTAGGACCTGTCTATCATACACACACCAGAAAAGCTTGTCTGTAAACTTCCACCGTTACTTCTGTTATTCCTAATCTCTTGCTGACCTACAGCTCTAAGTTAATATTTGCACTTAAAAATATGTCAGGCATTCAGATTTAACTATGACTCAGTGGTCTCTTTACTAATGTTTGCTGATTGTCTGTGTGCTATGGTGAATGAAAGTTTCTCAAAAGACCACCACCTTCCAATGAATCTTCAGCAAGGCTGGTTAAACAACTAGAATTTCCATGACTGTGCAGAGAGTTTGGAATGCCCCAAATTCAGAGCCAAATTCTACTGGGCTACCTTTATAGTCCTTTTAATGGACATTTACGGCCCTCCTCTATAACTGGGCTAACATCTTTTATCTAACATTTAAACCAACATTATTTATCTAACATTAAATTAATTGGAATGTATGAACAGATTCTTAGCTTCCAGTCAACCAAGAGGCTAGGAATGCTGTCAGATAAAGCCAGAGGCCTAGGACAGAATCTCCCTATTTTATGTTAACCCACCCATCTAATACTCCCACTAATGTATTTTTTAAAATGCCTTGATTTATAACTTTGCTTTGTTCTATGACTGTAAAAACCTTGTCAAATTGTTTCTGCCCTGGAACATAAGCTTTGGGATAATCTAAGCCTGTGTTCCCAGGCTATGGTCACTCATATTTGGCTCAAATGGTCTGATGATCTTTGAAGTTATGTTTAGATATTTGTCTTTGTCAAAACTCACATTGAAATTTAGTTTAGTTGACATTGTAACAATATGATAATAATATTAGCAATAGGAAAAGGAGGGACTGTGCATGCTTGTGTGTGTGTATGTGTGTGTGTATGTGTGTGTGTGTGTGTGTGTGTGTGTGTGTGTGTGTATGTATGTCCATATACATGTAGAGACCAGAGAACAACTCATGTTGTTCCTTTGGTACCACCCACCATTTTTGAAAGACAAAGTCTCTCGCTGACATAAAACTTGGAAAGTAGGTGAGGCTGGCTTGCCAGAGCAGTCAGGGATCTGCCTGTCTCTGCTCTCTGGTGCTGAGATTACAAGTACATGCTACTACACACAGACTTTCTCACATAGGTCCTCATATGATGCAACTGTATCTACTGAGTTATCCCCTCACTCTCCAGACTGGACTTTTAAGAGTTTAGGCTAGGAGAACTCAGTCCCCATTAAGTATAAGAGCCACTCTCGCAGAAGAGTGGGCTCAACGCTGGCAGTGGTTTTACTGCCCCTTGAAAGCTTACTCACCTTCTCCTCTTCCTCCTTTTTCTTTTCTTCCTCCTCCCTCTCTTTTTTCTCCTCATCCTCATTCCCTCTTCTTTACCCCCCCCCTCGTATTTAGGACTATAGCTCTGTGTCCTCTTTTTGAGGTATTTGTTCATGTAGTCTTTAAATTCCTTGAATTATTTGATCACTTTTATGATTATTCTTTTAAATTCTATGACCTGAGATTCCTCCAAGTCGTTCTCACTGGAGCACATTCCTATGGGACTGGTAGGTTTGGGAGCCCATATTGTCTTGGCCCATCACAACGTTTGTGGTTTTTGCAATGGAATGTTGGCATGTGGCCTTATTTTTTTTTTGTTTTTTTACTTAAGTGTTTGATGGCAGATTCTATCCCGCCTCTGTTGAGTAGGAGTTTGGTTTTATTTGTGTTGCTGCTCAAATTTGGTTGATTTTAGAAAGAGCAAGCATAAAGAGTTGGTAGAACAGTATTTCAACTACTCAGGGTTGATTTGTGACTGGAGGGATGAGGTAACATGATCCAAATTCAGTGGTAACCAGGACAGCTATGTCTGAGAATGTGAGGCTAGTGAGAGATGGCAGCATCTATGACACTCCTAAGGCTGCACAACTATGCAAACTGTTAACTTGAGCTAGGTCTAGAGATTGAGGAGAGCACAAAAGTCCAGGACCTCAAAATTCCAGAAGGTTGGACCAGTGAATAGGAACTGCAATTCAACTCGGACTAGGCTTGGAGACGGGGAACAGAGAACATGTATTTTACTAAGTAACTTATGGAAATTTCTCCAAAGCAGACCACATCCTTGTACGCAAAACAAATCTCAAAAATAGTAAAAATGAAAATAAGTAACTCTGTGCACTCTATCTCACAACAACACAGAAGGCTGTTAAAACCAACAGCAGAAGACTCTCCAGGAACAACATGAACTCATAGAAGATCAATATACTACTAAATGATGACTTAGTCAAAAAAATGAGAAAGAAATTAAAAAAAATCCTGCAGTTAAATGAAAAGAAAACACAACAAAACCTTTGGGAATAGGATAGCCCCAATAGCAAAAGTGATAGATTTAAGCTCCCACATTAAGAACCAGACAGAGAGAACACATACTGACTTAATGATATGACACAAGAATGTGGAAAGACAAAAACAAAACAATCCCAACTCAGGTAGACAGGAGGAAGTAAAAATAGTAGCAGAAATTGATGAAGGAAAACCAAAGAAAACAATACAAAGAACCAATAAATCTAAGAGCTGCTTTGTTGAGAAGATAAACAAGATCAATAGACCTTTAGCACAGTTAACAAAAAAGAAAATTACTCAAACTAACAGAATCACGGCTCCAATTAACAGAAATAGAAACTCCATGAAAAAATACAGCCTCTCCCATTCCACTCACGGAGTGGGACTCTGACCCATATTCACCCACCAGACAGGACCCACCCACTTTCCCACGGGCTACACACATGTACTTTGCTATCAGTGTCCCTCATTCCTGTCCCTAGCTCTCTCTCCAGCTGCTGATTTTATCTTACCACCCAATTCTTTTGACCACATAGGTCCCTTCTATTTTTAGAATGGATTCAGGGACATATTCTTGTCTCAGGGCCATAAAAATAGATAAAAAATGTAAATGATGGTACTTGTATAAATATAAATGGGACATTTATCAACGATAACATTTAAGTCATTCATTGACAAGGGAACAGCAGGGCATTAAAACCAATTCTGAAGTGTACCCCGAAAGGAGACACATGCACAGCCACTCAGAAAGAAGAAATCACCACGAGACAGAATCTATCCATCTGCTTTCCCATGGACTAGACTGACTTTGCTATTAGTTTTCCACAACTTCCAGAGTTAAAGTATTCAGATAGCGACAGGCATAGTTTCCTACAGAAGCAGACAGGAAACTGGTGCAGGGGACACACCAAATCGAGCTGAGTGGACCCGGGGTGTCTCAGCCTCCTTACGTGTCCCTTCTCTCACAAGCCCTCTGCACAGGCCTTTACCCTACTGCTCTGTCTCTCCCCTCCCTGACACCACAGAACCTACTATCCCATGAAACTCTCTACCTTGTCTCTGACTCTAGTCCCACTGTCTCCTTCTCTGCTATTTTTCTGGGTGCACCTACAATCTGTCGCGTGCTCTCCACCATTCTCCGTGGGACAGGGACTTGATCTGGTCTGACAAGGCTGCATCTCAGTTCATCACACAATGTATGGTGGTGGTGTGTAGGGTCTTCATTCAGTTTTGATGAAATGCATCAACAAATGAAAAACAAAACACCATCAGCAGCCAGGGGAAGCTATGGTGGGACTTCTGGATGATGTTAACATAGACTGGCTAGCTCTCCTCCCTTCTGTAAAACAGGCCACTGCTTCCCACCCACAGTTTAGAAAAACACATCCCCTATTAGATGGGAATATTTGAGAATACTGAAAATGCTAACTCCTCCTTCTCAAAAGTCACAGTGGCAAAACTATTTTTCTGGAGATTTCAGCTGCATCCTAGAACTGTCCGGTTAATTTCTGCAACACGCCCTCAAGCCTACCAGAGCCCACCCCTGACTGTAGGGCTTTGTGCACTAATGGGTCAACCTCAGTTCTATTTTTAAATACCACCATAGTTTGAGAAATGTTAATTCTCATAACACTAAGTGGACACTCCTTGAAACCGCACTTCACTTACAAACCTGTGCGGGACCTCTGTGTATGCACTCCAGTCCATGGTGGAACAAAAACCACCTACTAAGATACAGACCTAGGCTTTCGGTTCTCTCTGTGACCGCCCTTCTACTTGGCATAGCGGAGAACACCCAATCTATTGCACACCCTAAGAAGCCTCCTTACCACATACAATGCCTCGCTCTGCTGCTGGGCTCCATACTAGAGGCCGAATTTAGATCTATAGCCATAGTGGGGGATGAGGGGCTGGACCTTTAGGGTAGAGTCTGGAGAAAAACATTGACAAGGTCCTGACAGTGGCCTCTGCAGAGGCCTTCTACTCCATGCACAGAGCAAGCCAGCCAAAGGTTCCAGGGAGCTGGCAGCTTTGTACAAACCTCAGCCCCAGCTTCCCCGGAACAATGTGAGATGACCACACACCTCTTCCTAGTGGGCAGGACCCAGTTGCCATAGTGCTGTTTGCTTTTCATCATTCTTTTCCATCACATCCCCCTCCTACCCAGCACCTCTTGGTACCACTCCCCAAAGAAACTACATGCACTGACATTCCAATCTTGAGCTCATTTAAGGAGAACCTCAGACCCTCCACAGGGGAAACCTTCTGTTTCAATGGTGTGCCAACTGTTAGCTCCATCAGGAACCTTGACAGGCTGGAGCACCCAGTCATCTCCATAGGTTTGCCATCAACCAAGGGGTCACAGGGACACGGAAAGAAAGATACTTGCCTACAGATGAGCAAACATAGCTATGCACAGCCTATGAAAGAGATTCCTGACCACCAGTATTGGTCCCCAAGACAGAGATGACAAACACATCTTTAAATATATTCATTAAATGTTTCCACTATCACTAAAATGTTCTCCTACCAGGCATTTAAAAAAAATAAAGAACGATTACTAGGGAGGCTGGGACAGTTGTCTGCTGCTGCATGGGGCAAGTGCCACCCCTATGCCACAATACAGAATTCTCCTTTGTAAGATGACTTACTGACACCAGAAAGGCATGTAACTCTATCCAAAGAGGGAAAACTGTGACGAGCCATCTATAACTGCTACTTATTTTGTGCTAGGTTGTGTTCAGAAAAATCCTTGAACTGACGGCTCCAAACAATGCAGCATAAAGTGATGTAGAAATGAATCAGCATCAGGCAGAACTCTTATTAATGCCCATCTTCTCCTCAAAACAGTCCAGTTGGCTGGCAGCACATCACTGGTTCCCATCCATCAAGAAAATGCATCAGCCCATCCTAGAAATGGCACACACAGAGAGAGCTAGCTGCTCTGCAGGGTCCAGTCTCCTAAAGCATGGAAACACGATCTCAAAACCATAGTGTTATACACCTGGACTCCGACACCAAACTAGAACCAAACTTAGCCATGGTTGTGAGGCATCTTCAGATGCCCCAATGTAAGCTCCAAGAACGACGGCATTTAACCTGCTTCTTTGGGAACAGCCCCCACACCTTCACCCATGCATGGATGGACCACCGTATGTCTATGGGAACACCATAATACTCCTAGTGCCTGAAACAGAGGGAAAGTATTAAACTTACCTCTCTCAAAAATCCCCCACTATAAAACACCAAAAGGTGGATGTTTTACTGAAGACAAGCCTGTGTTTGCTATCTCTGGTGTTGACTTTTTCGGCTCTCTCATGATTGCTTTTTCGGGGTTACTCATGTGATTTCTTTCCTTTATTTCTCTTTCGCTCTTCTTTTTTTTTATAGTGTCTATATCTATGTATGTATTGAGAGTGGCACACATGCCACATTACACATGTGAAGGCAGAAGAACAGTTTGCGGAGAACAATCACGGGAGATGAAATTAGTCCACCTCTCCTGAGCCTGCAGGGAGAGCGGCCAATGGTGAACCAGGAGAATAGTTACCACACATCAAGAAAAGGAAAAGGGCCAAACTCTGTAAGTTTTACTGAAGATTTGGTGGCAAAAGGACAAGAAGAGGCTGAGTCCGCTTGCTGTCAGCAGTGGGATGGAATGAGTGGCTCATCGGGAATTTATCTGGTCAGCCTTAGATGCACGGCAGTCCCCACTTAGCCTGAGAGTACTCCCAGTAATCAAGGTGGGACACCTACACCTGTGATAAAGGACAGAGGAATAACACCAAGGTGGCATGGTCTTCAGCTTAGGCTTGGTCTGTCATCCCTGCTGGCTATCCAGGCTATGTCTCTCAGCCAAAGCTGCTGATGTTACATGGGACAGACATCTAAGCAGATGGGTCTAGTCAGGTCAAAGCATCACAAAGACAAACAGATGAAGATTCTGAGATTTTTCAAGATGCTCACTTTGAGGTAGATTGTTTTGTAGCAATAAATGGCACAAGTCTACAGCTGGATTAAACAAAATTCTGCCTTGTGTGGGAATAAAAATCAGAGAGCTGGCAGCTCATTCATCATGGAACTTTTATGTCCCACTACGTGAATGACTTTTGTGTTGGAGTGGCTAAAAGACATGACAGAAACAACTTAAGAAAAGAGCTGTTTGTTGCTGTTGTTGTTGTTGTTTTGGCTCATAGTCTCAGAAGGTTCAATTCATTGCTGTTTAGGCCTATGAGACTGAACAGAACATTATGGCTTTGGGAGTTTCTGGTAGATGGCAGTTGTTCGTGTTACAGAGGACCAGTAAGCAAAGGCAGTAGACAGGAAGTGACAAAAGACACTGTACCCCGAAGGAGTCCCTCCCAGCGACATACTTCTTCCAGCTAGGTTCACTTCTCAAACTTTCCAGAATTTCCCATAACAGCATCACCAACTGTCGAGCAAGCTTTCAAAATAAGAGCCTGTGTTAGATATTTCAGATTCAAACAAGAATATTAACTGCTTAGCAAAACTAAAGAAATTGAGTCCCACAAGGGACACTGAAGCTATGACCAACAGGCACATGGAGAAAAGAACAGGGGAGCTGCCAAAGTGTTCAAAGCTGCCAAAGAATTCAAGCAGAATTCTAGACCATGGCTTGTGTTTCATGGGGACTCACTCCTAGAGCCTGGTGCTCTACGTCAGGTAGAAGCTGCTCCATCTGTGATCCTTGAAATTAATTCCATAGGCTAATTAGTAACTCTCCATTAGCCAGAAGATTGGGATCACCAGACACCTCATGTTTTAGAGTTCACAGTCTTGCGCATAGCCATAAAACCATCTCTCATTGCCTCATTATTGAAATTCTACTACATTGAAAAAAATACTCCTACTTTCAGAAAGAACTCATCAGGAACTGTGAAACAGTTTTGATTGACAGATAACATCATCATCCTCCCACCTATAAACACACATCTGCCACTGAATGTTGGCATTGATATCCTCCTTTTGCAGAGGGCCCCATCAGGTATGCTGCATGCATTATAGAATTTTTGCTTTTACAAACCCTAGATTGTTTTTCCACACATTTTTACTTCGAAATTCTAAACCCTAGTACCTAGAGATGTGATTTATTTAGAGACAGGCCCAGAAGAGTCAACTAAAGGGTTAGATGTGGTGTTGCATGCTTGTAATCCCAGCATTTAAAAAGTGAAGGCAGGAAGTCACAGGTTCTAGGCTAACTGTCACTATATAGCAAGAGCCCCACCCCACCCCCATACACACACAATCCTAACAGGAAGATCCAGAAGAAGCCTGGTTACACCTCCAGCCCGGTCACCTGTTCTCTAGAAGATAAGCACACAAATGTCTGCGGATTAAGCAGGGCCTTAAAAGATGGTGCTGTTCCACATCAGACCTGGAGTCTCAGTGTAGTCTCCAAGAAATGGATGACCCAAACCTCAGCTGCTTCTCCCACTCAAAGAGGGACCACTCATTCTGACAATGGACATCCCACAAGCTCAGTTATCTAAACTTCCTTTGAGAAGCAGACGGTGGCAGCATATGAGGAGGTGGTTTTCTTCTAGTGGCACATTACAGTCATTCAAGGGAAGGGCAGAAAGCAATAAACTTTGTGAATACAAGAAACTGAACTGTCCAGGCTCCTGGAAGTAGCACATACAAGTGGAACACATCAGCTGCTCAGGCAATTCTCTGAGGGACCGCTGGGCAGTGGCGGATGGTCGGTGTCTTGACTTAGGGATGCCTGGATTCCTCTCTTTACCATGGCAGAAGCAAAGGTGCAAGGATCTTTAGGATCCCACCCCTTTGCACGCTATCACACTGCCATTCTGTTTAGAATATTCGAGCTGTTCAAAGTCCACTTATTGAGCCACATAGCTGGGACAAGGAACTTAACTGCTTCTAGAACTTAGACCTGCCTAGAAATTTGCTTTTTGGTCACATGGTCTGCAAATCACATTGACTTAAATTACAAACGAATACGTTATTTTTGCCCCCAAGATAAAAACGTGACTACCATCCATTCATCTTACCCAACCCTTAGAGATCTTCCTCACCCTGTGCACATGTTTCTGTGAGAAGCATGCTCTGCGGGAAATCAGTCAAAATGCAACAGATACCTATCACACAACGGGGAACAAGTCAGATGAGAACCTAGGTCTAAACAGTCGTCTCCAGCGCATACACTGTCTGGCACCTTCTGTTGTGGATTGTAATGGCTCCCATTCAGATAGCAATGGTACTGTTTTAAGACAGCTTTACATTCCTGTAAATGGAGGACACTCTTATGCAGTAGTAGTGCAGTCCTTTGGATGAGGCACTTCTGGCAGCAGGTAAGACAACCTGAATTTACATGCAAATGCAACAAATGCAAGTGGAGAGACAGAGCAGCCTCCCAGAGAACTTGGAAAGCCTCACAAGGAACAAAGGCTCCAAATTAAAGATAACACAGCCAGTTTTTCTGTAAAATACTCAAATATGCTTTATGGCTACATGCTTGCAGGGGGAGATCATTTTCCACCTGTAAGATGTGCTTACCTGTTATAGAGGAGAATGTCTGGTTTCCAAATCTGGCCATCTGGGAAGCGAACATTCTTCACTCCAGGGTACTCAGACATGTTCCACTGCAAATAGTGATCTGTCCAAGACTGACAAAGATGGAGCATTAGCAGTATGTTGTCCCCTGGCTTACTTCTATTTCTCGTAAGAAGTTGCTAGAGAAGCTCAAAGCCCAAAAGAGTTCAGACATTATTCTACAAGTGAGCTGGCATCTATAAAGTGTAAGAAAACTGAGAATTAAATAATCCCTCCTAAAATTATCTAGAATGGCATAAAAATCACATTTGGGGACCTGCTGTCACCATGATCCCATTCAGATGGAGGTATTAAAGCTAATTCCAACTCACTGAACACCCCTAGGCATAGGCTTCACCTCCCTCGATAGACAGGTTACTTCTAACCAAATTAATAATGGTTCTGCTTTCAAAGTTTTCCCTAAAATGGCATTTTGAAAAAAATAAATTCACTTATTGAAACTGGAAACAAAACCAAACTATAGAAATGTCATTGGGACATTAACACCTGTTCTGCTGGGGCCCACAATTATTGAGATTTATAGGAATTAGAGGAAGTTCTGGCCTCATTCAAGTGGTCTGCTGGAAGGTCCTGGATACCAGCTAAACCATGTTTTGTAACCGCCTGCTCCATATGGATGTGCTTGCTTCTATGCTCCCCTTCATTTTTCTCCCCTGCTTTGGTATCAATGCACTTCTGTCTTACCCTTCACCCTGAGATGCTGCTCTGAGTTAATCATGGTGACCATTTTTGTGACCATGGGAGCTAGGGTTCCAAGACAACCCTTGAAGGCATGCTGGCATGACAGACAAGATCCCGTCTTCTAAGCCTGATGGCATGATGGCCAGAGGAGTTGGGAAGTGAAGGAAGGAGATCACCTAGTTGTTCAAACTTAAGAGTACTCAGTGGGACCAGGTCAAAGCTGACTCACACCTCCCATCTTTCCCATCTTGTCCTGTAGTCCCTGGTTTCTGAGTACACTCAGCTGTGGGTATGCCACAGCCTTGTGGCAGGTGACATCACTGCTATGTTGCTTGTTCAGCACTATTTGTATGTCTCCTTGCTCACCACAATCCAAACTTGTCAATGGGATGACAGAAAAAAAGCGATGACAGCTCTGTATTTAAGTTAACCACTGAATCAAGACTCAGTTGTATCATCAGACCTCAAAGAAATAACCTTCAGGCTTTCTCCGGTCGGGCTCTGTAAAAGTTTTCTCTGTACTCCAAGTCTTCCTCCATAGCAACACAGACCAGATGCAGCTTCTGAAAGTTATCTGTACATTCTAATCTCTCTGATGTCAAAGCCAACCTGACCTATGGGGCAGTGAGGAGGAATGGCTGCAAGCACAGATCCAGGCTGAGAGAAATTTGCTTGGAGAAAGTGTGAGCTGAATTATCTTCTAGTGTAAAATATGCCTCACCTGTAAGCAGCAGGGTAAAATCATGTGGTCTTTGCAGGCAAACAAAAAATGATGGATTTAGAAAATGATGCTTTCATTTTACAGAATACTACAGGACACAGCACTACAGTATCCCCAATATCTGACATATAAGCAATGGTGTAAAAAGCATGGGCAATGTGTTTGGGGAGTGCTAACACAACATGAGGCTTGAATATGAACTGTAAGATGCTTTTTGGGGAGCTTTCTAGGAAAAAATGTAGAATGAGGTCATTGCAGTCTGGTCTAATGTGTGAATGAAGGTGTGTGCTCAAAGCATTTTCTGCCACTTAGTTCTTGGATCTGTGGGGATAGGAGTCCAAGATATACCTTTCTATGGATAGCACCTGACAACCTTTTAACATGGCAGCTCCTGAGAATCCACAAGAATGAAGCAAAGACAGCAAGCCCCATAATGAAAAGAGTGTGTGGGTTATAAGGTAACAGAGGTAATGGGAGGTGATAATGCAGAATGCACCTCTATGCCAAGAACTCCTTACACAACTCTGACACCTTGGCATAGATGGATATTTCTCATCCTGACTACCAGTCCCCAAATACCTGGCAGCCACTTCCCAAATCACCACAAAAAAGCTTATATTAATAATACATGCTTAGCCAATAGCTCAGGCTTATTACTAGGTAACTCTTACACTTAACCCATAATTCTTATCTATGTTTAGCCATGTGGCTTGGGACCTTTTCTTAGCACAGAATTCTCATCTTGCTTCTCTGCATTTGCCCTTCTCCTTCCCATCATCCTTAGTTCAGTTGTCCTGCCTATACTTTCTGCCTGGCTACTGGCCAATCAGCATTTCATTAAACCAATTTTAGTGACAAATCTTTACAGTGTACAAGAGGATTATTCCATAGCACCTTGGCCCTCTATGAACCTGTCTTGAATTTGCACAGAACTATCTATACATGGCATGAGTACAGGGCTAGATAGAGCCAGGCAGGTGAAATACCCTCTCTTCCAGTTCTCGGTCAAGGGAGTCCAAGAAATGCCCAAATTAATATATGGGCATCCTTGATCATGCTCTTGATTGCCTCCTAGAACTTGAAGGCAAAATGTAATTCTGAAGATACTATACACTTTGGTTGGACATAGGACTTAGAGGAATTGCATTAGAGCAAACCTAGAAGCCTCTTCTTTGGAGACTAGCTCTCATAGTATATGAAGGTGCTACACAAGTAGTCAAGGAAAAAAAGCAATCAGTAGTCCTACCCAGCTGTAAAACCTGGGAACCACAATAATAACCAGCAAGGCAAGATATCCCCAATGGTAAAATAGTGACACTTATCTCTTAGGAGTAACCAAGAGCTCAATAATTAGACTAAAGGCCCATTAAATAGGAAGAAAGAAATTCATGCCTGGTACTACAAACCCAGTCAGCAAGCCATGGCTAGTGAGGTCATGGGTCCTAAAGAAGAACCTATTATTACCACTTGTCTAAACTGATATACTTTCTAATTGCATTCTAAATACTTAGGTTCATACTTACAGGTAAGTGTAGATCTCATCTCTTATCAAAGAAGCTTTTGTATGAAGCACACAGAGACCATCACAGAAACTAATGATTAGCCAAAAAGCAGAAAACAACTATTGGTGGTTTTCTAACCCCAACTGATAGCACCCCAATGCTCAAGGAACATCACAGAAGATGGGGCAGAAATAATTACACCACTTACTGATACACCAACATAGATAGGGGAAATCCTACTGAAGCATTTATCTAATTATTCTTTATCAATTGAAACTTTGGAGTCGGATATCAGTGTAAGAACCTGAATGTTCAGGGAAGTGGCAGCCCATCCTGCTGATAGAGAGACAATCTTCTCCAGGAACCAGTCCCAACAAGTCCTCTATCGTCAATGGTCAGTACTAAATACACACATACACATGAGCAACAATAAACAGACCCAGTAAGTTTCACTCCCTCTCCCTCTCTCAACTGCTCTCTCTCTCTCTCTCTCTCTCTCTCTCTCTCTCTCTCTCTCTCTCTCTCTCTCTCTCTCTCTCTCTCTCTGTGTGTGTGTGTGTGTGTGTTTGTAATAATTAAAGTATAAAGCTCAATAATTTTAAGAGGAGTGGAATAGGACACAGGAGATGTTGGAGGAGGATGGGTTGGAAATGATATAAATATACAATCCTAATGCATAACATTCTCAAAAAATATAATTAAAAATAATTTTGTTTCCTTTCAAAATACATTGCACTGTAATGAGAAATACATTTGGTTTTCTATGCATAGAGCTCCTCCCCCAAACTTTTATTTGAGTCTGAGTGAGAGGAATATCTTTTGCTAAAGTGGTCCATTGAAGTTTATGCTACTGCAGCGGCTTTGAGGTCAGGACTCCTCACAGTTTCAGGAAGAAAACTGGATTCCATGAAGGCAAACTGCCTGATGAGAGTGGAAATGCTCAACCCCATCTCATCCTCCAGTCTGGAATCAGGAGGTGGGATTGGGGATCAAGGGAGAGAAACTCCTGCACAAAGGGGAGGAGGTTTTAAAAAAGGAAATTCACGAATCCGGAACGTTCCAGTGTTTCTATAGAAGCTGGAATGCCCCCTTGTCATACCTTTTCACACTTTAGATCAAAGATGTCTGGCAGCCTCCCTAGGGATAAACCTCTGCAAAAGGATCTACCGAGCAGCTCTCTCCGGGGCTAGGAAGAGCAACTGGGACCTATGCTGGGAATCAGCAACTCTGTATTCTTCAGGCTGCTGGGATAATCTCAATCATGCGAAATGAAAGACACCTGGGGAAAGAGCTAACAAAATCTGCAAGAGATAGGTCAAGGAGAATTCAATTTTTTTAAAAAACTTTTTTGACTGTGGCATTTTGACTGGATTGAAAAATCTATAATTTGCAGAAAATTGACTTCAGAGTTGGAACACCCTGGAGAAAAGATTATGTGGATCAGATTTCAGAACAGAACTTAGTGAAGTGAAGCTGCAGGAACTAAAGGCCAATGCTGAAAACCATTCCCTGAATATTCATCTAACTCCGGCCTCACTCAGGCAACCTTCACTCCTGCCCTCTCAGCTCCCCTGGAAACTCTGGCCCTGTTTCCTTCAGTAGTGAGCTTCATTCTTGAACACTGTCCAAGACCAACGCTGGGTCAGGCCAGGCAGGTGAGTGGCCAGGGAACACAGAAATTAGAATCAATGAGTGGTTGTTTATCAATTGTCCCAAGGAAGCTCCCATGCCTGCCCTTGGTGATAGGCAAGGCCTCAGTGTCTGTCCTGCAAGCGGGGCTTAATCAAAGCAATGCCAGGTTGAGGCAAGGGTACAGTGACATAGATTTTCATTTCTTAACTATTTATATTTGTTTTAAACCCAAGATTCCGAAGGAGCCTTGAACATGCTGTAAAGAGGCACTTTCCAGATCAGTGCCATCACCCGGTCTCCTAAGGACACGAGTTGCCTGGGGAAAGGCTTACCCTTCACTGATGCAGGGACAAACGGTAGTGAAAGCACTGTCCATCTTCCCTTTGGAAGAGCTGGGCCTCTCTTTGTTTTTCATTTTGATAAAGCAGGATCATTCCCTTCTGTGACCTACACAGTATACCTACCTATCCATTCTTACAATATTCTGGAGAAACATCTGCACACAACTGCACATGTTTATAAGCACAGTGTGCTAACACAGGACAAGTATATAATGCATAATGATTGAATCAGGGTAATTAGCACCCTATCCCCTCAAACATTTATCAAGTCTCAGCGCTTGACCTTTCTTTAAATGAGTTAATTACACAGCCTGGTTGTAAATGGCTGAAAGAGGAAATGTGGCTAAGGCATTTCTAAGTGCTCTCCCGTGGCTGTGGTCAATGCCTTCCACAGAGTAGGCTCTCCCAGTGATGAGTTCAATAGGTAGATGCAATTTTAAAAGTGAAACTAGATATTTCTGCAAATGCAACTATTGATTTGAACTAAGCTCTGCTTCAAAGAAATCTGAAGGTCTCTAGGGATACTCTTCAGAGCACAGGTGTTTATTAGTGGAATATCTGAACTCAGTATGGTAATAGTTCCACTATAATTTTCCTGGAAACCAGTTATCTTTAAAATTACTTGCCACATCTGTGACATTACTGGAGAGCAATGAAGTTTTGAGGACCAGGAAAGTGGACATAGGGATAGATAGATATCCATCTGTCCATGGCATATGTGACTCTGTACACTGGCATGGTGGGGTATTATTCCAGCACCTGGGGGGCCAAAGCAGGAAAATCACTTCAAGTTCAGTGTCACCCTTAGTGACACAACAAACATCTAGCTACCCAGGGCCACAAAGATAGTTGTGCTTAAAAAGAGAGGAGGGAAGGAAGGGAGGGATAAAGGGAGGGGAGGAGAGAAGGAGGGAGGGAAGGGAAGGAAAGGATAAAGGGAAAGAGGGAGGGAAGGAAGGAGGAAAGGCAAAAGAAGGGAAGGGAAGAGGTGTCAATAGCTGCTTTGTTCCTCACAGGTCCCAGGGAAACAGTCATCATCTCCCAGAGTTCCTAGAACTTAACTAACATATAACATCCCATTGTGATGTAGGAGGAGCTGACTTAATCAACTTAGTCCCCACGGCCTGGGTTAATGAAGAGTTTTAAGTTTGTTCATTCCTTCAACAAAGGTTATTTAGTGCCTACTGCAATTGAGGCATTGAGCTAGGATCTGGAGGTTCAGTGGGGCTCAACCCCAGCACATGAGAGTTGCTAATCGAGGGTGGGGGAAGACCTGGAGGCAAGGGACATATGGACAAGTGGGCACTAAATATGACAGAAGGAGAGAAGTTTATTGGAGAAAGAGAGCAGCAAAGAGAATAAAGTGGGGACTGGAACATAGCTCAGTGGTAGAACATTGGCTCCCATGCTCTTCTCTTCCCAACAGTGAAAAGAGTTGGGGGAAGGGTGATAAACATCACAGACTGAATATAGCATGGGAAGGTTTGGGAAGAAGCAAGTCAAGAAGTGGTGTTTGGGAAGACAACAGAGGAAAGCAAGGGAACCCATCAAGTGGTTCTCTGAGTAGAGAGAGCAGGGCATGCAAAATCCCAGAAGATCATTTGTGAGCACCAGGTATGGATAACATCAAGGGAGTGGGGAGCAGATCAAGGAAGAAGGGTGCAGAGGGAATGTAAGAAGTAAAAGGAAAGAAGCTCAAGGAAGAGGAGGAAAATAGGAAAAGAAAGAGGGAGGAAAAAAGCAAGAAATAAAGACACAAAGAGGGAAAAAAAACCATGTAAAATAAACAAGAGACAAGGGAGCTGTGTTTATAAGGATCATTTGTGCCCAGAATTACAGTGGTATAAAGATTCCCCCTAAAGTAGAGGCTGACAGCTTTAAACCCTGATTCTAATATTTAAAATTTGATAGAACCTATATATTTACAGTTAAATAATTTAGATTAGAAATATATGTGTCAAATTAAAATTCAAGGATAAAATACATATTGAATATTCTTTTCCCAAATTGCTAACAGCCAAAGTGTTTCGGGGCTTGGGGGCTTGGTGATTTTGGAATAGTTTGCAAAGAGTTTGCTACATGAGCATCCCCGGTCTGAAAATTCCAAAGACCTCAAAATGGGAAGCATTTTCTGAGTGTCACTTTGGCAATCAGAATGCTTTGTGCTTCCGAGTAGTTTCTGATGGAGAACTTTCCAATCACCATATTTGATTCTCTGTATCCTTTCAAGATCCTCTTGGGACGCTAGAGCATGGAGCGTGAACATCCTGGCTAAGGATCCCTCAGCCTCCTTCAAATGTGCTGCTCTGGAGAATTCAGACAATGGAGAAGTACTTATGAGCTAGGGAGCCGCTACCACACAGGTCATCCATCTCTAGATGCAGCCCTGCGTCTGATTATTTCTCTGGCATGGAATATTTTGCAATGTCCTGAAATCATCCAGCAGTAAAAGACAAGCAATCACAGAGTTCTGCTGTTGACAGTCTTACGTCCTTGGTTCCAACCCATCAGACATGACAGTCTGCATGCAGTCCTCCAGTATTCTCAGCTGGCTGGGGCTGGGGCTGGGGCTGGGGCTGGGGCTGGGGCTGGGTTGGGGCTGGGGCTGGGGCTGGGGTGAGGGTGGGGTCAGGGCACCAGCCTTAGGTCTCTCAGGAACTTCTTTCCATGCAATTGCAGTTCGAGCACATGCACATGGGGCAAAAACAGGCAGGCCCCACAGCAAGGGCTGCCTCTGCCTGAACTTACCATTTGCAGCCAAATGTTAGTAGTTAAAACTTGGTTCTTCTCATCCTTAAAAAAAAAAAAAAAACAAAAAGAGAAGGGTGACATAAATATGGCTTAAGTGCTTCACAAAAGGAGCTATGATACAATGATTGGTGTACAAATCTGACTTTGGGGATCAGTGTTACATGTGGAAATTAGGATGCACCGTGTGTGTGTACATATAGAGTTATATTTCAGGATGTATATCTGTTGCCTCAAGTTATTAGGCAGCCGTTGTTACTAATGGACTTAGAGTTAGCAAGAGTTCCATTCAGGTGCCTTTTCTTCTTTGAATTGCATTTGTGCCTGCCTCTCCAGAGAGAGGCTTCTGTGGTTTGGGAGCTCAATTACTACCAATCTAATTAAAAGCCTTTCTTCTTTCCAAAGTCTGGACAGAAACCTCATTAGAGTGACACTGAATTTCCGTGCTGTGTAGCAGCATGGGACCGAAGCACAGAGCTTCAAACTGTAATCAACAAGCAGCAGCCAGTCACCACCTGGCAGCAGAGCAATGCAGCCAGAGAGGTCCACTCCAGGCTGCAGAGGAAGTCCGGCACCAGGCAGGACGCTGCCACTCTCCATCTGGATCTCCTCTTCTCCTGTCGCCTTTGGTCAGGTGGCAAGGTCTCTCTTTCCTTCCCACCACAGTATGAAGCCTCCTGCCCATACAGGCACATGTGCACACACTCATATATATACAGTCTATCAGTTTGCTTCCACAGGGGATGCTGACTACAGCTCACTACACAGAGGGTCAAAACACAAGTCCATTGGGCATCACACAAGGCTTTTCTACAAGTTATGGTCCAGCCAAGTTGGTATTCTTTCAGCAATTAATTATTGCTGGAGTTCCCACCACAGCTATCACGCTGGAAGTGGGGGCACGGCAGTCAGTCATAGAGTTAGTGCTGGTGTTCCCACCACAGCCATCACGCTGGAGTGGGGGCACGGCAGTTAGTCATACAGTTAGTGCTGGTGTTCCCACCACAGCCATCACGCTGGAGTTGGGAGCACAGCAGTCAGTTACAATTGCTCCTGACTTCCTGGAACATACGATGAGGTGGGATTAAGGTCTCGTGTGTAAAAACAACACAACCGTGCAAATGGTTAGAACTCACTGCTTTTGCTTGTATATGCTAGGATCTCTCAACAATACAGTATGTGGGTCCCCTCGTGTCCACCCTGTATACTTCAGCCACGACCATTTGTCCTTTGACCAATGCTGACAGCCCTGCCTGCCAAGGCACCATACAGACGATCCTGTGTCCAATCCTTCCTCATTTAACAGTACATGATGTGCAAGGTCAGCAGACCTCAGGTTCCTACGAAGTGGAGTTCTGAACTAATGTAGTCCCAAACTCACAGAGGTCTTGTGGGAAGATGGCATAAGTGAGCCTCTAGAAATACCTTTCCAGTAAGACCATGAGTTGCTTACAGGCAAACCCTTGAAAAGCTGCTTGAAAATTAGCCCTGAAGTAGTGTCTTCATCCCTCTGTCCAGGCCACTGTTCCCAGTTCCACTCAAGGCTAGTCTGCCTACCCTGCTTCCTGTCACAGCGTTGTGCATGGCAGGCCCCAGGTATGCCACCAGTCCTGACACAGCGTTGTGCACAGCAGGGCCCAGGTATGACACCAGTCCTGAATTCCCTTCCTTGCCTCCAGGCTGCATGCACATTTCCATGCTTGCCAGAAGGAAGAAGAAGAGACTAAGCTCCTGTGTTTTGAGACTCTGCAGATGGTGCTTCATGTCCCTCTGGTCTCCAGCAGAAGGATGTTCAGGCAGGACAATGCCCACATAGATGCCACTCACGGTGCCAAGATCTTCACAGGGATGAGCCTGTTCTTCATACTTTCTCCCCTCCCCATAAGTATCATCCACAGACACCAACTCACCAGACTACCATGCTGCATATGAACTCACTTAAGACCCACGCACCAGGGGACGCAGCAACCAATTAACTTCCCTCACAGTCTGGACACCACCTTGAC
Organism: Arvicola amphibius; assembly: GCF_903992535.2. NCBI lineage: Eukaryota > Metazoa > Chordata > Mammalia > Rodentia > Cricetidae > Arvicola > Arvicola amphibius. The sequence continues at coordinate 135,632,664 of NC_052058.2, forward strand.
CATGCACTGTAATTCTTTCAGAGAAGGATGCTATTTCCCTGGTTATAGGTGAGTGTAGTTCTCTGAAAATAGCATACCACATGTACGCTACAAGCAACAACAGCTCTAGGTCAACAAGTTGGCTGTGGTGGCACATGATTGTAATCCCAGAACTTGGGAGGTGGAGGCAGAAGATTCAGAAGCTCAAAATGATGCTCAGCTTTGAGCTCAGCTTGATTTACACAAGACCCTGCCTCAAGAATAAATAAAGCAAAATATAATAAAAACAAAATTACAGTTAAGAAGCAGCAACACAACTGAACACTGAAAACATCATAAGCCTAGCCAGGTGGTGGTGGCTCACACTTTTAATCCCAGCACTCAGAAGACAGAGGCAGGTGGACCTCTGTGAGTTCAAGGCCAGCCTGGTCTACAGAGCAAGTTCCAGGACAGCAAGGCTCCACAAAACCCCGTCTCAAAACACCAACAAATAAAGAAAGAAAGAAAGAAAGAAAGAAAGAAAGAAAGAAAGAAAGAAAGAAAGAAAGAAAGAAAGAAAGCCATGAGGCTGACAAACAGCAAGTACTGTATCTCAATTTGGAGGTTGGATGCCCAAGGTCACTAAACCGGAGTGTGGCTCTGGTACAGCTAGTGAGGGCTTCAGATCCATGGAGAGATTTCTTCAAGCTATCATCTGGCTCTTACTGCCACGAGAGGCTGGGCAACACCGAGGGGCACAGTCTACCTCGGCTCCTACCAGTGCGTACTACTCAGGGTTTTCTCCTGGGAAATAACAGTAACAGCTACCACAAAAGCTTCCTGAAACAAGCGAGGAACAGTGCCATCTAGTCAACAAGATGTCACTCGGTGCTAGCCATTGTGGCTGCATAGCTGCCACCCGATCGAGCCCTCCTGCAAGATATAACCTGGATCCCAGCACAAGCTCCTCACCGTCAGCTGACTTGCCCTCCATCATTCTGTTTTAACCTGGGCACATCAGTGAAAAGCACCCTTTAATCTGTGTGACATGCTTTTAAGGAATCAACCTTAAATTATGGTGCATCTGACGCAGCCTGCAGAGTGTTCCGATGAGGTCTGCCGGGCAGTCTCACACTTCTCCAGCCGTCACTCCTTTGGGAGTTACGAGGAGATGATACTTCACAGTATTTTACAAAACTCTGAGAAAAGCCATATATCAATCCCGTCTACATCCTAGTTTCAGAAAAGATATAAATTCACATTTGCTCAACGCTCTTATAGTTTATAATAAACATGACTTATTTTATCTATTTTCAGCCATGTTTTTATCTGAGACAATCCAACAAGGCTAGTTACTATTTTAAGTAACTGAAAATGTGCAGGTGGGCTTCCAAATTTCATTTTCTATGCCTGTTTGTTTTTGAATGCTTTTATATGAACACATACTGCCTTATGATCAAGAGACGGTAATGCATCCATGTGTCAGCTGTGAGACTGTGAGCAAACCTCTGGCCTTGGCTCACACAGTTAAGGCAGAAGGTGAGCCACACACTCTGATGATCCCCTCACTGTGTAGGCTGACACAAAAGAATCAAGAGTTTGAGAGTAGCATGGCCTACAGATTTAAGACCCTGTCTAAAGAAACATAAGCTGAGATCCAAATCATCTATCTCTTTGACCAGATATTATGTATTCTGAACTAAAATATCTTCTCGACCCATGTTGCCACAGTGAACACTTTGATAATGCTTGATTTTATGTCAACAACAACAACAACAACAACAACAACAACAACATACTGACACTTGATATCTGTTCCAGACAGAAGATCTCAGAGAGCAATCTGGGATGCCTTTAGGGCAATAGTTCTCAACCTGCGGGCCGTGACCCCTTTGGCAAACTTCTATGCACAAAAAATATTTACATTAAGATTCATAACTGTAGCAAACTGCAGTTATAAAGTAGCAATAAAAATAATTTCTTAGCTGGAGACAACACGAGGAACTGTATTAAAAGGTCGCAGCGATAGGAGGGTTGAGAACCGCTGCTCTAGAGGTTCAGCGAGGTTAAAACTTCTTCATAATCATGACACATTACTTCCCTCATTTCCTTTGCTTGTGAGCAAAGGACAGAGTTCTACTGAGGTTACATGCTGTGGTAGGTGATTGGCCTGAGGCTAAATACAGACACACATAAGAATCATCTACTAAACAAATTACTAAAGAAAGATTTGCAAAGGGTTATGTGTTGGAAAAGTAATAGTTTTTCTGGAAGTAATATTTAACCTAATAAGGTTATCATTATAAATGAATGAAGTTTACATAGTTTTTGCATATATATATACATATACATATATATATATATGTATATATATATATTTCAAAAATTTCGGCCGAGTAAAATGCTGAAAGCTATAACACATACACATAGACCTGAGGATCGGGGCTAGAGAGATGGCTCAAAGGTTAAGAGCACTGGCTGTTCTTCCAGAGGTTCCAAGTTCAATTCCCAGGAGCAACAAGGTGTACAGGCAGGTGTGTAGACAGGTAGATTACTATATACATGATAAATAAATAAAATAAAAAACCTAAGGATCCTCAAAACCTTTAAGAGAATAAAGGAGTCCTTAAGCATCAAAGACTGAAGTCCACTGCAAGAGGCTTGGCATTCCCAACACCCCCTGGTTCTCACCCGCTGGGCACAGAGAGAGCTCTTTCCTCGCTCTCAGGCTAGACTGTTCAAGGTCTTGCCTAGGAATGATGAGAAAAGTCTGGAGATCTCAGGCAGACCTGGGCTTTCCCACTCACTGCCTGCACAGACTCCAGTGGCTGCCAAACTTTGTCACGACTGCTTCCTTATTTGCAAACCCAGAAGTGACAACGGCAAGAAAAGTCACCCACAGTATCTAGAACACAGAGTCACAAAGAAATTCTCCACAGTTCAGTGACCAGAGGAGTGACTGCTAGCACAATGGAGCTCAAACACAGAGTGGCCAACTTGCTAGCATTTCCTCTACATGTAGCAGCTTGTGTTTGGGGTAGCTGTTTTACTCTTGCAAGACAAGGCTTAGAAACTAAGTGCTTAGCAGCCCCATTTCATTCTCAGAACTGGTAGACAGGTAGATAGTTACTTTGTGACAGATGAATCCACAGATGTCCTTTTTTTTTTTTTTTCAATAAGTGCAGTAGAATGCCTGATCCTTGGATCCTTGGCTACTGGATCTTTATACACAAGCACCTAACACAGGGGAGAGCTTCACCAAGGATTTTCCCCAGTGGAAACAGTGTGGCTACATCCTGAGAATCTGAAGGAAGCTGGAAAACCAGCTGGAAAACCCTTGAGGCAGACTGCAGCCCTTGAGAAACTACTGCAACAACAGCTTCTTGGGCGATTCTGAATTCTTTGATTCTATTTTTAACGATCAGAGCCAATCATGCATTGCTCGAGAGCACTGTTTTTAGGAGTGATGCAGAAGAAAGGGCTTAAGGGATTTTTAAAAAATCAAAGCAGAACATAACAGATTTTTTTTTAAACATTTCCTACTTAGTGGTGGGTGTTCAATTCCTTGCTGACATCATCCACCTTAGAAAAACCCAGGAAAACAAACTAGAAACCCAGCCAATCAGGCTGACTCCTTCAGGCTGGATAATTGCAAACATGCAGAGGCAGATGTCTCCTGGACAATAATGAACTGTCGTCTCCTCCACTTTGAATCTCACTCAAGATACTGAAAGGGAACAAGACACACAGCCAAGAAAGTGCTCCCACCTCACTGCCTGCACCCTCAAAGGTCCCTGAGTCAGATAAATCCACAGGTGCATTTTCAACTGCATGCGCAGGCTCCCTTCACTGAAGGCATTTCGTGTCTCCCACCAGGAACGAAGCCTGGCAGGCAGACTGTAGAAGCAGAACCTGACAGAAAGAAGAGCAGGCTTGGGGTGAGCAAGGCAGGGGCCGTGGGGATAGAAGACTGGAGGGAGAAAGGTAGAAAAGACACGCAGCTCAGATATCCTGAAGAGGGAGCAAGGGTTTCCACACGTCTATGCTGAAAACAGCCTTCTTTCTCAACCGGCACTGGGCATCCCGACACTGCTCACAACAAACGTGCAAAAGTGAAAGGCAACCGTCTTCAAGGGAGTCCAACACCCCGAGGCCTGAGAGACTAAGATTCAGACAGCATCAGTGAGGCCTGGGGCTTTTCCAAAGAGCTCTCTCCCATGCAATCCATCAAAGATCTGACATCCCAGAGGAAGGAGTCCCAACAGGCAAAAAGACAAATGGAAAAAGAATGAAGTGTGTGAACAGAAGTTAGGAACAGAATTTCTTTATCCGTTTGCTCAGTATCTTTCAAACTTTATCCTTATTTACCAAGCGATGCTGGGGCTTCCTCATGCTAACAGATGTTCTGATGTCTTGTCAGCCCTCTTGATTAAATTTTCTTTTCAGCTCATGTCGTCCTAAGCTGCTGGTTGGGGACTCACTCCCTAGCCTAGGCAGATCTTGAACTTATGATCCTGCTGCCTCTGTTTCCCAAGGATCACAGTGGACACTTTGACACAAAGCTTAAATTTGTTTTTTAAGTGAAACATTAAAAAAATCAAAAAAATCACACATAATGTATGGCGTACTTGTGATGTTTCTCTACATGATATATGTGTACATCATGTACTGTTTAAGACTCATTAAACATACCTATTGCCTGAAACTTTGCAGCAAAACTATACAAATGCTTTACTTGTGGCTTTCTGCAATGCACAGTGCTCTAAATGCACAAAAAGTCCAATGCACAATGCCATATTGGATTGTAGATGGAGCAGCAGGGCTGCGTCCCACCATCCGGCTAGTTTTACACCCGAAATAATTACACGGAAACTGTATTCTTTTAAACACTGCCTGGCCCATTAGTTTCAGCCTCTTATTGAATAATTAACCCATATTTAGTAATCTGTGTAGCACCACGAGGTGGCCGCTTACCAGGAGAGATCTTAGCCTGTGTCCATCTTCGGAGAGGAGAAGCATGGCGACTGACTATGGCAACTGCTTGAAGCGTCTGCCTTCTCTCTCCCAGAATTCTGTTCTGTCTATTCCGCCTACCTAATTTTCTGTCCTATTAAAGGGGCCAAGGCAGTTTCTTTATTAACCAATGAAAGTAACACATAGACACTCCTCCATCATCGGATCTTCTTACTCCACCTAAGTATCTACTGCCTAGCCTTTTCCCACACCTCTTCCTCTAGAAACAAGATTGAGAAGCAGCAACTTCTCTTGCTTTTTATCACTGATGTCTAATATTTCTATAAATAATATATTTATGGATTTAATAAACCAAGTAAACATGAACCAGGGTACAATTAAAAAAAAAAGAATGACAAGAAAAAGAATTCATGGCTATCATAGCATTAAAAATACAATTATGAACGGGCATGACATAATAAGATGAAAATTAAAATAAGTAACAAACTATGTTCACATCCATAGAATGATGGAAGAAGTGAAGAAGTAAACGACCCTTAGAAAGTGCTAACCTCAATAAGAAAAGAAAGGCAAACAGTCAGGAAAATAAACAGTCTAGAAAAGGCCCAAGCAAGAGGCCCAAGAATGCTTCTCAGTTCTTGTTATAAAACTCAATAAAATCTTGGATTAAATTAAACATGATTTAAAAAAATCAAGATAACAAGATAATGGAAAGAAATGAGAGGGAAATCTGCAGACCTAAATAAATAATCTGAGAACCCAAATAACACTATTACATAGTTAATAAGTTAGAAACAGAAAGGGACAAAACAGACAGCTAAAAATTGAGTTACTGGCATGAGGTAATCACAGTTGTGTAGATGGAAAATGGAGATTAAGTCAATTAGGCAAGAAGCCTGGGACAGAAGTGAAATCAAGAGGGCACTCCGGGTTGGCTCAGAGAGCACAGCACCTGCAGGGGAGTGGAATGTTCCCAGATGTAAACGGAGCATCTGCTCAGAATCCAGGAAAACAGCAGGCTTCATCAGCTGAATACCAACAGGTCGCTACATAGTATCTAAACACTATAGGCCGCTACACAATATCAAAAGGGAAATAAAGCAAATGACAATTTAAAAGTAACTCTTAGCTTACCAGAAAGGAAAAAGAAATCTCAACAACAAACTTAAAGGGAATATTTTTCCAACATCATATTTTTATTGATTATTTGGAAATTTCATACAATGCACCTCAGTCCCACTTGCTTCTCATTCTTCCCAGGTCCACCAACTCACCCTTTATGCCCTTTCCACAAAAGAAAAAAAACACCAAGTTCAATTTGTGTTGCCCATATCCTCATCGGAGCACCATCAAACTCCCAGTGGCCAGCCCCTTAAAGATAACTGAGTCCTTCCCCACCTGGGACACCAGAAGCCACCAGCTGTGAAGAGGTGCACTTGAACATCTTTATCATAATGTTTAAGGACTCTCTTCAAAGGCTTCATGTCTGAATGGTTTCTTTAAGAGAGTTTTACAAGTGTGTGACCTGATACTACAGTGGACTGCAAAGCCAGGAGACCTGTGCAGAGCCAGGGTGAACTGGGAGGTGCCTATGTGAAAGAAAGGACCCTTCTACCAAACCTTCACTCCATATGCATCTTCCTCACGGCACCCACCATATACTAGAAGAACCCACTTGTCATTTTAGTCTGGACACAAAACAAGAAACAGAATAGACTATTAATCTCCTAAGAATATTGTCTTCTGTCAGAGAATTCAAACTTAAACAGTCTTTAGTGCCTGAGAACTCTACAAACCATGGAAGGATCATGCAAGTAGCTCTAGACTACTAAAGCTATGAAGCTACCAACCAACAAAATAAACAAATGACCAAACAGAAGAATAAACAAAAATTAACTATGTTTAAAAACATTAAGATCTTTAAGGTATAAAATATAAAACATATTAGACAAAAATTATTTTTGACCAAGAGATTAAAAAAATAAAGTCTGGAAGAAATAATTCCAAAAAAATTAGATAAGCATATCAGGATGATAGGAAATGTTCTTCACAACTAAAGGGGAGGATGTCAAATCATTGGAACACATTTCCACAAATTCAGACTAAAGAAATAGGAAAAAGTACCACTGAGTAAGTACAATTAATACAATTAAATGCTTTAAGATATAAAAATATAAAATAATAAGATATGCAAAGGGAAATGCATACTTGAAAAAAATGTTTTCCAACATGAGAAATTTAGAAACTGAAATAAAATCTCAATGGATGTGTTGGTCAGTTTTATAGCAACTTGAACCAACCTAGACTCATTCAGGTAAGAGAAATCTCAATTGAGAAATTGTCTCCATAGCATATGCCTGTAGGCAAGTCTGTAGTACATTTGCTTCATTAATTATTGATGTGGGAGTACCCAGGTCACTGTGCCATCCTTGGGCAGCTGGTTCTGGGTGCTATAAGAAAGCAGGCTAAGCAATCCAGTAAGCAGCATTGCTCCATGGCCTCTGCTTCAGTTCCTGACTCTAGCTTTTTCCCTGATATGCATCAGTGATGAAGTATGACCCGACAACTATAAACTGAAGTAAGCCCTCTCCTCCCCAAGATGTTTTTGGTCATGGTGTTTTATCGCAGAAATAAAAAACCAAATATGCTGTGGGATGATGTAGGTGTGTCTTCTATCTATCTGATGATTTCATTGGTTAATTAATAAATAAACTGCTTGGCTTCATAGGTTAGAACATAGGTGGGTGGAACACCCACAGGAAGAAGGAAGTGAGGTAGATGGCTCAGGCATATGCCTCAGGCAATCGCCATGCCTCACCTCTCTGGGGCAGATGCCATGCCTCTCCTCAGGGAGCCAGACGCAATGGAGCCAGCCACCAGGTCAGACATGCTGAATCTTTCCCGGTAAGACACTACTCGTGGTGTTACATACATTATTAGATATGGGTTACTCAAGATGTGAGTAAGAGGCTGAAACTAATGGGCCAGGCAGTGTTTAAATGAATACAGTTTGTGTGTTGCTATTTCGGGGCATAAGCTTGTAGTGGGAACGGCGGGCTGTGTCCCGCCATCCGGCTAGCTTTACCCAAAATAATTACACGGAAACTGTATTCTTTTAAACACTGCCTGGCCCATGGTTTCAGCCTCTTATTGGCTAATTCTCATATCTTCCTTAACCCATATTTAGTCTGTGTAGCACCACGAGGTGTGGCTTACCAGGAGAGATCTTAACCTGCGTCCATCTTGGAGAGGAGCAGCATGGAGACTCACTATGGAGACTGCCTGAAGCGTCTCCCCAATCCTACTTCCTTGTTCCCACAATTCTGTTCTGTCTACTCCACCTACCTAATTTTCTGTCTCTTAAAGGGCCAAGGCAGTTTTCTTTATTAATTAACCAATGAAAGAAACATAGACAGATAACTCTCCTCCATCATTTCCCCTTTTTCTGTTTAAACAAAAAGAAAGGGCGCTCCAACGTGGTGACTAAATCCACTTAAAAACCTGAGAGGGCTTTAAATAAAGGAGAGAGAGAGTTTAACACAGCTTTTTGCTGTTTGCCTGGACGTGCCGTAGAGAGATTTCCTGTTTTGGCAATAGCGGCAGCGAAAAAGCTGAGTCATTTTAAAACGCGGCTTCCTGGTGCTCTGCCGCCATGACTGAGGCAGTAGCAGCTCTGGCTCTGCTCTGCCATGCTAAACTGTGCTGACCTCAGGCAGGTCTATCGTAATTGCCATAATAACAGCGCAGTTAAGGTTTAGACTTGGCTGTAAACAGGTGGTACCATATTAACTCTACATGGTGCAACTTAAGTTTTTAATAAGTGCTTAACCTTTTAAGAGTGCTCCTGGATAGTAAAAAAATTACAGATTCACAATAGGAAAGATTCAGACATAGAAGGCCTTTAAATGGGTCACAATGTTGGATAAATGTACGTAGGCTTGAGAGCGAAAGAGAAGAAAAAATATAGAAAATAAAGTTAATGCCTTTAAAAAAAGGTAAAGCTTTTAAAGAGACAGAATAAAGTAAGTGATAGAGTAAATATAAGCCACGTAAAAATGGAAAATTCACAGAGAGTCTGGATTATGTATTTTATTGTGTTTTCTTTGAAATTTTTGACTGTAAAGGAGCTAAATACAGAGAGACATTTCATTATATGGGCTGCCAGGCTAGACCAGAATGGACATTTTAATGGTATGACTTCAGGATTTGGATCTAAGAACATGATGCTTTGGAAAAGAGTTTCTTCTTTTGTTTTCACAGAGGATGAGACTCTGTGGATTGCTTCTATCCCAATATGGTATGATAGACCACGCCCTCCTGAAAGGTTGCTATGAACATCTTCAAAAAATTACTTCACTCAACTGCCAACTGAGAGGAACCTAGCACACAGGTTACACCATGAAAGACCTAAATAACAGCGCCCCCATTCAGCAGGAAACAGTTTGGAGAGAAAAAACTGCGCCCATTTTCCCAAATATTGCTTATAAATGTTCTTTTACATTTAAAGGGGGAGATGATATAGATATGAATAATTTGCATTGGTATGGATTTTAAGGTCAATTTTGTTATATGTATATGTATTTCTGATCTTGATTAAGCTATTGTGATTGTAGTTCATTTTAAAAACTGTAATGTATAATTAGGAAATATAGGTTGTTAATGGATAATCATTGATAATAGATAAGCTTGTAGTCATGTTATTAGATTTTCTAGATATGTAGAGATATATTTCAGTTAGATAGACATTCTTCATATCTTTCAAAGACTGCAGAATATGGCATTTAATGTTTTAATAACTTAGGGTTTTTCATGACAATGAGACATGTCTGCTCCTGGCAGCACCAATCTACTTCAAGAGGAAGATGGGCATCGAAGAGGCTACTTATGGAGTTTGTTAGCCATTTGGGCAAGAAACTGCTCTTGGCTGGACTGTTCCATAAACTGGACACAAAGAACCCGCAGAGAGAGGACTGCTGAACTTGCCTACAGGTAAGATTGTCTTTCGGGGTTCCTGATTCATGAAAGAGTCTGCGAGACGTTCTGCAGGACACAGCAGAAAGTGACTGAACTGTCTTTGGAATTTCCTGCTTCATGAAAAAGTCTGCTGGACACTATGGGCCTGAAGGCTGAAGATGGATGCCCCAACGGTACAGAGGAACTTTGGGTGACTGTCTAGGCAGCGAGTTGTCTCTGTCATTTCTAGAGTTTGAAAGTTACAAATGACTTGTTTACTTAGGTAATATTGTATCCTTCTGGAGTCTTTGATGGAGTTGAAGAATAAATAGATAGTTATAGATTTCCTTAGTTATGATAAAAGATAAAATAGATTTAAATATTGTAACTGTAATACTTGCTTGATAACTGTTTTGTCATATGTAATTTTGCTATGTTAAAGTTGAAGCCTTTCTTTTTTGTTTAAACAGAAAAAGGGGAAATGATGGAGGAGAGTTATCTGTCTATGTTTCTTTCATTGGTTAATTAATAAAGAAAACTGCCTTGGCCCTTTAAGAGACAGAAAATTAGGTAGGTGGAGTAGACAGAACAGAATTGTGGGAACAAGAAAGTAGAGTTGGGGAGACGCTTCAGGCAGTCTCCATAGTGAGTCTCCATGCTGCTCCTCTCCAAGATGGACGCAGGTTAAGATCTCTCCTGGTAAGCCACACCTCGTGGTGCTACCCAGATTACTAAATATGGGTTAAAGGAAGATGTGAGAATTAACCAATAAGAGGGTGAAACTATGGGCCAGGCAGTGTTTAAAAGAATACAGTTTCTGTGTAATTATTTCGGGTGTAAAGCTAGCCGGCGGCCGGGTGGCGGGATGCAGCCCCGCCGCTTCACACTACATAAGCTAGCAAGCCGTGCAGGAGCCGGGTGGGATGAAAAGCAGGCCTGCCAGCAGCTCCCACTACAGTGGGATTCCCCTCGGTATGCTGTGAATATGCTTTACTACCATTGGTTAATAAAGAAGCTGCTTTAGCCTATGGCAGGACATAATGGAGCTAGGCAGGATAACTAAACAGGAGGAAAGAAGGCATTGCTATGAGATGCCATTTAGCTGCCAAAGGAGAAAGACGTCAGACCTTACCAGTAAGCCACAGCCTCATGGTGATACATAGATTAATAAAAATGGGTTAATTTAAGATGTAAGAGCTAGTTAGAAATATGTCTGAGCCATCGGCCAAACAGTGTTGTAATTAATATAGTTTTTTTTTAATCTGGTCTAGGAAGCTGGGAAACAAAAGTACAGTCTCTGTTTACACTAACAGATAAATAAGACAATGGATTAGGAAAAATAGAAATGATAATCAGAAAGTGGAAGACAATGTGATATAATGATATAATGACATGGAAAACATGCTTTAACAAACAGACTAAAAAGATCCAATACACATCCACAAAAAAAAAAAAAAAGAGCAGAAGAAATGTCAAGGAAGGAAAGATTTCCAAAACTGGACAATCAATCCTCAGATCAAGAAAGTACAACATCCTCAAAAGGAAATGAAGGAATTAAAACCTAATAAAGTACATTTCTTTTCTATTCCAGCATGCAACAACTTTAACATCAAGCACTCCTATACTTAAAAGAAAAACACCAAACAGCCTGAAAAACCAATGGCTTTTCTCAAGACACAAGAGGCACTAAGGTTGCAGGGTAAAGTGTGACACAAAAATCTGCATGTCAGCAAATGCTAAAGCATAGCCTGGAGTTCTGAATTATAGCAGTGCTTAAATGGGGATTTGATAACCACTGTAACCTGAGTGTGAACTTGAAAAAAAGTAAGGATGACCATAGACACCAGATGCCATACAATTTCACAGTTTTTATCTCTAGGAACTGGACCATGCTCTCTTGGTAAATGTGCAAGATCCCTCTGTGGCTACTAAAAGCAAATACAAAGTATCTTTGGGAACAGAGTGTGAACTTGAAAAAAAGTAAGGATGACCATAGACACCAGATGCCATACAATTTCACAGTATTTATCTCTAGGAACTGGACCATGCTCTCTTGGTAAATGTTCAAGGTCCCTCTGTGGCTATTAAAAGCAAATACAAAGTATCTTTGGGAACAGTCTTCCCATAAGAAAAGCCTATGTTTTTGACAGAGCCTTGCCAGTCACACCTCCCCTCCAGAACACTGTAGCAGTTCTCTGGATGACAAGAGGACTACAGAACAATGGAGACACTTGTGAAGATCACAATTCAGAGGGGAGCCCAGGAAAAGAATGACATTAAGCCTAGGACATTTGTCCTAGCCCCTACAATGTCACCATACCCTAGCACCAGCATAAACAGTAACCATCCATGATAGGTTACAGCAAGAAGTTTCAGTTTTCTCAGGAAGGGAAAGAGAGAGAGAGAGAGAGAGAGAGAGATAGGTAGTTAGGAGGAGAGAGAGAGAGAGAGAGAGAGAGAGGAGAGAGAGAGGGAGGGAGGGAGGGAGGGAGAAGGAGAGAGAGGGAGAGAGAGAGGGAGAAGGGGGGAGAGAGAGAGAGAGGGAGAGAGAGTATAGAGGAGCTAGGAGTGTAGCTAGGTTGGTAGAGAACCTTCCTGGCATACGCCACATCCAGAGGTGGAAGTTCCAGCATGGTACAGTCCAGGTGTGGCAGCACATGCCTGTGATCCTGGAGCAGTTAGGAGGTAAAAACAAGAAAATCAGATATGAATCATCATCTACTACTCCATCTTGCTAAGGGAAAGAAGCCAGCTGAGAAAGTTACAGTGCATGGGTACAATTACAGGGCAGTCTGGAAAAGGCAAAAGGTGTGGTTTGTAAACAGCTGGGTGGCTATGAGGTGTGGGGGTCGGGATGAACAGGCAGAGCATGGGGGACTCGGTATGAAACAGTAACGGTGAGTGCAAGACAAACATTTGTCAAAATTCTCAGACCTTTATAGCACAGAAGAAGGCCAAATGTGCACATAACATATAGGAGGCACTGAGATGTAGGGAGGTCCAGTACCGAGTGCAAAATACGACCAAAGGTTCCAAACACATGACAAAAAAAGATGAGAGATTTTGATGCTTAAACTTCATAGGGTCTGAAAAAGTTCCTGAAACACTGTGTTTTGGCTGATGAAACTGTTCCCAGAAAGAGGAGATGGCTTGAAAATTATTTCTGAACCCACCACATACTGTTATGGGAGACATGATTGGCATCTGATATCTTAATGCTAGAGTGGGAAATCAAGAGAACGTATGTTGTAATGGATTAGAAGGGAAGCATGAATATACGTTTAGTGTAATAAAGACACAGATTTTACCTACAGAATGGTTATATGCATATATAAGTATATGTGAACTATACACAGTTACTCACACATGTGCACAAATATAAATATATGTGAGTTATACATATTGGTGTCTTTTCTCTGTCAGCTTAGAAAGTCTAGAAATGAAATCTCGGTATCACTCTGTCACCTGAATTTAATTTTGTTTTTCAATAATTCTCCAATAGAAAGATCCAGGGGTCTCTGAGAGATAGTTATTTGAGTGACTGACAAGCACTACGTATAAAAAAAAAATACAAAGCCAAAAAAAAAAAAAACCCCTGGAGCATTGTGCAAAGCCAGAAAGTATAAGTGATACCACAGTAATTATAGTGTGTGGAAGGAACACAGGAACACCTTCAACCAATGGCATAAGCTACTATTTGAACAAAATAAATATGGGTTGCAAGCAAGCCTACAAAAGTAATATCATTAAGTCTACATTGAATGATTTAATAAATGAATACATGAGATTCAACAGATAAATCTCTAGTGCAGACCAAGTCCAGATAATTATGTAACTCCTCTGCCTCTAAAGAGGTGGAATACATTATTCAACAATCAGCCATTTTTACCAGACTTTTTCTTTTGAGCCGCCCACCAACTCCCAAATCATGACACGGAGACTGATTAGTTTTGAATGCTTGACCTAGCTTAGCTAGCCCGTTTAACTTAAATTAACCTGTCTCTAGGTCTAGCTGACTGATAGTTGCCTGGCTTCTTGCCCTAAGCCTGTCTCTCATTCTCTCTTCCTTCTCTCCCTTTTTTTGAGCCTAGATTTCTCCTCCTCTTTATTTATTCTCTTTGCCTGGCAACCCCACCTATCCTTTCTCTTGCCTAACTATTGGCTATTCAGATTTTTATTAGACCAATCAGGTACCTTAGGCAGACAAGGTGAAATAGATGCAACACATCTCTACATAATTAAACAAATGCAGGACAAAGAAAAATAACACACCTTTATACAGTTAAAGGAATATTCTGCAACATAAACAAATGTAACACGTCTTTGCTGAGTTAAAATAATATTCCACAACAGAGAGTGGTTTCACACGGTGACTTTATTCCAAAGAGTATAGTATGGAAAATAGAGGAGAGAATAAGTTTAGAGTGGAGAAACCTGAAAATGCAATGCTTGCCCCAAGATGACAAGATAGATCAATAGGTTCTATGAATAGTATGTGTCCATTTTTCTTATTTTTAAAATTATTTCTCTATTTTTATATCATAACATAAATGCATCATTTCCTTATTCCCTTTCCTCCTTCCAAAGCCCTCCCATATGCACTTCCTGGATTCATTTCAAATTCATTATGTTTTTCATTACTTTTTATTAAATATATAACATACATATTTTCTTAAATACATAAATAGAACCTGCTTAGTGTATATAATGTTACTTGCATATATTCTTAGGGCTGATCATTTGGTATTGGATAATGAATTAATGCATGCTTCCCCAAGGAAAACTATTACTCCTGCTCCCAGCATTCCTAGTTGTCTTAGTTTTGTTTAGGGTTGAGGCCTCCTGGGCTTCCCCTCCATTCCCCCCATCCACATTAGCATGTCTACTTGTTTTTGTTTAGAGCACATATGTGTCCTTTAAGGATATGACTTTTCCTCTATGGCTTGTCTCAGTCACAGAATTCCGGTCTCACCTTGATCAAAATGCCCAACAATTCCCAATGGAGAAACACTTCAATTTGTCTTCCCAGCACTCCTTGAACATGTCAAGCTCACCAAAAATAAAGCATGAGAGAGTGTACAAAAGAAAAGGAGCCTATATAGCTCTGATGACTGCGAATAAGAGGGGCCTAGACAGGTGCTGGGAAGTGAAGTGCATTCGATTTATTAAATGCAAAGAGAAACCTAGGAAAACAAAAACAAAGCATGGAAATTAATTTAAAATAAGCTATCAAAAATAATAAAATAGCCTATCTATTCATATTCATTGACTGTAATAAAATGTATTTTATTACTAATCTAAGATGATGATAAGAGGAAATAATGGGGGCTCTAAGGGGCATCTTTGAAAGTTTTTCATGAATAAAATCCTGTCTATATTTAACAACAACAACAACAATACACACACACACACACACACACACACACACACACACACAGTGACATGCGCTCTCAGGACTGACAAAATGGAGACAGGTAGATAACTAGAGCCCAATGGTTGGACAGACTATCATAGGTGGAGAGTCCCAGACCACTAAGAGATTCTGTCTCAAAATAAAGGGGGCAGTGTGGAAGGCAATCCAGATAATCAAACAAGAGTCAAGGCCATCCTCTGGCCTTCACATGTGCGTGTTTTCCCTCCCTCCCTCCCTCCCTCCCTCCCTCCCTCCCTCCCTCCCTCCCTCCCTCCCTCCCTCCCTCCCTCTCTCCCTCCCTCCCTCCCACTCATTCTCTTGACTACTGAGGTCATGTATTTGAACACTGGATTCCCAGCACAAGGCACTATTTAGGAGATGGAGCCTTGCTCAAGGAAGCACATCATTGGGGCAGGCTTTAGATTTACAGCCTCACCTACTTCCTGTTCTGTCTCTCTGCTTCCTGTATGTGGATTAAGGATGTGATCATCCAGCTTCCTGTTTCTATTATTATCCCTTCTCCATCATAATGGACCTTATCTCTCTGGAACCAGAAACCAAAAGAAACCCTCTCTTCAAAAGAAGAAAGAATCAACAATAACAAAAAGAAATAAATCACACTGTAGTAAAGCTATCACATATAAAAAGACACCATCCTAAAAGCACAAAGACATGTTTTATCCCCAAGACAGTGCAGTCTGACAACTGACCAGAAAGCAGATGGGAATTCCACTGCATCCCTGATCAAGAAAAGGATAAATTCAAACTATAGTACCATAGAACTCAACTGTGAAATCTATGCCTAGCTAAATGGTTAACCAAGAGTCAAGTCAAAACAAAGGCCATTTCAGATAAACAAGGACTCCTTTTCTTCTTCTTTTGAATAGACATTGCCTCACCAAAGAGCTGTATTTCTGAAAGAAGGAGAGTTTTAAAATAATGACTTACAAAATCCTCGTTCCGTATATTAGAAACTCTGAACAGGATTGAAAGAAAAACTCTCTTCTCTTGATTTTTATGTATGTTTATGGGTAATCCCAATCATAATGATTACTCTCTAAATAAATATCCCATCAAAATTAAGACATTTGGGCAGCCATGTTGGTGAGACTTTGTGTCCAGGGAAGAATACCAATATGAAAAGGTCATCCCTGGGGGCAATATATGTGTGTGTATGTGGGGTGGAAATAGATAGATAGATATGATATCAATATAATGTTTCTTGTTATATATATGTAACAAGAAAAAATATATATGAAGATGATGAATATATTCAAGAATATATATAAAGAACATAGTAACATAAATGCTACATATATGTAACAAGAATACATATATATGTAACAAGAAGCACTATACAGACTAAGCAGGTTGTATTTATATGTTCAGGAATATATACATGAAACAACAATTAATAAAAAAACTAAGCCACAAATTTGAAAGAGAGTGAAGCGGAAAATACAGGAAGGTTTGGAGGGAGGAAAGGGTAGAGAGAAATGATATAATCTCAAAAACTTGAAAAATTAAAATGCCATTCAATTTCAAAATATATGTGATTAGTTTTCAAGTAGAAATGTGAAAAACATGTACTTATTTTTTTTTTCAAGACAGGGTTTCTCTGCAGCTTTTTTAGAGCCTGTCCTGGAACTAGCTCTTGTAGACCAGGCTGGCCTCGAACTCACAGAGATCCGCCTGCCTCTGCCTCCCGAGTGCTGGGATTAAAGGCGTGCACCACCACCGCCCGGCAAAACATGTACTTATTGAATGGATGGAATATGGTGAGTAAACCTCTTTGCATAGCAATGAAACATAAAAAAATACATGAAATCTCAGGACCCCTGATAATCCATCTCAGAGTGACTATAGAGACTGAAGAACATTACACAGGATAGAGAGCATAAATGGGGGCTTTCTACTAGAACCAACACTGATATTTCTACAAATAAACTGAAAAGTAGAAAATGTCCAAGTTTTCAGATGCCTCTAACATCTACACAGAGATAGCACTAACATACAGGAACGTATTAATGACTAGAGGGAAAAGCAGGGTTCATCTTGGTAATATAAGGGTCTACCACGTGCCAATGGCATGACTCTCTGTTATTCTGGACTTATCAATCAATATGAAGAGCAAAATAAAAATATTATGCTCTCTTAAATATTTCAGAAAAGAAAGAAGAAGAAGGGAAAATACAAAATATTGGAAAGAATCAAAACCATAGGGGTTGGTAACATGGCAACTCAGTGCTAAAGTGCTTGTTTACATACTCCTGGATCTCAATTTGATCCCCACCACCACCAAAATAGAGCAAGGAAGGGCTGGACAACAGGACTACTGTAGAGGGACAAGAACAAATTATCACTATAGGCTGCTGAGAGAAGGGAAAGGCCTGGCTACAGGCCTGGGAGTTGGCATGAGAGTGGACCAGGCAACTGTTGCCATCAATGACACTAAATTCAAAGTAGCCTATGGCATTCCCCAAAACAGTTGACCCAACACATCCCTATTTCAGGCTGCTATGGAACAGACTGCTCACACAGTTGACCCATGTCTCTTGCTCTGTAAAGTAAGATACCTGACAGAAAGGCAAGAGTCTAGACCAACCTTGGAGACACAAATTGACAGACAGATCTAGCCCTTATCTAGCAGGGCTCTGTCCATGGCCTCAAGGGCATGCCCCCAAAGGATTATGTTCTCATGCTTTTGAAATTCAGGCAGCCCCCAGTCCTGATCTCCAAAGGAGCATAGCAGAAGAGACATCCTGCCCTTGTAAAGACAGGCCAGGGTCACTGTGACAGGGGAAAAACCCCTGTGATAGGCACTGATATCTCTGAGAAAGCAATAGAAGAATTTTTAAAAAAAACCCTTCATTCACACTGTGAGCATGAGGAGTAGTCACCCAAATCCCAGAAAATCTAATTAAATTTGCAGCTTCTTTATGTATTTATAATTCCTTTTCCCCATGAAAATCTATAAATAATGCCTTCTCTACAGACATTGGACTCCGGTCTTTCTTATAGACTTGCAGAAAGCTAATAAATTACTGTGCCCAGAAATATCCTAGTGATTCATTTTAACTAATCACTGCAGAGTTTTGTCTCTAGGAGAAAGCATATGCCTCTCTGCGCTGCAGACCCAAATTTTACTTCCCTTCCAAACTGGAGCATACCCAGGTGCCCTCTGTATATGAAACAAGCAGGCACTAAGAAGACCAAATTTAACTCTTCACAGCCTCCTTTCTTCTGAATCTTTCTTACAATGAAGTGTCAAACGAGGAAGTCCATGCGCCAATTACCAGGAAAAATATTCCCATCACACAATCAGGGACACAATGACTCCCGCACTTCTCCTAACGTAGGCGATTAAGCAATTTACATACATTTCCAACAGGAAAATAAACCTTTTTAAAATGACCTTTGGGGATGTATCAGCTTCCTGATATGTCAGAAAACTATCTTCCAGTCAGTCTAAATCATGAAGTAGTTTGGGAGAAGGCGCAGAGCAGAGAGGAGGCCAAATTTCAATCTATACAATAGTCCCTGCTCAGTTAGCTGCGAGCCCACATCTCTGCATAAACACCCCATCCTGCCAAAATAAATTTGCATCTATTTCTATATTCACTGTAACCTAGAAAAATGACCTGTTTCTTTTCAGTCTGTCTAAGCAATGTATCTGTCATAACAGATTCTATACTCAGGTTATTACAGATGATCAAGTTAGGAAATTAAAGATTCCCAAAGATGGGAGAGTCCCTGGCATTTAATGATCTAGCCCGGGAACTCTCATTCAACTACCGCTACCATATTATTCTTCAGTCTTTCATAACCTACCAAGGACTGTTCTGACCACCCTGCTTTCCATTCTGTACAACAGCACTCACTGGCCTCTGGAGGCTCCTCCCAAGTCACTAAGTCCATTCTGCCTCAAGCTTGTGCTACCGTGCACCCCCAAGAACCCCAACACTGAAGCTCCATCTGAAAGGCAGATGAAACAGGGAAGGAAGATGAGACACCATGAAACCAACTGTCTCCTCTATGCTTCCAAACCAAACACAACAGGAACAGATTAGAAGAAAAAAACCCTGCAACCAAGGGAGTCACCAATGAAAGGAATCAGTGATTCCAAGGCTGTGGGAGCCTGAGGCTGCTTCAAGGGGAGAGGGTACAGTAAGACCTCCTGAAACAGGCCAATGAGGCAAAAGGAACTGTTACTCGGTGCCTTTATCCTCTCACTGGGTCAGTCCTAGTATCAAGTTTATAAATGATGGATACAAATATCAAGTATGTTTCCACAGTCTGGGTTTCCTCCCTCTGTTGGGTACACGGTTGCCCCTACTGCTGCTGTTGTTCCTATGCATAATAGGAAATAATAGTGAAGAAATAGAAGAATGTTGGCTTGCCTAATTGTGGGTCATTTCTTTACATCTGTAGTTGTACAAAGATGAGAATATGCAAATAATCAACCAACCATTCAAAACAGTATTTATAATAAGACTCAGGACTGATGAGGATAAAACTGAATTTCTCACACCAAGTCAATGTATAAGAACCAGCACATTATTTCCCCCAGTGTTATCTAAGATTAGTTATCTTCATGTGAAGAGTTTAAAAACAACCACAACAGCAAACCATTAACTCTGAGACCAGTAATTCCACATATATAAAAAAAAATCACACTAAGTTTAAAGTCACTAAGACATAGAAACCAAAAATCCTAATTATGATGACCACAAGAATGTTCTATAACTGTTAACTTATTTTTCGGAGGAGCTCATAACATGAAAAATCAAATGAAGAATGCTGTTAAGCATCACATAAAATCATGTCTGCAGTGCCTCAGTGCTTAAACTTGTTGGCATCTGTTCTGCACTTCCTGTGCTCTATCCCATCCTCTGCAATAATGGAGACTATGATCTGAGTTCTCAAATGATGAATCTTCTCTTACCATCTTCCCTCACATCTAATCTAAATTTCTAAACATTTCAAAAGTGGTCTTTTTTGTGTGGTGTTTATTTTGGTGTTGTTGTTTTAGCAATAAGCAACATAAATAGATGGGCCTATCAGAAAAATAGAAAGGGGGGGTTAAACATGAGTGAATTTGCACACCAAAGAAATGGAAGGGATGAAATATACTGAAAAAGACAAAACAAAATAAACCTTAAGGGACCTACGATACCTTACCAACAAGAAGATGGTGGAACTCAAAAGCCCCCAATATCCTCAACACAAGAGCTATAGCATCAGTTGTCATTTGTGAGTCCCCCTGATCCAAACCTTTTCAGGAGCAGTGACATTAGCAGGCACTTCCAAAGGCTGATGCTCTCAGAAGCTAGAAGCTGAGGATTACCTAGTGTTTGGGCTGTTGCTAGTTAAAATCTGGGGTCATACGCCTCCAACCTGACCACAGCCTCTGGCTTCCAAAGCATTGAGCAATCAGACTCTTTACACTCTGGGCACGGGGCTAGCTGTAAGTTACCAGAGGTCTGCCGGTGCTGTCCCAAGGTCTTAAATAATTCAACGACCTGGGACTGGTGGTCAGTATTTGGGTGGAGCAAAACAGCTCAGGCTAGCTGCTCTGTAGCATGATCATGAATGACAGCAGTATAATAAACAATCCCAAGGAAGATAATGTAGTAGTGGTTCTCATTTTCTTAGCTATCTCAATTAAAGTACTTATCATTTCAAGGTGGGTTAATAGCTGCCTATTTAAAATAATTACTTTAAAAAACAGCTTTGGTAAACTGTAATTTATAAAGCAGTAAGGTTTAAACATATGAGTTAAGTCTGGTGTACAACTCATGAAACTATTACCATGTTCTAGAATGAAAGACTTTCATCAAGGTAAATATTTCCTTCAGGCAGAATCAGACCACAACTGTCATGATGTAGCACTGATAACACAGAGACCACCCCCACAACATGGGGACCATTATTATTCCCTCCTGGAGGAAGAAAAGGGTCATATGATGCTAGAGAGACTTCCAGAGTTCCTTAGGGGGCCCTCACCTCTCACAGATTATGTAAGGTGAACAACTGATCTGTATGTCATCTAATGCGCCTCCTCTGAGTCACTTGTGCTTCTGAAAAGCACAACAAACTCAGGATTTAAGAGGGATTCTTGCATTCATCTGTCTGTATCTTGAGAGCACAAACATTTCCATATTATCTCCCAAGAAAAGGCAAGAGTCATCCTCAGTAGATGTTCTTTGATTTGATTCATTCCTATTGATACATTTGATCATTTACTGACTGGATTTTCAGTGTTGATTTTTTTTAGAGTTCTCCATATATTCTAGACACGAGTCATTTGTCAGGTGAGTTAATTGCAAATGTGTTTTCCTTATTTGTGGGATTGCTTTTATGCCTTTGAACAGAATCTTTCTCCCACTTACATATATCTTTTTAAGATCTAGCTTATCAAGATTTTCCTTGTTTGGGGACTTTTAACCAAGGAAAAGCCCTGAAGATTGTCCACAATTTTCTTCAAAGGATTTATAGTTCATTTTACATTAAAGTTATAATCCAGTCTGAGTTAATATTTGTCTAAAATATGAGGCTTATGATAAAACTAATTTTTTGATTCTAATCCTGCTATCCAGTAGCAGAAGTCTCTCTGATATATGATCCTTTCTTCACGAGCCCTGCTTTGTATATCTGTCAAATATACAAAGCTGGCTCTCCTTTCACGGGTCTTCTTCCAGATCCTCTGTGCTACTCGTTAACCCACGTGCTTATTCAATCTCAAGTACCACACATCTCCAAAGCTGCTGAAATCAGCCCTCATTCTTTTTCAAAATTGTCTCAGTTCTTCTTTCTTATTTTCAATATAGATTTAGAATACTCACATCTATAAATATCTTACAAGGATTTTGATATAAACTACATTAATTGAAGGAGTATCAACATATTTAGTAGATGTAAGGAGAATATATTCTAGCAGATATTTGGCAAACTTTAGGAGAATTATTATACAAATAATCATGTCTTCTGAAAGTAGCCATGGTTTTATTTTCTCCTTTTCTCTTTATGTGTTCCATCTCCTCTCTTCCAGCCCCCTTTGCAGCCCAGAACTGTAACATCCAGTATAAGACTGAACAACAGTTGTGAGAAAGATAACTAGGAAGAAATTATCTAACTACTAAATGGAATGCTGCATTAAGCTGTTCTTTATTAACCAAGGAAGTAGATTCTGTTTGCATTTTTAATATTTTTTAAGGAGAGTAAACTTTGTTAATTTTTAGCATCAATTATATAACTGTGTGATTAGTACATATTGATTAGTTTTCAAATGTTAAAGTACCTTAAATCTCTAGGCTAAATCCTGTGTGGCCATGGCAGGTAACTCTTTTAATGTATTACTAAATTCTGTTTGCTATTATTTTCTTAAGGATATTGTGGTTGATATTCATGGAAAATATTCATCTCTCCTTTCTTAGATCACCACAGAATGAACTTGTTACAGATTCCCACCTTTCACTCTCTATTTGTAAATAGTTTATTCCACCATGATGTGCCACACTTCTCCCAAGCAAATGGGGCCACCCAATCCTGGTCTTGAGTCTCCAGAACCATGAGCCAAGATATACTTCTGCTTAGCTCATAAACAGATTGTGTTAGGTACTCTGTTACAGTAGCACCAAGCTGCCTAATTACACATTCTTTTCCTTGTTACTAAGTTTTAGTTTGAGACCATGACTGGAGAAGAAACTTTGCAAGATTTCATTTATTATAAATGTGTTGAGTTTATAGTTCAAGTCATGGAATACCTTGGTGTATTTTCCATCTCTCTTAAATATATATTTTGTTGTTCTTGAGGGGATCATTATGTAAGTGTTGATTACATCCTGTTGCTTGACAGTGGTTACTTTGTATCCTTGCTGGCTTCCTATGAGAAAGAAGCATTGGCATTTGTAACTATTACTATGGATGTTTTTCATTTTGTCCATCTTCCTCCGTGTGCCTTAAATTCTTCTGTTTGGTGTTCTCAGTGGTCTGACACATTTACAATTTCACACCAGTTCCCTTTGATCTGCTGTGGAGGATACTTTATATCTATAAACCCATATCTGGTCTATTTTGATTAAGGATTACATGCTGTGTAAATGGAGTATTATGTAGAAGAAGGCTGTTCACTCATTTCCCGGGCAAGCACACAGAAACTATATTCATTCCAACACTATTTGGCCTATTAGTTTAGACTTCTTATTAACTCTTACATTTTAAATTAACCCATTTCTATTAATCTGTGTATCTCCATGAGGCTATTGCCTACCAGTAAGGTTTCAGCATCTGTCTCCTTCAGCAGCTACAAGGCATCTCTGTGACTCTGCCTACACTCTCTACATATCTCTGTTCAGATTTCCCACCTGGCTTTATTCTGCCCTGTCATAGGCCAAAGAAACTTCGTTATTAACCAATGGTAATGAAAATATTCATAGCATACAGAGGGGAATCCTACATCAATGCTGTACTTTTTCTTTTCTTTTTTTTTTTCTCTCATGGTTTATTTTTTTTATATTTAAAAATTTCCATCTCCTTCCCTCCTCCTCCCCCCTCCCTCCGCTCCTCCTCCCCCTTCCCTCCCCTCCTTCTCCCCCTTCCCTCCCCTCCCCTCCACCCATACCTCCCCTCCCTCCCTCTCAAGGCCAAGGAGCCATCAGGGTTCCCCACTCTATGCTAAGACCAGGGTCCTCCCAACTCCCCCCTGGTCCAGGAAGGTGATTGACCAAGCTGAGAAGGCTCCCACAGAGCCCGTCCATGTAGAAGAATCAGAGCCCAGAGCCATTGTCCTTTGCTTCTCAGTCAGCCCCCGCTGTTGGCCACATTCAGAGAGACGGGTTTGGTCGCATGATCCATCAGTCCCATTCCAACTGGAGTTGGTGATCTCCCATTAGTTCTGTCCCACCGTCTCCATGAGTGAACGCACCCCTCTCCTTCCTGACTTTCTCCCTCATGTTCTCGCTCCTTCTGCTCCTCATCAGGACCTTGGGAGCTCAGTCCAGTGCTCCAATGTGGGGCTCAGTCACCTTCCCCATCTGTCGCCAGCTGGAGGTTCCCTCACGGTCCTGACTTTCTTTCTCATGTTCTCTCTCCTTCTGCTCCTAATGCTGTACTTTTTCTATCATTTTAATTTTATCTTGCCTATATTGCTACATTTTATGTAAGTATTCAGTGGGTTTATAACTCGGTCATTGTTTCATTTTTAGTAGACTTTATTTTTAGAGTAACTTTAGTTTCAGAGCAAACATAAGTGAAAGGTACAGAAAGTTCCTATACACCCTTTGTCTTTACACGTAGATAGTCCCATGTAACACTAACACTCCAGAGTACTATATTTTTCACATTAGCGAAACGTACCCAGACATGGAACTGTTACCCAGAGTCTGCAGCTGGCATTAGCATTCTCTCCTAGTCATCTATGTAATTTGGGCAAATGTGTGACAACACGTATCCACTCTCAGTGTTTATAGAGTTGTTTTATTGTCCTGAAAGTTCTCTGGAATCCCTTGACTCATCTCTGTGTCCCCCACAGCTGGCCACCATGGATCTATAAGATTGATACACCTCTTCTGAAGAGGTCCAGGACAGGTTTTTTTTTTGTTTTTTTTTTTTTTAATGGACTAAATGATTAGAGGGCTGGAATCTCTCTTCAGCTCTGGGGAGAAGACAGACACTAGAAATTGTGTTCAATCAATTTAATTAAGCATGCCTGCAAAATGAAACTTCAATAAAGTCTCCAGATGAAGCTTCGTAAAGCCCCTTGGGTGGGAAGCCCAGAACTCCAGGCTTCAGAGATAAAAGCTTCTGAACAGGATTTCCTAGGCTTTCTCTAGTTCTTTTTCATCTGGATGTTCACAGGCTTCCTTTACAGTAAAATAAGCATCACACCAACGTAGACACTTCTGAATCTCAGGAGTTTTAAGTGAATTATCAAAACTGAGGAGTCATGGGAAGTCCCAAATTAAATAGGATGCCAGCCGGGCAAAGGTGTGAGCGATGAGACCACACTGTGGCTCAAATTCGGGGCGGTCCAGGTATAGACTCTGTCCCTTGGATCTGACACTAACTTTAGGTGGTGACAGAACGGAACTGACTGAAGCCACACCCACTTGTGTCAGAACTGCTGACAGAGCAAGAGTAAAGGGAGTCTTGGGTGATAGCTGTGGGGCAGGCTCAGACATCAATACAATTGGATCTCAAGCAGAGGACAAAAAGCATCGCAGGATGGTTCTAACAATACTAAAGATGGAACTCCACATGCATCGAGATTAGATATAGGGGGAGAAAATCACACCTCCACTGGAGTTAGGGCAGGAAATAGAGATTACATGAAAAATTCATACCCAAGAAAAAAACAACAGTGTAACTCTAAGGAAAATAAATATAATTACTGTCTACTCCATGGGTCAGAGGTGAATAGGGACTTCATAGATTTCAATATATAGTTATAAACTATCCAAAACATTTCTTTGAGGAACTGTGAGAAGAAACAAACAAGTATGATTATTATGTGTTCCGAAAAGAGGAGCATACGGAGAATTGAATCCTCGTGTCTCTTCTGTGCCTTTTGGCTAAGATCTAGTGCTGAATTAAATCTTTATCCTCTTTATCCTCATTACTGGGAAGGCCTCAGATGCTGAACACAACTCTAAAGCAAACATTGGTGATGCAAGCACTTTATTTTCAGTTGTGGATGTAAATCTCAGAGAAACCACAAAATGAGTTGGAGCCAGGTATCTATGAGTAATGAAAATGGAGTCAGAGACACAGAAAACATGATCTGTCTTTCAGTTTTTAAAATATGAACAAGGATTATTTAATAAAAATAAACCTCCCCAAAGAAGTGTCACCAGCCATGCTGTGTCATTATCATAGTTATTATCATTTTACAAAATAGGACACAGGGCTTTGTTGGCATTTCAGAGCCCACGGAATCATAAATGTCTCAGTCAATTTTTAATTAAAAATAAATATGAGGTAAGATGTCACCACATATCCCTAACTGG
This sequence comes from Arvicola amphibius, assembly GCF_903992535.2. NCBI lineage: Eukaryota > Metazoa > Chordata > Mammalia > Rodentia > Cricetidae > Arvicola > Arvicola amphibius. The sequence goes on from NC_052058.2 coordinate 135,658,968, forward strand.
CCTAGATCATCTTGCATAGACTATGCTAGCCTTAAATTCACAGAGATTTTCCTTCCTCTGCCTCCCAGTTGCTGAGATTAAAGGAGTGTGTCACTATGCCTTACTTACTCTCACCTCATTTTGAAATGTTATTCTTAGTATATCAGATCTTTTGTGTCTCTCTGAATCATCCCTGTAGATGCTTGTAAACTGATGCTTTAATATCACAGTTGATATTCTGACAAGAAAGTATCTTTTGAACAAGACCTTGAGTAATCTCAACTATGACTTCTTCCCTACCCCTTCCTGGCTGCCACTGCTGGCTTCCTCCCAGGTCCTGGATAGACGTATGGAGTCACAGCTGAGCGGACTGTTGGAAGCTGTCTTTCACTTCTCCATATATGGGGACTCCACTATGATGAGCAGATGCACATGGGTTTAAGTATCCAATCAGCAATCAGAAGAAGACAAAGAATTGATATGGGAGTTCCTCTATGCTATGAATATGTTCTATTACCATTGGTTATTAAAGAAGCAAGGCCCAGATGGTCCAACATCCATGACAGCTTCAGGACTGCTGGCTGAGATGGACCCACCACACAGGGTACCCCATGAAAGACCTGGTTGACGGTGCCCCCAAATCAGCAGGAAGTATTCTAGAGAACAATGTCCAAATTCCCAAAATGATTATTTACATTTAAAGAGGGATATGCTATAGAGATGAATATTTTGCCTTGGTATGGACCTTGATTTATTGATACAAATTTAAGGTCAATTTTGTTATATGCATATTTATACTCATGATTAAGGTATTGTGTTTCTGCAGCTCATTTAAAAATGTAATGTATAATTAAGGAATACAGGTTAATAAATAGTCATCTATAATAGCCAAGATTGTAGTCATGTAGTTAGGTTTTCTAGATGTCTAGAGATATATTTCAGATGGATAGTTATTCTTCAAATCTTTCAAAGACTAACAGAAGATGGAATTTAAAATGTTTTAGGAACTTATGACTTTTAATGACAATGAGACTCATCTGCTCCTGGTAGCACCAATCAACTTCAAAAGGATAATGGGCATAGAAGAGGCTTCTTATGTAGTTTGTTAGCCATTTGGGCAGGAAACTGCTCTTGCCTGGACTGCCTGATGGTATGCTATATGAACTGGACACGCAGAACCCACAGAAAAATGACTGCTGGACTTGCCTAAAGGTGAGTTGGTCCTTCAGGGTACCAGCTTCATGAAAAATCTGCCAGACATTTTTCAGGACACAGAAAAAAGCATCTGATGAACTTTCCCATTACAAAGCAAAACAGATCTTCAAATTTCCTGCTTCATGGAAAATTCTGCCAGATATTAAGGGCTTATAGGCTGAAGATGAATGCCCTAATGTTACAGAAGAACTCTGGGTAACTGTCCAGGCGGCAAGATGTCTCTCTCAATTCTAGAGTTTTGGAAGTTGCTTACAATATATTTCCTGTTTACTTAGATAATATATCCTTCTGGAGTCTTTGATGGAGTTGAAGACAATAGTTATAGCTATAGTTTTCCTTAGTTATGATAAAATATAAAGTATGTATAAATATTGTAACCATAATTCTTGCATGATACCTGTTTTTTATATGTAATTTTACTATGTTAAAGTTAAAACCTTCCTTTTTATTTAGACAGAAAAGGGAAGATGATGTGGGATTCCCCTCTGTATGCTATGCATATATTTTATTACCATTGATTATCAAAGAAGTTGTTTCGGCCAAAGGCTTTGTAGAGTAAAGCCAAGTGGGAAATCTGAACAGATATAGAAAGAAAGTAGGCAGAGTCAAGGAGACTTCATGTAGTTGCCAAAGGAGACAGATGGCAGACAAAACCTTACTGGTAGGCCACAGCCATATGGCAATACACAGATTAATAAAAATGGGTTAATTTAAGATGTAAGAGTTAGCTAGAAATATGCATAAGCTATTGGCCAAACAGTGTTGCAACCAATTTAGTTTTTGTGTTATTTTTTGGGTCTGGGCAGCCAGGAAACAACACAGTAGCCTCCAGCTACACAGGATTGTTCATCAAATCGGTAGGCGGAAGCACTCGATAAGAGAGCATGTTTCAGTGGGATCCAGCCTTGCATTCCCAGTGATAGTGCACAGTTCTCTTAGTGCATGATGCTCCAGTCCTTGCTGTGTATGCCCACCCTATTGCTACCTCTTCTGTCCTCATAGCAGACTGATATAAGACTGCCTTGGCTTACTGAGGCAGCCACTGAAGCTCTTGTCCTTCTAGACCAGCTGTAGAGGGTCCTTGCAGGCCTCACATTGTGACAAAGTACAGGACTGCCTGGTATAGCTTTTCCTATCTACCCAATTACTTATCTATATATTTATTTTTGTCCAAACATGTGTGAGCTAAGCCTAGCTTTATAAAGTGGCTTAAAGCTAGAACTGCAACTACCTCAGTGAGTCTGGGAACGTAAGGCAGAACTTGTTCCTGTTGGTAGAAAGTACAAATATCTGCTATGGTCTTCTGCGGTGTTTCCTAAAGCCATCCTTGAGGTTTAATGGATTGTTCAGTTCTATTTATTCTATTACTTCCCTTCAAGTCTTGAAAATTATACCCCATCTTTAGTCTTATAAAGGTTATTGACAATTTTAGAAAACATATAGTTTACTTATATTCTCTATTAATGCCTACAAAGTATATAGTATATGAACAAATAAAAAGAAATTCATTCCCTCCTCTGAAATGTGTGTGTGAAAGAGGGAGAGAGAGAGAGAGAGAGAGAGAGAGAGAGAGAGAGAGAGAGGGAGAAGAAGGAGAAGGAGAGAGAGAAGGAGCATACCTTTAATCCCAGCACACTGGAGGCAGAGGCAGGCAGGTCTCTGAATTTGAGGACAGCCTGGTCTATAATAGCAGATTCCAGGATAGCCAGGGCTACACAGAGAAACACTGTCTCAAAAAATATGCATATAGAAACATAAGAGAGATCTCTAGAATACATTTCTTCCTAATTTTTATTAGCCCCCAAATGCCCTAACCCCACCCCTCACAAACTGCTGGGGGATTGGGTTTTGTGTTGTTGTTGTTGTTACTGTTTTGGGAGGTAGGCATAATTGATTGGTTGCTTGTTTTTTCTACAGTGAGAACTTGTGAAATGTGTACAGTAAGTTGCAGCTGAGATTTTAGGGATTCCTGATTGACAAATAGGAAAACTGGAAAACTGTCTGGACTCTGACAACTTGTTTTCCCATATCACGATTACTTTTTATTTTTCCAAGACAGGGTTTCACTGTTTATCTCTGGCTGTCCTGGAAGTCGCTTTGTAGACCAGACTGGCCTCAAACTCATGGAGATCCACCTGCCTCTGCCTCTGCCTCCCAGGGCTGGGATTACAGGCATGTCCCACCACTGCCTGGCTCTACACTTACTTTTTTAGGGTTTACATTTTGAGAAAATAGAATATATCATTCCACATTTCTTCAAATAATTTGTGGGTGATGAACTGTTTCCCTGCACATTTTAAAGTATTTATGACTTTTCATCTGGTTGTGCAGAGATTTTCAGAGTGAAAATTGGAGCTTTGGCCTCCCAGCCCCATTTCCCTCTGCTCCCGTGCTTCCCGGATGAGATGGATTCCATTCTGCTTGTGTCCTCTGCTCTCCCACATGAGTCTGAGGTGTTTTTTTCTACTGCCTGGTATCCTGGAAGTAAAGGACTCATGGGATGTTTTACCTCTAAGTATCCATGTCTTCAACTCCAGAACAAAAGCAAAAACAAAAAAAAACCCTTCATATTCATACTTTCAACCAACAGAATTTCCAGATGTACTCAATCACTGTTTCCCAATATGACTCCCCATCCATGTGCTCCTTCAGGAAGGTAAGCCCCATGGACGTAAGAGTAAACAGTAAGCCTGGAGATAATACACTGAGTATTTTATGTCTAAAACATAGAGGTGCTGGCAGGGATCATGGTGACTCCATGGCAGTGTGAGCACCAGAAAGAACAGATGCAGTGGAATCAACATGACAAACGAACAGGAAAAAAATCTCTAGGGACAAAATGAAGACAATAAAAATTGATTCAAGTCCCCAAATGTCCTCTGTAAAGCAGGCCAGCCAAACTAGTGTAACTCCACATCACATGATCATCAAAGGGATAAAAACAAGTTAATGTACTTTGCACATTTCAGGTTAGAGTCCTGATGATGTCACTATATGGATCTTTTCAAATGTGGACGGTCAAATATATAACCAAAGTCACACCACCAAAGCTACCCATACATCAGACACAGGCCTGAATCAAAGCCCACCTTGCTTCACTTACAGATCTTTCCAGATTTCCCTGCAGGAAAACCAAAGGCATTTCTCATTTCTTCCCAGAGTGACATTTCTGAAAAGCATGTAGGTTTCTAAGACCAGGAAAAGCTACACAATGTTTTCCATCTTCATCTTCATTCCCTCTCTGGGTATAAGTTCCAGGCACTTTAAGGGACTTCATTCCCAATTCAATATTTTTTTTAATGATATCTGTAAAGCCCCAAGAAGCCAGCAGAGCCTCTGTGCTGGTATGTCAACGGCCAGCTGCTTCTCACCTATGCAAAGAACACTTCCCATAACAAATATTCCTTTCCACTTTATACCTTATTCCTCTGCCATAACACTCCCTGTCAGAAACAATGAAGGTGCCATCTGCACACTGCTGTTTTAATGGATGCCTGATGATGACTGTCAACCGACTGTCCTGGGTCACTGTCACTGCATTAATTGTTTCATGTGCAAAATGAGCTGGAGAGTCCAAATTATCCTATCCTGCTCAGGGGGAGAGGAGGAAAGGAGAAATCCCCCACAGCTGGTGTCATCTTCAGCTGCGAGATGTTCAGTCTATGAAGGAAGAGCCTGGGACAGGCTCTACACAGCTGGAGTTCTGAACACCCAGGCCAGAATAACACCATACCTTCTACCAAGTGATTTCCAAAGTCCATAAAATGTTTCAGCAGATTAACTATGAATATCAAGTCAAAGTTTTTCAAGTTAACCATACCAAAACTTTATTTCCTAACAAAGAATGGTCTTTATAACCTTTGAAATTACAGATTAAAAGTTTTGATGGCCAAGATACTACAGAAATTTGTTTAATTTCCTTGAGTCAGTTCTTAAACACACACACACATATACATACATACACCACACACACACAAAAACCAAGAAAATCCATTTCTATCTTATTCATGAGCCGCCAACCTTCATTACGGATTATGGGTACCACTTATAGGCCACTTTACTGCTCTAAACAGCACACACTTACACGAACGTGCACACATACAAAATAAATAAATAAATGCAGTTTATCTATGAGCCAAGCAGTGAAGCAGAAATAAAAATTGGGAACTAGATGATATTTTCCAGTAGCTGTCTGTTGGGAATGGACAGCAACTGAACCTCTTAGGACAGGAGCCAAGCGCTCTCATAAGTCTCTCTTTCCTGTTAGCTCTCAAAATAATGGGTGCCATTTCAATGCCTTTGAATATTAAAAGGTGGCAGAGCCAAAGCTTTCTTCTCCATATTATACACACTCTTCAATAATTGAAATGGCCATCTAAGCACAGTCATCATGAAATACGGTGCCCAAGTGTGACCTCAAATAATCACCCTATACATTACCTTTAATTACACTTGAAAATACAAACTATTCATGGGTCAAGATTTCAATAAAACTATTTAAAAGTGATATAAACTATACAGGAAACCACCTTAAGATGGACTATGAAGATAAAAGTTTTAAAATCATCTTCTAATGGAAAACACCAAACTGGTTATATATGAAGAACCTCTGTTTTACAGTGTGAGTCCCTGGCTTAAATCCCCTGTGACAAAAGAAAATAAATATCTCCACGAACCTGAGTAGGAGAATAGCTAAAATCAAGATGGCAATATGCTCGGGCAGTCTAGAAGGACTTATGAACCATACTATATTTAGGAATTTCTGTTTATCAAGAGATATTGCTATTCAAAGTTTACAGAGGGAGTATTTTGGAAAGTAAAACCACATGCAGCATTTGAAATGATACTAAAGCATGACTAATGGCTGCTGTTTGAATGTCCTCTCCAAACATCATGCTGAAATCACCTTGGGAAGCTGGAGAGATTGCTTAGTCAGTAAAGTGTTGCAGAACTCAAACAAAAGAAGAGGGGGGAGGGAGGGAAGGAGGAAAGGAGAGAGGAAAGGAGGGAGGGAGGGAGGGAGGGAAGGAGGGAAGGAGGGAGGGAGGGAAGAAGGGGGAAAAAAAGAGGGGGGTAGTCATGTATGGAAATAATCCACAGCTGGGGAGAGGAAGGGGCAGATAGCCTTGTCAATTTGGTAAGTTCCAGGCTAATGAAATATTCTGCCTCCAGGAAACAAAAAAAGTGGTCAGGTTTCAAGGAAGACACCTGAAGTTACTATTGGGCCTCCATAAGCACAAGCGTGTGCGTGCAAGCATGCACACGTGGACACATGAACACGCATACATGAGGGCTCCACCTCATTACTAGACTAACTGCAGTCTTAACTACAGGAGTGAGCTCATCTTCAATTCTCCTTCTTACTCTTTCTGTCCCTGTTTTAGGCCACGGGAGGCCTTCCATGTCACAGGCATAAAACAGGATACTGTCCAGCTGCTAGAAAGGTGAAAAATCAATTTCTACTCTAGTGAATCTGATACATTCGAGTATACTCTTCTGGCAGCACAAAATAAAGACAGTAAAGTTGCAAATTTGTAGTATAAAGACTCATGAGTTTTAAACAAAGCAGCAGAAGAAAATCCCAAAATATGAACAGATGCATTGCACAAGAATAGATTTGAACAAAAAATCTAAAAAATTAAATGGTTTCATGTTATTAATAGTCAAGGTATTGCTAATTAAAACCCCAGGAAATATCATTTCACACTTACCAGTATGACAAATTCATTTATGTTTAGTATTGAGGAGTGGACTCAGTGCTTTAAGCTTGCCAGGCTGGGGCTTTACCGTCAGCCTACACTACAAGTCCCAGAATGTTACACGGAAAGATTGAAAACACCAAAGTGATCCCAGCACTCGGGAGGCAGAGACAGGTGCATCTCTGTGAGTTCAAGGCTAGTCTGGTCTCAAACACACACACACACACACACACACACACACACACCACCACCACCACCACCACCACCACCACCACAACCACCACCACCACCAACAACAACAGTATTAGCGTGTATAACCACAATAACTCTCCTAAAATGTCAGGCAACGTTGAAACAGTTAGAGACTTGCGATCTGATACTAGCCTAGCCGTAGTTGGTGTCAAGCTGAACTGGCTGTCACACATTCATCTGGTGACAGAGGCAAGATTGAAGATTCCCAGTGAGACAGCTGCAGGACAGGCCCAGGAAACAATCTGCTTTCAAGCAAGAGGACAGAAATCATCAACAGACGGCTCTAAGAACACAAAAGACAGAACTCCACGTGCATCTAAGCATAAGGGGAAAAATTATACTTCTATTGGAGAGATGGAGGTGAAACAGCAATTGCAACACAGAAAAGACAACAGCACTAGCTCTTAAGGAAAATAAATACAACCACTGCCTACTCCATGAATCAGAAGTGGACAGGACTGCATAGATTTTAAAATAAACACAGCATATTAATTTAAGCAAAATTGATTATGTAATTTCTTGAGGACATGTGGGAGGAGAAGGAGAGTGTGGTAGCCGTCTGGACGAGAGCTGGGGAGAAAATTGAGAATTAAATATTCAATATTGGGAAACCTTTAAATATTGAGCATCCCTCGCACCAAACAGTGACAATATAAGCATTGTGCAGATGATGCAGATGTAAATTTCAAAGGAACAGCTGAAAGAATATTCATGGCAGGTTTCTTTATAACAGAAAACCTACGGACACTCTTAGGTATCTATCAGTGTTGTAGGAAATCTTGTTACGGCTGAACAATAAAAATGAGCCAAGTGACATTATAGGCAACAGCTTTGGTGACTCACAAAAGCAAACTGAAACAAAAGCAGTCATATATGAGGGAACAGATACTGTTAAAGCCCCACAGGGAGGGATTAGGTGATAGACAGGAGCACACTGGCTTGAAGCCCTGGCGCTGAAGAGGATAAAGTTAAAGGCAGTCCCAGAGGCAAGAAAGATTAAAACCTGGTATTTGAAATAAGGCTAGCGGGTTTGTCTGTCCTGGAGGATGAGATGGCTTGTTTGGGGCCAGGACCTTAGGTGAGTCTCTTCGTGGCAATTCACTGGCTGGATTCTGATATTGCCACACGCTTGTGCATGCCAACTGCAATATAATGCAAAGCATTCAAATAGGATTAAGGGCTAACCTCCAAAATGAAATCTATGCCTCCGTGAGCTAGCTGTTTGGTGGAGTTACTCCAAATAGCAACAAAATTCCTTTATGGAATAGCAAACCGTGTTTTCTGACCAGTGATTGAAATTGCAGATTTTATCAGGCCAAGGTTAACCAAATATACTCTGACAATCAGTGAGTACTTGGCTTAATCTGTTGAATCATAGTTGCCGAACATCATGTATTTAATGCGATATTAAGATAGATAAACTATACTAGAAACTACTTATATAATCTAAAACCTGAAACCAACTGGAAAGCTACCCTGTGCTTACCTTCTTTCTAAAAACAAAGTGAGTTCTTCCTTCACACGCCCTCCCTGTGGAGTAGACACTATCGTTTTTGTTCAAGGAAGAATCTTCACGGACAATTTGCTCCCAGTGATTCAAAAGTCAATGCCCCAAGCCTAGCATCTCTCACGGGTGGCTTTCTTAACTGCAATTCCCTCTTGCCAGCCCCCTGCAGCTGAGACAGATCAGCAGCCCTATCTTCAGACCGATGGAACCTGTAGTCAGCTCCACTCAGAGTCTTGCCCCTGCCCTATGGTCCTGGATTTTATATAACTTTGTACTTAATTTCTGTTCGTTTTAATAAACTATTTTTCCTGCTAAATGCTATGATCCCAGGTTTCTGTTTTAACTTCAACGTATCGATGCATGCCAAGGGAAAAAGTAAAGAAAATATGTCACATACATACATATACGACATATATACGCCCGTTATTTTACAGTACTTTTGAGTGTCGTATTTGCTAAAACAGCTGATGTTGACTGTGAAGAAGGAAATCACTGTTATAAACAGCATGGAAATATCTGTTGAAAAACACCAAAGCAGGAGCTAGCGTGTCTCTCAGCGAGGCCCTGGATTTAATCCCCAACACCAACTGCATAGATACAAAATGACTTTTGTCTTGTCTCTAAGCACTACCTAATCCTGATTTTTAAGCTAAATAAACAGTAGAGAAGAGATTTTATCACTGTGTGGACGTGGCAGGATCATTTTTCTCTCTCTCTCTCTACCAGCGTGTCAGGGATTAACAGGAGCTCCCAGAGACCCGAAGCTTTGGGGAATAAACTTAGAGTGGCTTTGAAAGTCATCGGTTATAAGAGAGACTCCTGCAGCATAACTGCCCATAATCCTCAGCGACAGTGATGAAAGAATTTCGGAAGTTTATATTTCTAGACCCATAAACAGGCTTGAGAGGGGAAAGAAAACTCTACAATAATAAATTTGAGTTGATTATAAAGAAGCACTGTAAATAGGGCTTAACAATGAACAACTGTCAGCTAGACAGACGCTGTATACTCAGTGAAAACAATTGGAAAACCTGGAAGAAATGCAATCATATGTTTGAAGGCACCACAGAACTATCAGGGCAGTGAGGGGTCACAGGCACACTGAAATGGGATGGGGGACACCAGAGAACAAAAGGCTACTTTTCTAGGATCGCATGGTGTATCTCTCAAAGAATGCCTAGGAGGCTAAATATTTGAGGGCACACTGAAAGAACACCTGGAAGAAGTTCAAGCTCGGGGAAGAGAAGAAACATCCTGGTAATTTTTTTTTTGAGTTCTAGCCCAGAATGTATGTGCAAGGTACACTCCAGGGGTTTAAAGATGAGCTCTTTCTTTCCACAGCCGCTAAAAGGATGGAGATAATGTTGGCTGCTGATACTCAGGTGCTGGCAGCCAATGAGAGGAAAGCGCAGAACCGAGAACGTATTCACAGACACTCAGATAACACCTATACTCTTTACAGGTGTTTTCTAGAACAAACAAGAAAACCATATGACTGAGAAGACTGCACATCATGTTACTGTTACCCAAAGAAAACAGGCAGTAGAAACAGAGCTGCAATGTGCCTCAGACACCAAAGCCTTTGCCTGGAGCCTGAGAACAATTCTCTAGTTTCACTTTTTTTAAAATGTGTGTGAGTGTTCATATGTATGTTTGTCTGTGCACCACGTATGTGCCTGATGCCCATAGAGGCCAAAAGAGGTAATAGATCCCCTGAAGCTGGAATTATAGATGATTTTGAACCACTATTTAGATGCTGGGACTTGAATTCTGGTCCTCCAGAAGACCCTTAACTACTGAGCCCCTTGACTACTGTAGCCCCTATAAATGATTCTTACTAACATTTGAGTTTTCAGAGAAACATGCAATGGATAACATGTAAGGAAAGCCAAAGGAAATTTTTGAAAGTGAAATCAATAGATGAGAAAAACAACTAGACAGAAGGAGGATCTGTGGCTGGACATGAGTCACCAGCAGGCAGCTGTAAGGAAGCCTGGAGAGACAAAGTAATGCAAAATACAGGAAAAATACAGAGTTGGGAGTGCAGCAGACTCGCTCAACCTCAGGATTTCCGACACCTTGGCCAGGGACATCCTTGCTGCACCAGCTAATTTTCTACATGAGCCTATTTATTAGCTTCCTTGGTCCTGTCCCAGTAAATGTCAGTAGCACTCTATGACAATCAGAACTGCTTCAAGACACGACTGGCATTCCCTGGTGACAAAACTGTCCCTAGAAAGGATTCACTAGTGTACATAAGGTTGCTGTGTTTCAAACACACAACTGCAACCCCAAAAGGAGTAAAGAGGCTAACAGTAGAAATCACACTTGGTAAAGACAGCCCAAAATTTATGAAAGAAACCACATAACAAATGCATAACACTATTTTGAGCTCAGGGCTGTCCAGGAGACGCTCAAAAGACACAGGCTATTGTTATTGCTCTTGGCTGTCTCCCAGAGTGGAAGGTTTTTCTATTGCTGAAGACACTAGGGCCCAGAGACACCCTGAAGTGGAATGAATCTGAATACTTCATGCCTGAGGACTAGCTTTCATGGCACTAGAAGGCACCATGCAAGCTTCCAAAAAAAGGAAGCAACCAATTGTCCTACCCAGCAATGGCACCAATGGACCACAATAAAAAACCAATATGGTATGATAACCCTAAGGGTATAGTAGTGGCACATACATCTTGGAAGTGACCAACAGTCTTTAATTGGACTTAAGACTGGTGTGGAAAGTCCTTCTGTATATGTGTTGCTTTTGTTGGTTAATGAATAAAGAAGCTCCTTTGCCTGTGATAGGGCAGAATAGAGCTAGGCAGGAAAACTAAACTGAATGCTGGGAGAAAGTAGGCAAAGTCAATGAGACGCAATGTAGCTGCCAGAGGAGAAAGACATGAGCCGCCAGCCAGAACCTTGCCAGAAGGCCATGAGCCTCGTGGTAAAAATATAAAATAATAGGAATGGGTTAATTTAAGATGTAAGAGCTTGCTAGGAATACGCTAGAGTCATTGGCCATGAAGTGTTGTAATTAATACAGTTTCCGTGTGGTTATTTCCAAGTCTGGGTGGCCAGAAACAAATGAGCAGCCTCTGCCAACATAAGACCCAGTCAACAGGAGGGGAATGACGCCTGGAACTGGAAGCTTGGTCAATTACCCAGGACTAGTGAAGTCATGGAACTTGGAAAAAAAAAAACCTACAATCATTACTTTACTAAACCAGCATAATCAATAGCTAACTACTACTCTTTGAAACAGATGGCAACCACTACAGAAAACCACAACCAATCAAAATGTAGACTGTGGATCCCAGTGCCAGTGGATACATCATCAAACGACTCCTGCACTCAAGGTATATTGTAGAAGAGCCGGAGGACCAGGGAGTTTGCCATGAGATGGCGACTCCTATAGAAGCCACACCCATAAAGTCTCACCAACATCACTGCCTAAAAGTAAGCTGAACAAAGACAACACCAACAGACAGGCCAAGGTGCATGGAGGAAGCCCAGGAGACCTCCACCTACACAAAGAACTACAGGGAACTAAGAAATACTGAGGGTGGGAGAAACAGTCTTCCCCAGGGAAGAGCACAGCAATTGGTTCTCCACCACCAAATGGTCAGTCCTGAAAACATACACACAAATAGCGTTATATAGACTGAGAAGTTTATATTTAGAAGTGTGTGTGTATGTTCATGAAAAACATACACACAAAACAAAGCACAAATCTATAAACAGCATAAAATCACTCACAGCAAACAACAACAGCAAAACTTTTAAGAGTTCCCAGAGGGAAATAAGAGCAAAGTACCATAAAGGGTGAATATGGTACTCACCTGACCATAGGAAAAGCATAGAAAGCAGAAACAATGGGGTAACTTCATAATGGGAAATGGGCTGGTAAGGTGGCTCAGTGGATAAAGGCACTTGCCACCAAGCCTGACAACCTGAGCTAAATCCGTGGGAGCTGACTGGTGGAAGGAGAGACCCAACTCTTGCAACTTGTCCTCTGACTTCACCATGTATGCAGTCACATGCACATACATAATAAATAATTGTAACAAAATTTTTCAAACAAAAAATTGGTAAATAAATTACCAATCCAGATTTTGAACCATTATTTGAAAATGAAATCATTATGTATATATATGTAGAGGAAGAGAAATCATAGGAGATTTTGTCACTTCTGGCACCACACAACAGAATACCGAAGAGGAGAAGGCAATGGGAGTCAAGGGTGAGGGAAGGAACAAAAGCAGCAGAAATGTAAATGTATGTGTAAATTCAAAAGACTATGTAAGAGGAGACTGGACACAATCAGAGTGGTAACAGGGAAGGGATCAAGGGGGAGGAATTGGGAGAGGCTGCAGGGACCAAGGCAAGAGGAGAAATCATGTAACTCTATTTCAACTGAAAACATTTTAAAAGGATATGTCAGTATAGAAAATTATAATCTTAAGTTTAAAAATACAGGGAGGGACAAAAGACATGGCAATTAAAGCACACAAATTGAGAATGTACAAAGTATGCTAACATCTGCACATTGCACAGAAAGAGCTGTGACCTTCACTAGGCTTCCATTAGTCAAAGGATTCCCACTGCAGTCTGGAGGTCCTGGGAAGAAAGAGATATATGAGTATCAAACTGGGGGAAAACGAGAAGAAAAGAGAAACAAACAGAGGAGCAGATCAGACACTGGCAAACTGACTTCAACCCAGAGGCTGCACCCAGGAAAGAACCAAAGACAAGGGTTGTCAGCTGAACACCATAGAACCCCACTATGCATTTAATAAAAGGGACACCATGATCATTTAAATAAAATCATTTTAAAGTATTTCTGAACTTACAAAAGGGAAGAGGGTTAAGGATGCAGTGATTCAAGAGTTACATAATAGTGGCCAAACAGCGGTCCTTATCTTCCTATTTGGCCTACTTGCATCCCTTTAAAATTAATGCTGTTTAATATTGATCAAGGCACCATAAATGGTGTCTTACTACCTTCATTTTTTTAAAGTATTTTTCTCCAGACCTATAGAAATGAGGAAAAGACAAAATAAACCACACCAGAATGTCTTAAGCAATGGTGATTTGGATGATTTCTCCCCCTTAACTCAGTCTTTTCTAAATTTGATTTGCCTTGTACAAAGGCATATCTTTCTTTTGCAATCTTAAGAAATGTCACTTACAGAAATATTATTAGGTCAGCTTTCCAATTGTGCATGTAATGAGCTTGAAATTCACCACTGTGTTCTAATAAGAAGTAAAAAGCCGAAGAGACTAAAATGAACCGCTTCTTGCTTACTTTGTAGGAGAGGGGAGAACCTAGGATACAGAGCTGCCCTCAAGGTCAGGAAGACAAGGTGTCACAGCTAATCAGAGCAGACTCAGAGCAAAGGACAATGGACAGAAGAACCTGACTGTCACTGAATTGCTAATGACTCAATGCACATAATTCTGACAGTTAAAAATCCCAGAGGAACCTAGTCATAGGAAACCCCATACCATGGGATGGTGCCTTCCAGAAGACTGATCACAATCCCTAGGAAAAATAGAGACTCTTTCAGAGGCAGGTGCACTTTGCAATACACCAGAAAGCCTTCTACTTAACAGTGTCTGCCCTACAGCAGAATGATACCATTTCTAACCAGCCTCAGCCAGTCTGTTCCACCGAATGAGAAAGAAAATGACTGAATGGTTGGTCTACAGTCCAGGAGCCCATGCTCAGCAAAGCCTGCCACTTGATCTCAATACGAAGAAGTACTTCCCCTCTTCCCACACCAATCCACATCAGCAATGGCTAATTTACTGGAACTCCTCCATCCAGCCCATCATATCTGGCTGTAAGAAGACATCAGAAAACACTCTGAAAGGCAAAAAAAAAAAAGCAACATGAAGAGTCAGAAAGGGCAAGCGTGACAGGGATGCTGGAACTGAAGCCTTCAAAACCAGAAACTGTCAACTGAACATGAAAGCTCTGATAGGCGAAGCAGACCCCGTGCGAGAACAGATGGTGACAGAAAGGAAGGAAGATTCTAAGGAAGAGCCCAAAGAAATTCTGAAGACCGTATCCTGGTAAGGAAAATGAAAAGTGCTTTCTTTCCATAGAGGTGCCACAGAAGAGCCTCTGAATGTCAGACTATACTCATACAAACTCTGAAAACAAACAAAACAAAAACATTGAAAGGATAAGGAAGGACAAAGTAAGTAGGAAAACTACAAGGAGTATAACATGTGACTAACAGAAATCAAATTGTACATGTTAATCCAAATATGTCAATAATAACTTTGGTGATCACCTACCTACCCACCCACCCACCCACCTACCTACCATCCACCCACCCACCCACCTACCCACCTACCATCCACCCACCCACCTACCATCCACCCACCCACCCACCTACCCATCTACCCACCCACCCACCCACCTACCTACCTACCTACCCACCCACCCATCCATCCACCTACCTACCTACCCACCAACCCACCCATCCACCCACCCACCCACCCACCCACCTACCTACCTACCCACCCACCCACCCACCCACCTACCTACCTACCATCCACCCACCCACCCACCTACCCACCCACCCACCTACCTACCTACCATCCACCCACCCACCCACCTACCCACCCACCCACCTACCTACCTACCATCCACCCACCCACCCACCTACCCACCCACCCACCTACCTACCTACCATCCACCCACCCACCCACCTACCCACCCACCCATCCACCTAACTACCTACCTATAAACCACAAGGAATAAATGTACCTGTGCTTCAGGCAGAAAATCAGTTAAAGACACAGGTAGATTTGAGATCTCCAATCAGTTGGATACAATCCATCTCTTTAGAAGAATTCTTCACCAGATGAATGCATATTCTTAAAATGCCATGGAACATTTGGTGTGATCAAGGGTATTCTAACTGCAATACATTGTAGCACCGTGTTGCACAGTTAAAAGAACAGCAATCTCACCAGGCGGTGGTGGCATATACCTTTAATACCAGCACTCAGGAGGCAGAGGCAGAGGCAGAGGCCGGCAGATCTCTGAGTGCAAGGCCAGCCTGGTCTACAAGAGCAATTTCCAGACAGGTTCCAAAGCTACAGAGAAACCTGTCTAAAAAACCCATAAACAACAACAGCAACAACAACAAAAGAACATCAATCTCATGGCCTGTGCTGAGTCTATAGTCGAATTTAACTAGAACCCAGTAACAGAAAGATACCTAGAACACCCCTCCCCAGACACACAGAGATTTAAAGACCATGCTTCTAGACATGTGCCTGAAAAATAAAACTTAAAAAATATTTTAATCGAATAAAAATAAACATGACTTTTCGAAACTTGTAATACTAAGCCAAATCAGTGCTTAGAGGAATGTGTAGCACTGAGCAGCATTTAAAAAGAAGAAATACCTAAAATCAATAATGTCTCTACCTTATGGGAAAAAACACAAATTAATAAATCCAACTACTAATTATAATAGAAATAAATTAATTTGACAATGAGAAATCAATAGGCAAAATGAACATTAAAGCTGTTTTTCTGAAAAGATCAATAGAATTGACAAGCCTCTATTTGGAGTAGGAAAACAAAGACAGCATAAATTACTAATATCAGAAATGAAAAAAGAGGCCATTATACCAACTCTGTGACATTAAAATGATATAAACTAATATATGAATAAGCATGTGCACACAAATTTAATAGCCTGAATGAAATGGACCATTTCTTTTAAATAAATAATTTGTCAAATTATGTGCATGTGGGGCTGAATAGGCTGATATTTATTAAAGAAATTGAATCAATCACTAAGTTTTTGAAGAAGAAGGAAAAGAAAGAATAGCCGGTTCAGAAATTAAGAAAATGCACCAGTTTTCAATGATGTCTTTGAGAGGGCAAAGAAATATTTCGTGCATAATTCTATGAAGTCGCATAACTCTAGAACACCAATGTAAAAATCTTCAACAATGAAATCTTTAAGAAGGCTCAAAGTGTGAAGTGCTTGATAGCACACCTGATGGCCAGGTTATATCCCAGGACCCAAACAGTGGAAGGAGATTATTAATTGCTGTAAGCTGTCTTCTGATCACTATATGAGCACTGTGGTGCATGCGTGCACAGAGAAACATACACAGACATATACATATGTATACACACAGACAACAAATAACAAAATAAATATAAAATCAACAAAGTATGAGCAGACTGAATCTAAACAATGTACAACTAGAATTATTCCCCATTACCAGATGGGATTTATCTCAAATATGTTAAGGATGGTTCAACATTCAGGTATCAATTAGTATAACCCATCTCATCAACCAGCTGAAGAATAGCAATTCCACTGCCACATCAACAGACACAGTAAGCCTTTGAAAAACATTCTATATTCATTCGTGATCTAAAAACTTAATAAATCAGAAATATGGGAGAACGTCCTCAATTAGACAAAGAAGGCTGAACAATTACAGCTAAATTCATAATGAATGGTGACAAACTCGAAGCTTCGCTGTCAAGGATATGTGCAAGGACAGAATGTTCCTCTCATTACTCATTTTCAATAGCATAAAGCACAAAATGGGAACAAAGATATAGACACTGGCAAAGGAACTATGATAGCCTTGTCTGCAGACGACATGATGGTCCATCCATAAACTCAAAAAGAATCACTAAATCAAGTCACAAGAAAAGTCTTTGTGGATATTGGAAATTTAATCCTGAAGTGCATACATAAAAGATCTAGGATATCAAAAAACAAACAAGGTCCGGGAGTGGCGCTGCCCAACTGTAAGACTATTATATTAACCTTGTGAACAAGGGAAAGGACACACCCATCAGAACAGGAGAGTGAGCCCCCAAGATAAATCTGTACGAACAGTGGCGACAGATACTGTTAAATCAATGATATACCAAAACCAAAAATTATCTGTGTACCAAAATGTATACAGACCTATACCCTTCACAAAAATAACTCAAAATGGATCAGAGCTAAACCAATGTGAAACGGTCTAGTCTAACAAAAAAAAAAAAAAAAAAAAACCACAAAAGGCAAAATTCATTAAAGACAATTCATACAACAGATTTCACCAAATGTAAAAAACATTGTTGGAACACAAAGCCAAACCAACCATTATACACATTCCAAATGACACATCTAATAAACAGCTGCTTTTGAATATATGCAATAATAAGAAAACAAATCTCACTACAAAAGAGGGTCATGGATTTTAATAGACCCTAAAGAAAAACAGATGGCAAAGAATCCCAAGAAGATGCTCCATATCATATGTCAGGGAAACACAAATGAGACCGTAAGGTACCACTACACAAGTGCTGGAATCAACAAAATCTGAGAGTTCAACGATACCAAATGCTGCTACGGACAGAGGGTAACAGAAATGCTCACTGCTACCCTGAAGATTTGCCTGGGTTTTCCTTGCAAAGTAGAACAAGTCCTTAGCATTTAGTCTTGCAAGGGCTCCTATTGGTTTTTTCTAAGACTTAAGTCTTCATAAAAACATGAATACAGGTATCACAGTTGTTTGTTCATAGTTGCCAAAACTTAGGTTCAAATAAGATGTGCCCCAATAGATGAAATGATAAATAAACTAATAACAATCACAATGCCCTATTATTCAACACAGAAAAGAAACGAGCTAGCAAGTCATGAAAAAAAAATGGAGGTTTTCAAATGCCTGTTACTAAGAGAAAGGAGAATATCTCCAAGGGCTACAAAGAGATGACCACAACTATATCACATTCTAAAAAAGCATTTTTTAAGGGGTGTAGTGTGTGGTGTAATGTGTGCAGTGTACATACATATTACTACAGATGCATGTACATGTTTGAGGAGGCTATAGTTCAACCTTGGGTATCTTCCCCTTAGTGGACTCTTCCTTTATCTTTTTGAGATAGGGTCTCTCGCTGAACCTGAATCTAACAGGTTCTACGAAGCTGGCCAGTTAACAAGCTCCAGAGATCTGCCTGCCTCCCTCCCTATACTCAGGTACTAGGATGACAGATGCCAACCCCAGCTTTGCATGTGCTCTGGGGTTGAGAACTCAGGTCCTCACGAGTGCATGGTCAGCACTTTACTAGTTCAACTAACACCCAGTCCCTGGAAAGGAAGATTATATGAGTAAAGATACCGGTGGATGCAGCAGTGTGAGGTAAAGATATGGAGAAAGGGGAATATTAATAAAGATTTTTAGAGCAGTGCCTCGATTCTGTATATGCTCCAAAGGTGGGCACAAGTATATGGAGATCCATTTGCCTAAGCCCACAGCACTGCCGGTAGAGACATAAAGCACAGCCTGAGAGCGATGTTGCTGTGTCGGTGTAGACTCGCCAGACTTGCTTGCACATATACCATTGTACAGGAAATGCTGATCAGAGGAGGCTGGGGTGGGGGAATCTCTGCACTTGCTGTGAACTTAGAACTTCTCTTAAAAAACAAAAAGGTGTCAAACTATGGGAACTACCTAATTTTTCACCTTGGCCATTTATGCTTAGACATCCCCGAGAAGCATGATTGTCCTTCAGAGGTACACCACTTTAAATGCAGCCAGTAAATAAGACCACAAAATCTGCTGAATGTTAGCAGGACACCAAAGGGACTTCAAATAACCCCAAGTTCGTAGGAAACTGGGCTCCCCACCATGCCTGCTCTCCACAGCAGCAAACTCAAATCATACCACCAGCTCCATTGACTTGTGTAATACTTCCAGAAAGCTCTGCAATCCAAAACTTTTAAAATTCTAAAATTCATTCAAGCATAATCATGTGTTTTGTTTTTGTTCATAACTACATACTGATTCCTATTATTCATTTAAAACATACTACCCTTCTGGGGATATTTTTATAACCACATATTTATTGTATGCAAATGAACATTAAGATCTAACCCTTTATATGCATGTGTCCAGGTTAAATGAGCAAATAGTGGCAGAGGATAAATATTATAAAAACTAGTGGTAACTCAGAACTTTCCATCTGCAAGTCTTAGGAATGATTTCCTATGAATGCACAGGAATGGGGTAAAGACCTCATCCACAGCCTAGCTAAAGGCCCATGAAGTAAGTTAAGAATCACTATAAACCTGAGCATGCGTAGGAATAGGGGGCACTTTCACTTAACTGATCTGTCATGTCCATGATGCTTAGGCACAATTATGTATCGTGGATGGTATATACAAAAATATCACTTGAATCTTTCCCCGTCTCCACATTGCCACAAAGATCATGCTGTGCTCAACTCTGTTATGGTTTAAATCTATCTCCCAAAGTCCAGGTATTGGGATGTAATTCCTTAATACAGTAATATTGGGGTGAGTCTTCGTGACTGGTGTATGGGTCCTGGGGACAGAGCCCTCATAAATGCCTTTCTCACAGAACTTGGTTACTTCTCAAGAGACTTGATCAACTACCTCAAGAAGCAGTTACAGGCCAAGGCTGCCCGTGTCTAGCCTCTTCTGCATGGTCACACTTTCCCCTTTGCTTTCTGCTATGAGTTCAAGCCACACCAAAGCCCTCACTAGGCTCCAAGAGGACCTTATGGCCGTGATCCCAGATTTTGCAGTTTCTACACCCAGGAACCAAAACAAACCTCTTCTTTATAAATTACAGTCTCAGCTATTTTGTTAGAGCAACAGAAAATAAACTAAGAAAGATCTCTGTGTCCTTGTCCAAACTCTCCTCTCTAGCCTGGCCCACATTTGAGGCTTCTGTGTCTTCTAAATATAGACCCTGATACTTTCCGCTCCTGCTCAGAAACTCACCGGTGCCTTCCCACTCTCTACTGTGTGCCTCACCAAAGGGACAGTCAAATAACTGGAACAGATCACAGGGGGCGCAGAAAACCCTCAAAAGACCCATGTTTTATCTTTAAAACATATGCACATCTTTTTCATTCTAATCTATAATTCATACTTATTGGATTTAACAAAAATCTTATGGTTGGAATGTTTCCACTTCTAGGACAATAAGATCTGGCAGGTTAGTCTGTGGTTTTCTGAAACTCTGGCTCATTACTTCATTATGCACAGTCTGTGACACTCAGAAAGAGCACAGGCCAACATGTGAACTCCATACCATATTCAAGACACTTTACACACTAGCACTTTCTGCCAGAGACAATCACACTTTTTTTAAAAGAATATAAATTTGAAAAGGGGCTGATAAAACTATCTATGGTTTGACCAATATTTTTGAACTTTTAATGAGCATAAATTTTCTGAGAAGTTTTACAAACAAACCTAAGCAAATACCAATAGAGACAGAATTCCATGGAAGCACCTAGTTGGAGGCAGTGAACCAGGATCTTATGGAAGCACCCAGCTGAAGGTGTGTCTCCCCCCTCACATTTACAATTCCCCTTGCCATTACCTGGGAAACTCTTCCTGCTTTCTCCATCTGGGAAACTCCTATTGGAAATCCAACCTCTTGCTTTTAAAACCACTCCAGCCACTGCCACTATCACTGTAAATAAATGTTTCCCCATGCCCACGAGCAGATTTTGCCTGCACACTATGTTAAATTCCATCACATAAGAAAATCTTAGATTTGCTTCTTAGCCTAAGATCCATCCAGATTGTGTAGCCTCTACATGTAGAAGTACTTTTTTATTCATCTGTAGATTCTCAGAACCTAACAAGGCCTACACTGGGAGTCCTATAAACACACACAGAATATATGGTGCAAACCACCTTGCATCGTGTGTGTGTGTGTGTGTGTGTGTCACGATGCCATCTCCACATCCCTGAAGGCAGGACACCTATGCTTTAGAAAGGTGTGGAACAATAATAAATTGGGGAGAATCAACCCTGGTCTATGGAATAGTAGATCGAAATGAGCAAAATGACCCTTAGGAATACTAATCAAGACAGCAAAACATAACCTTCATGAGCTCTGGTGTCTCTGTCCAGAGTGCTGAGATTTCAGCAAGAAAGACCTGGCTCTGTTTCAAAACCAGACAGAGCCAAACAGGATCGGAATACAAACGTTTATGTATTTCCTTCAGCCTGATGTAGAAACCTTCTCTTAAGACGCTCAAGGCAGCCACATTCAATAAGCTACAGTCCACCCAGTTGACTCCGTTCTGCAAAAATTAGTTACCAAGTCAAAAGGCAGCAGCTTAGGATGGGTACAGGGCATGCCAACTCAATCCGTGTGAGCTTTCCTTAGCCGATTGCCTGTCATCTCTGGGCATCCTTGGGCAAATGATCACACCTCTCTAGGAATGGACTTCCTGACCTCCGAGAGGAGTAACTGTATAATTAAGATGGAGCAAGCTTTCAGCAAATTGTCAGCATGTGGCAAGAGCCTCTCTTTGTTAATCCTCTCAAAACCCATGAAGTGGGTAATGATTGTTCTCATTTTACACATGAGGAAGCAGGGCTGAGAAAAGTTAAGCAGCTCTCTCAAGGCCACTCCACAAACGTGCAGCATTGCCTGTTGGGAAGTTCAATGTGTGCACAGCTAGATCCGAGGCTCAGGTGAGACCACACCTTTCCTGAACCTCATCCTTCCCTAGACCTCTTCTCATGACCCTCTTTGCACGTGTGTTTCTAACAACGGACGTGGCAATACACAAAGATGTATGATATGTTGTTTTAATCTTTTCCCAATTTTCTAATGTAACTATTTCTTCCCACATCACTGACCCTAGTTAAGAGTCAACAAGCCTTATTAACATGTTAACCAGATTTCCTAAGAGTCTTCTCAATAGCCTTAGAAAGTCAAATGAGTGACCATACCATAAAGCTCACTACCCCACCAGAAGCTGCTATGGAGCACACGGTAAGAATGACTGGTCAAAGCAAACCCTGGCAGGGAAAGTAGAGGCAGAGAAAGGCATCTTACTGTGTGACTCTCGTGAAGCCTGTTAGCCTAGCTACCTGACCCCTTCCTTCTGTAGTTTATGCATGGAAATAACTACAACTGTGTACCTGGCTTTGGGGAAATCTTTAAGTTATTCATATTGTCTTGAGCGCATCACAATGGCTGGCGAAGTGTCCATTCTGTTAACAGAGGAGCAAAGCTCACGTGTTTATGAAACGTCCAGTCAACCACCCAGAGACTAGCAAAGCCAGAAGCAACAGAAACAGCTCCTCCACTACTTACTTACCTGAACTGTTCTGCAATTCTACCTGACCCTAACTGCCCCCCCACCGGGGGTGGGGGTGGGGGTGGGGGCTTTGCACCTCCTCCACAACACAGCTTGCTACCTCTACTTCTCTCTCCTCT
Organism: Arvicola amphibius; assembly: GCF_903992535.2. NCBI lineage: Eukaryota > Metazoa > Chordata > Mammalia > Rodentia > Cricetidae > Arvicola > Arvicola amphibius. The sequence goes on from NC_052058.2 coordinate 135,681,873, forward strand.
GCACTCTGCTCCATGACTCTGCCCTCCTCAGTGTCTGTCACTCTAACTCACGACCGATAAGGTTTCTTTTTCTTCCTTTCCTTAAGTCTGTGCTCTGTAAACTTAGAAAACAATTGCCCGTGGGACAGCAGCTGTCTTTACCTCTCTCATGCTGAAGTCCCCAAATTACACACAAATACTTAGTAAGCAGGATCCTGCCATAGTAGGAAAAGCAGATTTAATGGGTATAGTATGGAGACAGAACATTCATCATGAAAACTAGATTAAGAGGAGCAGCGTGGGAGGGAGAGGTATCACCTGCCAAGTCACTTTACCTAAGTCAGCCTTTAGTGGTTTTCTGCACTTCCTACCTGGAGCTGTGATTATTCTGGTGCCTCTTTTCTCCCACAGTACTTCCTTCTGATGAACACAACCACTCCTTTGTTGCACTTGACCCACTACAAGCCTTGTATAGAACCGATCCTGGAAACTTTCTAAGCATTGGCCCTGTTTGAAAATTCCACCTATGAAAAATCGTACAAGTAGCCTTGCTAGAAGAAGGAGAACAAACAAACAAACAAACAAACAAAAACAATAAAAGCTGACACAGATACCGCAGGGGCGTGTCGCCTAAATCTGGTAGCTTGCTGCAAGGGGTCGAAGGAACTGCTATCAGTTGCCTGAAATCCTCCAAAAAGGATCGCCAGCACCCGTCCTGATCACAGAATTAAAAACAATTTCTATCACCTTAATGGGAGCGGGGTTCTAAACACCTACAGCTAGCCTTTTACACAGACATACTGGCAGCGGAAAGGCCAGGCCCCCCGCCAAGGCACTTCGCAGTCACTAAGGAGAGAGAAAAGCCTTTAAGTGACTAAACTATATTGGGCACAGGACTACACTAGCTTTCTGCACGGAAAGTGACCAACGCAGCCTGTTCCTGCTACTGACTCCCAACTCGGGACACTTTGGCCCGGAGTTTCTAGCTGAGAGAAAGGCGCGACCCAAGTGCCCACGCACAGGTGGCTGGGGGGGGGGGGTTGTCCTGCCCGGCTTGCCGCCCCATCTGAGACAGAAGGGTGTGCGACCCGAGCGCCGCGCCACACTCACCACATCCATGATCTGCAGGAGGCTCAGGGAGAAGTACACGGTGAGCGGCTGCGAGTCGTTGGCCACCGGCCTCTCCAGCGGGTTGTAGTTCTTTACCAGCTCCTTGTACAGCCTCCTCTGGAACTCGCCTTGCAGGGACACTTGGGAAGCAGAGAGCCCAGCGGGCCTCAGCGCGCGGCCGCCACCCCACCCCGCCCCGGCCGGAGCCCGGGACCACCCTCCCGCTTGCCCGTTCGCCCATCCGCCCGCGCCTGCTCCCGGAAGCCCGCGCCGGGTGAGTGCGGCCGGAGCCGCGCCGCGGTTACCGTGCAGCAGCGCCGCGGCCAGAACCAGCCAAATGCATCCCCGTCCGCCGCACATATCGCCGGAGACGCCGCCGCCTCCGCCGCGGCCGCCGTCCGCCCCGGGCCGAGCAGCCGCTCCAGCCGCCTCTGCGCCTTTAAAGCGCTGCGCGCTCCCGCCGCCGCGCGCCCCCACACGTGACAGCGCGCCCCCGCCTCGCGGGCACTCGCAGAACCGAGCGGCTGCGCGGCCTCCAGGGGAACTGCATCCTTGCTCAGCTGGTCAGTAGCCTCTGACCCCGTGCAGCTTGCTCCTGCTATCAACTGCGTGCAGTACTCACCCCTTGAATAGTTCCCCTTCTTCCAACCCCTTGCCCAGCAGGACCCAGTCTTCCAGGACTCTCTCTGGGGCCAACATCTGCCTCACAGGCTTCGGAAGTTTCTCCAGCCAGACAAGATAGACAAGGGAGGAGTAACCCTGTGACATTCCCTGCAGGACCTGGTATTTCCAGGGACCAGCTGGATGTGGGCAAGGCTTTCTCTGGAAAGAGAAGCATGGCAAATATTTGGTGTGATATTCCCAGCAGGGAGCCTGGTCTCTCTCTCTCTCTCTCTCTCTCTCTCTCTCTCTCTCTCTCTCTCTCTCTCTTTCTCTCTCTCTCTCTCTCTCTCTCTCTCTCTCTCCTCTTTTAAGACAGGTTTGGAAAATTAAAAGCTTAACTCTAATCCCTTGTTTGGTGGACAAGCCAGACCTTGGTTGTGTAGGCCTTTGGGACTCAAAGGGCAGTAAAAGAACAAGGAGAGGTTGGGCAGGGGAACCAGCCACAGAGGCCCTAGCCGGAGAAGTCTTCTTCATTGTGATTCTGAGAAGGGAGGAAGATATTGAGGAGAGCCGTCATCAGAAGTGAGGATCCCATGTACAGTACAAAAAACCTACTTTGGAGATTCCCCTGTGTTCTCTTAGGGGCTTCTGTTCCCTGTCTTCCCACAGATTCCAGAGCATCTGACCCATAGAGTGTCACTCCTATGGATTAGACAGTGTGACATTAAAAATGAGGGTCAGGCTTATCAAAAAGTGAGTAAGCTGGAAGGTACCCCCAAGCATGGGAATGGGGTAGTGAGTCCAGCCACACGGTTTGCAGAAGCAGTGGCATGATGTACCCTTAAAATGAGTATGTTGACACACACCCATGCTGTTTGTTGATAGGAGTATAAAGAGTCAGTGCAAAATCTGACAGCTGCAGAGTCAAGAGCAAAGAAAGAAAACTGACTGGTTTTGGAGAAGGTTCATTAAAAAAAAAGACAACTGACCAGGGCTCCCCTCAAAGAAGAAATAGTATTCCACCTGGGAAGGGGACAGTAGGCAGAGACATCTGGGTGTACATCTGGTTCCTGGGTATGTCCTATCTCATCTCCAGGAGAAGGAATGAGCTGCAAAGAATTGGCTGCTAGCAAAAAAAAAAAAAAAAAAAAAAAAAAAAGAAAAAAAAAAAAAAGAAAAAGAAAAAAAAAAAAAAAAAGAGAAGGAAAAAAAAAAAACCAAAGAGGGGGAGGGACACAGCAGTTGGAAGTTTCTCCCTGTCAAATCCTCTGCATTGGTGGTGCAATCACTGGACTGGTTCCCTACTCCCACTCTGAAAGTGCCTAAGAATCCTGGCTAGCACCACAGAGAGATGAGCCTCTTCCCCTGAGTGATTACTGGGAACACATTGCAGAAAGGACAACTACATCCTTACTGAGTTGGGGAGTCACATTTAAGAGCCCAAAACGTAACAGTAATGTTGTACCCTGTAAGATCAGAAACCTAGAAAATAACCACCTTTGGATGGGACAAGGGGTCAATACCTGTTTACACCCTGTGCTTGCCCAAACACCTGGAGGATCTGCAGACACAGTCAGTCCCTTAACTGGGTTGCTCCTCCATCTGAGGTGTTAGTATCGCTAATGCCAATAAGTAGGGCTATGAGTCCAGTTCTACCTCGTGTTTTCAATACCCAGTTATTTTCATTTGTGTGGTATAAAACGATCTGAGAGTAAAGCCTACTGGGATATGTAGGCTCACCTCTTAATCCCTTTCTCAGA